>NC_138867.1:115158262-115795342 GCF_965194805.1 Balaenoptera borealis
AAAGCATTCTTGATTAAAATAAACCCAGACAGGTCAAGTTAGTAACATATCCTGAACTTTTTGGGGCTGGGACATTGCCTTAGTCAGGATTCTTTTAGTTAACAGTGACAGAAACCAACACTAATTAGCTTAAGTTAAAAAAAAGAAAAGGTATGGATTTAAACAACTGGGAAGTCTAAGGAGTAAACTGGCAGGGTAGAGAGATTCAAGCTTGTCATTGTCTGTCCCTTTTGGTCTTCTTAGCTCCCTCTGTTCTCTCTTTCCTTCTGTCTCCTCCCTGATTTACTCTGATGTGGCTTCATTCTAAAATAGGCAACGATGACGTCATGCTACTTCAGATAAAAGAGCTAGATTGTTATGTGCATTCTGAGTCATAAAGTCACATACTCATGGATCTTATACCCATCCCTGAACCAACTGCCAGGAGGACAGAGCCATCTGATTGCCCAGGATCAGTTGCACTCAACCATGTGGCTCAGGGAGTAGGAGTATGGAACTGGAGAGGGGTAGTCCCCAAAAGTGTCCTGGCAAATGAAAACAGATCCCTAGTACTTAAGGGGTGCAAAACTTGTCCTGCCTCCACACATAGAATTTAACTGTTCCATTATTTTTATAAATTAAAAAAGAAATGTTACCCATAAACCCACCATCAATTGTTAATATTTTGCTGTTTATCCCATCAATCATATACACACTTATACACATAGAGGTACACACATTTTATTGGTTTCGTTTTCCTCTTTTTTTTTTTTTTTTTTTGTAGTCATTTGGTAGGAGAATTTAACTCCATTGGCATTAACTTTTAATTTTTTTCCAAAGAAACTTAAACCTCTATTCCTCTAATCAGAGATATCCCAAATGAAACTCTTGTTGACACTCCTCTATGTAAACCTCAATCCAAAGCTTTCACTCCTTCCCATCTTTCTTAACATTTAACACTGATACCAAAAGCCCCAGTCACATTCTCATCATTTGATTTTAGATTCAGCCATAAAGGTTACAGTGCTCTTGTTCCCAAATGTTTTTGTACTTTTCATCTTACCACAGCTTACAATCTTTATTTCTGATTTAAATTTAACCTAGAGTACTTTCCTTAGTCCTTTCTCCCAGAAAACACGAGCGTATTTCTGAGTCCTCGCATATCCAGAAAAAATAGTCTTTACACATAAATGACAAGTTGTAGGATTCTTGGAATGTAGTCCTTTTCTTTCAAAATCTAGGATCACTGTTTTACTGTCTTCTAGTTTCCACTGTTGCAGATGAGAAGTTTAATACCAGTCTGGTCATTTTCCTTTGTAGGTAAGATTTCTATGTGCCTGGAAACATGTTGGATTTTCTCTTTAACTTCAAATCTGAGAAACTTCACCAGGGTATGATGAGTTTGGAGTTCTTTGTGCAAGCTGAAAGTTGATGAGCCCTTTAGTTCTAAAATTGCAAGTTTTTCTATAGCTGAGAGTTTTCTTTCATTATTTCCTTAATTATTATTTTTCTCCTTCTATGCCTTTTGCCTTAAGGATCTCCTGTGGTATGCACACCAGATCTCCCAGAGCTACCATTTATCTTGTACCCATGATTTGCATTTATGTGGCGTTTTTTTGTTTTGTTTTGTTTTTGGTCTCTGGGTATGTGTGCTGCTTCCCTCATTTGATTTTCCAGAACACCAATTCCATTCTCAGCAGTAACTGGTGTCTTTTCCAGTTTCTTGGTTAATTTAAAAAAAATTTTTGCAGTCTTCAGGTTATATCTTCTTTACAGTTTTCAGTGTTAAGAGATTTCTTGTCCCTTTTTCCATTGGAACTTCTTCCATAGGTACATCAGTACCTGCTGGGGACTTGGCTTCTCTCCTTTAAATGGCTGTGAGCTTTCTTTCCTCAGAACATCGACAGTTTCACTCCACTGTCTTCTGCTGTATTGTATTGTTGAGGAAAATTCTGATACAAGCCTGATTTTCATTCCTTTGTAGGACACCAGTTTTATTTCACCTGAGTGCCTAGAGAGCTGCACCTATGCTGAGGCTGGTGACGGGGTGGCTTCTGTCTTTAGTTAGGGAAGATGACATCTAACAAGCAGTGGACCACCCTAAGAGCAGTTAGATATCCCCCATTATCTTTTTTTTTTTTTTTCCCCCTACCCATGACTCCAGCAATCAGCTGTTGGGCTTTAGCCAATTTACCATTGATGGAGAGTCCTCCTGATGTCTATGACCATAGCCCAGTAGTCTGGTGTGTAATATTCAAAATAGTTATTTGTCTGTTTGCATGGATAGTTCTGTGAGAAGATGGTGGGAGCGGGGGAGAAATGATTACAGACAGTAGTTAAGCTTCTTTATTGCTAACAACAGAAACTCTGTTTCTGTTGTGTTATTCGAAAGCCATTGGGGAGCTCCAAGAATTGATGGATGCATTAGAGAAGTAGGCTTGGAAAATTGGGAGAAACCAGTGGAGGTAGGATGGCTGGGGATGAAACTGGGAAAAGTCTGGTTACTACACTTTGCCAGCTCTGCTCTCCTGAAGACTCATCATGCTGCTGGATTCTTAACCTAGCTACTGCCACTGTGAATCGTTCCTGACTGTCCCTGAATCTTTGCACCACTCATTTGTTGCAAACACAGCAGGCAGGGTATAAACATTCCCCATTTGGGCTTTTATGGTGGAAAGGGGGCTCAGCCTCCCTCCGGGAACTGTAGCATAAAGGAGTCTCTCCCAAAAGAAAGGGGTTTTAGATGCTGCCAAGCCAAATAGGGCATGTGTCCATCTTAGCAAACATCAGTGGGTTTCTGATTTCTTCCACTAAGTAGGAGTTTTTAGTTCTGTTTAGGAATTGTGACACTTTCTCAGAAATGATGAAGCAGATGCTGTCATTGCCTTGCCTGCACCCTCTTGGCACTCATCTCTACACAGCAGCTGATTACTCCAAACATCTGCAGCTCTCTGCCAGCTACAGGGATGCACTTGACCTCTACCCAGGACAGGTTGGAAGATCCAGATACTTAATGCCCCTTGATTCACTTCTCAACCAAAGACAGGGCATGGCCGTAATGCATAAGTACACCAGCTTCCATGTTCCATGGTTGGGGTATCTCTGGGATGTATTCCATACTCTTTCCTAGTGTTTCCCAGCAGGATTGAACCCCAGCTGCCCATAGTGGGAAATGGTGTGATAACACAGCCTTTATTTCCTGTCTCCCTTACCCATTCCCCTGCTTGTATTTCCTGAGATCACCTCTCAAATAAACTACTTGCACTTAAATACTTGTCTTAGGGTCTGCTCTCGGGGTTACGCAAACCCAGACCGTTGGTGAAGCCCTGTTTGGAATGGGTTCAAGAGTATCTGGAATGAAGGGACAGGGCTGAGGAGTCCTGATCCTTTTCCCGCTTTTCTCTTAGAGCTGCTGGAGAAGTATTAAGACTTTATCCTGAAATCCCACCCTCTGTATGCCTTTTGACCCAGTGTTTTCACTCCTACAAGTTTATCTTACAGAAGTACTCCCACTTGTGTGCAAAGACACAAAATGACGTTTGTTGCAGCTTTGACTGTGATAGAAAACCAAATGGAAACACTAAAACATCCATTGGTTGGGTCAAACAAATTACAGTGCATCCCTACAATCTAACACAATGTAGCAATTAACAGTAATGCTACCAATTTCCAGGAACTATTATGGAAAGATGCCCAAAGTATACTGTTGAGAGAAAAAAATCAAACTGCAAAAAGAGCACTGTAGTTTTATTTTGCAAATCGGTATCTAAATAAATATTTATGAAATGTCTATGTGACAGGCTTTCATTGTCCTAGTTTTTAAAAATTTCATCAGTTGCCTTACCTAGTTGTGTTTTACTTAAAAAATGGCTTCTTTTCTAAAAGTATTCAAAGAAGATAAGAAAAGGAGGATTCAGGGTACCTTTTGAAAACTGTTTAGAGTTGATAGTTTGAACACCTTATATAGAAGCATTTTCCGCCATTTTTTTATGAAAGACCTGATTTGAAGATAAACATTACATATGAATATTTGTACATATATCTGAGTTCGACAGTTATGGAACATAGATCACTTCTTCCCTTCTGTGCTGTTTGAATTTTTACCCTCACGCTGCCAGGGTTTTCTAAGTCTCCCTTCCTAGTTAGTGGCTGCCGACTCTTTGGAATCCTTGCCCTTTTTTCACTGCCAGATTCTTCTGTGATCTCCTCTGAACTATCTACCCTAGCAGGGCAAAGAGCCATATTTAACCATCCTGATGGGACTGTTTTCCTTTTTCCAGTTCCCTCACACTTGCATCTCTTCCAAAGATATTCAAAGAAGATGAGGAAGACTGCCGGGGAGCATTTTAGAACTATTCAGAGTTCATAGCTTGAATACTTTAAAGCTTTAAGACACTTTTTTTTTTCCATAAAAGACTTAAGTTGAAGAAAAATATACTGTGTAATATTTTCCCCGCGCCCCATCCTATGCATGACTGGCATAAAGCGTTGCTTATTGTAAAGCAATTGGTTATTATGACTCCTTCCGCAAATTAATTTACCTCAGGAAGCCACCTTCCTCCATAAAGTGGGAGAAACAATGGGGTCGTTTACATTCTCAATAATATGGTGCTCATTAGCTAAATGCTGACTTTGTTGGGCTCTGGAACAGAACAAAATATCCTAAAGCAAGGTCATGGGTGTAGCAAACTGGAAAGAAAGGGGACCCTCACCCCGGCGTCTGAGTCCTGGGTGGGGAAGGAGCCGGGCTGGGAGTCTAGTGGGGGAGACTTGCTGCCCAGGAGCCCTCTTCGCCTTCTCCTGGACCTGAGCCCCTAGGGAGTGATGAAGAAGGGACAGAGGGGGACATTTAAACTTCCAGGGCCAGGTGTGCCAGAGTATCTTAGAGACTGGTGGTCTCCGTGTTTTTTTTTCCCCATGATGTTTTGATCGCAACTACCTCTATTGGTAAAAATGTCTGAACATATACTCCCAATATAAATCATAACGATACACTATTGAATATCTTATAAACGAAAAGAAGTCAACATTTTAAAGGATGAAATTTTAAAATAAAGAAAAATTTAAGTGTAAATACAAGACCACTCGATAGATAGGTCAGGAGCAGTCAATCCTATGGTCCCCAGATGAATCATGAAATGATCCCTGGAACTTGCAGCTTTAAATACAAGCAAGCAACCTCATACCAACCCCTACCCCCAATATTCCACCAAAGTATTTGTGAAGGTACAGAAAATTTCCACAGCTTACATTGCCTGAAGGATAACCTTAAACTGAATTTGGGAAGAATTTTCACCAAATTTAGGACTAATAGAGTAAGACAGAGGGAAAAAAATGGTGACAAATCTTGCTTCATCCGTGAAATAGAGTATCCCTGTTTCCTAAAACGAAGGCAGAAAGAATCTTCAGCAACCTCCGTTTTCTACACTTTAGGAGTTCTGCAACACCCATGCTATCAGATAGACATTTCAGAACCCTGGGAGGCCGTATTTTGAGGAGACTGAGGACTACGATTTCCCACACCCCTCAACACCGTATGTTCTACATCCATCCAAAGACTGCAAATCGCAGAAAGGAGGGCAAGGAGTTTGGGGGTGGGCAAGAGAGAGAGAGATGGTATGGGGAATTTTAGAGGACTGAGGTCCCAAGGTCAATGCTTTGACAAAAAGGAAGAGCAAAGAAATCTTCACAGCGGCACCTGCTGAGGGTTTGCAATTCTCATTTATTCCATCAGTTGAACCCATCAGAGAGCCAGGAACCGAGAAGTAAGAGAAAATCTCCCTTAGGACAAGAAGCATATGACAAGTGATATTCAGAGCCCTTATCCCTCACTTAAATCAAGCTTTTATGATTTTATAGATTTTTTTATGTCAGAGTTCCAAGTAAGATCTTACATGAAGAAAAAGTTCTGCTGAAAATCATGACAGGTATTCCTACTGGACACTGGAAATTGGATCATGAGCTATTACAGCCACCTACTCTACTGCTTTTCATCTACTGATGAAAAGTGGAGCTGGGCAATTCACCCACTCATCTGCCCCTGTAGTTAGTTCTCTCTTTGTGCAGAACCAAGTGGGGAAGGGGAAGCCTGACAAGGGACAGCTAAAACCCTCGTGAAGAGTCAGAGGAACAGAAATAACATCTTAAAAATTCAGTGGAAGAATGTAACAATAAAAATGACTTTCAGCAAATCCCAGAAGAAAATTTTAGAAAACTGTTTGGCACCTTCAATAAACAAAGCTTCTATGAAACAGGAGTAGAAAACCATAAGAAGAAGACAAGATGAAAGGGCTAGAAGGAGGGCAAGGAAAGTACTATATTAATGGTAAGATTAAAATCATCTGAATTGGAGGCAATAAAAAACTAAATGACCAGAAAATTGAATCTCTGACATGAAGGATAAACTCTAGCAGTCTGCAAAATGCAGAGGAAATGGGGAAAAGCAATAAAGATTAAGAGAAAGGAAATGATCTACTTGGAGGATAAATAATTGAGACTAATTCCAAGAAGAGTAGGCTATCCTAAGTAAGAATCAAAATAAGTGGGTGTAGAACCAATAAAACATAATTGAAACATTGCAGAGATTTTTTTTTTAACTATAAGGATGTGAATCAAAAACAAAACCATAAAAGAAGAAAATATAGGTGAATGTTCATCTGAAGTTAGGAGGGGCAAGAGCTCTCTAAACATATGAACAACATCAACAATAACAAATATATTTATCAAGCTATCAGTGAGTTTGGATTATAAATTTTTTTAAGTTTAAAAAGCATCACAAAATTGAGGTGAATTACAAATTTTGAAAGCTGTCTATGATAACTATGATAGAGGGTTAATATATTTAATATATAAAGAGCTTTCAAAAGTAAATAAAAATACAGATGCCCCCGCCAAAGAAACTTGGGCAAAGAACATAAATAAAATCATTAAAGAAAGACTCAAATATCTGATAAATATTTGAAGACATATTTAACTTATTTATTAAAGATACATAAATACAAGACAGTAACGACATATAATTGTTTGCTTTTTACATTTGTAGTTTTTATTTAAAGCAGTAATACTTAATTACTCAAGGAAATGCTAATGTAGTTGGTTTTTGAAGAGTGTATTTGATTAGTGCTGACCTTCTCCCATTTGAAGGATTCTTCTTACCCTTTAGGTTTCAGTTTTACATTCACTTCCTCCAGCAAGTTTTATATGACCACCCAGGCAGGGTTGGTTATGTTATCCTATTATAATTTCTCATTACACTTTACACTTTGTGGCATTTATCTCAACCATACCGTGACAATTTGTGAGATGTATTAATTCAACATCTGGCACCTCATGGAGACTATAATAATAAAGTTTATATTGAGAATTTGCTGTGTACTAGGCAGTATTTAAGTGCTTTTTACATGTTTTATCTCATTTAACCACCCCAATAACCTTATGATGCAGAGGGTTTTTTTGTTTTTATTTCAAGTAGAACTTCAAAATTACTTTCTTTTTCTTTAACATATTTATTGGAGTATAATTGCTTTACAATGGTGTGTTAGTTTCTGCTGTATAACAGAGTGAATCAGCTATACATATACATATACCCCCATATCCCCTCCCTCTTGCATCTCCCTCCCACCCTCCCTATCCCACCCCTCTAGGTGGTCACAAAGCACCGAGCTGATCTCCCTGTACTATGCAGCTGCTTCCCACTAGCTATCTATTTTACATTTTGTAGTATATATAAGTCCATGCCACTCTCTCACTTTCTCCCAGCTTACCCTTCCCCCTCCCCATGTCCTCAAGTCCAGTCTCTACGTCTGCATCTTTATTCCTGTCCTGCCCCAAGGTTCTTCAGAACCTTTTTTTTTTTTTAGATTCCATATATATGTGTTAGCATACGGTATTTGTTTTTCTCTTTCTGATTTACTTCACTCTGTATGACAGACTCTAGGTCCATCCACCTCACTACAAATAACTCAGTTTCGTTTCTTTTTTATGGCTGAGTAATATTCCATTGTATATATGTGCCACATCTTCTTTATCCATTCATCTGTCGATGGACACTTAGGTTGCTTCCATGTCCTGGCTATTGTAAACAGTGTTGCAATGAACATTGTGGTACATGACTCTTTTTGAATTATGGTTTTCTCAGTGTATATGCCCAGTAGTGGGACTGCTGGGTCGTACGGTAGTTCTATTTTTAGTTTTTTAAGGAACCTCCATACTGTTCTCCATAGTGGCTGAATCAATTTACATTCCCACCAACAGTGTAGGAGGGTTCCCTTTTCTCCACACCCTCTCCAGCATTTATTGTTTGTAGACTTTTTGATGATGGCCATTCTGACTGGTGTGAGGTGATACCTCATTGTAGTTTTGATTAGCATTTCTCTAATGATTAGTGATGTTGAGCATCCTTTCATGTGTTGGAAATCTGTATATCTTCTTTGGAGAAATGTCTATTTAGGTCTTCTGCCCATTTTAGGATTGGGTTGTTTGTTTTTTTGATATTGAGCTGCATGAGCTGCTTGTGTATTTTGGAGATTAATCCTTTGTCATTTGCTTCATTTGCAAATATTTTCTCCCATTCTGAGGGTTGTCTTTTCGTCTTTTTTATGGTTTCCTTTGCTGTGCAAAACCTTTTAAGTTTCATTAGGTCCCATTTGTTTAGTTTTGTTTTTATTTCCCTTTCTCTAGGAGGTGGGTCAAAAAGGATCTTGCTGTGATTTATGTCATAGAGCGTTCTACCAATGTTTTCCTCTAGGAGTTTTATAGTGTCTGGCCTTACATTTAGGTCGTTAATCCTAATCTTTAATTTTGAGTTTATTTTTGTGTATTGTGTTAGGGAGTGTTCTAATTTCATTCTTTTACATGTGGCTGTCCAGTTTTCCCAGCACCACTTGTTAAAGAGGCTGTCTTTTCTCCATTGTATATTCTTGCCTCCTTTATCAAAGGTAAGGTGACCATATGTGCGTGGGTTTATCTCTGGGCTTTCTATCCTGTTCCATTGATCTATATTTCTGTTTTTGTGCCAGTAGCATACTCTCTTGATCACTGTAGCTTTGTAGTATAGTCTGAAGTCCGGGAGCCTGATTCCTCCAGCTCCGTTTTTCTTTCTCAAGATTGCTTTGGCTATTCGGGGTCTTTTGTGTTTCCATACAAATTCTGAAATTTTTTGTTCTAGTTCTGTGAAAAATGCCATTGGTAGTTTGATAGGGGTTGCATTGAATCTGTAGATTGTTTTGGGTGGTATAGTCATTTTCACAATGTTGATTCTTCCAATCCAAGAACATGGTATATCTCTCCATCTGTTGGTATCATCTTTAATTTCTTTCATCAGTGTCTTATAGTTTTCTGCATACAGGTCTTTTGTCTCCTTAGGTAGGTTTCTTCCTAGGTATTTTAGTCTTTTTGTTGCAATGGTAAATGGGAGTGTTTCCTTAATTTCTCTTTCAGATTTTTCATCATTAGTGTATAGGAATGCAAGAGACTTCTGTGCATTAATTCTGTATCTTGCTACTTTACCAAATTCATTGATTAGCTCTAGTAATTTCCTGGTGGCATCTTTAGGATTCTCTATGTATAGTGTCATGTCATCTGCAAACAGTGACAGTTTTAATTCTTTTCCAATTTTGATTCCTTTTATTTCTTTTTCTTCTCTGATTGTTGTGGCTAAAACTTCCAAAACTATGTTGAATAATAGTGGTGAGAGTGGGCACCCTTGTCTTGTTCCTGATCTTAGAGGAAATGGTTTCAGCTTTTCACCATTGAGAACGATGTTGGCTGTGGGTTTGTCACATATGACCTTTATTATGTTGAGGTAAGTTCCCTCTATGCCTACTTTCTGGAGAGTTTTTATCATAAATGGGTGTTGAATTTTGTCAAAAGCTTTTTCTACATCTATTGAGATTATCATATGGTTTTTATCCTTCAATTTGTTAATATGGTGTATCACATTGATTGATTTGCGTATATTGAAGAATCCTTGCATTCCTGGGATAAACCCCACTAGATCATGGTGTATGATCCTTTTAATGTGCTGTTGGATTCTGTTTGCTAGGATTTTGTTGAGGATCTTTGCATCTATGTTCATCAGTGATATTGGCCTGTAGTTTTCTTTCTTTGTGACATGTTTGTCTGGTTTTGGTATCAGGGTGATGGTGGCCTCGTAGAATGAGTTTGGGAGTGTTCCTCCCTCTGCTATATTTTGGAAGAGTTTGAGAAGGATAGGTGTTAGCTCTTCTCAAAATGTTTGATAGAATTCACCTGTGAAGCCATCTGGTCCTGGGCTTTTGTTTGTTGGAAGATTTTTAATCACAGTTTCAATTTCAGTGCTTGTGATTGGTCTGTTTATATTTTCTATTTCTTCCTGGTTGAGTCTTGGAATGTCGTGCTTTTCTAAGCTTTTGTCCATTTCTTCCAGGTTGTCCATTTTATTGGCATATAGTTGCTTGTAGGAATCTCTCATGTTCCTTTGTATTTCTGCAGTGTCAGTTGTTACTTCTCCTTTTTCATTTCTAAATCTATTGGTTTGAGTCTTTTCCCGTTTTTTCTTGGTGAGTCTGGCTAAGGGTTTATCAATTTTGTTTATCTTCTCAAAAAACCAGCTTTTAGTTTTATTGATCTTTACTATCATTTCCTTCATTTCTTTTTCTTTTATTTCTGATCTGATCTTTATGATTCCTTTACTTCTTCTAACTTTGGGGTTTTTTTTTTTGTTGTTGTTCTTCTTTCTCTAATTGCTTTAGGTGTAAGGTTAGGTTGTTTATTTGAGATGTTTCTTGTTTCTTGAGGTAAGAATGTATTGCTATAAACTTCCCTCTTAGAACTGTTTTTGCTGCATCCCATAGGTTTTGGGTCATCGTGTTTTCATTGTCATTTGTTTCTAGGTATTGTTTGATTTCCTCTTTGATTTCTTCAGTGTCCTCTTGGTTATTTAGTAACGTATTGTTTAGCCTCCATGTGTTTGTATTTTTTACAGATTTTTTTCCAGTAATTGATATCTAGTCTCATAGCGTTGTGGTCGGAAAAGATACTTGATACAATTTCAATTTTCTTCAATTTACCAAGACTTGATTTGTGACCCAAGACATGATCTATCCTGGAGAATGTTCCATGAACACTTGAGAAGAAAGTATATTTGGTTGTTTTTGGTTGGAATGTCCTATAAATATCAATTAAGTCCATCTTGTTTATTGTGTCATTTAAAGCTTGTAGTTCCTTATTTATTTTCATTTTGGAAGATCTGTCCATTGGTGAAAGTGGGGTGTTAAAGTCCCCTGCTATGATTGTGTTATTGTCAATTTCCCCTTTTATGGCTGTTAGCATTTGCCTTATGTATTGAAGTGCTCTTATGTTGGGTGCATAAATATTTACAATTGTTATACCTTCTTCTTGGATTGATCCCTTGATTGTTATGTAATGTCCTTCTTTGTCTCTTGTAATAGTCTTTATTTTAAAGTCTATTTTGTATGATATGAGAATTGCTACTCCAGCTCTCTTTTGATTTCCATTTGCATGGAATATCTTTTTCCATCCCTTCACTTTCAGTCTGTATGTGTCCCTAGGTCTGAAGTGGGTCTCTTGTAGACAGCATATATATGAGTCTTGTTTTTGTATCCATTCAGCCAGTCTATGTCTTTTGGTTGAAACATTTAATCCATTTATATTTAAGGTAATTATCGACATGTATGTTCCTATGACCATTTTCTTAATTGTTTTGGGTTTGTTTTTGTAGGTCCTTTTCTTCTCTTGTGTTTCCCACTTAGAGAAGTTCCTTTAGCATTTGTTGTAGAGCTGGTTTGGTGGTGCTGAATTCTCTTAGCTTTTGCTTGTCTGTAAACGTTTTAATTTCTCTGTCAAATCTGAATGAGATCCTTGCTGGGTAGAGTAATCTTGGTTGTAGGTTTTTCCCTTTCATCACTTTAATTATGTCCTGCCACTCCCTTCTGGCTTGCAGAGTTTCTGCTGAAAGATCAGCTGTTAACCTTATGGGGATTCCCTTGTATGCTATTTGTTGTTTTTCCCTTGCTGCTTTTAATATTTTTTCTTTGTATTTAATTTTTGATAGTTTGGTTAATATGTGTCTTGGTGTGTTTATCCTTGGATTTATCCTGTAAGGGACTCTCTGCACTTCCTGGACTTGATTGACTATTTCCTTTCCTATGTTAGGGAAATTTTCAACTATAATCTCTTCAAATATTTTCTCAGACCCTTTCTTTTTCTCTTCTTCTTCTGGGACCCCTATAATTCGAATGTTGGTACGTTTGATGTTGTCCCAGAGGTCTCTGAGACTGTCCTCAGTTCTTTTCATTCTTTTTTCTTTATTCTGGTCTGCAGTAGTTATTTCCACTGTTTTATCTTCCAGGTCACTTATCCGTTCTTCTGCCTCAGTTATTCTGCTATTGATTCCTTCTAGAGGATTTTAAATTTCATTTATTGTGTTGTTCATCATTGTTTGTTTGCTCTTTAGTTCTTCTAGGTCCTTGTTAAATGTTTCTTGTATTTTCTCCATTCTATTTCCAAGATTTTGGGTCACCTTTACTATCATTACTCTGAATTCTTTTTCAGGTAGACTGCCTATTTCCTCTTCATTTGTTTGGTCTGGTGGGTTTTTACCTTGCTCCTTCATCTGCTGTGTATTTCTCTGTCTTCTCATTTTGCTTAACTTACTGTGTTTGGGGTCCCCTTTTCACAGGCTGCAGGTTCCTAGTTCTTGTTTCTGGTGTCTGTCCCCAGTGGGTGAGGTTGGTTCAGTGGGTTGTGTAGGCTTCCTGGTGGAGTGGACTGGTGCCTGTGTTCTGGTGGATGAGGCTGGATCTTGTCCTTCTGGTGGGCAGGTCGACGTCTAGTGGTGTGTTTTAGGGTGTCTGTGAACTTATTATGATTTTAGGCAGCCTCTCTGGTAATGGGTGGGGTTGTGTTCCTGTCTTGCTAATTGTTTGGCATAGAGTGTCCAGCACTGGAGCTTGCTGGCCGTTGAGTGGAGCTGGGTCTTAGCGCTGAGACAGAGATGTCTGAGAGAGCTCTCACCAATTGATATTACGAGGGGCTGGGTGGTCTCTGGTGGACCGATGTCCTGAACTCGGCTCTCCCACCTCAGAGTCTCAGGCCTCATACCTGGCTGGAGCACCAGGACCCTGTCAGCCGCACGGCTGTCTCAGTTCTGCTCTCCACCTCAACTCTGGAGCATGGAGAAGCAAGACTGGGTTTCATGATGCAGAGTTTTTAATTGTGCTTGTTTTATAGAGGAGGAAATTGATGAAGTTTTGAGAGGTTCAGCACCAGGTCCTAGGTGATGGGACTGGTAGCTGCCTCCACAAGCTAGAAGCTGTTGCTCCTGATGTGAGAGCTGTAGGCATCTTTTCTAAACCTTTTTCCATCCAGACTGATCAAACAGAAGCAAAGCTCCCTCGTTCCATGAAGGGACTTGATCATTCATTTTCTGAGCCTCAGGAAGCACTAAAACACCATCTGGGGCTTCACCAGTAGAACAAGGGTACATCTCAAAGATACAGAGCAAGTTAGTTTAATTAGAAAAGAGTCAAAATTCACCCTCATTTTCTCGTTTTAGTGAGCAAAACTTTTCCCCATGACAACCACCTCCATATTTCAAGATGCCACGTTCCACCATAAAGATACAGAGCAAAGCTGGGGCCACTGAGGAATTCACGACTCAAATGTCCATATCTTTTCTTGGGTCCAAAGGAAAATATCTCGCCACTTTCACATGCTGCTTTGTAAATGCCAAATAGCGAGATAAACAGCATGTTTTGAAGATACAGAACACATTGGAATTGTTAAAAGTTTAATCAAGTGAAGAAAGGGTTATCTCCTCTTGTGCATCAGGAGTAGCTGGGAGTTTCCGGCAGGGGTTGAACTGGTGCGAGGGGCTTCCAATTTAGGGGAGGGGGGGAACGGGCAGCTGGTAGAGAGAGGGTTTTCTAATTAGCATCTGTAACCAGTAGGGAGCGGGAAAGAGTTGTTGAAGGCGTGCTGTTTCGTACAACTTGTATGAACTTCTAATCTGTCACAACCCCCTTACTGCAGGATTCACACACCAAAGAAACCAGTGCAGCTCGGGGCCTGTGTGCCAGTTTCTTAACTGGGGCCCAACTCTCGCATCATTTGGGATAATAAAAGGGACTGTTTCATAGTGTTGCCATGAGTGGTACATGAGATAAGTAAGCAAAGTGCTTAGCATGGAGCCTGGTTTGTCATAGGCTTTCAATACATGTTAGGCATTATTATTTCATAGCAGCAGTGAAAATGAGCCTTTCCTTTCTATTTTCATTATTTTTCTTCATACCTTAGTTATATTTTATGGAAACATGCTAAACTGAGGTGCATTGTTTTCCAGGCTTTTTCAATGGAACATACGAAATACAGTGAAGGCTTCTGATTTTGTTGGGCTCTTGTGCTTAATATACTTCACTGTACAAATATAAGCAATGCAGGAGTCTGTAAAGTCAAATTGGAAGTCTGCTGGGTCTGCTCCTATTCTCTAGATAAACACTCTTAGAGTTTATGGCATGTCTTTTCTGATTTTGAATTTTCTTGAAGGTTTCATCAAATGCTGTGATGCAGGGCTGCTCTCATCTACAGCTGTGACAGTATGTGGCATAGTTTGCCCATATACTAACTGGTGCCAGCCAGCCAAGCCCTCCAAGCTCCAGCCTGATTCTCAGTCTTTCTGCCTCTCGGTGAGAGCCTATGGCCTCCCACCTACTGCTCCTTCCCACACTAGGTATAATTTATAATCCCCATCGTTTAGAAAACAAAAAATCAAATTTATTGTAAGAGTAAGCTACTAGGATAGCCATTTCAGCTATTTCAAATACATAATATATTTCATATTATTTCTGAGTTTATGATTATACCATAAAAATAGGGGTAGTATCCCAGGAAAAAGCCTAAATGAGACTTCTGAGGAACTGATTTCTAGTCCTGGCCCTACTGTTTAGCGATTGCATGAACTTGGAAAAGTCAGTGAATCTTACTAAGCCTCTGTAGCCCCACCTATAAAATGTGATTCGTTAATTAACTCACCAAACTCATAGTTACTGATTGCTTCCTATGGGCCAGGCACATTTCTAGGTGTTGCACACACAGCAGTGAACAAGACAGCCAGGGTTATCAGGCCTTCCAATAAGTTTCATCAAAGGGTTTTATAAACTCTAGCACATGATATAAAGTATAATTTAATTCTTGGAAAACAAAAAAGTACTCATATATTTGTAATACCAACCACCCAAGGTTTTGTGATTCTGAAAGGAGTGAGAAAGGGGAAAGGGGGATCCAGAAGACACGCAGCTGAGAAACACTGCTTTACAGTTGATAAAACGCTTTGTCTGTACTTACTTCATCCCTTAAATTTTCAAAATGTCTCCCAAATATGGTGGCAGAGAGTGAGATGAGAAAAGGAGGAAATTTTTTCCTACATACAAAAGCCAGCCTTGTCTATTACGTGAGCTGGGCCCCTACCATTAGCACTGGAAAGCTCACCAACAGGAAATTGGAAGGTGACCCTGGACTGAAGCTCTGCAGTGTCCTTCGGCAGTGCCACCTCTCACGTGCTTACGGATCACTTAACACTTTAATGGTAGGAGAAATTCAAAGCAAAATGCTCCAGCAACCGCTGATGAAGACCAATGAGACATTACGATGAAGCAAATCTGGTAACATGATAGAGGCAGGTTTGCGTACCTCAGGTTAGGATTTCCATTTTATTGGGCTAGAACCTGATCGTTCTCTCAAATATCCGGTGATGTTGGTATCACTCTCCAACTTTATAGGTGATAAAACTGAGGTTCACGGTAGAAGCATCCTCCAAGCTGTGTTGCTGAATGTGCTTCTTGGCTTAGCAGCCTCTTTCAGAGTCTCCCAGGAGCTCAGGTCACACTGGTTTTCCTCTCAAGTTCCTAGGCCCCCTGACAATCTTGCCTGTCTCCAGAACTTTGCTCCTCATGCTTTCTCTCCTGGCCTACTTCCCCATCTGAATACAGGTCCTCCTATTAAGTTTTCTCTACCATAACACTTTCCTTCTAGGCACTTATGAAGAGGTAGCATTATATTTTCAAATGTGTTAATTCGTGTATTGTCAGTCTTCATCATGAAGTCAAAGTTCATGACTGTTGGGTTCACTGCTGTATCCCCAGCACTGGGCACGGTGTTCAGTAAATATGTGTCGAATGATGAATGGAAGAAGGGAAGGAAGGCAGGCCAACTCATCACTTTTATTTGAAGGTTCAAACATAGAATAAAAATTATTTCCCCTGATATCATATTATGAAAATGTTCAGATGTGTAGAAAGTTGAAAAAATTGTGTAGTAGCAATTCATCCATTGTTAACATAAATGAAGGGCTATCGACTACAGTTCATTTCAGGGAAAATGGAATTTCAAGTTGGGTTGGTCTGTTGTGACACAAATAGGCACTGGACCAGCATTACTAGCAAATGCTTCGGAAAGCTCTCAGTTTCAAAGAATTGGTTCTACACCTTGTGGCCCAGAAACGGCACCTTGGACAGAAAGTTCCCCATGTGCCCACACATGGGGCTCAGGCCTCTTCACAGTTCCTGGTGACTTATGAGGTTGGGCATTGTAGGGACAAGGACAAGTCTGGGCCTGGAAGCCTAATCAAGGCCGAATTACTTCTCTTTTCTGAGCCTGTTTCTTCTTCTGTGAAATGGAGATTCATATCCCAGGCCTGACCCTCACCCCTCACCAAGATGGGATGATGGGAATCACATGTAGGACATTATCCTTTGTAAACGGGCAAAGTGCTGTTGTGATGTAAGGGATTATTGCAGTCGGGAGCACACATAGAGCATCCGAGTATCTGTTTATTTTCCTTCTTGCTAATTTGCACTGTTAATGAAGAATCCCAGGTTAACTCCCAGCATCTGTTATCCGGCAGGACTTTGGATCAGAGCTGTACGGCTCCTCCTGCAAACATGGCAATGAGCCAAGGGCAGACCTGTGAGGGCTTCTTAGATACCGCTCACTCCCCGGAAGCCGGAGTGCTTTGAATTTTTTGCCAAATTTCCATCCCACTCTTGGAAGAAGATTTGAGCTCAAAGAATACCAGAACAGTTGTTTTTGCCTGCCCGTTCTCCCCTTCCCCGGCTGCAGGATTTCTGTCTCACATCTCCCCTCCTACTCTCTTTCTTCTCCTCTCTCCCAGACTCAACCTTGTAGGGGAACTTTTGCCCTGAATTTTAGCAGGAAACACAACCAGCAACCAGATGTCTGACTTTTTCACCCCATTGGCAAGGATTAGCCGTCTTCCCTGTAAACTTCCGGCCTTTTCTCCCCTTTAGATCTTTCAGCTTCTTCACGCCCCATCTCCTTTGGCTCATACACATGAACACCCTCCGGAGGAGAAACAAAAGGTAGCTTGCAAAGTCCTGCAAATGTGCTGAGTATTTATATACCCAGTTCAGGAAGTGAGTGTTGCTGGATGTCATGTCGGAGGAGGTGGGGGTGGGTAGGGTCAGCTCTTGGATTCATCTGGTCCATCATTAAATTCAGATCCCATGAACAATAGGTGGCCTTGATCAAAGACAGAGGTAATTAAGTGAATTCGCAACTTAAAATAACACACAAGTGAAGATCAATGCAAATTCTGTTATCATCGAAGTGTTTGGGTGTGAAAAAATAATAGGTAAGGCAGCTTTCTCAACTTCTGGAATAACGAGAGCCCCGGATCTTCTTTGACACAAAGCAGAGGACTTTGGAACTGGGAGAGATCTTAGGGAGCAGCCCAGCCGGTTCCTTCCCTTTGCAGGTGGAGAAACTGAGGCTCTGCCCGGTTAGGAGGGACTTGCCCCAGGTCCCTGGGTTGATGGCAACTCAAAGGCTCACTCTAGGCTCTATTTATACCTCCCCTGAGATGTTTCTGGTAAAGCAGACTGACAGTCAAAGGTCTGGGCTTGGCCTGCCTGCTGCCTCTGCCTCCTGTCCTCCTGTTCTTGGTGGTCTGGGTCTCCTTCTCAGGGGTCACCCTGATCTAGACAACCTCCGCCACGCAGCAGCGGCAGCTGTGACGGGGCTTCCAGCCACCCAATAAACACCTTGAGGGGGAGGAGACGCAGAGGCCTTTGTTTAAACATAAGAGGAAATATACCCAGAAAAGACTCTGGTTTTCAAGTCAGCATGCTTGGACTATCTACAGGCCACAAGGATCAAGTGTTTCCCAAAGAAATCCATGAAAAGCAAGTGGTTATCACAGGAAGCCTTTCAAATGGGATTTTAAGGAATTTCACTCAGTAGTACACAGTCCTGTGCCCCGACTCCCCTTTCCCACAGACATCTGTGTTCCCTGGTGTACATCCTCTTTCCTCCAGCCCCGGTTGTGTGACTCCGGTCAGGTCTGCCCTCTCTGTGCCTTAGTTTCCTCACCTATAAAAGTGGAATGATAGTTCTTATTTGATATAGTTGCACAGGGATTATGTGAAATGAGGGCAATCACACTTAGCATGTAGTAGATGTTTAATACATTTTAGTTCTCTTCCAGACCTCTTGCTTCCATAAGGGAGACGGTACATGTGGCCCTGAGGCCGTGGGTCCCCCCAGGACAGCCAGGTGTTTCTTCAGCAAGCCCCATAGTACTCTGTCTCCTCACTCACCTGCATCTTTGTCCTGCAGCCTCAGCTGCCTCCAACAAGGACTGATCTGGGCCCTGAAGGATGTGTTTACCTTGTCTAGGTGGCCAGGGCCACCTGACAGCATCACTTTGGGAAACATGTATCCCTTCTGTCCTGGGCCCACAACCAGGGACTCTATCCTGGTGTTTCTAATTGTTCACTTCACAAAACCTGAAATTTTCTTCTAAAAAAAAAAAAAGGAAAGAAAGAAACCAGGACCCCAACATTAATGTAAACGAATCCCAAGGGGTTCCTGTTAGCTTTGGTCCCAAAACAATGAGTTAATTGAAAGTGGTAATGAGAAAAAGCAGCTGGCACTCATAAAACCGTGCGCCAATGAGCAGTTCAGTTCCTGGGCAGCGGGTGACAGCCGGACTTTCTAGCCAACCAAGATGTCAATGGCTTCTGAAAATAATTGCCCTAGGCATACCAGGCTGCCAGCAGGGACCAGTCTTATCTCAGATCTTGTCACCTGGCTGGGAGCTACCTGTGATGGCTGAGTGCCCAGGGATTCAAGTCCTGAGAACACCCTGTGCTTTGAGGAAATATGTGAGAACTAAAGACAGACAGTCAACTGGGGTGTCATGTGAGAAACCCCAAAGTCAAGGGACTTGCTTCATGGATTTCTTGGGGTGCGTCTCCGGGCCTCAGCTTCCCCAGCTATCAGATAAGCTCGTTAATACGTGTCCTCCCAGACTCCCAGCATTGCTTTGTTTGGACATCAAATGAGATGATGTATTTGGCACTTGGAATGCTCTATAAAATGAGAGACATGATGTGCAAACAGGAGAGCTTAGCAGAGTGAGCTGAGGAATCAGACTGACTGTTTCACTCAGGTTAGACTCAAAAAATAATTCATAACACCTAAGATTGATGAGAGGATTAAATTTAGTTGTATATATATATATATATATATATATATATATATATATAATATAAATATAATATAAAACATATATTAAATGTATTTGGAATGGTACTGAATCAATGTTAACTATTGTATATGAGTTATTATTTTCAGGGCTGCTTTGTCTTATAGTGACTAAGCCAAGCTTATGGCCAGAGGCCCAGTTTGGGCTTGTACTTTGCTTCTTTTTCTAATCATTTCTGGTCATGTGGCTCAAATGCCTGTTCTTCCCGCAGCAGTCCTGCATCCTACAAAGAGGGGTAGGCCAAATAGACAGGGCAGTGGAGGATTTTAAAGATGCCACGGTTCACAATGCAGCTGAGATCTAACCAGTCAAGATGCCATTTCTTTCCAGAACCTGACAATCACACTGCATTGCAGGCTCACTACACACTTGTCTACTTGCAGGGCCTAGCAGGGATATAATGGAATCTACATTGAGCCTTGGACTGTTTATCTGGATCATTGATGGAGTCCAGGGCACAGGAAACTGGGAAAAGTGACTGTGTGTGTGTGTGTGTGTGTATGTGTATGTGTATGTGTATGTGTGTCCTGGAGGGGGAATGCAGAACATCCAACAAGAAAAAATGGTTAAGCTCCTTGGATAAGAGAGAGGACGCAGGGGTCTCCCCAGCTATCTATCTGTCCACCTCCATTCTGCCTGTGCCTATCTCTCAGGGTTTCTAAGAAGTTTCCTAGGACCTTCTCATTACTCGTGTGCAGCCTCAAGTGGGACTTCCTGGCAGGTGCTGAGTGATGTCGCCCATACTGTGCTGAGCAGATATCCCATGGCAAGGGTAGGAATGGGGTCCATATAGTTGTGTTTTAGCACATCCCCCAGTAAAGCCAAGGATAACATTAAAGCACAGCTGAGTAATTCACAAACTGCTAGTAGGAGTGAAAACTGCCACAACCTTCTGAGAGCACAATTTGGCAGTGTTTCAAAACTAAAGGTGCACCTACCCTTTAACCCAGCTTTTATTTTGAGAAATCTGTCTTGTTGAGAAACAAGCACACGCACGCACAGAGGAAGAGGCACAAACCTGTTGACTGCAGCAGGCCAGTAAAGGAAAGGAATCAGAAACAGCCCAAGTGCCCATCCCAATGCCATATTTGGAATCGCAGAAAGAGAGAGATCATGCAAAATCCATTTATACAGCTGTTTAAAATATTGAGGTAATTTAGTATACAGACTAGAAAGGCACGGAAAAGGTCCCCAAATAATGTATTAAGTAGAAAAGGTAGCTTGCAAAATATTAAATGTAGTGAAATCCCCTTTGTTAGTATACGCTTGGAGACAAGGTCTGGATGAATAGATGTGGAACTATTAACAGTTGTTACCTTGATGCGGGAGGGCGGTAGCATACAGGAGCTTTGCACTTTATTATTTACTTCTATAATGCTTAACTTCTTCAAGATGAAGATATATTAATTTTGAATTTTAAAAAAACCCAGTAAAGATGATTAAGGAAATGCACATCAACAAACCTGAGGGTGAATAAATCTAAGGGTCTGAGTCTACATGTCCAGCCTTGGGGTATTCGGCTAGGTTGGAGTGCAGTGTCAAGGATCCAGAGAGGTGGTTTGATTCAGGCTCTTTTGTGGGATCTTTGGTCAAGGAAAGGTCAAGTTTTGCTGGACCTGGAGCACAGGCAGCTCAAGGATCTGTTCCCCCATCGAGGGCAGCAAACGCCAACCAGCTTCAGAGCAGAGGTCCCGCGCAGATGCAGGGACAAGCCCCTCCTTCTTCCTCCCGCGGAGGTGGCATGTAGGGGGGCTATGGTCAGAGCTCCCCCTCAGGAGCAGATCTGGGTCTGAGCCAGATGAAAAGGAAGGGCTTCCTTAGGACCTGATCCATCTCGCAGGCTGGGAACTCAGCACAGCAGCTCTTTCCTTCTTCCCTTCCTCCCAGAGGCCCCAGAAAAACTTTTGTGTTTCCCCTCATGACCCTCTAAATTCTTAAAATTTTGGTTCCAGATGAGCTGGTCTAGAAAACTCTGACCATACACTGGGGATCATCAGTTCTGGGAACTGACCTTCAGTCAGCATCCTGAGTATATAATAGCCAAGGGACATATGTGCTCTGAAAGATGAAACAGGTTCTATGGGAACCTAGAACGAAGGAACCCCTCTAGTCCGGGGATCGGGAAGGGCTCTCTTAAGGAAGTGATGCTGAGCTCTGAGAGGTGAGTAGAAGTGGACAAGGGTGGAGGGGCGTGGGGAGGGAACACTCTGGTAGACCCTCCAGACAGAGAGAATGGTGTCATGAGCCAGGGGGGCAGCAGGGAAGATGGAGAGGGGTGGACAGGGGTGAGAAGGAGGGCAGTGAGAGAGAAAAGAAATGATTTTTATGGAGATACACTTGACTACCAGCACCACGAGCCCCTCTACACACACACACAGCCCCTGAATATCTTACTCGGAAGCAGGTGGAGGGTGAACTGGTCAAGACCAAAGGATTCCTCGCAGGGCTGGATCCCTCCTTTTACTATTCAATACTTTACTGAGAGAGAAACTAAGAGGTGAATTGACTCAGGTTCCTGCTAATTAAGAAACAGTGAGAAATCTACATAAGAGGATCTGAAGTAAATATGGTAAAAATATACACTTGACTGTCTAGTTTTAATTTTCATCATTTTTACTGGACGGGAAGCTGAAATGCCAGATGGTCTGGTTCAAGGCCACGCACTCCTTGTCCGGACTCCTGGGCCTTCTTCCTTCCTCAGGAAACGTAGGCCGTTGCCCTTGGACTCAGATGCCCAGACCCTTTTCCTCTTGAACCCAAAAAGCTCCCCACTCCAAGCCTCAGGGGTTCTCTCTGCCAACTTTCCTCTCGCCCTCGCAGACCCTGGCTCCTCTCCCTCTGGTTGACGCTGCACAGCCCCTTCCTGATACCACCTGCGCCCAACCTCCAGCCTCCTCTGCTCTGCACAGAGTCTTCACACTCACCTCATGAGCCCCAAGCACCACCCCCGCCACCCCACATGCTTCTCCTTCCTGGCCCAGCGCTTCACTCCACCATTTTATTTCCTTTGTCCCAGACCAAACTCCAAGGCCACTCTGACCAGATCCCCCCAGGCTATGAGTAATGAGAGGGGAATGGGAAGGACTCTCTCAGGACCCCTGGGCCTCCACTACCCACCCACGTCCTGCCCCTTTCTCTCTGCCTCTTCCTTGGTAGCCAGCCGTCCATCAGATCCAGAGTGCCACCTGGGAAAGCAAAGGTGCTGTGAGCATCTGAAGATGCCTTCTTAGAACTGGAATCTTGGAGCTGTTTGGCCTGAGGAGTGGCACAGGTAGAAGGCCTGGCGTGGGGCTGGAAAGCACCTCTCTGTGTGTTCTGCTTCGAAGGAGCAGGTATCTCCCAGGGAGAATGCCTTCCAGCCCCATAGGAAGCTTCATTCATGGATTCGGTGGGCCACCGTGGGCCAGCTCTCCTTATGAGGAGATGGTCTGAGACGGTCAGACCAGAATGAGGCCATCTGGGTTTCTGGAAGATGAAATAAAATATAAAGAATCCCTTTTATAAAGATAAGAGGTTCTTAGCCTCTTGGCAACCACAAACCCTTGGAATGGATGAAGGGTCCTCTCACCAGAAAGATGTCCATAGGCAAAAGTGCCCAAAGCTCTGCACACAGCATGGGCTCCACCCTGCAGAGGGCCAGGGAGAACCCGGGCCTCCGGATAAGCTGTGTGCCAGTGGGCGGGCAGGCACCCGAGTCCCTTTCCCCAGGCCAGAGAGGGCAAGGGCGACCTAGTCTCATCCTGGGTCCAGCGCCCAAGTCCTGGCTGCAGGGAAAGAGTGAGTGAATGAGCACCTTTCTTTTCTCTTTGGGGACAGTGCCATCACATAGGGGCCCTTCCTCTCTACCATCATTGCACTGCGGCAAGAATTTTCCTCCAGGTTGAGAGGTGAGTGAAGTGCTGTTTCCAATGTTTTCATAAGGGAAAAGTCTACAGAATTCACCCTATGGCCTTGAACCAGTCTGCTGACTCCTGACCAGCCAGCCGGACCTAGGGCCTTCCTAGGTCACTCTGAGAGGAAAGTACACTCCTACACACACACAGGGGTCAAGAGACCAGTCTCTACAGTAGAAACTTGTCTGGGTTCCAACCTTTGCTGGAATGCTGACCAGAGCAAAATAAATGAGGTCTCTGCAATTCAAATAAACAAGCAAACAAACAAAAAACCCGATGTCTCATAAGGGAATGAGAGCAAAGTCTACAGGAGCCCTGGCTTAGTCTAAGACTTCTCTCTATCCATTTAAATTTTTAAAACAATTTTATTGAAGTATAGTTGATTTACAATGTTGTGTTAATTTCTGCCTTACAGCAAAGTGATTCGGTTATATTTATATAATATTCTTTTTCATGTTATTTTCCATTATGCTTTTTCACAGGGTATTGAATATAGTTCCCTATGCTTCACAGTAGGAGCTTGTTGTTTATCCATTCTATATATAATAGTTCGCATCTGCTAATCCCAAACTGCCAATTCTTCCCTCCCGTGCCGCCCCCTCCCCATTGGCAACCACAAGTCTGTTCTCTATGTCTGTGTGTCTGTTTCTGTTTCGTTGATATGTTCATTTGTGTCATATTTTAGATTCCACATATAAATGACATTATATGGTATTTGTCGTTCTCTTTCTGACTTACTTATTATGATAATCTCTAGGTCCATCCATGTTGCTGCAAACCCGTTTCAATTTATAATGAACTTACCCTGCCCCAACCCAGAGGATAAGAAATGAAATTGTTTTCCCTGTCAATTTGGGGCGTTCCTCCCACATTTTTCCCTCAAGATAATAAGAGAAAAAATTGCCTTTTGTAGGTTTTGCATTAGAATTCAATTAACAAACATTTACTGTGGGTCTGCAATGTACCACTATACACCAGGCATCACAGCAAAGAATTGGACAGATGTGTCCCTACCCCTTCCCTACACCACAGAAATAAGTCCAGGTGCAGTAAGTCTTCCCACAGGCGCTCCTGGATGTCTTGTCATCTAGGAGTCATGGAGGAGTCCCCCCCACCCCACCTTGGGAGGAAGTGACATTGAACACCTCCTGGAAGGGCGAAAGCAGCACGTGGGGCTCAATCTTCCATGGGGCCTGTTTGCCCCAGACATACTTTCCCAGCTCTCCAATGTTCCATCTCACTCCTGCCCTTCCCATCAGTAGGTGTGCAGGGGGCTGAGACACAGCCCATACAGTTATGGGGCCACAACAGGAAGGTGGTACAAAGCCCCAGGAGTGCCAGCTGGGGTGGGTCTGGGCTGGCCTTGGATAGAAGCCACAGGTGGGACAGAAGTCACAGTCCTGAAATGTTGGTAGAGAGCTTGTCCTTCGAATAACCCCAGCTTCCCTTCTCTTTCCCCTCACTCAGTAGCCCTGTCTCTTCTCGGGGAAGGCAACCGCCTAAGGCGCAGCTCTGACATGCGGAGCACGTTAGGATAATGCCAAATGCCAGCCACGGCCTACAAAGCCCTGGGTTGTCCTGCCCACCTCTCCAGGACCAGCCCCACTGGCTTTCTCTGTCCAACGTTGGTCTTCTCTCAGTTTCTCATTGTTACCACCACGCTCCTTCTGTACATGGGGTCTTCACACATGCTGTTCCCTCCTCTGCCTAGAAGGCTTTCCCCTGACTCATCCCCACCCGACCTTCACCCTCACTTAACCGCCTCTTGGTCATCCGTCAGATCTCAGCTCAAGCACCATTTTGTCAGAGCAGCCTTCCCTGCCCCCTGGTTCCGTGTGCTCCTTGGCCCTTGTTCCTTTTTATACAGCATGGTTATTTGATCGATACCTGTCTCTCCTACTAGTTCATACAATCTGTGTGGGCAGGGACTGGTCTGTTTTTGGTCACCGTGTGTGGCATCTGTCACAAAGCCTGTTGCATAGTAGGCTATCAGTAAAAGTCTGATGAATGCTTGGATGGATAAATGGATCAATGGATGTCTTTTATGGAGGAAGCTGTCTGTACCAAGCAGATCCCCTGGCGCTTACTTTGCGTGCTGGGTTGGCAGTGGTGGAGTCCAGGGAGCCCAGGGTGTCTGCCATGCCCACAGCAACCTTGTCAGGAAAGTGGCCCGAGCCACTTCATTCCTGGTGAGGTCGTTGTGACTTGTGCCCTGTGGCTTGAGTGGAAGCAGCCTTATAGCTCTGGCTACGGTTGCCCAGATGAGGTCTGACGCCCCTGCCAAATGGCAAATGAGCTGGATGCGGAGAAGCCAATACTTTTTGAGGAGGATTGGCATGAAATTCTACCCAGTAGAATTCATTTTGGGTGATGGCAGACTTGGGAGTTTCTCTTGAGAAGTCTAACTACCAGGAATTCTGGAAAAGTGAAAAAAGTAAAGGAGGGTCACTCCAGGGCTGGCTCAATCCCCAGCCATGCCCTGAGCTATTGTTCTCGAAGACTGCTGGCTAACCCAGCCTTGGTAGCCCTGGGAACAGAGTGACTTTGTGGCTGAGGAAACCACATCCCTGCCACACTGCGCTGCCCCATAGCCTTGCAATATGCCTCCTTTACCACCGGTGATTCATGTCCATCCCTTCCTTTCCATTTTAAGGAGTAAGAACAATCCTAGTGTGAGGATGAGGAATGGGCTTCTCTGTGTGTTTGTCCTCATAGTGTGCTGAGTAGAAAAAAAAAAAGGACTTCTTTGGTTACTTCTTAAGGCTGTTAGGAGTCTCTACAGCAAGCAGCTAGGGACCACGCAGCACAAAGACCTGTGTCCAGTGTCTTTTCTTCCCGATATGCTCACGTAGCTGTGGCACGTTAGCCTGCTGCTCCAATTGTTCATGGCGTCCTAGTAGTTCCAGAACTGTTGGGGTCCTTAAGGTGACGTATCACAGCCCGGTGAAGACATGGCCTGTTTGTGAGTCAGTGGTAATCGCCAGCTCCCCAGGTGCTGAAGCTTTTTCAGGAGTCAATGCAGGTGTGGGTGCCTGGGTATCTGGGTGCCTTAGTTACTCCAATTTGTTTGTGGTTATGTCAATGTTACAAAAACCAAAAAAGCAAGCAAGATGTGAGTGTATCTATGTCCATGAGGTTGCTTATAGACCTATAAAATGAATTCCAGATGTGTGATGATGAGATGCGTAGAGGGAGGAAAAAAATTTGCAGTTTAAAAGTTTAGCTCAGGCGGGACTTCCCTGGTGATGCAGTGGTTAAGAATCTACCTGCCAATGCAGGGGACACGGGTTCGATCCCTGGTCCGGGAAGATCCCACATGCCGCAGAGCAACTGAGCCCACAAGCCACAACTACTGAGCCCGCGTGCTTCAACTACTGAAGCCCACGCGCCTGGGGTCCATGCTCCGCAGCAAGAGAAGCCACCGCAATGAGAAGTCCATGCACCGCAACGAAGAGTAGCTCCCGCTTGCTCCAGCTAGAGAAAGCCTGCGCGCATCAACAAAGACCCAATGCAGCCAAAAATAAATTAAAAAAAAAAAAAGTTTAGCTCAGGCAGTGCTGATCAAAAGAATAAAAGGGTGTTTTGGGTCCATCTTAGTTAGGCAGACTGGAAGGGGAGCCATTTACGCCTGCTGTCCTGGCTTGTTTGCGGTCCATGTGAGCAGGGACCCTGCCTAGTTTTGCTCTCTAAGGCATTCCCAGTGTCTGGTCCGAGGCCTGGTACATAGTGAGCCCTCCACAACTGTTTGTTGAGTGAATAAATGGATCAGAAAGTAGGTTTCAATCCTGAAGCCAGAGATCAGAATAGACAACTGACTGAAGGAAGAGATAGGGAGGGAGGGTCAAGGAGAGAGGCGAGTATTCTTTTCCACTGATATCTTTATCTCCAAATATCCTTATTTTTCATGAAAAAAATAGAGGAATGTTTGGGACCTTTTCCTTACCATTATAGTGCCTGGCATATAATAGAAACTCATCCAACAATCATAAGCAAAAGAGAGAAATATTTTAACCTGTATGACAAGTGGACTCCTTTCCTGTGGTCCTGAAAACCGGAAGCATTCCCAGATGGTTTTTGCTCAGACCCCAGAGACATCCTAGCCAGGACCACACTGGAGCTCAGACAATGCATTTTTGGCAGAATGACCTGGCAGGGGGCTCCCACTACTCCATCCATGACACATTCAAGGCAGGCGACTTGGTTGACTTCTTACCTCATTTTTAAATCGTTTGAACTCTGGCTTTTAGCACACAGTGCGATAGCACTCTTACCAAAACAGGTTTGTGGAAACAACACAGCTGAGATCAACCCCCCTGGACCGCTTAGCACAGTGCCTCTCTGCAATGGAAACATTACACCGCATGACTTCGGGTAGCCAGAGTTGGCTTAGAGGAGCTTAACTGATTTGATTCATCAGTTCAAATCACCTTTAATGTGGCACATTAGTAATGCCACCATATTGTAAACGATACATCCACAGAGGCATTAGTCACTATACAAATAGAATTAATAGGTTTCACTACACTTCAAGATAAACATGTTGGAACAGTAACTCCATTCACTCAGGGCCTTTTGAGCTTGTTCCTTCAGGGCCCTTACCTGACTGTTAGAGTAAACACAGAGTTTTATGGCCTACTTGCTCTGTGCGACTTCACCGTCACCAACTGACACACATTTAGAAATTGCATTTGTGTTCATCCACACGTTTATTTATTTATTTATTTGTTCACATTCTTTTATTTAGTAACTGAAATTGTTTTCCAGCTCAGTTCAGAGAGTATTGTGGTTCCCTGACTATTATCATGAGTCACAAGAACCATTTTGTTGGAGTGCAAAAGTTAAGAATACTTCAATGCCGGTGAGTCAAGAGAGCAGGCAGCGTGCATAGTAGTTAGAGAAGGAGTTTGGGTGTGAGACACACCTGGATTTGAATTCTAGTATCATTACGAACAATCTGTATGAACTCAGACATTGACTTCACTTCTCTGAGTCTCCATTTCCTTATGGTAAAGTGGCTGTGAAACCTCTCACCTCCCACCATCTCTACATTGTATATCTCTTCCTTCTTATGAACCTCTCATAGGGTCAAGAATCACATGAAGTCCATTCTCTATGTCTGCGTCTTTGGGATAGGGAGGGTGGGAGGAAGATGCCGGAGGGAGGAGATGTGGGGATATATGTATATATATCGCTGATTCGCTTTGTTTTACAGCAGAAACTAACACAACATTGCAAAGCAATTATACTCCAATAAAGATGTTAAAAAAAAAAAAAAAGAATCACATGAAGATCCATGAGAGATCAGGAGGACCAAGCAGGCCTCCTGAAGGAAGCAATTAAGTTGGCCTGGGAAGGAAAGGTAGGACAGGGTGTCGGAGGGGCCATTCCCTACAGAGGTTACTGTGAAAGCAGGAGTGTGTTGATGGGAATGTGATGGTGTGTTGGAGGGAGTGGGGACAGCAGAGACCAGCTTAGTGACGGGAAAGGCGGGTGGTACAGGGGCTTGGTGGGAGGAGTCAGAAGACACAGCATCGTGGAAAGCAGAGAGTGCAAGATTTTATAAAATGCACAGAGTGAGGATTGGGGCCTAGGTACAGAATATTTCAGCCAGATTCTGTTATATCTTTCAATGATCAGCAAAGCATTTTTGCAAACATCAGTGCTTAAAAACGACACCCTCCGAGGTGGAGTCAGAAACATTTCTGGGAGTTATAACCCCAAGCAGACTGTAGAAAGATGTGCATTCACAACAGCTAGTTACTTAATGGCTTGTGCCTTAGTTATTTCATTGAGAAAAAGTAGGATGATGGTGTTAGCAATAGTAACTACATTGTAAATTTTCTGTGGTATTTAATATATAAAGCACACTGTTCTGCACTTAGCATTAAGTATGTGTTTGATCAATATTAGCTATTATTGTACACATGAAGAGATGTCTGGCAAGATTTTCCATCAACTGATTAACGATGGTTATTTCTGTTTGTGTGATTTCAAGTAACTTTTACTTTTTTTTGTCTTTTCTCTAGAATTTGAATTTTTCTAAAAAACATGCAATAATTTAAAAAAACTTTAAAGTATTTTTTAAAAAATCCATACTTAGCAATGAAACATTTCAGGAGATGTAGTCTAGAGGGATGCAACTCTGTAACAGCCTTTCAAATGATCAAACTGAATAGTTTAACCCTTTAGCACTAAAAACTCCATTTCAGAAAAGGGTCTTTGTTTTTCATTTTCCTGCTTGAATGGTCTATGATATGTGGGGAGCTTTTTACAAAAGAAGAGATCCTCAAAGTATGAAAAATCTCCTCCATTGTAAATACTTGGGCTTACAGCTTTGAAATGACAGATTTTGATTTTCTAGTTTCTGATTTTTCCATCAAATGTTCAAGGATCTTGAAGATAGAAGACAACCAAACATTCCCCCTGGAGACTGTGAACTTCACTTCACCAGGGCAGAGAAAATATCACTTCACCGTTGTAGTCCCAGTACTTGGCCCAGTGCCAGAGACATAGTAGGTAGTACATAAATATTTAGGTTGAATGAATAAATGCATGAATGAATCCTAAATCTAAGGGCTGAGTTTTTGCTTGGGAGGTGGGGGGAATGACACCCTATTACATGTTAAAATTTGATTAGGAAATTTTAAAAAATTAAATGCAAACAAAGTGATTTTACTAGGAGTAAATGTAAAACCAAAATTGAAGGAGAAAATCCAATGACTGTTTATTGAGGGCCTATAGCACTCCAGGCCCTGATCTAAGTGTTGAGGATCCAGTTGTGAAGAGGAGCTTAACTCCAGTGGGGAACATAAACTTTGATCAAGTCATGACATGTGAGAAGAGAGACCCATGAGGGAAAGAGCTGGATGCTCTGGAAGTGTACACAGGGGTGGAGGGGCAGGTGGAGTGGAGTGGCAGAGAAAGCTTTTGTAAGGAAGGGACCTTTAAGCTGAGACTTGGGTTGGTGAGAAGGAGTGAGACAGGCGAGGAGTGGTGGGCAGGGCATTGCAGACGTTACCAAGGTAGAGGGCGAGAACAAGCAGAGGGAAGCACAGGTATAAAGCCTTAAGTTGGGGAGTAGCTTGTGGCGTGTGAAGAACAGAAAGAAGGCCAGTGTGGGCAAGGTACACGTGAGAGTGTTGGCAATGGCAGGGACCACATCACTCAGGGTGGGGCCGTGGTAGAGGGTTTATCCTAAATGCAATGGGAAGACCTTGAAGACCTTTACTTTGAGAGTTACCATAACCTCATTTACATTTTCAGCATGTGGTATCTGTTGGGTGATCAAGGGATTGGAGCAAGGCTGAGTAGAAGCAGATGATAGTCCAGGTGAGAAATGATAGTGACCTGGACTAGGACGTGGACCTGACTATTGGTGGCTGGTAGACGTGGAAAGAAGTGGATAGATTTAAGGTATGGCTTGAAGGTTGAACTGACGAGGCCTGATGCTGGAGTGGAAGTAGAAGGGCAACCTGATTTAAGCCTGACTACTCCACCCAAACAGCAGCCGTTGCTCTTCCTTATCCCAGCACTCTGGCCCCCAACTCCCATTCGTGGTTTTATTTTTCTACCGAGCGCTCATTACCACGTGATATGCCAAATTTTACTTGTTTTCATATTTTAAAAAATTATCTGTTTACTCAGAGCCGGGATTTTTGTCTGTTTTGTTTAATGTCTTTTTCCTGGTGCCCAAAATTATGCTTGATGCCTAATGGGCATTCAATAAACATCTGTCACATTATTAAAAGAAGGAGTTAACAAATGAATAAATAAATGAGGGTGAGAGATAGGGATAAGCAAAGAATGTTTTAGTTGGTTATTACAGCATACCAAACAACCCCAGAATATCAGTTGTATACCATAACAAACATTTTTTTTCCCACTTATGGGTCTGTGAATCAGCTTAGGTAGCGAGCTTCAGGCTGCAGGTCTGTCGAGCTAGGCTCCAGGCTGTGGGTTGGGATCAGCTCTGCTCTTTGTGTATTTTCACCCTCCTTGGACCAATGCCTACCTCAGGTCTATTCTTCTAATGGTAGATGGCAAAAGCACAAAAGACCTAGCCAAATTACCAAGCACATCTAAAGATTTATGTTCATGTCATGTCTACTGTCCAAAGCCAACATGGCCAAAGTCAACATCAAAGAGGCAAAGGAAGTATATGCCACCTTTTCTAGAGGAAGTTATGGCAAAGTCACATGGCAAATGGTATGGATGTATAGTGTGTACTTCTTCCACAACAGGGAGGGAGTGACGTTTTAGAACAATAATCCAGTCTATCACAGATGACTGCCAGGTATGAGCAACTATGTGGATAGAGCTATTCATTGATATGGCAAAGATTGGAGAAGGACCAGGTTGGAGAGGAAGAATGACAAATATCAGGAGTTACATTTGGACCTGATAAATCCAGTTATACTGCCAAGGGCAGATGTTACAAGTGGCAGACACATAACTAGCTTAAACTAAAGCAGAATGTATAGGGTAATGTGATTGGGAAGTGTAAGGGAGATCTGTAGAGCTTCAGGAACAGCCAGATGAAGGGACTTTGTCAGGGCTTTGTCTTCTCCTCTCTATCTTGGCTCTGATTCTCTCTTTTGGCCTCATTTTCAAGCAAACTCCCTCTACATGGTGGCAAGATGGCCCCTGGTAGCCTCAGGGTCACCCTTAGCTTAGCAAGGGTGACAGTAAGAAGGAAAGCTTCTCTCTCTCAATATCCATACATCAGTCTAAGAGATGACACTTGTTACTTTGCTTGAGTCATATGCTCATCTATGAACCTATCACAGTGGCCTGGCTAGTGGGGAACTATGGTAACCCTCCTGGGCCATGTACCCACCTCTGGGGTAGGGTGTCTGGCCCTGTGGTTAAAATAGACAGGAAATGGTACCACAAAGGAAGCAGGAGAAAGTGGATTGGAGAGTATGGCAGGCAGACAAAATCCACAACTACTGTAGCTCAGCAGAGATGTTAAGAGCATTTACGTTTAAGGGCACTTAGGTTGCTTCCGTGACCTGGCCATTTTAAATAGTGCTGCAGTGAACATTGGGGTGCATGTGTCGTTTTGAATTATGGTTTTCTCTGGGTATATGCCCAGTAGTGGGATTGCTGGGTCATATGGTAGTTCTATTTTTAGTTTTTTAAGGAACCTCCATACTGTTCTCCATAGTGGCTGTATCAATTTACATTCCCATGAACAGTGCAAGAGGGTTCCCTTTTCTCCACACCCTCTCCAGCATTTATTGTTTGTAGACTTTTTGATGATGGCCATTCTGACCGGTGTGAGGTGATACCTCATTGTAGTTTTTACTTGCATTTCTCTAGTAACAGTGATGTTAGGCATCTTTTCCTGTGTTTTTGGCCATCTGTATGAAAATATACGTTTTTAAAACAAGCACTTAAATATCACTTACTATGTGCCAGGCACTGTTCTAAGTCCATAACAAGTCTCTATTCATTTAATCCAAATAATAATTCTATTAAGTTAATTTTACTGTTACCGCATTTTACAGATGCCAAGACCGAGGCACAGGTTGGGTAAGAAACTTGTTCAAGGTCACACACGTAGTAAGCAAGAGAGTCTGTGTTCAAACCAGGAAGTCTCGCTTTGAAATGCTCACCACTATGATTTTATCTAGTTAAAGGGCATCCTGGAGAACGAGAAGTTTCTGTCTCCTTCCCCTCTCCCCAGTTCCACAACACTTCCAGATTTTCACCTGCTCCTCTGGATTTGCAGCGGAGTGCACATGTGGTTTGGCTCATCAGAGACTATATGTCTGAGGATGAAAACTGAGAATGTAGAACCGGGGAGGTCAGTTGAGTTAACTCAGAGGGTGTTTGCCATCAGGAGGAACAGATGCTGTTTAAGTCAGGAAGAAATGAGCGTTCACTCCAAGCCTTGCTGTAGAAAGCCTCTTTGTTTTATGACTCTGGGTGCATGCAACCCTTTTAATTTTGTGTTTTGGATTCCAGCCATAGCAGGCCTTCTTTAATGTAGCAGATGGCTGGAGACGGGTAAGCGGGTTCCTACTCTCTACATGAAGCAGCCTTCCCTAGAGAGGAATCTCCCAATTATGTTGCTCTGAAAAAGAGAGGAGAAGAAAAGATAACTTAAAATGGACACATTAAATTTACACCACATGTAAAGTAACCACTGCTTTAGGCATCTGCAGACATTTGGAGGTCAGAAAAACTTTTGAAAATCTGATGAAAGCTACAGAACTTTTCTGCAGAAAATTTGTACATAGGTATATATACAGAAACGTGCATGTTCATTCCATGGGGGCTCCTGGAGTCTCTGAGGTCTATCCCTGAAGCTTCAAGGAGTCTCTGGCCCCAAGATTCCTGTGCTTCCAGAGGAGACAGCTGTTACTCTTTTACTTTACTTTTCCTTTTTTCGATACATTAAGATTCTCAAGTTCTGTGTTGTGAAAATAAAGTATCTGTGGACTATTAAGGGATCATTTCACACCAGGACACTCAAATTTTACTGGAAAAAAATCCTGTCAAATATTGGATAAAGTCACTTTAGTGTATTCTCTGGTTGGCACAGAACCTTGGCTCATTCTGTTAAAAACTAACGTGAAGTTTCTTTTGAAAATTGTAACATGATTTTCTTCTCTCTGGGATCGTGGGGTATGTCTTTGCAGATCATTTCTTTGGGACTTCACTCTTCTCATAACTTTTCTAAGTTTAGCTCTGCCTTCTGCACCATTTCCAATATTAAGGACGTGGGGTGGGGCTAGTTTTTCAGTTGAAGAGCATAGAATTTTCAGAACTTGGAAAGGAGGCTTTATTGTTTCCTGGACAATGTCCAGAAGAGTCACACAAACTTAGACATTTCTTCCTTTGATGTCCACTTGCCACGACTGTGTGAGGAAGTGAGAGGTCTCTTAGGCGGCTACCAGGACCCTTTATGGATCTCCGTGATGTCATTCACTGATACTTCTACACTGGGTGACCCATCTGAACATCACCACATTCTTCCACTTCTACTGGGTGTGCACTGGTCATTTAGGGAGAATCTTCTGAGCTATAGCAAAGGGTCGGATTGAGATCTATATTAAATATATGGAAACCAAACCCAATTTGCCTCAATTACCTTACATTTAAAGATAAAAGTTTACAAATATGGAAAGACTGAGTTAATTATTCCAGTTCTTCTTGTTCCACATATGCTCCCACATTTCCTGAAAATTATCTGCATACTGGATCTGCAAAATTCAAGGTGGGAGTAGGTCATTGACCAAACATTTAGGCTGGTTCTTTACATCAAATGAATAAATAACACAGTTATTGGAAAAATTCAAAGAAAGGGCTCATTTTCTCCCTAAACATCAACTCAACTAGAGGGAAACTGTTTAGGTTTTAAATCAGGGTTTGTGAACCTCAGCACGATTGATATTCTGGGCTGGATAATTCTTGGTAGAAGGAGGCTGTCCTGTGTATCGTAGAACGTTTAGCCTCTACCCAGTAGATGTCACTAGCACCACCCTCTTAGATGTGACAACCAAGATTGTTTTCAAATATTATCATATGTTCCCTGGGGGCCACAGTCACCCCTGCTTGAGAAGCATTGGCCTAAATTATCCAGAATTAAGTTTCTCTGTAAGTAATATAAAATTGAGTACTGAAGCTGCTTCTGTTTGATCTTTCTGATCAGGTGAATGCTAAACTGAAAAAGTAGTTTGTCTATTTTGATGCCCCACTAACCATATGTATCTGTTCAGGTCATCCTGTTCTACATTTGCTTTTAGATCCCATTTGATTGCCCAAAACAGGGACTTCCTTACTCCTTTCCTATGGCTCTGACAGGCCTGTTCATTTGCTGTTTGATAATCTTTTTCACTATACAGATCTTTAATGAGCTGTCTGATTTTTTTATGCCCTTTAAGGTCTGGTTGATGTCTCAGTCCTTTGGAAGGAGTTTCCCTTCCTGTCTTCTATGTTATCATCTCTTCCGATTTAAGACCTAAGCTGAGCCTACACAGCAACTTGGAGAAGTTGGTGTCTCTGGTTGATCTGATCAGTATTTGGACACATAGTTCAGGAAGCAACACTTTTGGCTTTGAGATCAACATGTGATTGTCAAAAGGAATCCCATAATCACAAATTGTTCTCTCCATTTGTGGGTGCAGTGACTGCAAGACAGCAAACAGTTTGTTTTGGGAAGGATTTTACTGGCTGTTTGAAGGGAGGAGTGGCTGAAGCATACAAAATATTTAAACCAAATTTTTATGTGTTATAATGTTCAACAAAGCTCTCTGCAAACAGTTCTGGGGCAAAAAAAAAAAAAAAGGCATCCTCCAAGGCAGGGTTATGGGCACTTTTGGGAGTTGTAAAGCCATGCAGGCTCCAGAAATATGTGCCTTCCAAGGGCTGGAAACTTCTGAATTAACAACAAATAATCAGTGAGTGTGACAAAGAGTTAAAGTACACAGACTTTACTTTCACAAAGTTTATGATGTAGTAAAGAGTTTTAAGACGTAGACCTGAGATTGCAAACTGATGGCCAGCAGGCTAAATTGGGACCATGGATTTGTTTTACTTGGCTTATACAGGGTTGGCCTCTTGAATGTCTAAGAAAGAAAAAAGAGTGAAAGAATGAAAGAAGTTGCTAAACATGTAAAACTGAGATTTTTGTATTAAAATCTGGATTTCCAGCTGTTTTTGAAAAATCAGAAGATCTGCCAACACTGGGTCCTTATTCCCACATTTCCCCATGGTGACATTTGGCTGGAGTGAAATAGCAGCTGCCCTCTCAGTTTCCCCACCCTGGCCCACTACACTCCCTTACCAGGCCTCTGTCCCTGTCTGAGATGACTACCCTTAATGCAGAGACTTGGACAACATTCACCGCGCCTCTTCACTGTGGAAACAAACCGCTAAAGTCTGGAGCAAAATAGCAGATTCCCATTTGTTTCAGGGGAGATGACCCTGGCTCAGGCCACGTTGGTGGCCCTAGAGGCAGTGAGCAGTGGTCAGATTTGGGATATATTTTGAACATGGCGTTGCTAAGATTTCGTGATAGTTCGGTTTGGGGAATGAGAGAGAGGATTTGAAAATGACTCCAATTTTGATTTTTATTTAGATTAATTTATTTCAAAAGTAAAACTACAGTGGAATATTGGAAAACCAGGATTGAACTTTTAAAATAAAAACAAAATTATTTTAAAGTTTTTCTTCACTAGTACTCTCTGAATTGGGTGCCCTAGACGGTACTATTATCCTTTTCTGGGAAATGCTGACACTTTGGGGAATTGGGGAGGGGGGAGAGCATTGAGAAGAGCCCCAGTAACTACAAAAAGAGAATTAGGCTCTTGCCCCCAGAGATGGAGTGGAGGGACATCAGTCTATGGATGGCCTCTGCACACCTCAGTGTCCCCACCTGGCCAGGACGGTGGTATCTGGAACTACTGGGGTGTCAGTACATGGGCAGGCCTACTTCAGGGAGCTACAAGGTCTGGCACTGCAAGAGCGGTGGGGGATGGTAGAGGTTCCAAGATTTCCACGTGGGAGGGGGCTTAGGGCATCCAGTAAGAAGCTGTAAGATGTTCAGAAGCTTGTTTTGAAGCTACTTTTTCACAGAAAGAGGACTCTCTTCTCTCAGATTTATATTACAAATCATTAAGAGTAGCAAAGTTGTATCCGAAGATGTTTTTATTTACACTTCATACGTGACTGGGAAAATCTCCAACTGTCCATATCGAGGACAATTATTTTATTATAATGTGAGTTGATTTGGTTAGTGGAGACTACTAGTGGCTATCGGGACGGTGGGAACTAGCCGACTGCCATTCCTGGGCCTAGCCATGGACGAGAGAAGCCTCCGGCAGATCGGCAGATCGGAAGCCAGAGATTGCGGGAGCCGAGCCAAGCGCGGTGGCTTCCTTCAGCCGCTGTAGCGAGGAGGCCCTTCCCTCGGTGGGTCCCACAGCGGTCACTCGGCGGCTTGCGCGCATGCGCCGACCCCGCAGCGTCCTCCCCGGCTCCTTCCCTCCTTCATCCGGGTCCTGGGCGAGCGGGCGCCGTGCGCGTGTCCCGCGGCCGAGCTGCTAATAAAGTTGCGCTGTGGGCAAGCGCAGCTACGGCGCCGGGAGAGCGCGCGACGCCGGCCCGTGAGTGAACGTGGGGTCTCGGGAGGGGCGGGCGAGCGGGACCGGGGTTGCAGGCTCTGCCCGGACGCGGCTCTGCCCTAGCGGCCGGACGCGGGCCGAGGCGGGGGCGTGCGGGCGCGGGCGGAGCGGAAACCACCCGGGCCTGAGGGGCGGGAGGTAGGCCGAGTCCCGGCCTGCCGGAGTCCAGGCAGGCGGCGATGGTGCGGCCCGTCTGGCTGTGGAGGCCTCGCCTGCCCCGGGGCGTCCCCGGACTGTGGTGGGAGGCATTCGGGACGCCCTCGCGGGGATCCCCGGCCCCCCTTCTGTCCGGAGGAGCGGTTTGTTCTCCCTCATCCAAGCGCCACCCTCAGTACACACCCCTGGTAGGATTGCCGAGCTCGGCCGAGCAGCCCGGTCGGCTACACTGCAAAGCCATCCAGTGGCTTGATGAATCCGTGCCGCCGTCGCTTTGTGTTTCAAAGATAAGGATCTACGCTTATCGGTAGAAATTACACTCTGGGCAGTTGTGACCTGCTGCTGCGCTCAGCTGGTAGTTAGACCCGGTTTCTGCCACTTGCCATGCCAGTTTTCATCATTGCAAAGATTTCTTCTACTTTATGTAAACTTTAGCGGCAAGGAAAACGACTAGCAAGGTCTGTTTGCCTTCACCATATTCACCCCCTACCGGGGTCCTTCACTTCAGTGTCTGTACTCATATTCCGGTCTGTCCCCCTCCCCCTCCCTCTTTCCTGCCTTCCCCTTTCAGCTGCTGTTATTACGTGGAGTTTGGAGCCTAAGCTTTGAAAACTCCCATGTGGCGCCTGTCTTAAGTCGGAGCATGCTCAGTAGCCAAAACAGATTTTGGTTGCAAAAAGAACTGGGGCGAGGATAGTCGGTTATTTGGACGTTTGCCCGCTTCCTAACAAAATGTTCCAACTCTGGTTTGGATGGCATTGGAGAGTGGAGCTGTAGGCCAGCCTAGAGGTGAGGAATGCCTGAACACCCTGGGCCAGATCTCTATCTTGATTGTAGAGACATTGTTTCCTGACCAGCTGGAGGTCTAGAGAGAGACTGGGGGGCCGGGGGAAGCATTCCTGGCTGCCTGTGCGTTTATATGGGTGTGGTACTCAGTGTATCTTGTTTACCTTATCTTTCTGTGGAAAAAGTTTTGAAGTCTGGTTGGGTTTGTCACATCATGCCTGTTGCCTAGCACCACCAAAAGTGTTCTTATCTAACAACGAAGACTGGATAGGTGGAAGGTTGTGGGTTGGCCTCACAGAAGTTGAGAGGAAGGGGTACTTGAGTTGCTGTTTTTTAAATTCTTTTTTAAATTCTGTTTTTAAACGGGAGTAGTTAAATTTCCTTAAATTAGAGTACCCGAATTGCCCAGAATGAATTAGTTTTTAACTTTAATTTGAAAGCTGAAAGGTTGAAAACCTTAATCCCAATAGATTAGTAACTTTCCAAGCAGTTTAAAGTTGCTGCTAGATGCCAGTTTTGTGGGGAAGACAGTACCTAGACACGATGTGAACATTTATTGATCTGACTATTTTTATGCAATTAGTGTGTTCAAAATTCAGTAAATAGGAATTATTTATAGATCTGAACAAATTATTTTATATTCTTCCTTTTACTGCTACTTTGGTAACTTTTTTCCTCTAAGATGAATCAGAGGTTACAAGAATACGAAACAATTCTTAAGAAACAAGTTAACAAAGTGTAACCTTCGTAAAGGTTGTATTTATTATGTTTAGATTTTTAAAATTTAACCTTTGCATAATTGTCTCTATAGCATCCTCCGTTCTTCCCTCTCTACCTTGCTGCTCCCTGAGTCAGTGTGCCTTTCCTTTTCATATAGCTGCTGTTCTCGCATAACTTTACCCGTTTATTTTTGTTAATAAAATTGATTTGTCATTTATGCTTCCATTCCTTTCCGATCACAGCTGAAATAGGCAATAAAAGTTTGATGAACCTTCCCAACTAACTTTCCTCTTAGATTTTAAATGCATCCATATGATATGATCTAGATGAAAGAAGAGAACGGTGAACGGGAAGAGAAAAGAATAAAATATTTTTGTAGGTTCTGTGCAGATTTGGTGGAATTATCTACTTGCCTGGTTCACTGCGGTAGGCGCCACAAAAATGGGTAGATTGATGTGTGTTGCATTTCTTTCCCCTCTGGCAAAGTCAGTTATTAATTTCAGAGGGAGACAGTGGCAGAATGTTGTTACTAATGAGGTTTGAATCAGATTGACTGGTTATGTAACATGTTGCTGGGAGTATTATTAAAAGTTGCCTTCTGTAGCAAGATAGAGGCAAATAAATTCTGCTTACCCTCTTCACTGGGTTTTAATTCTTGGCTGAACCTGAAGGCACATTAGACTATAACCATAATTATACCTGGGCAGCCTGTCTGTTTCCTGTTTTCATCATGAACCCAAACATTATGATTTGCAGTGATGATCTTTTTTGTCCCTTGCATTAAGCAGAGGCAGTATGTTTTCGCTTGCTTCTGAAAACAGATTTGTAACTTGGTTAAATCAAAGATACTGGCTTCTTAGTGTTTTGAAGACTAGGCAGTAAAATATCGAACAGTTTTTAATTTCTTTGTAACTTGAAATAACTATCTTAAAAAATCTATTTCACACATATTGTTTAATTGTAAATTTTAATGTTACCAGTAGTTTGTAGAGTCTTTGAGTAAGAAAGCCCTTTTTGTTTATGACTTACCAGTGTTTATTATTAACCAGATATATATGTTGATTCAGGCAGTGAGCCACACATTTGGGTGAATTTCATAGCTGACTTGAGTACTCTTTAGGATATAGCTGCCTTTATTCCCCTGGTTTATCAGTCTTCCCTGTTCGCTTTACTTCTAGAGGGTCTATGTTCTTTGTCTCTTTTTTTGTGCTTCATACTACGCACAAAAAAGAAACTGAAATAGTTTCTTTTCTTCAAATGTTACAGGTGCCGTATACCCTATGGGTTTGCCAGTGTATTGATAAGGTCAAAGACATTGGAGAAGATTTCCTTTTGTTAGGGACAGTCTTATAAAAGGAAATATTATAAACAGCCTGGGGGATGATTCTTATTTCTAACCGTCTGGATATTTTGGAGAAAAGACTATCTGGGAGGGTAGGACCCAAGAAGACTGCACAGAGATAGTACGCGTTCTCCACCAAAGATGATGATGAATGACCTCACAAAGTCTCTCCATGTATTTTTACACCTTGTTTTTCTACTTCCAAAGTTAATAGAATAAAAATAATTGAAATTCTTAGTGCTGGATTATTCCAATTCATTGCCATTACCTAGACCTCGGAATCTGAGAGGTGCATTTACTACTTGGAAGGTTAAGATATAAAATTCTCTTTGAAGAATTGTTAAAAACTAGATTGTTGTTAGGATCAGCTAGTTTTTCATATTCTAACAGCTTTTATTGTTTCACAACTTTGAAAAGATGGCGTAATTACAGAGTTACTAGGTTTTTCATAAATAATCAGCTAGTTCTAGGCTCTGTAGTTTTGATACTTTTTTGCCTTGGGCACCTAGGTTGGGGAATTTTTGTTCCCTTTCTAGTAGAGAGGTGGTTTTAGTGACTTTTCTTATTGTATCCCTAACTTGGTTGTGATAGTATTTTAGAAGAAAGAATTCTTTATTAGATGGTTCTGTGTGTGCAGTACTATAATTGGAATTCACTATTGGAAGACGGTTGTTAAAGTACATTTCGTACATAGGGTTTGCTCTTGAATTCTTTGGTACATCAGTCTCTGCTTATTATATATATATATATTTATATATATATTTATTTATATATATAAATATATATATATATAATTTACAGACTGGTATACTTTGGAAATTTGAAAATGGCCTTATCTGTTGTGAGATTTAACTGGATTTTTCTTTTTGGTTTCCATGTATGTTGTTTTGTTATTACTGAAAATAATAGTAAGAAAAAAACTAGTGTCACCTTCCCACCTTTCTTTGAGCATAGCAGCTGGAGTCCTGTGAACAGTTTTACACTTTTCAGATTTAACTATGATCTCAGAATATGGCTGGTACTTTCAAGGCAAGTTTTGTTCTGTTCACTTCTGTTTTCATGATGTGTTAGGATTTGCCTAGCATCCTATCTGGTAGGCTGTATAAGTTGAGGTCTAGTTATTCTGGTTTGTGTATTTCCAGGAAAAGGGGGGTGCTGCAGAACTTTTTCAAAGCTAGTCTTTTGTTTTCTTTCCCCTTCTTCACATCATTCTGCCCACTTAGGTGAGTAGGTGACTTGACCTCTGGGGTACACATGAGGTATCTGGAAAACATCTTCATAAAGCATTGGAATATATGTTGTGTACACAAGTTAGCACTTTGTACTCCAGAGACACATTCTGTAACGTAATGATTTGGTATCTGCCCTTGATGATTTTATAATTTAAAGGAAAGCACTATAAAGATTGACCAGCTCTGTGTCTATTCCTGTGCCTACAAGCCTCTACAGGTATACTCAGACACATCTGGCAGCAATGTCAGAAATCTTGCAGGCTCTGGCGGTGAGTGATACATCTAGATCAGGCTCTGCTTAATTAGAGGACTTAGAGGAGCAGGCGAGGTTTAAAGAGTGATTAAAAACTGGGAAACAGAAGTCTGGATGTAGGAGATAAAAAAGTAGAGACTTGTGTGGTCACAGAGAGAGACTAGGTGAGAGTATTATGGTGTGAGAAGTGTCAGGGATCATGAGTTCAGCTCCTGGATGGCTGTGAGAACTTTGGGTGTCTTTGGAAATTGGGAGCCACAATTGGGAAAAGTGGTGATTTAAGCGTTTCTCTAGGAAAATGATTTTGATTTTACGATTGTGATTTTATTTCCTCCTCTTTGTAGATGTTCCAATAAAGAATAGGATTTCTGAATCTAGGAGAGTTTTGGAGCCAACGTGCTCTTGGTTTCTTTCTGTTACTTGAGTGTAGTCGTGGATGTGGCTTACGTGCTTTATAGTAATTGTATACCTAGATCTAGGATTGGTTTGACAGTGGTGGGGGGGGGTGTCTACTTTTGCTGATACTTGGTGACTAAGGATGTTAGAACCACAGGGGTAAGACATTTTTAAAGCTTTACCCCCACCAACCACAAAATGTTATCTTTGAATGTATATAGGTAAGTGATTTTCTCCCATTGCAGATGGTCCTAAGGGCCTTGGTTCTCAAACCTACTGCAGAACCTGGGACGCTTGTTAAAAATATGGGAGGTAGGACCCTACTCTCAAACCTAATGAATCTGAATTTTGTGGAATGGTTATGAGGAATTTGTTTCTTTAAAACCCCCATCTGTAATTCTTCTGTGTAGGTTTGGCTGAGACGATGGTGGCTTGTGACCCATATGCACATTTATTTGCATGGGTTGATGTGCTCAGGAGATTGCCTTTTGGCTAACGACGGTGTTGGGTGAAATTTTTGGATTGGTTTGCTTGCCTTTTATTTTGAATTGAAGCAATTAGAGAGATGTCGGAGCAGAAAGTGAAGGAGCTGTTTCTATGAATTTACCTCTGAAGTCTGGGCATGAGCAGTGTGTGTCTATGTGTCTGTCTGTCTGTTTGGGGGAGACTGTTGAGGGAAGTTTGTGTGTGTGTTTATGGTAGGTCGGAGGTTCTACTCAGGTAGTTGAAGTAAGAACAAGACTTTTGGTTTCTTGACATTAATAAAAATTCATTTGAATGGAAGCCTGGTAAAGTTTAACAACATTTTATTCATACATTTAATGTATGTAAAATGTAACTCCGGATCATCCTTTAGCTTCCCTATCAGCCTTTCCCAAATCATTTGATGACAAATCCTATTCTTTGGGTAGCCCAGGCTGATGCCTTGGAATCATTATTGACTCCTCCGTTCTCACATTCCCCGTTCTCTTCCATCAGGAAACCTTTTGTCTCCCAAAACATGTGAAATTTTCCATTTCTTACCACCCCACTGCTGTCACCCTGTCTGAGCCATGATCATCTCTTACCTAAATTGCTTCAACTCTGAACTGATCTCCCCGCTTTTTACCCCTGCTGCCCACCCCCGCCCCCATTATTCTTAACATGTGGGCCAGAGTGATTCTTTAAAATAATAAAAGTCTGAAAATGTCATGTCTTCACTCAGAGTTCTCAGATGGGTCCACATTTCACTTACCGTAAAAGCCAAAGCTCTTACCATATCCAGCATGGCTCTCTTACCTATTTGACCCCATTCCTTGTTTTCCCCTTCTTGTTTGCTTATTCTCAGGCTTCAGGGTCTTGCAGTTAACTTGAGTGTGCCAGGCATGCTCCCTCCTTGGGATTTTCACATTGCCTGTTGCCTTTGCCTGTACTAGTTTTCCCTTAGATATCTGCCTGGCTCACTCTTATTTCCTTAAAGTATTGACTCAGTTGGCGCCTTCTCAGAGAGGCTCAGCCCAGCCACCCTATTTAAAATTACACCTCTCCCACAGTGCTCCCCATCCACCTTCCTCTGCTTTATTTTTCTCCATACCATTTTTCACCTAACGAACTATACTGTATCACTTATTTATTGTCTTTTGTCTGTCTCCCTCCACTGGAATGTAAGCTACATGAGGACAAGGATTTTGGCCCCCTTTATTCACTTGTATATTCCCAGTTCCTAGAATTCTACCTCAATAAATAGACTTTTGAATGAATAACTTGAATCAATTTAACAAGTTCTCTGAATATGCTTAGTACTGTTTTTTAAAAATTACATTCTAGTGGGAGAGACAAAAATCAAGTAAACCAACGAATAATTACAAATTGGTAGTACAGTGAAGGAAATGAATATAGTACTGGATTAGAGCTTAGGGAAAACCTACTTTATATAGAGTTAGATGATCAGGGAAGGTCTCTGGGATGATAGCTAAAGCTGAAGCCTTAGTGATGAGAGAGCTAGAAATTAGTGGTTGGAGCTTGAGGAAAGTGGTCCAGGCAGAGAATGGCATTTGTAAAATCTGTGAGGTACAGAAGATATTCCAGTACAGGAAGATAAATGCTTTTGAAAAATGAATTCTTACTATTATTTATTGGAAGCAGAAAGTATTTGCCTCTAGTTTTTGATTGACTCTTCTTAAATTTCAGCCTCCAAATCTGTATAACCCTAAATATACTGGAGAGAATTCTTTTGAAATAAGAATGACTCTTATAAATCCTCTCTTTAGTAAGAATTTTAGTATAGTTGAGGTACATCTGCACTTTGGTTTTAAAGTAGGTTTTTTCCCCCTAACTATACAAGAAATTCATGTTTATTTTAAGATGTCCAGAATTGCATGAAGCCGAAAGTAAAAAGTACCCTGAACCCCACCCTACCCCCATGGCTAATATCCTTTCAAATGCTTTGTATTCACATTCTCATTCATTAGACAAATATTTATTGAGCATATGTATCACTAGGCTTACAGTGATGAGTGAAACAGATATGGCTCTTCTCATTTACATTCTTGCCAGGTTGTACAGGTAAATGTAAAAACATAGATATGTTAAGTGCTACGAAATAGAGGTAGGTGAAGCAGTAAGTGCGTATAATAGGGGAATTTCACCTAGGCAAGGTAGTCTGGGAAGGCTTCCCTGAAGAAGGGATGCTTGAGCTGAAATAGAAGTAAAGTGTGTGTGTGTGTGTGTGTGTGTGAGTGTGTATGTTTTGTAATGTGATAGATTCTTTTGTAATGCATGATATCTCTTAATTTTATAAGATTTTCCTTTATGGTTGAGGTGCCACTCTTTTTCTTTGGATTTCCAAGGTACTGCTCTGTGTTGTTATTGTTCAGTTGATAGTTGCAGTTTTTCAGAAGAATTTCAGGGAACCTAATACACACAGGGATTTCTGAAGCTCATAATTAAATCCCAGGTTTCTTTCTAGCTGTCTGAAATGACAAAACCCATTAGTGAAAGAGTCATCTAGTTAGGTCTTCGTAAACCAGAGGTAAACTATAAAAAGCCAAGGTAATAGCACATAATGTGTTCACAGTTATTTTCTTAAGTCCCTCCAAGTTCTGATGTACGAAGTAGCACACATTCCTATCTGCTCAGTTACTGGCCTTCTGTGCTTGCTGTATATATTTTTTACTCTGTTTTAATACCCCATCTCTGTTGAGTATCATATGGAAATCTATAGTAAAACTAAGTGATGTGCTAAACAGCATATGAAGCTCTTCATAACATCTTCTCTTTTTCCCATTATTCTTTATGATCATTGAGATTACAGATAGTATCTTTTAAGCCTCAGTTCCTAGCACAGAGTATTCCTGGCTTACTAGGCACCCAATAAATTTGAATAAATCAAATTCAACTCTTACTTATCTTTGTATCATCCTCCAAATTTTTATATTCATTCCTCCTGTCTTGAGCTTTAAGTGTCACATGTGCTTGGACTTGGATCAGTACTTGCTTCCTTATACCCCTCCACCATCACCTTTTTGCTTCATCTTGGCAATAACTAGAATTCCCCTTTTTGGGTGAGCGGTGTCTAATTCTTTCAGCTTTTAAACCTTTCTTTTTTTTTTTGGTTGTGTATGTGGAGTCTTAGTTCCCCGACCAGGAATCAAATCCGCACCCCCTACATTGGAAGTGCAGAGTCTTACCGCTGGACTGCCAGGAAAGTCCTCAACCTTTACCTTTCTTGACTGCCCCATTTCTCTTCTTGGTGGTCAGCAAGTCCTATGGATTGTTTATCTGTAATGTCCCTCATAACTCTTCCTTTTCTATCTCTACTACCGTCACTACCTGGTCTGCGTACCACCACCCTGGTGCGGCTTCCTCTCATAGTTGGATTACATGTTTTCCATTTACCCTCTCTGCCCCTCTTGGTTAAGTCTTTACTTGGCTATGTGCTGTTGCCATTTTTGTCTTCTCAAAATGGCTCTTTGAACATGTCTTTCTGCTTAGATAGAACTCTGTACTGCATATAGGATTACTTCTAGCAGCCTGACTCCTTTACCTTATACTGTCTTTCTTTCTTTGGCTTTCATTCTGTGGTGGTATCTTTCCCTTTAGCTTCACGATCTAGCTGATTGTCTCCTCCTAGTCTTTCTTGCCTCATTTGGCTTAATGATACTTGGTTTTCCTTATTCTTGTCCTTTATTACCAACTGGATTATGAATTATAGATTGTCATATTCCTTTTTGGATCTTGTGATAGTCATTCCTGAAATCTGTGCTAATATCGTGAGCAGTTATCCACACCTAATCATTAAGGGTTTTATTCACTTAAGTGCTGTGTGGTGTGTGTGTGTGTGTGTGTGTGTGTGTTTGGGTGGGGGGAACAGGGAGCCTGTCGGAGCTAGGTTATTGTACATTTGCTGAGCCCTCCACTTTTTGCTGTCACCAGCCATTTGAAGCACAGTTAATTCCTTCTTAACAATCGTATTCACAAGTGTGTAATCTTTTCACCTTTTCCTCCCCTGTTTTCCAGTTATATTGGCATAATTCCTCTTCCTTTCTGTTCTTTTTATGGTTCCCCTAAATAGATAGAAGTTTGAAAGTGATCACTAGATATCATTATATTCACTCAAAACTGCAGTACTGATGAGAATTGACTTACTTTACACAGATTATCCTGTGTATTTCCTAATGGGATATTAGATTTTGGGGGATTCTCTGGGTTTTAAGCTAGAAATAGAAATTCCCTGAAAGATATCTTGGGCATTGTTCAATTTAGTTTGTGAGATTTGTTTGTTTGTTTGTTTTATTGACTTCTTTGTTAGCCTCCTATGCATTGTTTTAAGAAGACTTGGCTTTTAAGAAGGCTCAGTTACTATTTAGCATTCAAAAAGGTTGGGTTAGTATGACTCCAGAAGAGCAAAAAGAAAACAGAATTTGTCTTCTGTCCCCAATTATGCTATTGAAACATGGCTTTAACATTTATAAATAATAACTATTTTGAAAGAGCTTCTCGTGGAGGTTTATTGCAAAAGAAAATAACTCCATGATTTAAGTTCCTTGAAGCCTACTGATATTTTGGTTTTCGTAGGAACTAAATAAGTCACCTTTAAAGAGTAATAACAAATATTTTATTCTCAATGGTGTACTTTAGGTTAGCCTCAATGTATTAGGTGGCCCAGGATGAGGATGACAGAGGCACAAATAGAATTTGCTCAGAAGCCAGGTTTTCATGTAGGGTATTGTCTTACATATCTGGGCTGTCAAATGCATCTTCTCATCTACTTAGAAGAAAACTCGGAGGTAAGCAAGCCCTGGAGCACTTGAAAGTACCAGAGGTACAAAATACGTACTCTGTGCTAAGTGCTAAGCACTTGAAAGTACCAGAGGTACAAAATACGTACTCTGTGCTAAGTAGGTCCTTTTGGAGTTAGAAGAAAAGTTCATTTTCCTTAGGTAGTTTATACATCATTAGGTAGTAGCCAAGCTTCTCCAAAATCAACACTCAGGAATGTGGGAGAAGCTGTGAGGAATGGAGAAAGGGGAGGCAAGAAAGGAGAATGAGAACAAGAAAGAAGGGAGAGCAGTAGATACTGGTGGGAAGTGATGGGGAACATCAGAAAGGACTTTGGGACAGGAGGAAAGAAAAAGCTGCCTTATTTCTTCTAAGATATGCATTTTTTCCACCTCATAACATCTCTGAAATTGGTATGTGTCTTATAGCCGATGGCATCTGAATATTGGTTTTGGCTAGGTGGCAGTTTTGATGTTGTTGTCATTGCACGTGCATGATCTCTGCCTTTGCTGTTTTCATTGCTGTCATTTCTTTCATTTACACCCTCTGGGAAGATCAAGGAAGCAACAGTATCAAAACTTGCAGGATGGGTGTCAGTGGCTTGAACAACAATCCCGGAGTAATATTGGAACACTCTTCAGACCTACAGTCTTGATGGCAGGAGGATGATATTATGAAGAAAAAAATCTAAGCAATGAGAAAGCATGGTGTGATAGTTTAATTTGCAGCCTTTTCTTCCTTCAAGGTTCATAAAATAATGGAACCTCTTAAGTAGATGGCTTTGTATATTTGATGAAATAAAGTAACCCAGCTGTGTATTTAAAATCCTGAGCCTGATGTCAAAAAATTTCATGATTATTGCAATAATAATGACTACAGTTTCCCTTTGCTCAATATGCACTATGCCAGGCATTAAGTGTGTATCTCATTTAATTCTCAGAACTGATACTCATTATACAAAATAGGAAAAATGGATATTTAGGTGTGTTAGATCCAGAATTTGAACCCTAGTTCATTAGACTTCAAATCTGGTGTTTTTGTGTGTTACAATACGTATATGAATATCCCTGTGTAGATTAGCCTTATTGTATGTATCTAGTCACTTTCCTTGTTCTACCACCTATGTTCCAGCAAACTGAACTGTAGTATTTCCCCATCCTGGTAGATAAAAACTCTGATTTTATGTCTTTATCAGAATAGCATTTATGCCTAAGATATAGCTACTTCATGCTTTTTGTCTCCCTCCACTCCCTTCCCCCAAGGGCCATCCCTTGAATTTCTTTTAGCATCCTATACACCCTAGGGGATCTGCCATTCTCCATGGTGTATTGCAGATAGGAATGGGCACATCTTAGTTGATTATTAATTTGTAATTCTTACGGTTAAGGTCTGGACCTGATTTATCTTTTAACCCTTTAGCATCTAGTTTAGTGGCTCGCCCTTTTTAGGTACACTCAGTAAGTATGTGTTGTATAAATAAGAGTATAAGTCTGCTATTGAGTTTAGCATGGGTGGTATATATTTGTGCCTCAGTAGACCCTGAAAGCATTGTAGAAAGGGAGTACAGAGGACCAAATTTAACTACCCAGCAATCTGTAACCTCTAAAGGCTGAAGTTAATGAATATAGCGTTTTTGGACTTTTCTCTATTACTGGGATAAGTTTAGAGATAATATAGAAGAGTATTGTTGTTGGTTGTGAATACAATCAGCTGTTTGAATTGAGGATGGGTGTTCTCAGTGTTTCTAAATTCATTTTATTTAGTGAAAGGCGAAGGGGGTGTGAAAAATTGAACCAACTTTTCAATAAGAGATTTAAAATTAAACCTTTTGGGTACTAGAAAACCTGATCATACTCTTATTTTCAAAGGTATTGCAGGTTCACTGGGACTCATATTGCATATGCTAGTATTTGCAAATCAAAAATATTATTATTTTACTCTATTTTTTGTATACGTAATGAAAAAATTCTATCGTAATGGAGGACTTTTGTGAGGGTAGTAAAATAAATCTGTTGCTCTATCCCAAGCACTCTGATACTTTTATTTCAATTTGTGGACCAATGTCTTATTTTAAATATATATTTTACAGAAAAGATGACAGGAGAAAATTGATCTATCACATGGGTACCATAAAACAGTTTTACCAGGACTTCCCGGGTGGCACAGTGGTTAAGAATCCGCCTGCCAATGCAGGGGACATGGGTTCGAGCCCTGGTCCGGGAATATCGCACATGCCGCGGAGCAAGTAAGCCCGTGCGCCACAACTACTGAGCCTGTGCTCTAGAACCCGTGAGCCACAACTACTGAGCCTGCGTGCCACAACTGCTGAAGCCCATGCACCTAGAGCCCGTGCTGCACAACAAGAGAAGCCACCACAATGAGAAGTCCGCGCATCGCAACAAAGAGCAGCCCCCGCTCGCCGCAACTAGAGAAAGCCCGTGTGCAGCAACGAAGACCCAATCCAGCCATAAATTAAAAAAATAAATAAATAAAATTTAAAATTAAAAAAAAAGAAAAGCTTATGCTATATTTAGGTCTTCATGAGCCAATGATAATTGGTTCAGGAAAACACCCATTCAAAATGAAACCACTTAGAATGCAGACCAGTATTTCATACTTAATTGTGAATAAAAGGTCTGATTGGGACTTTATCTTAAAAACTTAAAATTTTGGAAAATCATTAGGTTATAATTGTAAACATGCATTAAGTTTTATAATGAACAAAGACTGAAGTGAGTATGGATAGACTTAATTTTTCTCACAGAACAATTTAGTAGCATGATATGACATCCTTCATGTTTGACATTTGTGGTACTAATATTAAGAGCATTTTTATTTTTGTGAAAATATTCATTAAAATATATATGGATTTTCCCATGGACTTCTGTTAATCCGTTGACAGTGAAGTTATTATTGCTTACTGATAACTATAAAAGTGGTGAATTTCCCAAACTCACTGTTCATCATTAGTGCAAACCACTGCAGGAGTACTGTCCATCTGGGTCATATTGCATTCTTCCTGTGGGTCTCAGAGGCAAAGGGAACCGCACATCTGACGCTTATGTTGCTTGATGGGCCATGATTGATAAAGTCCTTTGTCTTTCTCTGACTCAGGAGTCTCATGTTCTTTGACAGTGTGCATGAAACAACAATAGACTTATTTGTTTATAGGATAATAAGGTAAAATTAAATCCCAGACCTTGCATCTTTTGCTCTCATTTTAATAGACTTTATGAAATGTTACAGTTTTTGCAGAATTTGCAGTTTTACTTGTGGTTTAGAAGCTGTTATAGTAAGGGAGATGCTAGTGAACAAGAACTAATTATAAGTGATCAGTACACTAGTAAATTTTTAAAAAATATTTTAAATTGAAGTATATCTTAAAGTGCACAAATCTTATGTGTATAGCTCAGTGAACTTTTATGTATGTGTACATCTATACCACCATCACCCAGATCAAGATATAGAAATTTTCTAGCTCCCCAGAAGGCTGTCTTGTCCCCTCTTAGTAATATTCTTGCCTCTGATGCCATAGGTTAGTTTTGCCTGTTTTTCAGTGTCATGTAGTTGGAATGATAAAATGTGTATCTGACGTCTTCAGTATATCAATGCGATTCATGCATGTTTTACATGTGTGTGTTCTTTTTCATTGCTGTGAAGTATTCTGTTGTATGAATTTATTACTATGACTTATCTACCCACTCTACTGTTGATGAATATTTGGGTTATTTCCAATTTGGGACTATTACAAATAAAGTTGTTATGAACATGTACTTGCCTTTAGGTTGACATAGCACTTGTTTCTGTTGGATATATACCTAGGAATGGAATTGCTGGGTCATAGGGACCTATGTTTAGCATTAGTAGATGTTGTCAAACAATTTTCCAAAGTGGTTGGGCTAGTTTATATTTTTGCTAGCAATATGTAAGAATTGTTCTGATTGTCATGAACACCTTCTCTCTCTCTCTCTCTTTTTTTTTTTTAAGTCTAGCTATTCTGGTAGATGTGGTGTGATATTTCACTGTCTTTGTTTGTTTTTTACATTTCTTTGATAACTAATGCTGTTGAGTCCATTTTACCATCTAATGGCAATTTTGATGTCTTTTGTGAAGTGCCTGATCAGGTCTTTTACTTATTCACTAGTGAATTTTTATAATCAATTTTGCTCCCTTTTTAAACTTTAGATAACAAGTACTTGGATTACTTGCACATACCAGTTATGCAGTTTGGAAAGTTATAAAACATTTTTAGAAAGAATTCAATTAAACATGTTTAAAATTTTTAATCATTCCATATTTAAAGAGGTGAGTGCAAAGTTTGTCCCTTCTCCTTTCCCAGTGCTAGAAATTCATGTGTGAATAGCATGTTTGAGTTTATAAAGCATCTGTTACATGTATGTATATGTATATGTGTGTTTTCAGTACTTCAGGCACACATTATTTTATTACTTCATCATTTTAATGACTTAGGAACCATCATCCCTATTTCACAGAAAAATTAATAGGCTAAGAAAGAGTGATACCTGGTCATGGTCATATACCTAGTAAAGGACAGAATCTGATCCTCTTCTGTTTTCATTACATTGATAATACTTTAAAAAATTAAAAATAGTGCATTTTTGAGTTATAAAATATTTAAATGTAGAAAAGTAGAGAAAATAATATATGTGATGATTTGTCAGATTTTCTTCAAATCCAGTTTTAAAAGAAACACAGCTAAAGCTTTTCCATTTGTTCTTCCACCTTCTTTCTTCTTTCACCAGAGGTAGTCAGTATTCAGTATCCTGAGTTTGGTATGTATCATTTCCATGCATACTTTTATTCTCTTACTATATCTGTGCATGTCCATAAAGAACTCCTTTTTTTTGTTTTAAATTTTATACAGTTGCTCTTTTTTACAAATTGCTTTTTTTAAAACTCTCTACTCACTTATTTAATAAATAAGCACTGTTCTAGGTCCAGGGGAATATGATGATGGATAAAGAATACAAGGCTACCTGCCTACTAACATGTCTGTGGGGAAGACATGTAGTTAATAAATAAAATCCATATGATATCAGATTATTATAAATGTCATGAAAGAAAATTGAGCAGGACCAGGGGATAGAGAATGATGCAGGAGTGGGATGTATGCTCTTTTAGATAAAGTGGTCAGGGAAGTCCTTTTTCAGGAGGTGACTTTTGAGCAGCTGAATTAATTGAGAGAGAAAGCCACGTTAAGATCTGGGAGAGGAGAATTCCATGGGAGGGAACATCAAGTGCAAAGGCCTTGAGGTAGAAATGACTTTGGAACATTTGAGAAATGGAAAGCCTTCAAGTGTGGTTACGTGCAAAGTTAGCTAGGAGAATGCTAAAAATGAGTTTGGAGGAGAAGCCAAAGGCTGGATCATGTAGGTCCTATAAAGTAATGTTAAAGAATTTGGATACTGAGTGTAATGGGAAACTGCTGGATGAATTTTGAGCAGAGAAATGACATGGTTTGATATACTTTTAAGATTACTTTTACACTGGAATTCTGTGTATTAGAAAAGAATATAGAAGTTCTTTCTATATAGGTATGGAAAGATCTTGAAGATACATTGTTTATACATTTTTCTGTACCTTGCTTTTTTTCTTTTCAATATACCACCATTTGTGTAAAAAAAGTTATGATTATTTATATATCTGTATTTGTAAAATTTCTCTGGAAAGACATAAAAGACAATACAAGAGGGATTGCCTGTGAGAAGGGGACCTGAAGATGGGGCAAAAAATAGGAAGGAAGCTGACCACTCTGCACTTTGCATAGCAGGAAAATATTTTAAAATTGTTAACAGAAAGTGTACACATCTTCAGTATTCAGCCAGCCAAATTTTCACAAGGTGACTCTCTCATAAAATCACCCAGAGCAAGATGAAGAACTTTACCAGGATGGCAGAAACCCTCAAGCTCCCTTCCAGTCAATACCTCCACCCTTCCCTTTAAAGGGTAACCACCATCCTGAGTTCTAATAGCATGCATGAGTTTCACCTGTTTTTTTGTAATAGCACTGTTAACTCCATTCTGTTCTATAGTAGATAATAGATTATCTCCTATTTTATTTATTTATTTAATTTATTTGGCTGCATCAGGTCTTGGCTGTGGCACTTGGGATATTTGTTACAGCACGTGGGATCTTTCCCTGCGGGGCACAGGCTCTCTAGTTGTGGCACGTGGGCTCCAGAGCACGCAGGCTCAGTAGTTGTGGCTCACGGGCTCTAGAGCGTGTGGGCTTAGTTGCCCCGCAGCATGTGGGATCTTAGTTCCCTGACCAGGGATTGAACCCGCGTCCCCTGCATTGGAAGGCGGATTCTTAACCACTGGACCACCAGGGAAGTCCTTCTACTTTTATCTTAGCATTATGCCTTTGTTAAAAGGTTAAAAAAATACAGAAGCATATAGAACAAATCATGCAGGACCCCTTTCTATTTTGCTTGTCTTCCATTCCATGCCTCTCCCCAGAGGTAACTGCAATGAATAATTTAGTATGTAGCCTTTTAGTCCTTGTTTTGGGTTTATATAGACAAATAACTTTCCCCTTTTTTCTTGTTAGTACGTAATATGGTTAGTATTTAATAGTAATAGTGATACTAGATTAGTAGTTAACATTTATTAAGCACTTTCTGGTGGTTAACTACTAATCTAGTATCTGGTCTTCAAGCTTCTCTGCTTTTGTCTCTCCCTTCTTCAACATATCATTGCTCATACATGCTCTCTCTCATACACATGCACTACTCTGTTTAGCCTCTGTTATATTCTAGTATTACAGAATAAGGTCTCAGTCAGCCAGGCCTATCTGCTCTCTATCCTAGAAAATGCTCTCTTCATATCTGCCCATGTATTTTTTTGTTTGTGCCCCTTTTCCTTTGAAATTTTCCTTCTCATCTCAGACAACCAAATCATGCCTTTACTTTCGGACCCAGATGGCTTATTCTATATCCTTAATGTTGCTACAACTGAAGTAAGCCTTTCTTACAGTTTGTTTAACTCATAACACGTTATACTGTGTGACCTGTTACTGAAAAACGTGCTTTCATCTTTTTGTTATATTTCTTTGGTTTAATGTAGGCAGTTTTGCTTACCTGATGAAAATTATCCTGTGTAACATTGGGAAAGATGTCCTGCATAAGGTTAGGCATATCCATCCATACATAAGGAATATACCTTCACTTCCCTGCACCCTTCCTCCCATGGTTCCAGCATGGCAGTCTGGAACTAAGCATCTGAGCACATCTCTGACTTCCCAGTGGCAGCAGATTGAGTGGAATTTGAGTTTAGTGAAATGGGCTGTAAGTTGTTCTCTGCACTTTGTATAGTCTGGCCTTGCAAGTAGGGAGAAGTCAGTCTAATTGAAGATTGTGCAGTTCCTAGTGACAGGTGCCAAGAGGTTATGATACAGGTTTCTTGGGTGTGGTGTACAGTGTGAATAAATGCTTGCAGCTCTTAGCCCTTTTTTGATCAATTAAGCACTTTTTAAAGGAGGAACCATAACGCTCCATAACTCTACATGTAACCCTTTTCTCCTAAAGAGGAGTCAGTCAGTGCTTCTATATTTTTCCTTTTCTGGATCAGCACCTAGAACACTGCCTGGCACTTAGTAGGCTCTTAGTAAGCACATATTGAAAGAATGAATCAGTTGGCTCTTAAGATGAAATTATTTGGTATATGACTTTTTTTTTTTTAAAGTACCATGGCTGTTCACAGTACATGGCGACAAGCAATCAATACTTATTTGTTGAATTTAACTCTATTTTATTTTACTTTACGTTTACCTGAGTTTTAACTGAGCACATGTATTCTTTTCTGGGAAGATGCACCCCAATCCAGAATAGGCTTGATGCTAGAATTTGCTAGTATTTGTCAAAGACAGAGCTGCAGTGTTATTTGGCAATTTTAGACATAAGAACGGAAGCATCTTTTGTTACTGACATCCTTTTTCCAAACATTACTCCTGCTATTTCACTAGCTACTCATTGTCTGCGGTTGGCTGTGTAGTGACCACAGGGGACTGTACCACTCTTATCGGTGGAGTACCACTGCGTATTACTTCATCTTGTCACCATCACCAAGGGCTTCTTCAGGGTGTAGAATGGTGGTCTGCCTGGAGCAGGTTCATTAACTTAACATGCTTAAAATATCAGAGAAGGCAATAGGAATTATGAAATTATAAACTACCTTTTTTGGGATTAAACTTTGAATTTATTCTCTTTAAATCTAGCATTCTTCATTTTAAAAGTAGATACTTCCCATTTTCTGGCAGTTAAGTATGTTATAATTTATTTGAGGGTTTGGTACATCTTATGACAACTTCTAATAGAATTTGCATCTATAATAATAATGTGACTTGAGTACTACTATGACTTTTGCCCAAATCTTACAAGTCTGTGAAACATTTTAAAGAGAATAATGACCCTAGGGAAGAGCTAGATTTCTCTTAAGACTTTTGTTCAAATCAGGATAATATCATGTTCAAAACTGACACAGCACATAACCTGGATTTCAATGAAGAAAAGTACATTAGAATCAAACCTTAGATTTGGGGGCTTCTGACTGAAAGAAATAAAGGTCTAGGGACTGTTTTTTTTTTTTGGTGGGGGGATAATACCTAGAAAGTAGAGCACCCTACTTTGCTTTTGGTTATCATTTGGCATTGCCAGTGAATTATTTGTTCATATTATGAAGAAGGAAGTGAGTGGTCACAGGACTAAGAAAATTTCTCTTTCTAGATGTAGGTTTTTTGTTTTACTTTGTAAACCTTTTCTGCTGTTATTTAAAAGTAATATGCTTTCAAATTATATTGATTTAAATGTATGTTAATTGCATTCATTTAAATTTTCCCCCTTTCTCTTTCAGGACTTGAACCAATGAAAGAAGCTTATGGCACTTATGAAGATAAATGTCACTCCTCCCTTTTTAATTGGAATTTTTGTCTAGGACTTGTATATGACTTTTCACTTGTGATCTGACTTTGAGTTGCAGGAAGGTTTCTGAAGATTTAAATCAAATGACGTCAATGGCCAGCTTGTTTTCTTTTACTAGTCCAGCAGTAAAGCGATTGTTGGGCTGGAAGCAAGGTGATGAAGAGGAGAAATGGGCAGAAAAGGCAGTCGATGCTTTGGTGAAAAAGCTAAAAAAGAAAAAGGGTGCCATGGAGGAACTGGAGAAAGCCTTGAGCAGTCCAGGACAGCCAAGCAAATGTGTCACTATTCCCAGATCTTTAGATGGACGCCTGCAGGTTTCTCACAGAAAAGGCTTGCCCCATGTTATATATTGTCGTGTTTGGCGCTGGCCTGATTTGCAGAGTCATCATGAGCTAAAGCCATTGGATATTTGTGAATTTCCTTTTGGATCTAAGCAAAAAGAAGTTTGTATCAACCCATACCACTATAAGAGAGTGGAGAGTCCAGGTAGGTTTTAACTCCTCTGGGAAAAATTATAAAAACTTTTCTCTTTCTGATTTGCATTTGACTGAATTTAGTAATTAAAAAGGTTATTTTAGCTTTATGTTTCCTTCTTAAAGATTTTAATCTTGGGAGGAATACTGGATTTTGAATTTAGCTTACTATATGGATGATACAGCTCCCAAGTGGCTTGTTCTAATTCATTGTTCGCTGTAAGCAGCCAGTCGTATATACCCTCTGCCAGTCCTCTATTTTATCTAAAGTCTAAGTTCCATGTGTGTACTACATCCCACTCCTTTTTGTTTATTTTTTATTTATTCCAGCATTGTATTTTCCCTCTCTGCTAGACTTTTTCTGAAAGCATACAAGCATGTCATGATACAGCCCAACTTCAAAAAAAGTTAAGAATTTCTGTCTTGACCTCAAGAATATGCCCCCACCTCCAGTCTACCTTTTATAGTAGTCTCCATGTTTATTATCTCCACATTACTTTCTTCCTGTTCTTTCTTGATACCCCTCTAGTTAGTCTTTCTTCCCTACCATTTGACTTGTCAAATTCACTAATGACTGCTTTCTTACAGATAGAGGGGTCATTCATTCTCAGTCCTCATCTTACTTGCCCTCTCAACATCATTTGATACAGTTGCTCTTTTTCCCTCCCACTCAAAACTTTTTTATATTGGCTTCTGAAACACTACACTCTCCTAGTTTTCCTACCTCACTGGCTGTTTTTGCTTAGTCTCTTTGTTGGCTATTTTCCTGTTTTCACAGGAGTCAGTCCCTGGACTTTTTCTCCATCTATATTTTTCCTCTGTGTACTCTTATGTTATCACATGTCCTAAAACTGTCTATAAGCTCATGCGCACATTTTGAACTCCAGAGTCAGCTTCTCCTGACTCTGTATCCAGTCGCCTATTTAACATCTCCACCCGAATGTCTAATAAACATCAGATTTAATATGTCTAAATAGGACTTTGGATTTGTTTTTCCCACCAAGTCTTTTTTTTCCTCCAGTTTTCCCAGTTGAAGTACATGGCACTAGCATTCATGTAATTGCTCCCTAGAAGTCATCTTTTATTTCTCTCTTAGGTTCTGTGTTTGAGCTATGAGCAAATGCTGTTTGCTGTACCTTCAAAATATATCTTGATCATATCATCTCACCATTTCTAACAGCAGTACTCCAGTACAGACCATCATCATCTTTCACCTTAAGTAGTCTAATTGGTCTCTCTGTCTTTTTTCTTTCCCCCAACCCATTCTGTTTTCTATTATAGCATCCAGAGTGATCTTTAGAAAATATATATCAAATCATGTCAGTCCCTGCCCAAAACACTTTAAAGGCTTTCTGTCACACTTAGAACAGATTTCTACAAGGGCCTTCATGACCTATCCTCAAACTTCCTCTGTTCCTTGGACTTGCCATACTCCTGCATCCAGGCTTTTTTCCAATGCTGTTTCCTCTACTTAGAGTACTCTCCCCCCAGGATCTTTTCATGTCACATTTTCTCATTTCATTTAGTCCTTGCTCAAATGCCCCCATCACTACTTGACTCTATTAGGTATTTATTTTTTTTATTGACTGATGTGAGAAGGACCTTCCTCTGGCTCATTCTGTACTGCATTCCCAGTGCCTAGAATAGTATTATTACCTAGAACTTAGTAGGGAGTGCTCAGTAAATATTTTTTTGTATTGAATGAATTATATAAGCTGAGATACTAGCTGGGTACATTAGTTATCTATTGCTGCATAACAAAGTACCACAAGGTAAGTGGCTTAACACATGTTAATTATCTCACAGTTTCTGTCAGTCAGGAGTCCAGGCATGGCTTAACTGGGTCCTTTGCAAGGCTGTACTCTAGGTATTGGTCAGGACTTGGGTCTTACCGGAGGCTCAACTGAGAAAGGATCTCCTTCCCAGCTCATGTGATTATTATCAGGATTCAGTTCCTTGCAGGCTGTTGGACTCTTGTCTGGTTGTTGACTGGAGGCTGCCTTCATTTGCTTGCCATGGGACCTTCTCTATAGGTAGCTCACATTCATGGCCACTTACTTCTTCAAAGCCAGTAAGAAAGGGTCTTCTTGCTAGAAGGAACATTGTATTCTTGTGGAATGTTATTGCGTACATCCTGTCACTTTTGCCATATGCTATTGGTTAGAAGCAAGTCACAGATAATATACTCAGAGGGAGGGGGATTACTCCAGGGGTAAATACCCAGAGGCAGGAATCATGGTAGCCACCTTAGTCTGCGGGCCTCCGCTGGATTTCACTGAAGATAATATAAGAGCCCAGTGTGGTAAAAAAGCTATAAAAATAACATTGATTGTGGAGACTAGAAAAAAAAAGTAGTAATGGTGCTCTCAGGGAAAGTTCATTTTAAGGGCTTTAGGGCTGCCAGGTGGTATTTGAGGTGATTCTCAATTTCTTGTTGAATCCAAGGAGAGCTGTAACCTGAGGAATTGATGAGGAAAGGAAGATGTGAGGATTTAATAGAGAAGTGTAGTTTGGAAAGTTCCCAGGCTTGATATTTGCTAGAAGTTGTTGGAAAGAAAGTCAAGGAATTTAGTGTATTCCCCCATAGCTAGGGTGTGTCCAATAATCAGTCAATAGAAATGTCTTATTTTTGTAATCTGTTTTTCTCAGCTGTGATTCATTCTGTAGAAAAGACTGGGGCTTAGGCCTGGTATGCTTAAGCAAGTTAAGCAGCTGTGGCACAGGATGGATCACTTTATAGTACCAGTATTAATAAAGTCATAATAATAGTAACAGTAATAGTAATAGTAATGAACACTTATTGAGCACTTAAGGACTAGACACTTTCCTAATCCTATGAGGTTATTCCTTCATAGGGTTAGAAAATGGTACTAACATTTTACAGCACTCTAAGTTTACCAGTAAGTTTACAGATAAGGAAACCAAAACTTAATAGGGAAGTAACTTATATAAGATCACATATAGTGGAGCCAGAAAGTATTGCAGAATGGTAAAAAAAAAAAGGATGGAAAATAGTTGGAAAGTGATAAAGAAAAGAAAAATAGAGGGCCAACCCAGGTGATCCAGCGTTTAATAGGCAGTATTGTCTACTGGTTAAGACTATGTTCTGGAACCAGACTTTCTGGATTTGAATCCTGACTTTACCAATACTATCAGTGTGACCACAGGCAAATTAATTAACCTTTCTGTGACTTTGTTTCCTCATCTGTAAAATGGGAATAATAATACGTACTTCAGGTTAGTTACGAGAATTAGGTGAGTTAATGCATGAAAAGTGCTTAGATAAAACATTAACTGGCTCAGAATAAGTTTCAAATTAAATATTCCAATAAAATAATACATTCTAGAAATCAAGCATTGGAGAAAATGGGAAGGAGAAAATTATCAAAGAAATAGTACTAGAATAGTTCCCAGAACTGAAAATTGAAAGGGCCCAGTGACTGAGTAACCAGAGCAAGGGGCAGAAAAAAGACCCACACATGAAATTTTAGCATATCATGGATAAAAAGAAGATTTTGAAAGCTCTCAGAAAAGTCAGGGCACATAGAAAAGACTGAGAATGAGAATACTGGATTTCTCAATGCAGTTTTAGATTCTAGAAGAAAATGAAGCAGTGCCCCCCAAATTCAGAAAGAAAAAGTTATCTATTCTGGAATCTGTCTGCAGATAAACATAAGACAAGATATTTTCATATAGGCGAGGGCTCAAAATTTCTCTTCCTTACATCCTTCCGTAGGAAGCTAATAAAGAATGAGGTCCAGGAAATGGGATCCAGCAAGAGAGAAGAGAAGGGGAGGTTCAAGGACCTCAGATTTGTAGGAGATTTAAGTAGCAGCCAGTCTAGATTATAGCAAAGGATGGAGAATCAGGGGAGAAAATGGAATCAATAGATTATTTGTTTATTTGTGGGATCTGGAAAATAATATTGATGGGAATTTGATAGATCTGTTGGACTTCTGGAAATTAGTGGTACAAACTTGAGATTAATTAAATGAAGGACCAAGGCAATAATTAACTTTAATAAAAACATTGTTCAAGGAAAAATATAATCATGATATATACTTGGCTCAGCAGTGAATTGTATTTATATAATTTGTATAACATATAAAATATAAACACTGGATATTGATTTAACCAAAATTTTTTATGTGACTTTATTGTGGGGAAGGGGAAGGGGAGTGGGATAGAATGGTTTAAGAAAGCTACTTCATTTACCATAAAAGCAAGTCTACAAATAATGTCTTGACCAACCAATAACAACAGTATAAGTATATTACTTAGTAGTGCACAAAGTGAATGTTAGAAGAAATGGCTAAGAGTTTAAATTTGTTGTCTCTGGAAGCAGTATTTGAGGAGGCTTAGAAATTGTTCTTTTTGTTTATAATCTCTTGTAGCATCTATCTTTTTAAACTATCCATGTATTATTTTTGAATGAAAATAAAATAATTTCTAAAAAAATGATGTGTATAGATAATATACAAGTAAGAGAGAAATCAGTGATTTTAGTTGTGCCTCAAAAAAAAAAAAAGTAAAGAAATCCTTACTGGATTGAACTCCTAAGTAGTTATTTCACTAAGTCTTTCAGATTGCTAGGCAGCTACACATAGACATTCTTACTGTCTCATGCCCTACTACTGTCCAGTGGCATCTGTCCCATCATTTTGTAAGGGGAACAGCAGTTAGTAATACACCGTAGAATGAAGCGATTGTAGTCAGATGTTAACTACATAATCACAACACTAATTCAGTAAAATGAAAAGAGATAAAACAATAGTACAAATTGCAGAGCTTCTGATTCCGCAGGTTCATTCTTACTTCAGGAAGGGGAAGTGTGACCCAGTTAACTTAAAAACAGATTGATTTTGTTGCTGCTGACTGATGTCAGAGTCAAAGTGAGATTTTCGGAAGTGAAATTACACTGACAAATATAGGAAAGTTATAAAAGAGATGAATTAGTACCGTAAGAGTTTAGAGAAATCAGGTTTGTTTCAATTTCCTGTAGGGAAAGGTGATCGGATATTTGTATGTGGTTGACACTTGGGTCTTTAGAGAAATTGAATGTTTGAATAAAGTGAATCTGCTAAGAAAAAGTGTATCTCTTAAAATGTTTAGGCTTTCTTGTATATATTTTCATTATGGTCGTGTTTAGAAAAATTATTTTGAATGGAAGACCTCTACCTAGGAGTTGTTACTGTTTTCAGTTGGGAAAACTTTACTGAAGAACATAAAATGCAAGATCTCTCAAAGAAAGAAGGTAAAATGTCCAAAATTGGAAACATGGAGGCTTTCAGGGCATGTGCATAGCTGATCCCAACTTTATTCTCTAGTCTTACCTCCCAGTTCAGTGCTTAGGCCACCTGACTGTTCTTTCTTATCTTTATCCATCTCCTCCTTTACATTCTTTACACTCTCCACCACTAGCACTTCCCTGTGAAATGCTTCCAAGTCTTTAAGGTCCAATCAGGTGTTGTCTTTTCCATGGTATTTTGTTTGATTCCTTGCTAGCTGGGAATGCTCACCTCTGTTCAACTCTCAGTGCATTAAATTCTCTGTGTTATGGTTGTTTTTATCTATTTTTTAATTAAAAAAAATTTTAAAGTTATATTAATCCATTATTTTATTTCAAATTAATATTAGCTTCTTATTTCATTAAAAGCATACACAGTCTTGAATGGTAAAGAGCAAACATGCAAAGCAGTAATGTCATGGTAATAGCTACCTTGGTTGCAAACTAAGGGATGATACTTTTGTGCACATGGTTTAGGATGTGTTCCCTGTTGCATGTAGATGAAGCAAGACCAACAGCAGTAACATCTAAGGAGATGATGACATATTTACCTTTTTTTTTTTTTAGATGTAGTTGATGTACAGTATTATATAAGTTTCAGGTGTACAACATGGTGATTCACAATTTTTAAAGGTTATACTCCATTTATAGTTTTTATAAAATATTGGCTATATTCCCTGTGTTGTAATTATGGTTGTTCTTAAATGTGCTTGATCTCTTATAGAACAGGAGTGATATCTTCTCTGCTTTGGATGTTCTGTCTTCTAGAGTATTTTATATAGGCTGAGTGCTTAGAGAATTTTTGGTTTAGTTATTTTGTAAATATAGATTCAAGGTTCTACAAAGCAGCCCTTCCTAAAAATAAATTGTTTTAATAGGTTTACAGTCTTCCCTGAATCCTTTGTGTCTTTCCCTTCATGTGTATATTTGTTTTAATCGTTGCTGACAGATGACTTTTGATTTTTGTCTTTCAGTCTTACCTCCAGTATTAGTGCCTCGTCATAATGAATTCAACCCACAACACAGCCTTCTGGTTCAGTTTAGAAACTTAAGCCACAATGAACCTCACATGCCACAAAATGCAACGTTTCCAGATTCTTTCCATCAGCCCAACAACACTCCTTTTCCCTTATCTCCAAATAGTCCCTACCCTCCTTCCCCTGCTAGCAGCACATATCCCAACTCCCCAGCAAGCTCTGGACCAGGAAGTCCATTTCAGCTCCCAGGTAAGAATTTATTTTATTGATACAAAAAAATAATTCCTAGGAATTAGCAGTTGTTCTAATACTCCTGATCCTCTGGGTGAACTGTTAATATGCCAAGAGCCAACTATTTTTGACTATTCTTTGGTAATTGTTTGATTTTCAGAAGAGTTTGGGATTTTATTTTGCCAAGTACCGTAAGTTTAAAAAAATGTAAGTAGACCTATTTTTCACAAAATATAAGAAACAATCCTGAAATTTGTATAGAACCATAAAAGACCCCGAATAGCCAAAGCAGTTTTCAGAAAGAAGGACAAAGCAGAAGGCATCACACTCCCTGATTTCAAACTGTATTACAAAGCTGTAATAATCAAAATAATATAATATTGGCATAAAAACAGATACATAGATCATTGGAACAGAATAGAGAGTCCAGAAATAAACTCATGCAAAAATGGTCAATTATTGGGTGGGCCAAAAGGTTCGTTCAGTTTTTAACATAAGATGGCTCTAGTAGCACTTAGTTGTCTTTAACTTCAGTTGAAACAGTTTTGTTAGATTGTATTTCACAGCCGTCATATCAGTGTGCATTAAAAAAAGACTTATCGGGCTTCCCTGGTGGCGCAGTGGTTGAGAGTCCGCCTGCCAATGCAGGGGACACTGGTTCGAGCCCTGGTCTGGGAAGATCCCACATGCCGCGGAGCAACTGGGCCCGTGAGCCACAATTACTGAGCCTGCGCGTCTGGAGCCTGTGCTCCGCAACAAGAGAGGCCGCGATAGTGAGAGGCCCGCGCACCGCGATGAAGAGTGGCCCCCGCTTGCCGCAACTGGAGAAAGCCTTCGCACAGAAACGAAGACCCAACACACCCAAAAAGAAATAAAGAAATAAATTTAAAAAAAATAAATTCTATCTGTAAAAAAAAAAAAAGACATCAAAATTGGTGAATTTTTGTGCAGGCATTTAATATTGAAGATGGAAGGAAAACAACATTTTCAGCATATTATGCTTTATTATTTCGAGAAAGGTAGAAATGCAGCTGCAACGCGTTGGAAATAACAAGTGTTGGTGAGGATCTGGAGATATGGGAACTCTTGTGCACTGTTGGTGGGAATGTAAATTAGTACAGCCACTTTTGAAAACAGTATGGAGTTTCCTCAAAAAATCAAAAATAGAACTACCATGTGATTCTGCAATTCTACTTCTGGATATTTATCCAAAGAAAACAAAAACACTAACTCAGAAAGATATCTACCCCCCACCCCCATGTTCATTGCAGCATTATTTACAGTAGCCATGATTTGGAAGCAACCTAAGTGTTCACTGATAGATGAATGGATAAAGAAGATACAATAACACACACACACATATTCACAGTGGAATATTATCCAGCCTAAAAAAAGAATGAAATCTTGCCATTTGTGACATGGATGAACCTTGACAGCATTATGCTAGATGAAATAAGACTGAGAAAGACAAATACTATATGGTCTCTCTCAAATAAGATATGTGGAATCTTAAAAAATAAAGAAGAAACTAAGCTCACAGATACACAGGACAGATTGGTTGTTGCCAGACGTGGTGGGGGAAGTGGATGAACTGTTTTTATTTTTTTTAGTTTAAATAAATTGAATTTTTTAAAAAAGCAAACACAATTTGGGGGAGATCAGAGATTACCCTTTAAGAATAATGACAATAAAATAAGATAGAATTTAAAAATTGCACTCCCTCCTCCCAACCCACCTTCCCTCTCTCATTGCTTGATCTTTCTCTATAGCATGTATTACAATCCAATATAGTATATATTGTCTTTATTTACAGTCTGCCTCTCCCCAGCCTCCCCTGTCTTGACTATAAACTCCATGAAAACAGGGATTTTATAGCATCTTTTGTTTTTTGCTATATACCCAGTACCTATATCAGAGTCTAGTATGCAGTAGATCCTCAATAAATATTTGTTAAATGAATAGACAAAATTATAGCAACACATAAATACATTTACTGCTAACTGTAGGTATACCCATATGTCAAGTGGTTGCCAGTGCAGCTTGAGAGATTGAAGCCAAATGGTGTTAATTTGAAAGGTTTCACAGAGAGGAGTCCTATTATACAGTAAAGGCAGCGTGTAGTAAAAGCTTATCAAAGACATAAAGACAAAATGACTGTTTGATGAATGTGAAGTAAAGTAGCTAATCTGGAAACAAAATGTGGTTAGATATCAATTGACCATTTATTGGACCAAATGACTAAATCCATATATACCATCAGGCATTAAAATTAAGTTCTACCAAAACAACAGCAGCAACAAAGGAAGTAGCTATGTTTGATGTAAAGTTAAATATTTTCGTATAATTTATAATACCAAGTACCATTTATCAAGTGCCTTTTATGTAACTAATACTGTGATGAAAGATACCACATTAAATTTAATCTTCAGAACAACCAAGTGAGATAGATATTTTTCTTGTTTTACGGATGGAAAACGAAACTGGTATTAACCCCAAGAGCTTAAATACCTTGCATAAGGTTGCACAGCTGATCAGTGGGGGTTCAGGCCCAGGTTTCTCTGAGTCTAAAGTGTGTGCTTTTTTAACTTTGCTACATTGGTTGTCAAATCATTTTGTACTTCGGTAGGTTAAAATGAACCCCAGTTATCTTTAATTAGGTAACTGATGCACCGAATTGCCTGAAGAAGGATCATAAGTGGATTTTTAAAGTTGCTAAATTTTGTTAATGGCATGCCTGTCTTATGTGAGTAAATTGTGAGGTCACTGTGTCAAGAAATATTGGGATGCCTACTGTTGTAAGTAGGGTCATATGTAAATATATACTTTGTAGTTTCTCTACTGCAGTGAAATAGCAATTGATGAAGTTGTGTTTTGTTGTGTTGTGTTTCTTTGAAGAGGATTTCAGTTCCAACTGTTTAACTTGCTGTTAGGTGTTTGTTCAAAAACTAATTTTCATCCTTTGTCCTAGATTCAGTGCTGATTGTAGCTCTGTCTCAAAATACATCTTATACAAACTTTGAGGTGAAAGACAAGTTATATTCAGTATTTATAGTTATGAGACAAATAAGTATAACTGTAGCTTTTATAAAGGTTTTCAACCACAAATGTTGGAACTCAAAAGATATTCTAGTTAACTTTCAGTTTCCTAAGAGCCACTTAATAGGATTTAGCCATTTAATAGGACAGAGCAACCATTTTAAGACATTGCAGAAGAATTAGACAGCTGCTGTTAGTGTTGGCAGATTTTGAAAGAGCATGGTTTTATTTTCCAGTTTTAAATAACCATACAGTATGTGATGATCTTGATAATTCAAAAATGTCTCTGTAGATATCTATCTAAACAAGGATAATCTGTGGCCTTCAGATTGACCTGCAGTAGTTGCAGTTTCTCTGAGCATATGATTCTAAGCAAATGGAGGCAAAATTCTTGACCTTGAATTCTATTTTAGTGAATTTTAGCACTGATCTTACTATCCTGGATTGGAACAAATTCATGTGGACCTGCAGTAGGTTTTTGGTAGCTAATGGGTGTGCTGTCTTTTCTCCTTTTCCCTTGCCCTAAGGTAGCATCCTACATTTTTGTGTGTCTCTGATGTTCAGTAATGAATCCTGCTGGTAATCTTAAGAATTTTCAGATGTGTTTAGATTAACTTTGAGCAGGATGAAGATTTTAACTATTCTTTTGGGACTTAATTTGTCTCATTTTATCCCTCTTAGCTGATACTCCTCCTCCTGCATATATGCCACCAGATGATCAGATGGGTCAAGATAATTCCCAGCCCATGGATACAAGCAATAATTTGATTCCTCAGATTATGCCCAGTATATCCAGCAGAGGTAAGAGAAATACAATACTTACTTTGTTGTTGTTGCTCTTTTTTTTTTTTTTTTTTAACTTCTTAGCCACTTTTAACAACCACCTTTATTGAGGTACAGTAATAATTTATTTTTTTTAATTTAATTTTATTTTTTATACAGCAGGTTCTTATAAGTTATCTATTTTATACATATTAGTGTATACATGTCAATCCCCATCTCCCAGTTCATCCCACCACCCCCACCCCCCCTCCGCTTTCCCCCCTTGGTGTCCATACGTTTCTTCTCTACATCTGTGTCTCAATTTCTGCCCTGCAAACCAGTTCACCTGTACCATTTTTCTAGGTTCCACATACATGCATTAATATACGATATTTGTTTTTCTCTTTCTGACTTACTTCACTCTGTATGACAGTCTCTAGATCCATCCACATCTCTACAAATGACCCAATTTCGTTCCTTTTTATGGCTGAGTAATATTCCATTGTATATATGTGCCACATCTTCTTTATCCATTCGTCTGTCGATGAGCATTTAGGTTGCTTCCATGACCTGGCTATTGTAAATAGTGCTGCATTGAACATTGGAGTTCATGTGTCTTTTTGAATTATGGTTTTCTCTTGGTATATGCCCAGTAATGGAATTGCTGGGTCATATGGTAATTCTATTTTTAGTTTTTTAAGGAACCTCCATACTGTTCTCCATAGTGGCTCTACCAATTTACATTCCCACCAACAGTGCAAAAGGGTTCCCTTTTCGCCACACCCTCTCCAGCATTTGTTGTTTGTAGATTTTCTGATGATGCCCATTCTAACTGGTGTGAGGTGATACCTCATTGTAGTTTTGATTTGCATTTCTCTAATAATTAGTGATGTTGAGCATCTTTTCATGTGCTTCTTGGCCATCTGTATGTCTTCTTTTTTTTTTCTTTTATTTTTAAAATTAAAAAAATTTTTAACATCTTTATTGCAGTATAATTGCTTTACAATGGTGTGTTAGTTTCTGCTTTATAACAAAGTGAATCAGCTATACATATACATATATCCCCATATCCTCTCCCTCTTGTGTCTCCCTCCCTCCTTCCCTCCCTATCCCACCCATCTAGGTGGTCACAAAGCACCGAGCTGATCTCCCTGTGCTATGTGGCTGCTTCCCACTAGCTATCTATCTTACATTTGGTAGTATATATAAGTCCATGCCACTCTCTCACTCTGTCCCAGCTTACCCTTCCCCCTCCGCTTGTCCTCAAGTCCATTCTCTACGTCTGCGTCTTTATTCCTGTCCTGCCCCTAGGTTCTTCAGAACCATTTTTTTTCTTAGATTCCATATATATGTGTTAGCATACTGTATTTGTTTTTCTCTTTCTGACTTACTTCACTCTGTAGGACAGACTCTGTGTCCATCCACCTCACTACAAATAATTCAATTTCGTTTCTTTTTATGGCTGAGTAATATTCCATTGTATATATGTGCCACATCTTCTTTACCCATTTATCTGTTGATGGACACTTCCATGTCCTGGCTATTGTAAACTGTGCTGCAATGAACATTGTGGTACATGACTCTTTTTGAATTATGGTTTTCTCAGTGTATATGCCCAGTAGTGGGATTGCTGGGTCATATGGTAGTTGTATTTTTAGTTTCTTAAGGAACCTCCATACTGTTCTCCATAGTGGCTGTATCAATTTACATTCCCACCAACAGTGTAGGAGGGTTCCCTTTTCTCCACACCCTCCCCAGCATTTACTGTTTGTAGGTTTTCTGATGATGGCCATTCTGACTGGTGTGAGGTGATACCTCATTGTAGTTTTGATTTGCATTTCTCTAATAATTAGTGATGTTGAACATTCTTTCATGTGTTTGTTGGCAATCTGTATATCTTCTTTGGAGAAATGTCTATTTAGGTCTTCTGCCCATTTTTGGATTGGGTTTTGTTTTTTTGATATTGAGCTGTATGAGCTGCTTGTAAATTTTGGAGATTAATCCTTTGTCAGTTGCTTCATTTGCAAATATTTTCTTCCATTCTGAGGGTTGTCTTTTCGTCTTATTTACGGTTTCCTTTGCTGTGCAAAAGCTTTTAAGTTTCATTAGGTCCCATTTGTTTATTTTTGTTTTTATTTCCCTTTCTCTAGGAGGTGGGTCGAAAAGGATCTTGCTGTGATTTATGTCATAGAGTGTTCTGCCGATGTTTTCCTCTAAGAGTTTTAGTGTCTGACCTTACATTTAGGTGTTTAATCCATTTTGAGTTTATTTTTGTGTATGGTGTTAAGTAGTGTTCTAATTTCATTCTTTTACATGTAGCTGTCCAGTTTTCCCAGCACCACTTATTGAAGAGGCTGTCTTTTCTCTATTGTATATTCTTGCCTCCTTTATCAGAAATAAGGTGACCATATGTGCGTGGGTTTATCTCTGGCCCTTCTATCCTGTTCCATTGATCTATATTTCTGTTTTTGTGCCAGTACCATACTCTCTTGATTACTGTGGCTTTGTAGTATAGGCAGAAGTCAGGGAGCCTGATTCCTCCAACTCCGTTTTTCTTTCTCAAGATTGCTTTGGCTATTCGGGGTCTTTTGTGTTTCCATACAAATTGTGAAATTTTTTGTTCTGGTTCTGTGAAAAATGCCGTTGGTAGTTTGATAGGGATTGCATTGAATCTGTAGATTGCTTTGGGTAGTATAGTCATCTTCACAATGTTGATTCTTCAAGTCCAAGAACATGGTATATCTCTCCATCTGTTTGTATCATCTTTAATATCTTTCATCAGTGTCTTATTGATTCCTTCTAGTGTATTTTTCATTTCAGTTATTGTATTGTTCATCTGTGTTTGTTTGTCCTTTAATTCTTCTAGGTCTTTGTTAAACATTTCTTGCATCTTCTCAATCTTAGCCTCCATTCTTTTTCCCAGGTCCTGGATCATCTTCACTATCATTATTCTGAATTCTTTCTCTGGAAGGTTGCCTATCTCCAATTCATTTAGTTGTTTTTCTGGGGTTTTATCGTGTTCCTTCATCTGGTACAAAGTCTTCTGCCTTTTCATTTTGTCTGCCTTTCTGTGAATGTGGTTTTCCTTCCACAGGCTGCAGAATTGTAGTTCTTGCTTCTGCTGTCTGCCCTCTGGTGGATGAGGCTATCTAGGAGGCTTGTAGAAGCTTCCTGATGGGAGGGACTGGTGGTGGGTAGAGCTGGGTGTTGCTCTGGTGGGCAGAGCTCAGTAACACTTTAATTTGCTTGTCTACTGATGGGTGGGGCTGGGTTCCCTCCCTGTTGGTTGTTTGGCCTGAGGTGGCCCAGCACTGGAGCCTACCTAGGTCTTTGGTGGGGCTAATGGCGGAGTCTGGGAGGGCCCACGCCGAGGAGTACTTCCCAGAACTTCTGCTGCCAGTGTCTTTGTCCCCACGGTACACCACAGCCACCCCTGCCTCTGCAGGAAACCCTCCAGCACTAGCAGGTAGGTCTGGTTCAGTCTCCCCTGGGGTCACTGCTCCTTCCCCTGGGTCCCGATGCACACACTACTTTGTGTGTGCCCTCCAAGAGTGGAGTCTCTATTTCCCCCAGTCCTGTCGAAGTCCTGCAATCAAATCCCACTAGCCATCAAAGTCTGATTCTCTAGGAATTCCTCCTCCCGTTGCTGGACCCCCAGGTTGGGAAGCCTGACGTGGGGCTCAGAGCCTTCACTCCAGTGGGTGGACTTCTGTAGTATAAGTGTTCTCCAGTTCGTGAGTCACCCACCCAGCAGTTATGGGATTTGATTTTATTGTGATTGCACCCCTCCTACCATCTCATTGCGGCTCCTCCTTTGTCTTTGGATGTGGGGTATCTTTTTTGGTGAGTTCCAGTGCCTTCCTGTCAGTGATTGTTCAGCAGTTAGTTGTGATTCCGGTGCTCTCGCAAGAGGGGGTGAGCTCATGTCCTTCTACTCCGCCATCTCGAACCAGTAATGATTTATATACCATAAAATTTATCCATTTTAAGTGTATGATTCGATGATTTTTAGTAAATGTATAAAGTTTTACACCATCACCACAATCTAGTTTTGGAACATTTTCATAACCCTTTAAAAATATCCCTTGTGCCTATTTGCAGTCTATCCCCTCCTATCCCCAGCTCCAGGAACCTTCTAATCTGTTTTCTGTACCTGTAGATTTGCCTTTTCCGAACTTTTCATATAAATAGAATCACAAAATGCGTTGTTTTCAAGATTCATCCATGTTGCACCATGTATCAATAATGTTCTTTTTTATTGCTGAACAGTATTTTATTGTATGGATATACCACATTTTGTTTACCCATTTATCTGTTGATGGACATTTGAATTGTTTCTAGTTTTTGGCTAGCATGAACATGCTGTAATCAACATTTGCAGATAGGTCTTTGTTTTTATTTTTCTGTATCACAGGGTAAATTTAAGGATTTAAGAGAAACTACCAAATTACTGTAAAGTGACAGCACCATTTTACATTTTTACCAGTACCATATGAGGGTTCTAGTTTCTCCATATCCTCCTATCGCTTGTTATTGTTTATCTTTTTGATTATAGTTATTCTGATGGGTGTAAAGTGGTGTCTCATTTGTTTTAATTTGTATTTCCCTAATGAGTAATGATTTTGAACATTTTTAATGTACCTAGCCATTCATGTATCTTCTTTGGCTTATTTAAATCTTTTGCCTTATTTTTATAATTGGGTTGTTTGTCTTATTGTTGAGTTGTAAGAGTGCTGTATATATTTTGGATAGAAGTCCTTTGTTTGTCTTATTATTGAGTTTTAAGAGTTCTGTATATATTTTGGATAGAAGTCCTTTATCAGATATGTGATTTGCAAATATTTTCTCTCAATCTGTGGATTGTCTTTTCATTTTCTTAATGGTGTCTTTTGAAGCACAAAAGTTTTTAATTTTGATGAAGTTATCAGTTTTTTTATGGATTATGCTTTTGGTGTTACATCCAAAAAATCTTTGTCTATCCCAAGGTCATAAAAATTATTCTCCTGTGTTTTCTCCTAGAAGTTCTTTAGCTCTTATATTTAGGTCTATGATTCATTTTGAGTTAAGGTTTTTGTATGTTAACGTTCTAAATTCATCTTTGTGGAAGTAGATATCCAGTTAGTTCTAGCACTGTTTGTTGAAAAGAGTATCATTTCTCCACTGAATTGTCTTGGCATCTTTTTCAGAAATCAGTTGACTATAAATTTAAGAGTTTATTTCAGGACTCTCAATTTTGTTCATTGATCTGTATGTCTATACCTCACCGTCTTGATTACTAAAGTTTTATAGTAAGTTTTGAAAACAAGAAGTGTTAGTCCTCCAACTTTGTTCTTCTTTTTAAAAATTGTTTGGCAATTCTGCATTCTTTGCATATTTTCATATCATTTTAGTATCAGTTTGTCAATTTCTGTCTGCCACCAAAACTCTTCCTTGGACTTTGATAGCGGTCACATTGAATCTTTAAATCAACTTGGGGAGATTTGCTGTCCTCTTCTAGTACACAGACATGGAATGTCTCTCTTTTCTTTTCTTTTTAAATTTATTGCTAAGTGAGTGGAAGAATTTTTTAATTTCGAGTTTGGATTCTTCATTGGTAGATAGAAATAAAATTGATTGGATGAAGGCAGTCAAAAGGCACATACTTCCAGTTATAAGATAAATAAGTACTAGGGATATAACGTATAACATGATAAATGTAGTTAACACTGCTGTATGTTATATACGAAGTTGTTAAGAGAGTAAATCCTAAGAGTTCTCATCACAAGGAAAAAGTTTTTTTCTGTTTCTTTAATTTTGTGTCTGTATGAGATGATGGGTGTTCACTAAATTTACTGTGATAATTGTTTCATGATGTATGTAAGACAAATCATTATGCTGTATACCTTAAACTTATACAGTGCCATATGTCAATTGTATCTCAGTAAAACTGTATGAAAAAGACTTAAAAAAAGACTTGCGTCACCTGCATCTTTAATTGCTTTGCCAGTTTGAGCTGTAATTTTAGACATAATTTTTGCTACAAAGATTTAAAATATAAGAGCATTTTAACCACTCTAAAATTTAGAAATAGGAACTTGAGACAAATTAGATTTTTCTAATGGAAATGTTCTGAGCCTAAAGCCCTAAAGGAGAGTAAGGAAACCAGTTAACTTTAATTTAAATAATCAGGTCTTAAGTAGTGAATGAACCAAGTTCTTTTGTTAAATAACAACTGTATTAAATCCCTGAAAGGTTAGTTTCAAAATGGCATTAATGCAGTGGTTTCAGGTCTAATTAATGAAATAAATTTCTATTGATCACTATAAAAAAAAATTTTTTTTTAATTAAAAAAATACAGTTGATTTTTGTATATTAATCTTGTAACCTGCAACCTTGCTGAATTCATTTATTAGTTCTAGTGGTAGGTTTTTTGTGTGTGCATATGTGGATTCCTTAAGGTCTTTTAAATATAGGAGCATGTCATCCATGAATAAAGAACAGTATTTTTTTTTTTACTGTCCAATCTGAATGCGTTTAACTGCCCCTTCTCTCTTATTATTAAAGCGCATATATGAAAAACCTATAGCTATCATAATTAATGATAAAAAACTGAATTACTTTCCACCTATAATTGGGAGTAAGACAATGATGTCGGCTTTTATTACTTCTGTTCAGTATTGTTCTAGAGAGTCTAGCCAGCAAACTGTTAGTTCTCTTCTATTACTAGATTGAGAATTTTTACCATGAATGAATGTTGGATTTTGTCAAAAGCTTTTTCTGCATCTACTGAGATGATCATGTGAGTTTTTTGTTCTTTTTTTCTAGTAATAAGGTGTATTACATGAACTGATTTTCTGATGTTAAACCAACCTTGTATTCCTAGGATAAAACCCATGTGGTCATGGTGTATAATCCTTTTTTATATATTGCTTGGTTAGGTTTACTAATATTTTGTTGAGTATTTTTGCTTGTATATTCATGAGGGATATTGGTCTGTAATTTTCTTGTGATGTCTTTGTTTGGTATTGCTGTCAGGTAATAATGGCCTCACGGAATGAGTTGGGAAGTGTTCCCTCCTATTTTTGGAAGAGGTTTTGAAGTATTAGTATTATTTCTTCTTTAATTATGTGATGGAATTTACCAGTGAAGCCATTTTGGCTTGGACTTCTATTTGTGGGATGATTTTAAATAATTGATTCAGTTTCTTTAGTTATTATATTGATCTATTCAGAGTTTGTTTTTTCTTGAGTCAATTTTGGTAATTTGTGTCTTTCTGGGAATTTATCCATTTCATCTAAATTATCTAATTTGGCATAAAGTTTTTTGTAGTATCCTTTATAATCTTTCTAATTTCTGTAGGAGTTGGTAGTGATGTATTACTTCCTGATTTGGGTAGTTTGTGTCATGTTCTTTTTTTCTTGTTGGTTTAGTTAAGGGATTGTCAATTTTGTTTATCTTTTGAACGACAACTTTTCCCTCTTCCAATGAATTCCACTCTAATCTTTATTTCCTTCATTCTTCTTGCTTGGAAGAATGCAAGTGTACTTTTCTTTTTATAGTTTCTGAATCTTACATTATTAATTTCAGTTGTTTCTTTTCTAATATAGGTGTTAAAAACTATTTATTTCCCTCTAATCACACCTTTAACTGCATCCCATAAATTTTTATTTTTGTTTGTTTTTATTTTTATTCATTTTTGTTTGTTTTTATTTTTATTCAGTTAAAAATATTTTAAAATTTCCCTTGTGGTTTCTTCTTTGACCCATGGATTATTTAGTAGCATGTTAATCAATTTCCAAATATTTCAAGATTTCCCAAATTTCTTTTTGTTGTTGATTCCTAATTTAATTCTGTTGTGTGCTTTGAACATATTTAGTATGATTTCAGTTCTTTAAATTTGTTGAGACTTGTTTTATGCTTGTTTTTGTATAGCCTGTGACCTAAGAATGGTTTCTAGATTATTAAAGAATTGTTAAGAAGAAGAAGAATATATGACAGGTAGTATGTGGCCTGCAAAACCTAAGGTATTTGCATCCCACTTGGTCATGGTGTATAATCCTTTTTATATGTTGCTGGATTTGCCCATTTGGGTGGGCAGAAAAGGTTTGCCAACCCTTGGCAAAACATATAGTCTCTTTTAGACAATACTCCATGTGCCTTTGAAAAAATTGTGTATTCTGATGTCGTAGGGTGTCATAGGATCTCTGGATTTCAGTTAGATGAAGCTGGTCAGTAGTGTTCAGATCTTCTGTATCCTTGCTTATTTTCTTTCTAATTGTTCTATCAATTATTGAGAGTGGGAGATTGAAGTCCCCAGCTACTACTGTTGAATTATTTATTTCCACTTTTAGTTCTGTTAGTTTTTGCTTCTTGTACTTTGGGGGCTCTGTTGTGAACAATTCAGTAGCATTAAGTACATCCACAGTATTCTGCAAACCATCACTCCTATCCATTTTCAGAACTTTTTCATCATTTCAAATAGAACTCTGTACCTATTAAATAATGACTCCCCATTCCCCCTCACCTTACCCCCTTGGTAACTACCATTCTATAATTTACATTAGGATTCATTTTTTCTATTAACATTCTTTGGGTTGTAACAAATGAATAATGACATGTAGCCATCGTTATAGTATCATATAGAATAGTTTCACTGCCCTAAAAATCCTCTGTGCTCTGCCTGTTCATCCCTCCCTCTCTCCTAACCCCTGGCAACCACTGATCTTTTTATTGTCTCCATAGTTTGCCTTTTCCAGATGTCTTGTAATTGGAATCTTACAGTATGTAGCCTTTTCAGATTGGCTTCTTCACTTAGTAATATACATTTAAGTCCCCCACCAACCATGTCTTTTCATGGCTTGATAGCTCATTTCTTTTTAGAAATATTTTCAATATATTCCATTCTTATATTCTTATATTTTCAATATATTCCATTGTCTGGTGTACCACAGTTTATTTATCCATTCACCTATTGAAGGATATCTTGGTTGCTTTCAAGTTTTAGCAGTTATGAATAAAGCTTTCTATAAACATCTCTCTGCAGTTTTTGTTTGGACATAAGTTTTTGACTCCTTTAGGTAAATACTGAGGAACACATTTGCTGGATTGTATGGTAAAAGTTTGTTTAGTTTTGTAAGAGGTCAACAGACTGTCTTCCAAAGTGCCTGTACCATTTTACATTCTCACCAGCAGTGAATGAGAGTTTCTGTTGCTCCTCATCTTCACCAGTATTTGGTGTTATCAGTGCTTTGGATTTTGGTCATTCTAATGGTTGTGCAAATAGTGTCTCTTTGCAATTTTAATTTGCATTTTCCTGATGACATGTAATGTGGAGCATCTTTTTATATGTTTATTTGCCATGTGTATATCTTCTTCAGTGAGGTGTCTGTTCATGTCTTTGACCAGTCTTTCTCATTACCTTGTTCATTTTCTTGTTGAGTTTTAAGAGTTCTTTGTATATTTTGTGTAACAGTCCTTTACCAAATGTGTCTTTTGCAAATATATTCTCCCATTCTGTGGCTTGTCTTCTCATTCTTTTGACGGTGCCTTGGTGTTGTATCTAAAAAGCCATCACCATATTCAAGGTCATCTAGATATTCTCCTCTGCTATCTTCTAGAGTTTTATAGTTTTGTATCATAGGTCTGTGATCCATTTTTGAGGTAATTTTCATGAATAGTGTAAGATATTGTGTCTAGATTCATTTTTTTGCCTGTGAATGTCAGTTGTTCTTATTGTTGGAAAGACTGTCTTTTATCTATTATTGGGGAAGTAACCAAGATCCTTCATCAAAGATCAGTTAACTATATTTATGTGGATCTATCTCTGGGCTCTCTATTCTGTTCCTTTGATCTCTGTTCTTTTGCCAATACCACACTGTCTTGATTCCTGTAGCTTTATAGTGAGTCTTTAAGTTGGATAGTGTTAGTCTTCCAGTTTTGTTTTTCAATATTGTGTTGGCTGTTCTGGGTCTTTTGCCTCCTTATGTAAACTTTAGGATCAGTTTATCAATATCCACAAGATGATTTGTTGGGATTTTTATTGGGATTTCGTTGACTCTCTAGATCATGTTGGGAAGAACTGACATCTTGAGAATATAGAGGCTTCCTACACATGAACATGGACTATATCTCTATTTAGTTTTTCTTTGAATTCTTTCTTTAGAGTTTCATAGTTTCCTCATATAGATTTTATATCTATTTTGTTTGGTTTTTACCTAAATATTTCATTTTTTGAGTGCTGATATAAATGGTAATGAATTTTTAATTTCAAATTCTACTTGTTCATTACTGGTATAGGAAAGTGATTGACTTTAGTATATTAACCTTACATCTTGCAGCCTTGCTGTAAGTGCTTATCAGTTCTGGGAGTTTTTTTGTCAGTCATTTCAGATTTTCTGCATAGACAATCTTGTCATTTGTGAACAGACAGTTTTATGTCTTCCTTCTCGATCTGTATACCTTTTATTTCCTTTTCTTGTCTTAGTGCTTTAGCTAGGATTTCCAGTGTGTTGTTGTAAAGGAGTGGTGAGCACATCCTTGCCTTGTTACTGATCTTTGCAGAAAAGCTTCTAGTTTTTCACCATTGAGTATGATGTTAGCTGTAAGTTTTTTGTAAATGTTCTTTATATCAAGTTGAAGAAGTTCCCCTCTATTCCTAGTCTGCTAAGAGCCTTACTTAGTTTTTTAGTTCAGATTTTTGTTTAAAGTAATTTTACAGACACTGGTATAGTTAAGTCTTTCAGTTTGCTGAAACAGAGGTTTGTCATCTCAAATTTAAACCTGGATTAGATTCTGCTAGAAAAATAACTGTAAATGTGATGTTGCCTATCCGTGTATATGTATACTTTTGAAAATTGTTATGATCAAGGTATTTCTGATGTTTGTTTTTTTGAAAACAAACATACAAACAGACTGAAAGTCAGGAAGGACAGTGAGACAAGTGAAATATCTGAAAATTTTCTTTTTCATATAGTGCTTGGGTTGGGTTAAAGGAAACACAGAGTCTGGAGTTTCTGGTAATCATTAAACATTTTTTCTGTCTGGTTTGTTCACAGATGTTCAGCCTGTTGCCTATGAAGAGCCCAAACATTGGTGTTCAATTGTCTACTATGAATTAAACAATCGTGTTGGGGAAGCTTTTCATGCATCTTCTACTAGTGTGTTAGTAGATGGATTCACAGACCCTTCAAATAACAAAAGTAGATTCTGCTTGGGATTGTTGTCAAATGTTAATCGTAATTCAACAATTGAAAACACTAGGCGACATATTGGAAAAGGTAATTTTGTCATTTTCCTACATTCAGTTGAATTCAGTCATTTGTTGTGCTTGCTATGTAGTCTGCATTGTGTAAGGTTCTGGGGCATACAAAGAAGCTTAAGGCATGGTCCTGCCCTCAAGTTGCAGATGTTGAAGAATGTATTAAGTAAAGACAGACTTCTTTTCTTTATCCTACCTATTTTTTCTTCATAGTACTTAGGGTCTGAAATCGTACTATTCTGTGTTTATTTTTTAAATTTTCAGTCTTTTTGACTGAAATACAAGCTATACAGAAATTTGCATTGTTCACAACAAATCTTCAGCAACTAGAACGATGCCTGGCTCATAGTACATACACAAGAAATATTTGTAGAATATATGAATGCTAGTGAAGGATTAAAATTTTAAAATTATGATATTTGTGGAATATTTTGGGTTGATGACTTGAAAGAATTTCCATTATGTTGGAGGAGCAGGGTTACTGGTAGGAAATCCAGTTTGAATGACCTAAGTCTTCAGTGGCTTCACTGCCACATCTCCCACCTTTTAAATTCAGGTAACAGGGTTTTATTTATAATTCATCCTACAAGATAGTTGCCATAGCAAACAAGGAACTTTTCACATTGCAGTGAAATGTCTCACGTATCAAGTGGTCAGAAAGGAAACCTATCCCAGGTAGAGCTGTTTGCCTCTCTTTTAAGAAGTTTTGTTTTTACCACTTGCTACTTTTTGCTTCTTTGACTTGAGAAAGTCTTGGTCCAAATTAGGAACAAAAGGTAAAAAACTTTAATTGTAATATGATTTCTTATAGAAGAGATTCAGAAAAATAAATAACTTTAATTGTAATATGATTTCTTATAGAAGAGATTCAGAAAAATACTATGTCCAAAAATAAGTTGGAAAGAAAGTTTCCATCCTTTTTTGACTGAACTGTCAACTTGCCATGATTTTTTAGGTAACATGCCTCACTTCTATGCATTGATTTTTCATTCTGCAGTAGAATAATTTAACAGAAATCTACTTGGTGAATTCTTAAATTCTAGAATCGTTTTCCCCTTTTTTCCTAGTATGCAGTTCTAGGATCCTTTCTTCCACGGCTCATTTTTATTGGCCCAGAAGCAAAACATAGTTTTTAATGTCATAGCCTGAAACCAGTCTGTGACTCACATGTGTGTACTACGATGGTCTTTTTAGTACCATTTGCAGTAGAGAAAAGTTGGGAACAACTTCAGCTCTAGTATATAATTTGAATTTTTAAATATTGAACATTCATATATTATTTATATATTTTTTAAATACCCCAAACTTTTTTTTTAAAGGAAAGTAAAATAAATCTGCCATTTAAAGGCTTTTCCTATGACCTGAAATTACGTATGTGACTTAGCTTTTTTTTTTTTTTAAATGCTGCAGACCTTTCCGTTAGCAAAAAGAGTGCAAAACTTTTTGCCAAACAGCTATTCATGATGGTTGATAGCTCTAAGAATTCCTTTGAAAGGACTCATCATAAGGTGCTTTTTGGGGGATTTTTTTTTTTGCCATCGCTTTCTTTCATAGAGATGATAAATGATTGTTGGAAAAGAAAAAAAAACCCTGAGAACTGATAACCTAATATGCTGCCAACTTGAGGCTTAAGTCTTAGTTATTTGAGGATCATTTTAGATTTAGGCACATTAACCTCTTGATTATCTTTGGTGGCATAAGGCCATCTAGTGGTAGCTTCTGTCTGAAGACTTGCTATAGTTCAGTAGTTATTCTTGGTTGTACCTCATACAACTCCCTCGGTTTCATTATACTGCTTTGTTGAGTTTACTCTTGTAATGCCTGTCTTTTTAAGGTGTTCATCTGTACTATGTTGGTGGAGAGGTGTATGCAGAGTGCCTCAGTGACAGCAGCATATTTGTACAGAGTAGGAACTGCAACTTTCATCATGGCTTTCATCCTACCACTGTCTGTAAGATTCCCAGCAGCTGCAGCCTCAAAATTTTTAACAATCAGGAGTTTGCCCAGCTTCTGGCTCAGTCTGTCAACCATGGATTTGAGGCAGTATATGAGCTCACCAAAATGTGTACCATTCGAATGAGTTTTGTCAAGGTGAGTGGGTTGTGACCTGTAGCTTAATTTGAGTCACTGTAAATATGTATATTATATGTCTGTAGGTTATGATTTTAAAAAGTCTTTGTTAAATGAAAGGTACTATTTTTTACCTGATTTAATAGGTTTTTAAATAAAATTCTTTAATTTATAACTTAAACCACATGATTGGTCTAAGATTTTATTTTATAATCCAGACATTATAAAGTGCTCAATATTGATATTGAATAGGGGCTGAGTTTATAAAAGGATTTCAGTTAAAGGCTAAATTGCTAGAAAGCATTTAATATTAAAATTGCTTTTTAAGTTCCATAGCTTCAGCAGTTTCAATCATTATTAGATCCCATTAGGTTGACTTAAAGAATTCTTTACCATACTAAAATTATTTTCCTTGTTTTAAGCTCTGTTATTAAGGATTTGCAAAGTTCAAAGAACTTTTCAAATTTATCATTTGCTCTTGACCTAATTTTATTGGTATTCCAAATGACGTTGCATAAGCAAAATTTAGAAAGAGTTTTAGTGTTATACTTCAGCAACCTGTTCTGTACCTGCTTGTTCCTTAAGGATTTAGCCAAAGAAGAGCAATTGTCAAATGCTCTGTGTAGGTTTTTTTTCTTTTTGGCCCACAGCCCCACAGCCCAGTATTTTCTTGCTATAGGCTTTGTTATAGGCCTGTTTATGCAGCAGTTTATCAATAGCCCTGAAGGCATTTCCCTTGCCTTCTATAGAAACATGGCTTTTGCATATTCAATATAGTCTCCCAATCCACCCTCATCACAGCTGCTTACTTTTCCTGGGCCAGGACTACTGTAAGCAGTAAAGCAGAGAGCTAGATAAATTCAGGCAAATAGAAGTGAAAAAATTCTGTTTTACTCTTCGGAGTTTTAGGCTAAAGTGGTCCAGCTCAATTCATCCCAGTAATTTCCCATCTTAAAGGATAATGATATGTGACCGCCACTTTAATTACATTTGTATGCATTGATCAGATTTACAACGCCTTATCTGATGTTTGAAAAAAACCCTGAAAATCAAAAACTTTTTGTTTACAAAATCTGATGTGAACTTACATGAGGCTATATTTGAGTTTTATTTATCCCATTAAGAGAGAATAGCTCACTGCAGAAATATTAATATTTTAATTATGAGGTATTGCACCATTATTAACTTCCTAAAAGTAAAAAAAAAAAAGAATTCTGAAACATATCTTGCTCCAAGGGTTTCTATTAAGGGATTATATGTTATTATAATGATGCAGCTATTGTGTTGCTTTTAATTTCATGGTGAATGCTAAGATTGGTTTTGTGATAGTTTTTCCTTTAGTTATGTCTGTATATCTCTACTGTTAAAGTTTATTTTTGTTAGTGTGTTGAAATTGGTTTTGACTGGTTGACAGTTTAAAAAGTGGCTTGCCATATTATCTGTTCATTTTCATAGGGCTGGGGAGCAGAATATCACCGGCAAGATGTTACCAGCACCCCATGTTGGATTGAGATTCATCTTCATGGGCCTCTTCAGTGGCTGGATAAAGTCCTCACTCAGATGGGCTCCCCTCTAAACCCCATTTCTTCTGTTTCATAGTGCAGAAGTATTCTTTTCCAGTTATATTATTAGTGGACTTGTTTTAATTTTAGGGAAAATTTCAGTACAGATACTGTGAGCTTACATGGAAAACAGATATTACAGCTTATTTTTTTTCTACATAATTGTGACCAATACATTTGTTTTTGTGATGAATCAACATCTGTTTGTATTCATGTTCATGTGATTAACTCTCAAAAGTGTTGTGAAAGATGCAGAGTGAGTATTGTGCCCCAGTTCAGAAGTTTGGCATTGATCTTAAACTGGAACATACTTTTGCCTTATTGTCCCCTCAGTTTTTTTATTTGTTAAATTTTTTTGGAAAAGTAATACATCACATGATGAAAATTATAACAGTATAAGAAGGTGTTCAATGAGAGTCTTCCGTTCTATTCTTGATTCTCCAGAAGCTGTACTTTTACCAGTTTCTTAGTCCCACCAACTTTAAAAAAGTATAATTCATTGTTTTATAAAAGCATATGGTAGGGGCTTAAAAGAAACTATAAAAAAAAAAGTCTTTTATTTGAAGGAACACTATGCACTGCTCTAACAGGTAGTGTTCAGTAAAAGCCAAGTGATAGTTTTCTAAGTTCATAAAATTTACATTTAATACAGCTAAATGTTGGTCAGTGCATTGTGACTTCACTCAATATTATCTTTTGTAAAATATTTCCTTTTTTAAAAAAAACTTATTGCAAACAACAGATCTCCAGTATATGTCATTTACTCAAATCTGTCATAAGTACTACTTTATAGCTAGTGACAGTGCATGCACGGCCTTGTTCAGCTGTGTTTGCTGCTTTTGGCCAATGTTGCAAGAACTCTAATTTTGACATGCATTAATCTTTTATTTTGCACTTTGATGGGTGACAGTTTTTAGAGTAACCTTTTGTGAAACACACTCAAGCGACTTGGACTTAGATGTTCATCCTTGCTTCCTTGGTACCCCTTTTGTATTAAACACTGCAATTTATAGATTACAGTTATAGGAAGTTATACTTTTTCTAGCTTTTGTTGTATTTTCAACCTAGATTATAAGACTGTTATTCTGTAGCTCCAATTGAAGGTGCCTTTTTAATTCCCTGCAGGATGATATTAACATTGAAAAATCATGTACTTCATCCCATTGCTCTTACTTGCGTCTGTTTCCTCATGCGAGGACCTGTGTCCTGTATCCATAGGAGCCTCTTCAGTCTGGCCCCAAGGATGAGGCCACCTGTCTGATGCTTAAATGAATTGAGCTAGCTGATTTGAAAACATTCACATATCAAAGAATACAGACTATTCTCTCAGTTACCATGGGTGCTCTTTTTCCATTTTTTTTAGCACCTATGTGGATACTAGTCTCCACAGTCCTCAGGGAGGAAAGACATGAAAACTCTAAAATACTCATTTAATCAGTCAAGCTTAAGGGCTTTGAGTAAAGGACTCTTAACCTCTTTTTCTAGGGAGCAGTCAAATGGACACTTAGTTATGGCATGAAGAACAAATACATTTTTTTGGAAAAAAAACCACCTAACTTACCTATTAGAAGAAGCTTATTTTCCAGTGCCTTTTAAAAATATGTGGAGCCATGTCAGTCTTCTGTTTAAAATGTTAGTTTCATTTGACTTTCTACTTTGCCCTTTCTGCTCTTACGAGGGAAAAAAATGCATTTTTTGAGGAAAGGAGAATGCAGTTCCTTTTGTTTTCCATAACATTATTTATTGCTTTTATAAAGTGCAGCCAATGGATGGTTTTAGTTCTCTCAGATGAAGTGCCATATGTGTTTCAGCTCACAGTCCTTTGCTAACTAAAAGGAAACTTTCTGACAGTCACCTGAGCCTTAAACGTAAGTTTTACATGACATGCATTCTCAATCTTCCAGAATTGTGTCAGCCACACAAAAGAGGATTATTTGCTTAGTGATAGAACTTAGCTATTTACATCATTCTTTTACTTAGCAGGCTCATGGCACAATCTTTGGAACAAATTTGTAGAAAAACTACCTAGGTTGACTGGCAGATACATGTAATCAACTTCAGTGGGCTTGAACTGGTGGAAACTATTTAATTGTTTTATTGATGCTTACAACTGAGTTAATTAAAAATTGTTTTTATTCATGCAACAGCCTTTAGAGTTAGCAAGATTTTATGTGATTGGCTTTTTCTGTGTTTTCTCTAAGGAGCTGTGTCTCATGAATGACAGTACTGAAGCTATTAACTGGTAAGAGTTTCATGTAGAAGTATAATAAGCCTGTTGTATTTCCAAAAAGTTGTTAACTCTACACCCCTGGGTTTTATATGAAAACTTCATTCAATCCAGCTGGTCCTGTAACTCCTGAGGATGCTCATCAGTACAGGAATGGATGGGAAATAAAAATTAGCCAGTGACATTAAAAAAACAAAGTAAAATTCTACCAATGAAAAAAGCACCTCTGAAGGAAACCATTTCATAAAATTACAGTTTTAAGCTTTTATTTAATCTCCAGAATGGTTTATAGTCAAATTTATGAAAACGTCATCACAACCAGAATAATTACATTTTATAGCATGTACAACATTTAAATAAATATATGCCAGCTGAAAAGACAGAGTCTGGGAATAATAAAATTACAACCAGTTTGGTAAATGCAAAAAGAGGAATAGAATCAAAATTAATCTCAGTAATGTATTAAAGCAACAAAAAGATACTGACTGGAAAAAAATAATTTAAGAGGTGCATTTGACTAATATCTCTACATAAGTACCTGGCTTACGTTATGGAATATAAACTAGTAGGCATGTTACTGATCTACTGAAGTGAACTTTTTTTCTTTAGAGAAAATTTAAGGAAGACATCAATCTAAATGTCAAATATATATATCAGACTATAAATCACCTTTTACATTTTCTTGTTATATAAGTAAACTATCAATATGATAATAGAATTGTCTGGGTTTCTGAGGTGAAATCCACAGTAAGATTGTCAATAGGTAGTTCAATAAGTTATACTTAATAGTATGGAAAGAGGGTGTAGCTATTTTATACTTTTCATAACATTTGAGAGTAAGACATTCTTTTAGGATGTAAAATGATGAGTAAGTATTCAGATCTGAAATCTATTGTTAAGATAAGGACTGGGGCTCACATTATATAACCTTCAGTATTATCGTAGAGTACCTGTGGGAAACAGTTCCCCTGTAATGGTGTTCTTTTAAAGGAGAAAGTTTATACAAAAATGAAATCATGCCAGTAGCAGAGAAACTCTAATTTCAAGTTTGATAGTACCTGTTTAAGTGTTGTATTTCTATTACAGAGAGCATCTAATATACCATTTTAGTTCCATTTCTTTATACTTTTTCTAGTTGCTTGCTTAATATTACTTTGGATCATTATCACTCTCCCACTTAAAATATATTAATATCTTTTATACTTTCTGAAGAAGGAGAAATCTTTTGATAATTATTAAATTCAGCTTCCAATGATGATTTAAATTTTGGACCTATTAACTTTTAAGAGGCTCAGAGCTCTTCCTTGTCTTATTAGTTAAATCCTCACTTAATCTCTCTGGTAGGAATTATGACTGTGTGTCCTCATTATACCCATCAGCTAGATAAGCAAGAAACTTTTAAGGTAGTAGATAGCCTGGTGGTTTTAGAAGTGTTTGGTGATTTTTATTGGCGGGAGTTTTCCTAAGTATTGGTTTATGGGCATCTCCTCAGATATTCAGTAGCGCAGCTTTTTGGGTGGTAATCTCAGGTTTGATGCCTGTTTCCCCTGGAGAGTAGCATTTTCCTCATTAAAAGAGGTGGGACTGGGGAGGTTTACTTCTCACAGAAGATGCATGTATGGAGAGAGAACTTGAGGCATTTCTTCTGCGTAAACAATTCTATTCAATACCTGCTAAACAGAAACTTAGCTAGTTCTTTGTAATTCACTGGATTGAAGTTTAGCACGTCCTAATTACAAGAGGTAAGAGTATTTGTCAAGCCTTTGTTATATTGGATTTTTCATAATAGAAACTTCTCTTCTAAAATGCAGTTATTATAATTGAAGTGTTACCCTAAAATTGGATGATTTACAAAAACCAATGAGAAGGACTTTACATATCAATTTTTTTAAAACAATAAGAGCTTATGCTGTAATATTTGCTGGTAGCAATTGCTGTAGAACAAGTGTTGAGTTGTTTTGTTGAAAAGATCTAGTCTCAGAGCAGGATTCTTCTGTTATTTGTGACAGAGTGAAAAAGCTTTGTGTGGTTCTCGTCCAAATAATTCACGTCTTAAAATTCCTAAAATCGTCATAAACCATTGTCTTTTAAGGATTTATTTGAAGATAACTGTTTTTTAAAAGTTTGAAATTTTGTGTAGAGGTAGATTTTTTTTTACCCCATTGATAGGTAGTGCCTTCTTAATACTAGCTGGTGTTAGCTATAACAAAACTCCAGTGAGGCCAAACAATCCCAAGTAAAGAAGAAATCTTTTAGAGTCAAATTTGCCCTTCTAATACCATTGGAGATGATGTTGCTTTGATTTATTCATAAAGTATTTTAACTGTAGGGACTCTTGGAGATAATAGTTGGGCAAGTGCTTTTCTTTTCAACGTGGTTGGTTAAAGTTGCATTTTGAAAATCACTTGTTAAAATTGGGTAGGACTGTAATCATGAAAACTGGGTATTTGTATGTAATCCTGCCCATGTTCTCTTAAAAAGATATTTCATATGCAGATGATAAAGACCAAATCACTGGCTGCACTCTAGGTCTGCTTCTTACTTGTACTTGTTCTCCTTCTGTTTATGTTGTAGAAAATGAAAGTCTAGCAACATGCTTCAATTCTGTTATCTTTTTGATACTTATAAAAATGTATTAGGTTTTACTATATTGTGCTTTTCAAAGCCATAACTCTTAAGAACTTTGTTTTTGGATATTGTTTGCTAATACTTTATTTTAATAAATCTCAAAATCTGCTTAATGTGTGTTTTTGTTTGTTTTGGGGGCTATTCTTTTTTGATTTAACATGTTTCATTGAGTGAAGTTATAAAAAAGGATGAGATTATCAGTTGCTGTGATCGGCTGTGTTATCTGTTTGTGCACTAGTGAGAGAAAATGAATATACTAGGCCTTTCCACCCAGCATGAGGTTTGCTCAGAATGATCAGTATGTTTCTATTCTGTTTATAAGAGAGTTGATGTGTTTTTCTTTGTTAGTTTAGTTTTGTTTTGAAAAAGGATTTGAATCTAGAGTCTGGGGTTTTTTAGTTTAACCACTAATTTCCCTTCTCTAGCTCTATCTAAAATTAGAGGTCTTGACCAGATGATTGAGAGAATAGTTGTTAGCAGAGCTGGCTTTGGAGTCTGCTTGCCTGCATTTGGGTCCTGGACCTCAGAGCTTCCTTAACTCTGTGCCCTTAGGCTTAACCACTCTGTGCCTCAGTTTCCAGATCTGTAAAGTAAAAGTCTACTTGTAGGATTTGGGGGAAGATTAAATAAAGTAATACAAATAAAGTACTTAGTGCCCGCCACATCAGAGCTCTTTTATTATGGTTATTATCATAACCATCATCTCTTACCTTTCTGCTGCTTCTTTGAATCAGAGGAATTATTTCTGATGCTACTTGACCTTAGTAGATTAATCCTTGATTACCCGCTTTGCGAATTAGCCTTGTTTTTCTTAATTTTCTCCTTTTAAAAAAAGTTCAAAATCACAGATAAGTTTTGTCATCCCCACCAAGTGCCTGCCTACTTTTACCACCTTCTGTGTTGTATATACAAGAAATACAAACTTATTCTAATTAGAAGGGGATGGTGAAAATCCATGTGTCCCCACTAGAAAAACCCAAACTAAATATTTTAACCTGAAAGAATAAATATAAAAGCTCTTATTATTCTCTATAGAGAAAAGGCTTCATCAAAAGAAACCGCATCTGCAAATCAGTTTCTTCTTATGCTTTTTTTTTTTTATTTCAAGTGTAAGGCATTTAGTAAGGTATTTAGTAGCAACTTCACTGTTTTAGAAGCATACTTTAAAAACATTTGTTCTGGCAAAAGATTTCAGTGAACAGTGAGAGGTACTGTTGGCTTCTCTCAGATTTAAGATAACTAGTTTTCAAATTGCCATAGCCAAAACAGTTCAGGTGACAGGGATCAATTGTGACATCTGTTTCAATTTTCTTTTAGACACAAGAACTCAATGGCTAATGCTATTCCATATTACAGCAGTTTTGATGCAATTCATATTTTATAAATATTTATAAGAAGGCTATCAGCGGGCTATAAGAAAGTATTTTCCCCCCATTTAACATTTTAAATATTACTGTGTTTTTTGTTGTTGAATTTGTAAGCCTATTTTAATAAACTGACTTTTGTTAAAAAAAAAAAAAAGTCCTGTGTTCTTTTGGTCTAAATAACTTTTTATGGTTGTATTTTAAACGGGCTATAGGGAAAATATAAAGAAGAGTTTTTGGCACCTTGCTTAACCATCTCCATCTTAAAGTATGTTGCATGGGGGTGGAAGGAGGATTTAGTTTGGTGGTTAAGATTATTGTATTATCAATATTGTTTCAAGTGGATGTGTGTATAGTTGCTGTGAGGAGTATTTCCTGAGGCAGTTTTTGATGTTTGGGATGGATTTTGAAAGCCTTCTTATCCTTTTTCTTAATCTCTTACCCCTTTCCTGTCACCTTTTATTTCATTTTAAATAATAGTTTTATCTGAGATAAATGCTGAGAATTTTAATAGTACAGGAAAGTATGAACTAAAAATCCCAAACCAATAGTGAACCACTAAACATCTGTGCATGTATCCTTCTAAACTATTCAGGTAGTCATTCTACATCAGTCCTTTCCTTTTTTTGACAAGAATTTAGCTGATTATGGGTGAAGCTATAGCTCCTTTTTTGAAAGGGTTCTAAGAGAAATTGGTTTGGTTCCAAAGTGTTTCTTGAATTCTGTATCCCCAAGAGAGCATTGTCCTCTGAGCTGTCTCTTATTTTGTTGAATGGCAGACCTTTCCAAAACATATTACATCAAGCTTAGCTCTCCAGATATTTTAATGAGACTGCTGAAGTGACAGAAGAAGCCAATTGGGATTAATCTGGGAAGGCTTTCAGAAAGAAGGAAAATAAGACTTTGGAAAAGAAGGAGAAAGAAAAAAAAGTTTTTCATTCTCCATAGCATTTATCACCATCCAACATCCTACATGTTTTATTTCTTTGCCCTGTTTATAGACTGTGTCATCTCATGGGAATGTAAGCTGTGGCCAGATATGTGTTCCCACTGCTAGAACAGTTTTTGATATATTGTAAGCAGTCGAATATTTGTTGAATGAATGAGAGTACTGAAACCAGATATGATTTTTTTATACTAGAATTTAGCTTTAAATTATGTAATAAGACAATACTTAATTGAATGGATTGGAGCTCTGTACTTTATTAGATCTCTTTATTACCCACCTCATAGGAGAAGAAAGGGGGAAACTCAACTAAGAACATTCATATTTATTCTTTCTCTTTGAGCTTTTGGACCTTTGCCCCAAAGTTATCAGGCTCCTGGATTGTTGCTTAGAGAACCTACAAAATTAACAGGCAACTTGGAGCTTTAACCTGTTGACATTTAATATTTTCCCAGAGAATCGAAAGGGCACAGTTTCCTTGATGTATTTGACAAGAGAAAATAACAACAACAAAAAAGTGTGCTTTTTAGTTCATAGCTTACAGGGGCAGCAGTGTTAAGAACCCCGTAGTTTGATTTTAGTGCCCTGGTTTAGATTCCATAATATCACCCCCAACTGTTGTGCCTGAGGGTCAGGCCTTTAATTGCATTCAGGTGGGGCACCCTACGCAGTGCCTTTGAGAAACAGAACAGTGACCTGTGTTTGTACTTCAGAATAAAAGATTAATTTTGCTGAAGAGTGCGTGTGTGATTGTGGGGGAAGAAAAAGCAGAGGAGGGTTTGAAGGGCTATGCAGACATTAGTTAAGATTAATGGTAAACATCCCTTGGTTGTCTTTTCTTTACATAAAGTTCTGTGAATTTTACAGAATTTGTTTAGGCCAAGTTAGTGATGGCAGTGAAGGTGAAGATGATGAATGCAAGTACAAACTCGTTATGTATGAACAGGAAGCCTGCAAAGATGATCTTCATATGAAAAGAAAGGTGCTGTCCTTTTACTGTCTGTTTAATAAACTGCTAGAAGTTTACCATACCCATTTTCTCTCTCCTTAATCGTTGATCACCTCTGTCCAGCTGCATACCACATTTCCCAGCCTCCCTTTCAGCTGTGGCTGGTCATGCGACTAAGCTCTGACCATTGGCATAATAGCAGAAATGATACGTGTCATTGTGGCATACTGCTCCACAGAGGAACCCTCTTGGTTTTTTCCCCTTCCTTGTGGCTAGAATGCAGATAGGATGGCAGGGACTAGAGTAGCCACCTCAAAGTGGACACGGGAGCCAAGGGACGAGGGTGACAGAGTTGTGCTACTCTTGGAAGGTTATGTGGAAAAGAAACTTGGAGGTGGGGAGTGCTCTTTGTTGTAACAGTCAGGCTGTAACCTGGTGAGCCCTTACTTGCTTCTTCACTTACTCTCACCAGACCTTTATTGCGTGCTTACTGCAAGTCAGGCTTCAGGCTCGGCAGCAGAGCTGTCGCAGGGAGTCATTCCTGTCCTCATGGAAAGCGAAACTATAAACACAGTTTAGTGGTTTCAGTCTCTATCTAGTTAGGGTTATTTGATCAGTTTTGGAGGGTGGAGGAGGGGCAGAAATGGAGAATCAAGGAGACTTTAAAAAATAGGCTCGGGGCTTCCCTGGTGGTGCAGTGGTTGAGAATCTGCCTGCCAATGCGGGGGACACGGGTTCGGGCCCTGGTCTGGGAGGATCCCACGTGCCGCGGAGCGACTAGGCCCGTGAGCCACAATTACTGAGCCTGCGCGTCTGGAGCCTGTGCTCCGCAACAAGAGAGGCCGCGATGGTGAGAGGCCCGCGCACCGCGATGAAGAGGGGCCCCCACTTGCCGCAACTAGAGAAAGCCCTCGCACAGAAACGAAGACCCAACACAGTCAAAAATAAAAATTAATTAATTAATTAATTAATTAATTAAAAAAAAAATAGGCTCTGCTCCTGTTTTTCCGAATATCTGGATTTTTTTCTGGTTCTGCGTGAGCAGTATCAGGTTGTTCATTCATTTAACTAATATTTGAGGGCCTATTAGATGTCAGGCTGAGGATAAACTGAATAAAACAAAAATACTTTCTCTCAAGCAGCTTCATTCCGGCTGATGGAGACACAAAATAAGACAAATAAAATATATAGGGTAGTGGTAAGTTCTAAGAAGAAAAAGTATGAAAGGAAGATTTGAAATGTCAGGGGTGGGAGGAGGAAGATGGCTGAAGGTTTAGATCCAGAAACCAGAGACGGTCTCATTGAGAAGGAAATCTGTGATCAAAGTCCAAGAAGAGGTGAGGGAGTCAGTATGTGAAGTAGTGATTTAGTTGATTCTTAGTCAAGGCAATTCAGAAAGCATATGAATGACATGGTAAAGATTTCAGCTTCCCTGCAGGAAAAGGAGTAATTCAAGCAGAAATAGCTAAAGGTACAAACTTTTAAATTGCATGTTCTTTAGTCTCTGCAGGATACGATAATAACTGAAGTGTTACACAGATGGAGACAAGAAATGTCAGTTGCTAACAACTTTGTGGATTACCACCTCCAGGAAACAGGCCAGTTGGAGGCCCAATCAATAAGGAGCGTTCAACTCAGTATTTCATCTGATGCAAGTTTAGTTTAAGGCAGCAAATCAAAGGTGAAGTGTTCGGATGAAGAACCCACAGGCAAGAGTTTACCTTAACCTCTAGCTGTCTTTCCATTATATTCCAGTCAGTAAATACTTATTCAGTGTCTGTTTTGTGCTTAACACTATGCTGGGCCTTAGGAAAGCAGCAGTGAGCAGAGCGGGCACATGCTGTCCCTGACCTCATACAGCTTACACGGTAGTAGAGGGGAGACATTAGGCCACGAACTACAACGCAGTTACTTGATAGCTGCGGTAAGGGACCTGATCGGGGGCTGTGAATGAACATAACTGATCTCCTCTGAGAACTCAGGCAGATCCATTTTGAGGAAGAGATATTGAGACCTGAGGGATGAGGAGGCATTAGCTGGATGAAGGAGGAGGGACAAGCAGCTTAGGCAGAGAGGCTTTAGGGATCAACAGGCCACTGTGTCTCAAGCCTGGAGTGCAAGAGGAATGTGAGGGGATGAAGCTGGAGAGGTTGGTGGGGGCCAGAGGATGCTGCATCTTGTAGGCCAAGGTTAGAGTTTTGTTTTAAGTCCTGAGAACAAGGAGAAGCCACTGGAGTGTAAGCTGGGGCTGGAGGCAGGTACTGGGATTGGACACCTGCTTTGGAGAGAGGCAGAAGTGAATGCTGGGCTTTGAATTCAGGTCATGTTGGTAGAGATGGAGGGGAGTAGATGGAGCAGAGTGGTGTCTAGGATGGACTGCACATGGGAAGATGAAGAAGAGTTCGGGGTCAGGATGACCACCATGTGCTTTTTACTTTGGGCAACCAGATGATGGCTCAGTTTACTGAGATGGAGAAGACTGGAGGAAGGTCTAATTTATATGGAAAGGTGATGAATTTTAGTCACTGAGGGAAAGCAGTTGCTATTTTTGCTGCTGCAAACACTTCTGAAATGGTCATCCTGATGGCGAATAATGATAGCTCACATTCGAGCACTTACCACATGTCAAACATGAGCTGAACACTTTACCTCCAGTGTCCCCCACAATGTTGAAAATCCCATGAGCTAGGTACTGTTATTGTCTCCATTTTACAGATGAGGAAGCAGGTTTTCGGAAATCCAGAAGCATGAGCATGGCATGGAGTGATGGCCAAGGTCAGGTTACCGGGCTCCAGGACTCTGGCTCTTGGTCTCTACATTATGCTGCTTCTCCTGGTTCCTGGCATCTTTACCCACTTTCCTAATTTCTACCCTACCCACCCTCTTACCCCCCATCAGAAATGTGTTCTCAACCCTCTCACCTGCCCCAGTGACTGGTTATGGAAGAGCAGCCCAAACACCTATGTCATGGGTCCTATTCCTCAATTTAGCCTGTAGGCCCAGCCCTTCCAAGGTAATTCCAAGACATCATGGGCTTGGTGGAAGAACAAAGGGCAGGAGGATGTGTGTGCATAGATCGACCTTCCTGATACCCATCTAAATGTCCAGTTAGCACGTCATAGTCCACTTACCCTGCATATCAGCAGGAGACAGACATGAGCTCAGCCACACCCTTTCCAGGGGAGAATCTGGGTCTAGGTCCCACATGACAAAGGACCCATTACTGCTCAACTAGTCTAACACTAGCCTAGAGATGAGAATGAAATTATTTAGGGTCACAGTCCTGGCAAAAAGCAGAACTCTAGTCCAGTTCCTCATACTGACCCTGCTCGGTTTCTAGATTTCCAGCTCTACACGGCGCAATTACTTAGGAATTTCTTCCAGAAGTATCGGTTCATTTGAAGTGGCCAAGCCTTTGGCTTAGGTGGCTAAGACCACTGAAACCTTGTAGAGACATCAGAAAGATGGTTTCCACGTTGTCTGCATCTTAGCATTTTTTAGCTTTAACCTCTTGATGCCTTGGGACAGTATTGTATTAAGGGATCCCAAGAGCCTCCTGGATCACTCTGGCTTCAACTGGTTCTGGTCCAGGAACTTCAGGTGACCTCTAAGCCAGAAGTCCACTGATAATCCCTTACCTCGCAATTTTTTGTGGTCACAATAGAGCTGTGGTGAGAGCACATCCTGCTTGTGGGTCAGCTTCTCCCTTCGGCAGTGCTGCCTCAAGCCTAAGGCTCAGTTACAATAACAGCTAATATTTGAGTGCTAGCATGTTACACTGATTATGCCATTTGACGTTCAACCCTGTAGAGCTAGGTGATATAATACTCATTTCACAGATAAGGAGACAGGCTAGGATAGATTAAGTAATTTGCACAGGGTCACACAACCAGTGAGCAGTGGAGCTGGGATTTAAAGCCAGACAGACTCCAGAGCTCGTGCTTCTGACCACTCTGCGTACTGCCTTGAGATCTATCCATGGGGGGATGTGGAGGAGGCATACGCTGCCTCTACATTAGTCTCTTACCCCTCACAGCCCCCAGACTAAAGCTGAAGGGTCCCGCATATCAGCAGTGTGTGATTTCATTATGCCAGCCGGGGCTCTCATACCTCCTTAAAATTTATTCCATTTAGTCTTCTCTGCAACCAAGGGTCTCATGCATTAGCTGAGTTACCATTACTATAGGCTAGAAAGGTTTGGCTACATTTCCAAAAACCAGACTGTTCTGTGAGGTTATCATAGAATTAGCTCCATTAGGGCTTGCTTGGTGTTAGCTCTCCAAGACATGGGTAATCAAGCCCAAGATGAACCCTCAGCTGCTCATGTCTGCTGCTTCATGGGATAGGAGCAGGAGGGGATCTTGCGCACTGGCTGAGGAGAAGTGGTGGTGAGGAGCCCTAGCCTGAGACTGGAGCCGTAGCAAGTCTTTTCCCAGCCTCAGCTGGGGTCCTTAGATGGGTTTCAGTGTCAGCCCTCACAAAAAGTTTGTAGAATTGTGTGCCTGTATGCATTTTGCCAGACAGGCATCCTTAGTATTCTTCAGATTCTCAAAATCTGAGTGACCCCTAAATGGTTTAAAACTACTCGATTAGATAATCTACCAAATCTCCTTTTAGTCAAACATTCTCTAAGCTCCAGTGTCCTAATGAGCCAGGTGACTCCTGAAACTTTTAAACCACCATAAAGAATTCTCCCTAGAATTAGATTAACTTTGAAAATGGTCAAGGTTATCACAATTCTTTCTATTCCCTCTCAGGTTCTTTGAAATCTGCTCCTCCAAGCTGGGCTTATTCATCCATTGCTTTCCTGCTGTCTTTTCCAGAGCTGGCCTCCTGTCTACCTTGGGCAGAAGTGCTGAGCAGCTGCCCCCATCGCCTGACCCTCAGGCCCTTCCTTCACCAGGTGGTTCTGGTCCAGAAAAGGCTCCTGGAAGGGCTCAGGCCCAGAGAGGCTCTGGGAGCGACGGAGTGGATGCCAGGTGGGAGGAACCACCCCACAGGGAAGGACTCCATGGAGCCCTATTAGAGGGAATTTTTTTTTTTTTCAGCAGATGAGGCAGCAATTCCTCTTTGAGACCCACTCGGAAGACACTTGCCAGAGCAAGTAACTGACTGACCCTGGGGAAGGGTGGAGCTGGAGAGGAGCGAGCATCATTAAAACTGACCTGGGCCACAGCGAGGTGGGAGGCGTGCTGCGCTTGGGTCTCAGCCTGCTCAGGATCGCCCTGCCCTTTATCCCCCTTTCCCAAGTGGCGCAACCAATGACCAGAGCGTCGTCAGCACTGGGTCTAATTCGGTGAGGTTTTATTGTAGAAATGCGGCCCCTGGAGATGAAGGACACTATTTCCTGACCACAGGGTGCTGCAGGTGAGACCCTGCGCCTCTAGACCGGCTTCCCCTTTGCGCGTGCGGGCAGAGAAAACTGGGTCCTCAGACCCGGGCGGGACCCATTGAAACTCGCGTCCCCTCCTTCCCCAGGGGACGAAGCTTCCGAGAGCCATCATTCCCAAGTCCGGCTGAGTTCACAGTCAGATCCTAGTGGGACCCTCGGTGCCAAAGAGTGGGAGAGGTGGTAACAGCCGCAGGAAGACGGCCGCAGGGCCGGGGACTCCGGACAGGCAGCTCCCCGGCTGGCTGCGCGCTCGGGTAGTTGCGCGCTCACAGCGCCTGCCCCTTGGGTGTGCAAAGTAGGGGAGTCAGCGGGCGGCGAGGAAGGCTCCCTTGTCCGGGCGGGAGCGCCGTCTTGCAGGAAGGCACCCTCCGCCACCCCCCTCAAGCTGGGCCCACTGTCCAGGGAAGAGAGAGTCCTCCAGGGGAGCAGAACCTTAGTTCCCTGCGGCCACGAGGATCGAGACCCTCTGCAGCCTCCTAACTCCTCCTACTCCCTTGACGCCCAGGGTGCTGTTCAAGGGCGGGAAGGGTGTTGGGGGTCAGGGCGTAGTGTTCCCAGGGGCGTCAGGTGCACCCTGCCTGGCTCACACCGACTGCTGGTGGCGAGACCGGGACCGGGCGCCTGCCGGCGTGGCTGGCTCCGCCGCTACACCGGCCGCATCCTCCAGGGCGCGCGGGCGTCCCGCAGCGAGCGGTCGTGGGGCAGCGCGGCGAAGGCCGAGTGGCGCAGCTGGCAGCCGATGAAGAGGACGACGAGCGCCACGGAGAGCAGCAGCAGGAAGAAGAGCAGCAGGTAGGTAGGCAGGTCGGGCTTGGCGGCCGCGCCGTCCCGCATCCCGCGCGCGGTAGCCAGCTCCAGCGGCAAAGCGCCCTCCGCCTTGACCGTGGCTGCCAGGGCCAGCGCGCCGCCTACCGCCGCTTCGGGGCCGCCCGTGGCGTTGAACACGTCGCCGTACATGGCCCGCGGGGCCGCCGACCCCGGCCCGGACGCCTCACTTCGCTTTGTGCCGCCCGGCGCCGCCCCGCGCTTCCATGGCGCGCCCTGCTCTTCCCGCTACGGGTGACTGACCGCGAGCCAGGTGCCTGCGGGGTCGCCGGAACCGCGGAGCCCCCGGGCCGCCGCCGCTCCGTAGCCAGCCGCGCTCAGCTGCCCTCCCCGCGGGGTGGTGGACCCCACGGCTCGGAGCTGGACGGCTTGGCGCCCGCGACCCCCGGACTTTTCGGGTTTCTCGCCGTCGCTACCCGCGGTCCCGAATCAGCGACCCGGGTTTACGGCCGCCCTCTCCGCTCGGACCCCAGCTCCGGTGAGCTCCGGGCTCCGGGGCGCCCCTGGGCTGCGGCGGCGGCGAAAGCTGAGCGGTGAGTGCGGCCGCAGCTCGGGGTCCCTGCCGGGCGCCGCCAGAAGCCAGGTGCACAGAGGGCGCAGGCGGGGAGTCCTCCGCGTCCTCCCGCGCTGCCGCCGCAGAGTCTCGGAGCAATTCTGCAGCCTCGAGTCCCTGTTGAGATGCCGGTGTGCGGAGGACCTGTCCCTGCTGGCTTCGGCTGCTGCGCTCCTGTCTCGAGCTGGAGACTGAGCTCTGAGGCGCCCTGCGCTCTCAGGTCCAGGTCCGGGGGGTTGGGGGCGGGGTTGGAGAGGGGCGGGACTGGCGGCGGCTGTCCCCGGGGAGCGGCTGCGAACCAATGAGAGCGAGAGAGGACAGGTATGCACCTCCCCTCCATTCCCCCCCCCAACCCCCCCACCCACCCCCCGCCTGGCCTCACATCACTCACGGACAGAGGGACACACAGAGAGGGAGGGAGGAAAAACACAGGGTCATGGAAAGACAGACGGACAAAGAGACGATTACAGACTTGTGAACAGAGACACACGCAGAATAGAGACAGTATGGACAGCAAACCGGTTCAGAGACCAGGCTCAGACAGGCATGGATAGCTGTTTTTGTTCTCGTGGACATTCTCCCTCCCGGCACAGCCTGGTTGGCTCCCAGTCCCAAAACTGGGTAGTCTGGGGAGGGCAGGGAGGCCCTGGGCAAGGGCAGAGGGCTCCCAGACAAGCTGGGGCTGGTTCCGTGGGCCCAGGCTCCTCTCTAGCTGAGGGCACATGTGCTTCCCCACCATGAGCTCACTTTCTCAGCGCACTTGGCCTGTTCTGCTCAGGCACAGAGGGCAAGAGGAAGACGTGATACTGGCAATGGCCCACCTGCCCTTGGCAGCCCTGGCAAAGGCTTGGTGGCCAGGACGGGGTGAGCAGTCAGCAGGAGCAAGGGGGTGTCTCCTTTCCAGGAGTCCACACTCTTCACTTCCTTTGCGAAGTTTTCCAAGCCCCCCAGATTAGAATGGGAACCAGTGGCCTGGCCACCGCAGCCCCTGAACTCTTCAAGAAGCACTGCCTGCCCTGGACTGTCATGGTCTGGCACAAAGCTGAAGGAGGCAATTGCCCTCAAGGTTCTGCAAGTGTAGGGTCAGGAGGGAGTGTGCCTCCTTCCATTTTGCACCCTGGGTACCTCAGTCCTCACCCTACTCCCAGCTCTGAGACCCCTACAGGGTCAGCCAAGGTCACAGCCTTGTCTCCCTCCCCCACACCTCCTTCCCCCATCAAGGGGTACAGGATGTGGGAGAACTTGGTGAGCACCGGCTGCAGGAGCCTGTGGGAAGATGAACTCGTTATTCGCCTCTTCCCCACTGCACCTCGCACCTGCCCACAGGCTTAACAAGAGCAAGCAAGGTGTGCAAGGCCATCCTCGGCCAGAGCGCATTCCCACAAAGCCCAGCTCAGCCCAGGAGAAACACCTCTGCAAGCTCTTTGTATAACACTGAATTGTGGGCCTGTCCTGACCCTACAGAGAGTTTGACTGCTTGCTAAGTGAGGTGCAGAAATGCTCCGGAGACCCTCCTCAGTGTTTTCCTGTAGTTCCATGGACAGGCCTGTGGGGAGCCTCCCTGAGCATGGGGGTGGGTGTGGGTGTGGGTGTGGGGTGGAGAGCGGGACCTGGCAGGACTTAGCATGACCCCATCTGCCCACCTTGGTCCTGGGGCGCTGCCCAGTGTGCTCCAAGGGCATAGGGCCCTGAGCCCCTGTGCCCGGCTGCTGCTTAGGCCAACTCCTCATTTTCCAGATGGGAAAGCTGGCTCCGAGAGGGGCAAGGCTCATCCATGTTAGCACACGACAGCCTCCACGTAACAGTGATGCAGCAGCCGTGGATGTGGGCTGCTCAGGCAAGGAGCAGAGTCCCTTTCTCTGAAGGCCAGAGCTACTTGGGATAGCAGTTTACTCAGCCAGAAGGATCCCAGGGACGTTATGTGAAAGCAGAAGAAGCTTCCTCAGGGACACTGTCAGCCAAGGGGAGAGGCAGCATGTGGATTGGATGGAGGGGATTTTATCCAGGGGAAGCCCCTGCTGTCAGTAACTCTCTGGGTCTTGAGTTTTTTGTTTGTTTTTTAAGGTAAAACAAAATTAAAATTTTCTTTTTCATTAAAGATTGTGCCCATCTGAAATATATACAATGAAGAAAAACATCAAAGTGTTTTTGGTTTGTAGCTTAGTTTGTGGTTTGGCCTGGAACTTCCTCCATGTTTGTGTGGGGAGTCATGGTGGCCCTGCTGACCTCCGCTTCCTCTCCACCCTGCTCATGAGGTCAGGTAAGACACCAGGCAGTGGCAGGAAGGCTGGGTGGCTCAGTTGGGAGGTCCTAAGTGGAATCTGGGCCAGGCCTCAGCCTTTTGGGCTATAAAGTAAGGGTTTATGATAAGTGATTTTGGGTTCCAAAATTGTGCTGTGATCATCCAGGAAGTGGGCAAAGAGTAGGGGGTGTCTGCAGAGGGCTTGGTGTGGATGGAGGGTCCCTGCAGCTCCATTGCTCCTGGTGGGGCAGGGAAATCTCTGCACCTGGGGTCCCTGGCAATGCGCATTCCTTCCTCAGAGCTGCCGCTTTTCATCACCATCTTGCATTTTGCAAGACCTTGCAGCCTGTGAATGGAGGAACTGGGACTTGAACCTGGGCAGTGGGTTCCAAAGTCCGCACTGAACCACTACCGTGGGCCACCTCCAATTTAGAGCAGTTCTAGTAGCCACGGTTCACACCTCTTTCCATAGGCCAAGCACTTGCTGCTCACAGCAACCTGTGAGACAGACACACTAGCACCTCCATTTTCCCAAGAAGGAAGCTGCAACCCCGAGAAGTGGTGTCACCTGCCAAGGTCACACGGCTGGGTCGGGGTGCCAGGGAGCCTCAGACTTGGCAGTCTGTTCTCGTCTACTCAGTCTTAAGCTGCTTTTTCTAGTGAGAAACTTAACAGAGAGTGTGGTCAAACTGCCTTTCCTTTTGGTAAAGTTGGAGGAGGTATCTTACCCTTTTTAGGGGGTCTTTTGGTCCCAAAGTGGGAGGGCACTGTTTCTTTTCCAAAAGATGTTCAGAGAGGATGGTCACGTTCCCTGAACATCCCCTGGCAGGAAATTAAACAAGGTTGGTGCTGAGTAAATGCAGAGATGAAGTTTACACAGCTTTTTACACAAGCCAGAGCGACCTTCCATTAGGAAGCTTTGTGTACCCATACATTTAAGTCTCGGGAAAGATTATAAAGGGGCTTGGAGGTTGGCTTTGACAGGCAGAGGTCACAGGGCTGGGATCCCTGCGGGACCTCTTCCCCATTACGTGGTCGCTGAGTGACACACGCTCCCTCCCTGCTGGCCTGTCTGCAGAGAGACCAAGAGAGGCGAGGCACGGGTGCCTCTCCTGCCGCGATGGGGCCATTTGTTAGCTGTTTAATGGAAACTTGGGAGACTGCGAGCATTACAGCCCCAGGATTTCATAAACTGCTGCACCGGCCCTTGGTGACTGGTACAGCTATTTTTGTTTCTTCTGCTCACTAGGGGAATTATTATTAAAGCGCTCAGCATCACCAGGAGGCTGGGGTGAAGATCAACGGTGAAGTGTTGCTGTCTGAGGTTGGAGTTCATTGCTGCTGGCGTGGGTTTCCCTGTGTACTGTGCGTATTCGACCACTGTGGAGTGGTCTCCGCATCCTCTGTGAATGCTGGTGATGCCCTTGCTTGCAGACTTTTATTTTAACCATCACCCCTGGCAATGTTTTTGTTTTGTTTTGTTTGGGTTTGTGTGTGTGTTTTGTTTTGTGTTGTTTTGTGTTGTTTTTGTTTGGTACAGATGCCTTTGGCAACCATAGTGATTTGTGACTGAAGGTTGCATTTTAGAATGTCCGTTTTAAGAACTGAATAGCAAGTAGGCCAAGCCCAGGCTCTGAAATGAAGTGATTTTCCAAATGGAAGCAGACAGCAGTGGGTTTGGAGAATGGTCATGCCAGGGCTTTCGAGGGGTTGCAGTCTGGTTTGTGAAGTAGGAAAACTGGAGAAAGGATGGGGTGTGAGGGAGAGACGGTTCTGGAAGGAAAGAGCTCACAAAAGGTCTCCAATCCCAGAAAGGGCGTCTCCACCTCTGTCTTCTGATCCCACGGGCCTGTGGGTCTCTTAAGGTCAGGGGGTGAGATGGAGAGTCAGTGACGTGATTCACGGGCTGCCTGGGACCTGGATGTGCAGGCTGTGGGTGCTGGCTCTGGCTCTGGTGATGGGGTGACTCTGGACATTTTTTGGACAAAGTCTCACTGGTTAGTGCCTCAACATCCTGCTCTTTGGTTTCAGTGACATGTGACCTCGCCTGCCTTTCTGAGTCCCTTTAGCTGTGTGGCCTCCAGCCAAGTGGGTTCCAGTGACACAAGGCTTGCAGGCTGCTGAGACATATTGCCACCCCCGGGCCCCATCACCTAGCCTCCTGTGGGAAGGACAGGGGTTTGCATGAAGGTGAACCTGCACTCCTGCTGCTGCCTGGGCCTGACCGGGTGTTGGGTAGAGTCACGAGTAGGGTCATTGAATGCTAAGGAACAGGCCACTGCTCTGGCCAAGAGTGGAAAGGAGGCAGAAGCTGGGATGGAGCCAGCATATGCCAAAAGGAACAGGACTGTTGTTTGAGATTAGTAGCCAGGCTCAGGTGTACCTGGCCTTCTGGCTGGGGCCCTCTGATCCCTGTATCAAGGCAGGGGGTACCTGGCCTGTGAGGTTACACTTGGAGGGACACTGAGAGCCAGAGGGGATACCTGGGGCCCAGAAGTGGTGACAGGCAGCAAGGCAGGGTGGGGGTATGTTCAGTCAATTAAGAGGCCCCCCAACCCACCCCATCTGTGGCATGCTGGAGAACTACTTCATGCAAAGGTCTGGGACTTGGTGGTGAGGCCAGGGCAAAGGAACTCACTCAGGAAGAGCTGGCTCTTTTTGGATTGAATTGCCTAAGGTTTGGTATGCATACATCAAGTGGGATGCAGGATTATTTTAGATGGCACGTGGGTACGGCATTAAACATCATCGAATCACACAATGTGAAAGTTAATGTCTTATAATCAGCTTTAAGTATTCTGATGATGGCAAGAGGAAAAATCCAGTTTGGTCCTGTGTCAGTTTGGGTCCTCTGAGAAGCACATGCAAGAGATTTACTGGTAGAAATGCCTGTCGAGGATAAAGGGTGTGGGAGCTGGAGTACGCTGGGAGAGCCTCCAGGTAACAGTGCGGGTCTGACACCTCTAAGAGGATAGGGGTAGGAAGGACTTGGTAGGAAGCACCACAAACTAAAAATGTCTCGTGCAGACCAGTGGGTGGCCTGTCAGAAGAGCCCCATCAGGCAGGATGTATGCAGCTGTGCGGAGTTGGGCTCAGAGGGTGGTCAAGAGTAGCATGATCTTTCCCCTGCTGGGGCTGGTGACCTTTCACACGGGGCACTTGAGGCCTGAAGGAAGGGACAGCTGCCAGGGGTTGAAATCCTAGCCAGACTCACCTCTAAATCCTAGCCCGCCTCCTCGCCCCCAGCCCCTGGTATCCTTTCCTCTCTGGCCTCGCCCCCCCACAGTCTCCAGCTATTTACTGATGGCTTTGACTGGGTGCCTCAGATCCAGAGTCTTCCGAGGGTGAGAGTTGCCCCCTTGGGTTTTGAGTCTGGGCTAAGGTCAGAGCCCTGGGTCTCAGCCAGACCCCCTCAAAGCCAGTGCTTTGTTTCTGTGGTCAGTGGTATAAAGTTCACGTGTGTCCTCTCATTGCCGTCGGCGTTGCCTCAGGAGCTGCTACGGCCCAGATGCTGAGCCCCCTGCCCTGCACTGTGCTCTGTGGCCCATCCTTAGGGGCAGATGCAGGTTTTGTGGAGCCTGCAGCTCCTGCACCTTAGGGGCCCTCTCTGAGAACAACAGCACAAAATTAGGTTTTCAAGTAAATAATTATTTAGCATGAGAAAGAATCAAAATAAATGACACATTTTAAAAAGCTGACCAAGATCCAAAGTACAGGAAAACAATCCAGACTGGCTTCTGGGGCCATACGATTCAAACCGTAGTTCCCTTCCATCATCACATTCCTTGGTACCCGGTGTTTGGTGACAGCTCCGTATCTGGTCCCCCCTCTGACCCTGCACCTTCGTGTCCTGACACCTGTGAGCTGAAGTGGTGGGAGTTCTCCTGGGATCCCCAGTGGAGGGCTGGCGGTACCTCACCTCTAAAGTAACTGGAAACCACTTAGTTACATGCACTAACACTTGGAGGAAATGTGTCTCCAACTTGGCCTCTTCTCAGCCGGATTGCCCGAGTTTCCACGGTCCCTTCAGCGCCACCCAACCTGAGGAAAAGTGTGATGGGGGAATTTGTAGTGGAAAACAATAGTCTTAGCTGTTGCTTTTGCAAATTTTTTAAACACATGACAGGTCAACGTGAGCTGGGGGGGGCCTGAAGCTTAAGCTTCATTGCCTCACCGTAAACCCAGCTGGATCCGTCCTGAACATGTTCCTCTGCCAGAGGGAACCTGTTATCCTTAGGTCACTTCCCGAGTCAGTGACCTACAGTGGCTCCCACTGACCTTTTTAAAATGAAACTCATTCCCCTTGATTTTTATTCTGTTTGTAAAAATAGTATTTGGTCATTACTGAGAAAATATTAACAAGGGTAAAGGAGACAATTAACGTCATCCTGGAGCAAACCCCGCAGGCAAGCAGTAACAATTTAGTTTCACTCTTCTTCCATCCCCTGCTAGGGGTTTGACAGGACATTGAAGCAGACAGGTTGGAATGTCCAGACGTCAGCACGTGGGCTCGCATTGTGCTCCCCCTTTCAGTCTGGCTGGTTATTCTAGAACATTCCTGATTGCCAGCCTCCATTATTGTTCGCACCCAAAGCCCTTTAAGGCTCAAATGAGGACCTGACCAGAAGACGTGACACAGCTGTGGGTCTTGATAAGAGAGATACCTGTTTTGGCTGCAGCCTGTTTGAGATGGGGGGAAAAGGTCTTTCCTTGTCTACTGACCCAGATCTGTGAGCTGAGGGGTCCCAAGGACAGACAAGCCGAGGGCTGGTCCTGCTTCCAACTCTGTCTGGGATGCCTGATATGGGGGGTGGGGAACAGTAGGGGCAGGGGACCTGCCACAAAGGAAGGACTGGCAAGGGCCATCAGGCTCAGCCTTCCTTTGGTTCAGGTATGGCTGAACCTCTACCTGGGAGGTATAAGGGATGGCTCAGGCGACCTGTAACCCACCCCCATGGCCAGAGGGCAGCACCAGCTAGAAAGACTTGGTCTGAGTCAGCAGGAAACTCTAGGATTGGGGACCTGCATGGAGGCATGTCACCAACTCTTGTCTTCAATACATCCTTCTCCTGGCCACCCCCAGAGGGTGCCCCTGGGCAGCCTGTGGGGAGGCTGGGCCAGGATGGGGAGCTGCAGCTCTGCCTCCAGATTCTGCTCCAGAGCTGGGGTCCTGGGTGGGCAGTTAGAGGCCTGACTCCCCTCTCAGGGGTTGAGTCCAGGCTCTGCATGGGCAGGCATGCCTCCCTACTCGCCTCCCATCCCAAGGACCAGGCCAAGCCTGCAAACCTGGTCCTCTAGAGAAGACTCTTCCTTTGTGATGGGCCCCCTGGCCACTGGTCTGGGCTTCCTGCAGACCCTGTCTTCATGGGCACAAATCCCAAAGTCACTTCCCAAGTTAACAGGAGGTGGGAGAGGAGAGACATCCTCTGACAACACCCTTCCTACCCCACCCCCCTGCCCACGTATACTTACCATGTAGGGGAGGATTTCCATCCTTGACTAGAAAGAGGAGGAAAATCCAAGTTTACACAATTTTGGAGCATATTCTTTCAGGAATAATTAGAAAATTATTCCTAAAAGATTATTCCTAATTTCCATAAAGGAAAATTATGTTTTCTTTTTCTTCCAAAGTTTAAACAGAACAAAACAAAAAACAACTTGGTTTCTCTCTCATAAAACTCCTAGGGATCCCAATTATCTTAATTTTGGAGAAGTCCCTCCCTGCAGCCAATCAGCCCTGCTCCACACCTCCTCGGGCAGGATCTGGGTGTCGCGGGGGACAGCTCTCATTTCTTCCCTGTTCTTCCTCTGCCTCTGCCTCTGGGTGGTGTCATCTTCTCCCATGGGGAGTGACAGGGTCCGGATCCTGGTCAGAGGCTACGAGCAGAAGGGACCATGGATGTGGGGTCAGACCAGAGAAAGGCCCCCTGACTGAAGCAGCAGCACATTGGTGCTAAAGAATGTGCTGATTCACATGAAGAAACCTGAGAGAATGTCCTTTTGGCTCTGTCAGTTCTTCACAGGGAGGGAGGGACAAATATGCCCATGGCCTGATTCATGAGGAAATGTGATTATTTAAAAAAAAGTTTTAAGTGAGAGAACTGAAGCTGTCCTTTAAGTGGCATTTTAAAACCGAAATTAGAAACTACATTAGCATTGCCGTTTGATGCTGAGGCACAAGAGATTTGACCTGTTCCTCCCCTGCGGCTCAGGCTCCCAGGTCAGAAGTTAGGGGGTCTCCATCTGAGAAGGTTTCTTCTGGAGCGTCATGCGTGGTCCCTGCCCCTCAGTACTGCTGGGGAAGGGGCTTTTCCCACCACTCCCTAAGGAGGCTGCCTGCAGGCTCTCTCTGCTGGACGGGAGAAGTGGGCCGGATGACTGGGAATCATCTGGCCCTTCTTTGAGAAAGTCTTTAAAATGACACTCCGCCAGATACAGTGTTGAGTGGATTTTCTCAACATCTCAGCTGCAACCAAAGAGGGAAAACAGGAAGATGCATGGGGGTGTTAAGGGCATTTGAGAAATGACAATCCCCCATCCAGCTCGGTGGGGTCCTGAGTTCACCGGCCCGGGCAAGTAAGGGACTGTCCTGCACTGCCCCACAAGGGTTGCTGGGCCGTGGGGTAGCGTTCTCCAGGGACTGGGTCTGTTTCCCCTTATGCTACCCGTTCTCCCCAAACCGCTCCCCAAAGCTCCCATCTCTGTTGGCAGAACCTGCCTGCTGGGGATGGAGGAGATGGAGGGATGAGGGGTCCCTCCCAGGTGATCCAGTGCCAGGACATCCAGGAAGCTTGCTGTCCTCACTGGGGCAGGTTGTCTGCTCAGGGCTCTGCTCTCTGACTCCAGGTGAGCCCTAAGATCCCAGGACAGAGGGATCTCTGCCTGTGCCCCCGTGCAGGTATGACATTTCCTCACCTCCAAGAAACAGGACACCAAATCCAAACAAGGCCATCCCTGGAGAATGTTATTACCCCAGCCCCTGTTAGTGTTTCCAGTCCCTTTACCGTGTTTTCACTTCATAATGATGCTGTTTGATAATGGTTATGCAGCATAGGATAGAGTGGGGTTGAACTGCCCACCCCTACTTTTTTTCTTACCTCCAATTCTTTATCCCCCATCTTTTCTACATGTCCAAATTTTACACATCCTTCCAAAACTTCACCTTGGTGAAGACAAGAGAGCTAGCAAGAGCACTAGACCACGAGTGCCCATCAGTCAAGCAACTTGATAACTGTACTGTTTGGCAAGGGGACTTCTGTAGCAATGGTGTCCAAATACAGTCGACCATCAGGAGCATCTTAAAATGTAGATTCCTAGGCTCCACCCCCTGTCTGGCAATCTACATTATCAGCAAGTGTCCCCGGGGATTCTGAGGCAGGGAGTCCTAGGACTGCACTGAGAAATGCCCTGAAAGGCTTGTCCCTCCTGCCCCAGGCTGCCTCCCAGGACAGGGCTTCTACACATGTTGTCCAGCCGAAGGGCACCCCTCCCATTCACCTGTGTCCATGGGCACCCACCCTGCACCCAGTCCCGTTCACCAGGCTCAGGGGCCCCGGGGGTTGAACTTCCACTCAATGGGACCCTTGCATTACATAAGCTCTTTCTATGCAAAGAGGATAACAAATCCTGCCCTGCCCACCTGGCTGGGTTGTTGTTTTAATTAAGTGAGATAAGGGATGTGAAAGTGCTCTGAGAGCTGTAAGGCTGGGAATCGAAGGGAGGGTTATCTGTGCCTGCTTGGCAATGATTCACTGACTGTCTTGTGACATCGTCTCTGTACTGCCCACCACGCTTATTAAAAATCTCACAAATCTACTTAACCACTCTCAGCTGAGGGCTTGGCTTCGTTGACTGGCTGCATTCAGCTTGTTCAGCAAAGCCTGCCTCCTTCCACAAGATGGCCAGAGCTGTTTTGTTGGTTTCTGTTGGTGGACAGAAACAGGATTTCTTCCCAGGTGGAGCAAAGCTGACCTGGGTAGATGGGAACCCACACTGTGGCTTCATTAACACTTGCTGACTTGCGTTCTTGGGCTGTTGGTTGAGGCCCCAGGAGTAAGTCATCCTCTTGGGGTGAATGGGTAAGATTCCTCTCCTCCGGTGGGGGGGACCATGCTTCGGTTCCTTTGTTTGAGTTATCTACCGCTTGGGTGAGACGCCATCTCAAAACTTAGAGTCTTAAAACAACACTTTATTGTTTCCCGTGATTCTGTGGTTGACAGGCTTCAGCTGGGCGGTTCTGCTTCCCGTGGCTGACCCGCTCCCGAGGCTGCTCTCAGTTGGGAGCTTGGCTCCACTGGCAAGGACCAGAGGCTTCTCATCCTCCCAGGTTTCTCTCCGCATGGCGTCTGCACAGTGAGTTGTGCAGCCGAGCTTCTCCACGACGTAGCAGCCGCCTACCACGAGGACGAGCCCATGCTCACGGAGCCACTGCTGGTGCCCAGCTGGGCCCCCTGAGTCACAGGACCAAGCCTAGCGTCCACGTGGGAGGGGAAGAAGCAAAGGCAGGCGACCCCAGAGGCATGCGTCCTGGGGGCCCCTGATGTGCTAATTCCCCACAACCTCACTTTCTTTCTTGGAAAGTCAGCCCCGTACATCATAGAAGAGAGCAGCAGCCAGGCTTGTGTTTACCTGCTCTCTTTCCACTGGCACCAGTGTTGCTGGGCTTGGAGGCCTGGGGTGTGACTTGGGGAAGTTCCGGAGACCCCCCCCCCCCACTCCTATGCTCTGTGCCAACGGTGGCTTCTGTCCCTGGGCGACCACAGCCTGTACGGAGGAGACTCAGAGGCCTGGCAGGTAAGCAGTTTCTCTATTACTTTCTGCAGTAGCACAGCTGCACACGCATGCTGCCTCTTGCACGTCAGTTCTGGCCTTCTCTTTCTGGGGGTGGCCTCCGGAGAGGCCTGTGGGGGCCCCTGCACAGCCTCCCAGGCTCCATGAAGATGGCGCCACAGACCTTGTCACTCTTCACATTTGCTTGGGTTGCCTCAGGTCTCTGCCGCCAGGGGACCTGTGTGACAGTGTGGCGGGGCGGGGGGGGCCCTGCCTCCTCTGGCTGGAGAGTGCTGGGAGCCAGATCCCATTCTCACCTCCAAACCCCTCTCCTCATGTCTCTGACCAAGTGGTGGGCACCAGGGGTGACCAGCGGGGTCTTGGCGTGCCTCGGGTCTCTTCAGAGTTGTGGGCGCCTGGCCCGGGACCCTGTAGGTAGATGTGCACCTCGGCTGTGTGGGGAGTGACAGGTCCCTTGGTTTCCTCACACATCTGGGCTTTTGTCTCAAACCGTCGGCTCCGTTTTCTGGAAGAGGTCCCTTCTGTTTCACCTCAGGCTGAATCTTTCACGTCATATGTGTGTATGCAGGTAGAGGACAGACTGGAGCGTCTTTAAGAATCAGCAAAATGGTATTTCTGCCCTTTGGGAGAAAAATTGAGGATGTGTCCAGAGCGACTAGACTACTGATCTGTACCAGCCTCTCGCTGCAGCCTCAGCGCAACGGGAATCGCTCACCTCTGCGTCGCTGCCGTTCACCTGGAGGCTCGGAAGTCCCAGGGCGCAGGAACACGTCCGTGTGTCTTTGGAGGGGGACCTCATGAGACACTCTGGCCCTCCAGCCCCATGGCCTTTGCTGAGGCTCAGAATACACATTCTGTTCATGCTGCTTGTGACAGACAGGGATGACGCTGTGAGCATCTTTACGTGAAGACGTGTCTGAAAAAGCAGCTAGGCTCTCAGAACATTCACCTTCAGCCGGGCTCCACAGGCCTTGGGGGCTTCTAATTTAGTTCTGCAGGCTGGGGGGCCACCAGAGGCTGTGGTTTGCTGGGGTGTCTGTCTTGTGATTGATTGGAGCTGAGAGTGAAACCCTGGGGCTCTGTTCTGTTCTATCCTTGAAGTGATCAGGAGTTACTTCCTCCCTCGAGGAGACTGACCCAGCTCCGGTCTGGGGTGGGCACTGCTCCCCCAGCACCACCAGTCCGAAACCCTATGGGTCACTGGTACAGCTGCTGGGATTCATGCTACTCTCAACGACCTAAGCTCACCGAAAGCAGCACAAGTCCCCCAAATCCAATATTGAGTTGTATTGATATTTACATAACTTGAATAGTCCACTTCACCAGCCTGCACCTACAAGTAAGGCTACATCTCCTATTTACAGCAGGAACCTCAGCAGCCAGAAATTGATTATCCTCAGACTGCTCGTTATTTTGGGGGTTTCTGAGTGGTTAGCCCCCCAAACAAGGGTGATAAGTGTAGTCACTATGCCCTCTGCCTTGTCCCGCTTTCTGCTTTGGCCCCCCTTGGTCTCCCCACTACTAACTGCCGGCAAAGCTGTTGAGAGGTGCCTCACTGGGACCACTGTCCATCACAGACGTGCCCAGGGTGCCAATTCTGGATCCTTCCAGAACTGGAGCCTGGGCGGATCAGGGAGAAGCGTCCTCTCCCGGTCCTGAGCTGCACCCATCACCTGGGCCCCAGAGCAGCCAGTATTTCCAGCGTCTTATGGAGTCACTCTTGAACAGTTTAACCAGCTTGATACCATCACCCACCGTGTCTTCTTTAGAGTCTCAAGAAGAATAACCCTGACAGTTTCTGGCCCTTGCTCATCTAACTACAGAAATGCAAAACAGCCCCAGGGGGAGGATGGGGCAAATAAGTCCTAGAGTCATTTCTGTGTTCATCAGGATTCTGAGGATGTAAATGACATCCAGAAACCCAATGGAAACTAGCATCAACAAACATGAGACTTTATTTGGCAGCAAAGCTGAGAAGGCTTCTGGAACAGTTCCTCAGATGCAGGAAGAGCTTCAGGAAGAAGGGCATCAGGGGTGAGAATGTGGCACAGCTCCCCTCTCCACCTTTCCTCTCTTTCCTGTCCCTCTTTTTTTCTCCTCTCCCCACTCCCCTCTGAACTTTACTTCTTCCCTCTCCTTAATTTCTCATTTGTGACCTCATTTGCAGACAGCCTGTCTGTGTGGCAGGGAGGGGTCTACTGGTGTCCCAGATTCACATTCCCCTGTGCAGCAACCCTACTGGAAAAAAAGATCTCTCTTTCTCAGTGTGCACATAGATATCAATCTCAGGGCAGGCATGTGATCGCCCGGCTTGGGGCTGCGTTGGTTTCAGGGGCACGGGGTACTCTGGTAGGTTGTGTTGTGGTTGGGGTGGCATCTGTTTCCAGCCAAAGAGGGGTCACAGCCAGTACAAAGCCTGCACGCCCACGCCCTCCCCCGCCCCACTCCTGCCTGCCCTGCCTTCCTCTGCTTTATCCACGAGCACACAGGGCCCTGGAGGTGGTGGGGTGGAAGCGGCACAGTTAGCAGTGCTATCTACCCTGTGAGTGTTGAGTCTGCACTCAGACACCTGAACGGGTCCTGGCACGCTTTTATTTGCATATACGAGGCCTTCTCTGGCCTTCTGCTTCCCCAGCGCACTGCTGGGACGGCAGGCCGCTGGCCTGGGAGCATGGGGGGTCAGTGCCACGGGACCTGCGGCCTCATCTGTCAGTGGGCACAGCTGATGGGCTCGTTGGGCCCAGTTATTCCTGATGCAGACGCTCTGAGGACGTGGAATCCGCACTTTTTAATCGTTCTGTAATGAGAGTGCCCTCCACGCCTGTCCCGCTTGCTGCAGGGAGCCCCATCCTTCCCCCTCCTCCTCCTGCCTCCCTGGATGCCTACGGAGGGCGGCTGGGTGAGGACCTGGCCTTCCAGCTGTGGTCCCATTTCTATGGCCCTGAGCACTTTTCCTCCACAGGCAGGGCCAGGCTGCCTTGGCCTCTCAGCTCTCCCGCCCCCTCCTCCATCCCTCTCCCGCCCCCTCCTCCATCCCTCTCCCGCCCCCTCCCCTCCATCCCTCTCCCGCCCCCTCCTCCATCCCTCTCCCGCCCCCTCTGAGGGAAGCAGGGCTGGGTAGGGGAGAGCCCTAGCTCCTCAAACACCGCTTCTCTCAAACGTTTTGATTCTTTCCTCAGTCCTCTCTCTTCTTTAAAGGCTCAGGCCTTTGGGAACCCAAGACCTAGACACCTTTCTTTTTTCCCTGAGTCTCTGTCATTTTTCCCCTGAAGTAAAGGGCCTGGGACATCCCTGTGGCTTGACCGTGGTGGGAAAGCAGAAGGAGAAACCCGGCTCATTTACCTAGGAAGAGCCAGCCAGGCGGCCTCTGCTCCGAGGTTGGGGAACCTCGGAAGCTTGCTGTGTCTGCAGAGAGGGCGGAAGGGGGTTTGCTGCCTAGTTAACCAGCCTGGGTTGATTGATGTCCGCGTGCTTCTCCTGGCGTCCCTTCTCTCTAGTAGATCACCCTTCAAGGGATAAGAGGAAGGGATGGGATAAACATAGGATGGGGCGTGGCCTCCCTGCCACAGCGGGATCAAAACTCCTAATTCCTGTCAGCCCCCCAGAGCCTCAGGCTCTACCCTTTACAGAAGCATTAATGAGTGCTTTCAGGAGTGACAGGCCGTGAGGCCGCTTATTTTTAACCAGACAACGGAGGCTGAGCTCCTGAGTGGGACGAGGTGTCTCAGCCTCCCTGAGGCAAGCAGACCTGGAGGTGTCTGTCACGGGCTTCCCAGGCCTGCGGCCGCTGGGAGGAATATTTGCAGAGTCGCACCCAGGTTAGGGAATCTCCTTCGGCCTGGGCTGCTTTGGCCAGTGTTTTGTCTCCTGGGCCTCCTTGGGACGGAGGGAGGTGCTCTGTGATGGGCAGAGGAGGCCAGCTGTGTTTTCTCAAGTATGTGAGCTCTCCTCCTTCAGAAATAGCTCTGGGTACTAATTGGGGGGTTTTGCCCCGGAAGTGTTACTAGGATCTGTCAGGTCCTACTAGGAACCATCAGAAGGTAACAAGTCACTGGAGACTTTGCTGCTTAACCACTGGTTACCCAGAAACCTGGACAGGGCCGCCTCTCCGGAGCCCCACAAGCACTGGGAGACAGGTTACAAGCATACACTAAAGTTACAGACTAAATAATGACTGTTGTGTAGAGGGCTGCAAGGGGACGGATCGGGTGCTTTGGGAAGTGTGAGTCTGGGGGGGCCTGGGCCCTTTCTCCTCCCCCTCTCTGTACCTGTGCCTTTCCCAGACTCCATTCCTCTGTCTCCTGTTTCGTCTCTCCAAGAACTGCTTCTCCTGCCTGGCTAATTCCACAGGAGCCAAGGAAATGGGGGAAAGTGAGGGAGGTTGTGAGTGCCTGGAAAACCACTAAGTGCCTGCCCCCGGCTCCAGGCTGACAGCTCTGCCAGCCCTCAGTTCCAAGGCCTCTCCAACACCGTTCCATGAAAGAGACGTCCCTCCCCTCCTCCACATCCCTCTGGCAGCCATGAATCCATTCCTGGACTACCGTCACCCCCCAAGATGTGGCAGCCAGAGCCTAACGGGTGCTGCTAGTTTTCGTTCCTAGTTTTCAGTTACTTAGTGGGACTTGTTTTCCTTTATCTCCTTAAGGGTCAAATTGGAGACTTGGGTTTGATAGGAAAAGGGCACCCCAGGATTTGAAAAATAGGGTTGCCAGCTGCCTCTGGTAGAAGGCAGATAGGGAAATTGAATAATGCATCTTAGAAATGTTTATTAGCATTCTGATGATGATAAGTGAGGGATCTGAAAGGAAATCTTCCACAAGTGTTGGTAATTTGTCCCCTGGTTAGGGAGGCTGATGTGCTTTGTGGGAAGAGTAGTTGATTTATCCCCCACTGGACACATATGTGTCTCATCCCCAGTACTTAGCAAGGGACTCGGGAAATTCTGCTGAAGGGATTCAGTCATCATCTGCAGCCTTTTGGGGGTGGGTGGGTGGAGCATGGATGAGCATTTGAGAAAAGCTGCAGGTATTCTCTCTGTAACAACGCACCCTCACAAAGACAAGCTCACAATTTGATGGGCACTTCAGGATTTGCAGGTTCTTTGAAATCCATCCATGGACCCTCACATAGACCCCAGGGGAAAAACTCTTGGACCAGAGTTTACATCCGTAAAGCCCCCTGCACATACATGTGCCCCCGATCCCTGTCGGACGCCTCTGCTTCCTTCTTGCTGAGCACTGGGTACCGGTGCCAGGAAGCCCTGGGTTGGAGTCACATTTCAGGGCAGCTTCTCCAGTCACCCATCTTGGCTGCCAAGGCCTAACAAATGTGGGCTTTTTTCCCCCTAGAAATGGGGAAGATTTGGCAAAACTGGGCCTGCATTCCTTACGGCAACGATTAGCTGGGCTTGGCGTCTATGCCCGCTTTAGGTAGGGCGTGGCTGTCTGGGTTGTCAGGGCCTCTTCCCGCCCCCTCAATGCTGGGACCAATTCAGTTCTGTTTATCACCCCAGTTGATCTGCACTTTTCTTAGAGCAGAGTTAAGTAAACAATTTTATCTCTGAAGATATACTGCATATCACAAAACACAAGTCTCCTCATACATATGCATATGGGAAACGCTCATATACACACCTGTTTGGCCCATCCAGGTTGTCTGCAAGGCATCTGAATTTATGACCCGATCCTCTTTCTCCTCATAGGGTTGCTGTGATGGTTCAGTGGACTGATGCATGCAGAGCCCTCAGCACAGTGCCTGGTACACAGCAAGTGCTCACTCAGCACATCCAGCCGGTGTTACTAGTAAGTGATCCTTGGGGCCCAGCGGCATCTTCTCTAGCCCGCTCAGAATGGGCGTTGCTCGGGACTGGGGCGCCCTCTGGTGGCTGCTCTCCCTACTCACACCTAGGCCCCGCCGGAAAGATTTTAGGCTCCTTTTCACCAGGAAAGGAAGTTTTTCAGGCAGGAAAGTTTCCCCTGCCACTCAGGGGGAGAGCGGGAGAGGTGGGACGGGAGAAAATGTTCCGCTTCCCTCACCATTTCCTTTGCCTCCTTCCTGACCTTGGGGAGGTTGGGGTCACTAGGTCTGGGGACAGGAGGAGACGCTTGGAGGTGGGGGTCCTGGCTGCGTGACCCCCATGGTTGGTACCTGCCCCCTCCCACTTGCTCATTCTCCTCCCGGAGCAGCAGATGCCCAAGGCCACCTCCAGAGAGGACGCAGGACAACAAGAGGGCAGCGCAGCCACAGAGGCTCCCCAGGCTATTATGAGGTAATTTTATTTCTTTCCATTTCAGGTAAAAATAGTAAATACAAGATAATTTTAATAAAGGTAAAAATACATCATTTGGATTTTGTCGTTGTTCTCTGAACAGTGCTACCTACAGTACAATTTTTGATTTAGGATTTTTAAACCTTTTTTTTGATATAAACAAATAGAGCGATTTTGCTATTAGGCTATCTGTGTTCTCATCTGGCACTTAAGAATAGATCACAGGTCACCTCCCAGTTCCTTTGGATGTGTGTGGGTGGCGGGGAGGGAGTGAGCAGGGCTGCACGGGATGAGGTGGTTTGGCTTCCTGGATGCAGACAGCGCTGCGGTCCGTGTGCAGTGGGAGGGCACGAGTGTGCATCCGAGATGGCCTTTGCCTGCGCTGCTCACAGGGACCTATGTCACTGTGACTGGACTGAAGGTGTCACATGCATCGGGGGGGCACTTCCTCCCCTCCTCCTGTGGTCTAGTTTCTCACCCAACAGCCTAGATTCACAACAGTTCTGGGTCCAGGCAGGCCACTGGGCTGCAGATGTCAGCAAGGCTGGTCAGGACAGAGCCAGTTGGTCCCCTTACAGTCCTAGAGGAGTGGCCCAGGCCCCTCCCCACCAGGGCTGGTGGCCAGGGCATCCCACCTGGCCTTGGAATGCTGGTAGAAGTCACAGGTGCCGATGCAGGCTGTTAAATGTCTTTGCCCTTGTTCACCCTCAGGTGGTCTTTGTTTAAGTTCCTTCCAAACTTCTCACTGAGCTGTTGGATGAGGTCTGCCAGCTCGCCGGTAGCTTGAGATTTCTCTTCAAGAAGCTCATAGCGCAGGCTGGAGATATCTTGCTTGATTTCCTTCAGTTCGCCTGCAAGGACAGATGAGATTTTGGTGAGATGAGCCCGCTGAAGGGGCTCATCCCATAGGCATTTGGGGCGTGCATCCTTCCCACAGAATGTCAGGCTACTGGTCCAGCCCACCAAGGGTGGAGGTGAGGGGACGGGAGCTCTGTTTTGACCTAAATCCCACTCAGCTTCTACCGACGAAGGACCATTCATCTGCTTAAGACCCCTCTCCTCCCATTCCTGGTCACGCTCTCCATTAAGGGTTTGAGGTAGATGGAAGAATCAAGATCAGGGTTGTGAACTGCTAACACCTATTTTATCACGATTGGTAGAATGCTGGTTTTGGAGCCATCAGAAGCAGATTTCCAGACTCTAAGCAACACCCTTGTTAACTGAAACATTTTTTTCTCATCATGCTCCGTGTTTTGTTCTGTCGTCGCAGGGAGGAGAAACTCCCAAGTGTCTGAGGGGATCAGCTTAGCACAGTGACTGCGGCCGTGGAGTACAGGCCGCCTCGCAGGAGCAGGGTCTGTCCGCACCACGCCAGCAGCACCCCTCACCGGTGCACCACGGTAGGCCTGCCTTCTCCTCTTTCGTTAGCAAGGGACCACAGGTAGCGTCTTCCACTTCTTTCCACAGCGAACCATGTGGTTAGAAATCCACATGGGCCTGGGCTGTGGGAATCTTCTTATTAACCACAAAGGGGAGTCGAAAGGTTCTCTCCTGGTTTGAGAGATACTGGACTTGGCTCAAGTGGGAGTCCACTGCCTGGGGTCACATTAGTCATACGTGTTTTTTAAGTATGCCTTATACACAGAAGATGCAGAGGTCTTAAAGGTACAGTTTGGCCAGTTTTGACAAAGGCATACATCCCCTATTTTCCTTCCATGGGGGCTTCGCTGAGCCCCAGTTTCACGGTGTGATTCTAGTGGCGTGAACCTGGGCAGCCCCGCCTTCTATAATCAGTCACATCCCTGTCAATCACGTTACACACTGTGGGGAGCTAGCTGCCATGACACCCGGCAGTTTTGTATTTGAGACCCAACAGTAGGGGTGGGTAGGTGGGCTGCTGCTCGGCTCCTAGACAGTGTCAGCCCCGGGGTCATTCGGTCATTGCTGACCTTGAGGCCGCACTGTGGATGTCCCAGGATGAAGCAGAGGGTCACTAACTGACTAGCCTCCTTCGGGAGGCCCCTGGGGTCCTGGCAAGGGAGAGACTTCGTACGTTCACTCTTGGAGGAGGCTCTTTCTAGGTAGCAAATACTTGTCCCAGGTGTCTCATGAAGATTAATTACCTGGTGTATGGTAATTTGCTTTTCGTTTAAGAGTCACTGCTTAAAATAGACTGGAAAATAACCCACACAGGGAAAATAATGTAGTTTGCAAACTTCAGTGTGCATCAGGATGACCTGCCACCCTTATCACGATGCAGACCCCCAGGCCATGCCGATTCATTAGGTCTGGGTGGGCTCTAGATCCGCATTTTTATCAAGTGCTTCTGAGGTGGGGGATTCTTTGAGAAACTGCTGGTTGGTAGCTTCTGAGAGCCAGGAGGTTAGACAGGACAGAGCTAGCTAGAACCGGGGCTGCCGCAGGATCTGAAAGAGGTGTACGGTCTGCTGCTGTCTGTATGTGTGCTCAGGGCATGAAGAATCTGGGGCCATCCTGAGCTCCAGGGACATGAGGCCGACTCACGGCAGCCGTGACCGCACAAGGCAGAACAACTGTGTGAGCGGGGCTCCGCGCCCTGTTGCTGGTGCTGAGGTGGAGGCGCTACATGCAAAGACTGGGGGGCGGCTTTAAGGTCGGAGCTAAGGGCAGCCCCAGCTGATGGTCAGCCAGGGGACAGAGACCCCAGTCCTACAACTCTGTGGACCTGAATTCTGCCAACAGCCCAACGAGCCTCCCCAGGGCCTCCAGACAGGGATGTAGCCCCGCCGCCAACACCTTGACTTTAGCCTGGTGAGACCACGTCTGGCTTCCGCCCTACGGCAAATGAATCCAATCGCTTACCTTCATTGACTTCGTCATTTTCTCTATCCACCTGGGCCTTCAGGACATATCTTTTTATGAGCCGTTTCATGATTTTCTGAAATGTGAACATAAGGAAGGGATCAAACCAGCCCAGGTGAGCAGAGGCAGCTCGTGTGCTGTAGGTGTGAGTGCCTTCCCTCCTGCAGAGCGCCTGTCAGCACTGGGGGTCCTCCCTTGTCTGATGCCTCACTTTGAAGGGGTGCCCTGCCTAGTGGGGAAGGCTCCAGTACCTCTGGATTCAATAGCACCTGAGCCCGGGATGTGAAAACAGCGTACTCTCAGTGGCAGAAGGCCCAGCCACGCAGAGAGACAGAATCACCTGAGATCCACGGGCGCTGCTTGAGGGTCCTGGGCCTGCCTCTACCCTGGCCTTTGTGACCTTAGCCCATCATGCCCTCTTCTCGGGGCCTGAGCTCCGAAACACTTTCTTGTATTTCAACAACTGATGCGATCACGGGGCAGTAAGGAAATCTTAGCAGGCCAGCCCCGGTGGAGCTGCCTCCGTCAAGCTGCTGGGGAGGAGAGGAGGTTCACGTAGCCCACAGTCAGGGCCAGGCACGGAGGACCAGTCCACTGTACTTTGGAAAATTCCCACCAGAGGCAGAGACAGAGACAGCCTTGGGAGGGTTGGCCAAGATACCGCTTCCCTGAAGTCTCACCACCCGCCCGACGCTGTCACACTGTCGAGTCACGTTGGAGGTCCCACTTATTCTGCAGATACCAGATTCTATAAGCCAAGGAGGCAGGAAGGAACACTTAAGAGCCACCAAGAATAGAGCCAAGTGTAAGAAAGACTGCAGGCGGTGAACTTTGGATTTTGCCAGTTAGTCGTTCCAGGGTTACTGTGATATCGCAGGATCTAAAAATGTTCTGGTGGCCGAGCCTTCTGAATCTGTAGGAGCCAAGCAGCACCGTGAAGGGGGGGATTCCTTGCTCCTCGGCGTCCCTTCTGGTGACCGACTTGCCTGCTCACTCTGAGGACCGAGGGGACAGAGGTGGCATTTGCTAGGTTGAAGGGCCCCGAATTCTGTCCCCAGCTTTGCTGTGTGAGGTCAAGCAGGTGGCTAAGTTCTCTCTGACTACCTGGGCTCAGGAAAAGCTTCTTGCAAGTAGAAGAGAAGTGAGCTGACGGGATGCAGAGAGCTGGAGGATTGATCTCATTATTATCACCAACCGGTGGTTCCCTCGGGGCCTTTAATGGTGACAACCTCGCCAAGGAGGCGTCTCCAGCCCTGTGATTCCATGATTCAGTGTCCCGGGACCCTGAGCTCTGAGCCAGCTCATGTGGGCCACTTCTGCCCCTCCTCAGCCCCTGCTGGTGGTCCGCTTGGCTCTGTGGTTTGTGTCGTGCTCTAATTTCAGGCTGAACAGTTCATTAGCGAGTTGCCTTCGTGCTGCTCCTTCTCTGAGAGGCCTGGGTCTTGTCCTGTTGGTGGTTAAACTGCAATGCTAGATTTCTCACTGATGTCCTCATAGTCAATAAGGCAGGTTACCTAAGTTTTAAGAATCTGTGCCTTTTGTGGGACTCAATGATGCTCTTTTCACTTTGAATTGGAAAAACAAAACAAAATAAACTTTGTCCTGAACCAGTTCTCATGGAGGAAAAACCCCAACAAACCAGATACCCAAGTATCTGACATTCCTACTGAATAAGAAATTTGGAAGTATTCTACTGCACACTTTCAGACTGACATAAGACAAAGGGATCTAGTTAAAGTTTGTTGCCTTTTTAAAGGAAAACATCAAGAATTAGAGGTCCTTCCATTTCTGGATCCATCAATTAAACAGACTGTATATTTACGACGTAAAATTATAAGCCAGAGAGTGGAAGTGGAGAGCTCCCTTTTCTGTGATGGAGCTGAGCAGAATCCTTTCATAGCTACGGCAGCAACTGTCATCCTCCTGGCTTCATGTGCACATTGTGTTTTAGTGCAACATGATTAAACTGATGACTTTAAAAGATTTCATAGTATGTGTTTATTATTAATGCAAATTTGTTGAGTACTTCCTGCAGCCCAGGAGTTGTGTTATCCTCCTTGACAAAATGACCTCATGGAATCCTCCCAGAAACCAGGTGAGATGGGGGTTGTCGTCTCCATTTACAGATGAGGTCACTGAGGCTCAGAGAGCGAGGTGACTTCTCCAGGGTCACACAGCCAGAAAGTGGCAGATCTGGGATTTAACCAAAATGGAAACCAAAGCTGAGGCTTCGTCCAAGCTTCAGAAAAAGGTTAAGTGCACGATGGTTTTGGAGATGAGATGCAGGAAACTAGCTCCTGTTGGTCACAGGGGGCTTGGACCGCTTCTGGGTACCAATCTGTCCTTTACAAAGCACAAAGTCTTTTATGCAAGAAGAAGCCTCAGCTAGATTTCAGAGGATGGATTGTTAGCCCGCAGAAGAAGAGGGTCACTGGTATGTCATTGTCCTAAATGCCCAAGGCTTGCTCTTGAACCCTGGCATGCTTGATCTGAGCTGTGGTTTCTGCAGACCTGCAGCTCCAAGGGGAGAGCAGCAAGGGTTTGCTTTTAAGCCTCTCACCACAGATTAGGATTTTAGAGGTTTAATACGGAAGCAGAATCGCGTGAGCATGGCAGACACGCAGGGAGCCTCTAACCTTCCTCCGCACCCCGGTTCACTCCCAGGAGTGACATGTACCTTAAGGGAGAACAGTGTGACCACCTGTTGGTTGCTTAGAGACTTCATGCTCTGATGAGGACCTAGCCTCCCCTCTGGCACATGCATGTTAGACCACTTGGGATCTGTGGGAGCAAGATGCCAGTCTCGTCCCTGGCAAGTCTGAAATGGTTAGAAAATGACCAAAGTTCTCTTAACGTGGATGCTACAGAGGACCTCTGTTTGCAGAAAAGATGGACATCAAAAGCCTCCCCTACTTCACTATGTGGAGGAAAAGCACGGTCCTTTGTGATGAGTTTGCGACCCTTCCTGGCCAGCTTCCATAGAGTTTTCACTTCATGGAGATAATAAACTTTTTCCCCAAATTAACACGCCCTTGTCAGTGCCAACTTGGCCCACTTTGCCCTGAGGCATTTAGCAAGTACTGGAGAGATATATTCGGTGATCTTACTCAGGAAAAATAACTAATACTGAGGTGCCCGATGGGTAAGAATGGTTGTGACACTGAGACCCACATCCAGGCAGGGAGGCACACAGTTCCCCTGCCCAGACTCCAAGAGCCAGGTGGCCTCTGGCTGCTGCTGGTGAGGAGGGGATGGAAGGGACCGCTCTGTGCAGCCAGGGCAGCTGAGGACAGAGACAAGGAAGAGAATACACATGCTGAATGTGGCAAACCAATTAGCATCCAGAGGAAAGCAATGCCGCCACCTAGGAACAGAGACATTGAGGAACATTTGGAAGAGAATGGGCAAAATGGATCACAGGACAAGTCATTTGTTAAACTGGGGTTTATCAGACCCCAGAGTGGAAGAAATCAGCGTTGGCAAGCTGTCTATCCTGTTGGCTTTAATCTCTACAGAAAAGGTCATCTAGAAGGCAAAAGGGAGGACTCCCCACTGGGCTTTGGGGAAGGGATTGCATCATAAAAGTTGGGGCTTATTTCAGTGATGGACTGTGCCTAGGTTCTACGATTCATTTGTGATGCAGCTTGTCTGCTTTGCCCATGAATGAAATGTATCCTCAGAGACTGAGTATATGAAGTCTGTACACACCCCAACAGGTGGACATGCCAGATCTTGGAACGGGTCAAGGGTAGCTTTGATAGGAAGCACACTTTGGCCATTTTGCTGGTATCATGGTTTTGTTCCATTGCTTGGTCTCATGTCCACAGAGCCCAGATTGGAAAAAAAAAAAAAAAATTACAAAAGCAAGGAAGCAATTTTGTGAAAAATGACAATTCAGATCCCTGGAAGCCTAAGAAAAGCAAAGCACAGAGAGCCTCTGAAGTTTGGAGGAACTGCCTTCCCTTATAACAGAGAGCCCTAATAAGTTGAAGGAATGACAAGCTTAAAATAAACACCCAACATGCTAAGGTTGAGCAATCAGCCAGATCCACTAGAGACACAAAGGAAACAAGCTTAACAACTACACATGTATCAACGACGGGGCTTTTATCTTATCGGGATCGCTCCAGAATGTCTCAGAACCTCGACAGTGAGAGGCTGACAGCATACATGCTCCGAGAGATGAAGGCTGTGGGTGCAGCCTGGATGGTAAGAAAGAGGGCGTGAGCTGGGCTCCTCACATTCTTGGCACTTTTGGAAGTTGCTTTGAGAGGAAAGCAATACAGCGTGGAAGGCCACCAGTGGGCCCAAGAAATCAGTTGAGCCAGTTTTAGATCCCTGCCCAAATCCTTCATTCTGTACCGGTTGCTGCCCTGTGATAGCAAAAGCACCTTCCGTTCCTAGCTTCCTCCCCGCCAGGCTCAGATAGAGCTCTTCCCAGTGGCTGTCAGACACAAACAGGGCAGGTTCCGACACTGTGAAGAGGAGTAAGGGGCCAGTGCCCTGGCAGCGTGATGGGGTGCAAGAGGGGTGCCCTTCTGAGTCAGACAGATCTCACTTCAACCATCCGTGTGACCTTTGCCACGAAGCCTGAATTCCCTCAGCTGTTCAGTGGGGGTTACAGATCCTGCCTCTCGCACATGCCCTAGTGTCTAGTCTGCTCCAGCTGCCTTTCTGTGTCAACTCAATGTTTACTCCTATTGGAGCAGATGATAGCTCAGGAAGATGCCCAGACTTGACCTTGAAGGACTGAGCAAGGTGCGAATGTACAAATGCAAGATGCTTTCTGCTCCACCCACTGTCCTCTCAGCCCTCTCCCTCTGACGCCCACTGGCCCAGTTTTTCTGTCTTCTTTCTGGTGACAACGATTTGAATAAGTCGCCCCAGGCTTTTCTTGCTGGATTCACAAAATACAGGGTGAGCCTGCTTTCCCAGGCCATCAGTAGCCTGAAGCTGCAAACCGGCTAATCTGTGTAATCATAGCAGGAAGCTCTCCGGGAGACTGAAGGCTGCAGGGACTCAGCCAGTGAGGATGAAAGACAGAAATGGGATTGCTCAAGACTGCTCTGGAACGTGTCCTCGTTCATAAAGGATCCATCCTGGGTATAGACATTCACCACATCAGCTGCCTTCCTTGATGTCAGCTGCTGATTCTGCTCAAAACCCAGGAGAGATCTGGCCCTAATCCATTAGGGTTTTCTTTTCTTTTTTTTTTTTTTTACTAATTTATTTTATTTTTGGCTACATTGGGTCTTCATTGCTGCACGCGGGCTTTCTCTAGTTGTGGCACGCAGGCTTCTCATTGCGGTGGCTTCTCTTGTTGGGGAGCACGGGCTCTAGGCGCGTGGGCTTCCGTAGTTGTGGCACATGGGCTCAGTAGTTGTGGCTCACGGGCTCTAGAGCACAGGCTCAGTAGTTGTGGCACAAGGGCTTAGTTGCTCCGCGGCATGTGGGATCTTCCCGGGCCAGGGCTCAAACCTGTGTCCCCTGCATTGGCAGGCGGATTCTTAACCACTGCGCCACCAGGGAAGCCCCTGTTAGGGTTTTCTATCTTTTCTGTGGCACAGATAATCTCTACTTCTCTCCGAGAAGCTGAGAAATAAAAATCCTTCCCCTGACCAAAGGATTTGTCCTGTAAAATAACTCAAAGCAGATCAAACTGGTCAGGTCCAATTTTGTGCACAATTAAAGACAAGACTTGCCCTCTGCCAATTTTTAGCCCATGTCACCTGATAAAACTATAAGTGCTACGAGGGATGGGCTGTTTCTTAATTGTACACTTAACTCCTCGTAACTGCACAGCTAGCTTCTGAAATATGGTTGCAGATTCAATCAGAGACCTGTGTCTGGAACATGCTAAGTCTGTAATGGCTCCCTCGGGGATGCTGGCACCAGGGTCATATCACCTTGGCCTGAAGGAACACTCAGGACAGCTTCAGATTTACATCTGATAGGAAATGGTCAGCATGGGTAAAACTGCTGGTCATTGGGAGTGGGAAAGCAGGAAAAGAATGGCCAGCACTTTTATAATCAATAACCTGTAGTAACCATTTATCACTGGCTGATGCAAACGGATACAGAGATTTTGCATTAATTTCCAAAAGCAAAGCAAGATCTGTAAGCATAAAAGTTCTCCTAACTTTTATAACAACAGACTTTGCCGGCTGGCAGTCTAAGGTCAGGTGCTTACCGAAGGCATCAGTATCCACCTGGTTGCTTAAGACAGATCCCTGGGAGCCATCCTGCGTGCCTGCCTCTCCCTACCACGCACCCACTGGTTTGCGTCAAGTCCCTTTGGCGATGCATCCCAAACGTATATTGAGTCAGTCAGTTTTTCTCCCTCACCCTTCTCACACTCCAAGTCGCCCTTCCTTGTACCCGGATGACTGTCACATCCTCCTCACTGGTCTCCCTGCTTCCACTCTTGTCCTCACCGGTCTCTTCTCATTATAGCAGTTAGCTAGTCTTCTTAAAGCACAAATAAAATTTTATCATCTTCTCCCTCCCCCAAGTTAGACTCCTCCCACTGCCTTCCTAGGTACATCAGAGTAAAATCCACCTCCTGCCCTTGCTCCAGCCCCCTGATTTCGACTCTGACCTCATCGTCCTCCCCTCTCCCCTGCTCGCTGAGCTCTAGCTGCTCTGGACCCACCAAGCTTCTCCCCTCTGGCTTTTGCTGATGCTCTTCCTCTGCCTGAAAGGCCCCACGTGGCCGCCTCCTTCTCATCTCTGAGGTTTTAGCTAACTGTCCTCTCCTTGAAGGTACATCCTCTGACAGCCATATCTAAGCAGGGACTCCCTATTTTTCTCCATTTTAACATCTGATTGTTTTCTTCTTGGCACTTTTATCCATTTGAAGTTACATATTTATTTGTGTGTTTACTTGCTCATTATGTCTCTCCCTCTATAGACTGGAAGTTCCAGTAAGATGGGAACCATGTCTGTATCCCCAGGAGGCAGCATGGTGCCTGGCATACAGTAGGCACTCAATAAATATTCGTTGAATGAAGGAAGGAATGAAGCTGTGTTCTGGGGGGAGTGACACAGCCACGTGACTAAATCGGTGTCTTAACGGAGTCCACTTCTGCCCATACCTGGGAAAGGGGTGGTTACCTGATATCTGGTGGGCTTGCTGTAAGTGTTATTTGCTGTCAGGTTTTCAGAATTCCTCATGCCAGCCTGGTAGCGAGTCTTCTGGGAAAAAAATAGAGAGCACATAATATATAATACATAATACATGATACATGATGGTACATACATACATGCTAGGACTCGAACAGGACCTGCATACGGGGCTGTCTCTAAAATGAGGACCCTCAGGAGGTCACTATACCCACTGCTGCTTGGCTTTCTAGAACATGTTCCTGGGGCCTCTAGTTCTGTAGGATGTCAGTGGGTTACAAATTACCGTTTGGTCAGCTTTGTTTGGAAAGCACTCAGTTAAAGTGATGAGGGTGTCCTTCCTCCAAGACTCCCCAGAGATTTTAATATGCTAACAATTGAGAATCTCCAGGAGGGGGAGATAATGGGCAGGGAACCTTTCTTCCCAGACATCATAATGCAGATACTTTCTGGGAAGAGCTAATCTGCTTCCGAGTTCACTAAGGCGTCCCTCAGTGGGGTCCCGGCTCAGCCCGCAGGACGAGGGGCACTGCGGCCGGCCGGCTGCCCCTGCTGGTGCTGCAGCCTTGCTGATGTGCTGGCTGATTCTGAAAAGCACGGGGTCCGTCCGGGCTCCTGACTTCCCTTGTATCAGGGGCACCATCTGAATCACACACACACAGCTCCCCCTCCCCCTCCTGCTGCCTCTCTAGCCCCATAAGTCCCACGCTACCTACCCTGAATTTAGAATTCAGCATGCCCATTTCAAGGTCATTTTCACAGCTTTTGGCCTTAGATTTGCAGAGTTTTATGAGGCACATCTTGATTCTCATTATGAGATAATAAAATGATTTAGGACTTGGCACTAGATTAAAAGGAGCAGGTAGAGTTCTTCCTTCATCAAAATAAGACAGCCAGAGCTTTGCTCGGGCAAACTTCCACTCCACATCTGCATCCTCCTGTGAGGCAAGGAAAACAACAGCACACCATCAGAGGCAGTGCTATCCAACAGACACATAACGTCAGCCGCAAAGGAGAACCACACGAGGGCATTTACATTTTCTAAGAGCCACATTATAAAAGGTAAAATGAAACAAGTGAAATTAATATCAGTGATGTATTTTATTTAATCTGATAGATCCAAAATGTTATCATTTCAACATGTAATCATTATAAAAATTATTTATGAGGGCTTCCCTGGTGGCGCAGTGGTTGAGAGTCTGCCTGCCAATGCAGAGGACGCGGGTTCGCGCCCTGGTCTGGGAAGATCCCATATGCCGCGGAGCAACTAGGCCCGTGAGCCACAACTACTGAGCCTGCGCGTCTGGAGCCTGTGCTCCGCAACAAGAGAGGCCGCGACGGTGAAAGGCCCGCGCACCGCGATGAAGAGTGGCCCCCGCTTGCCGCAACTAGAGAAAGCCCTCGCACAGAAATGAAGACCCAACACAGCCAAAAATAAATAAATAAATAAAATGCTGGCTTAACTCCTAGAGAGTTAAAAAAAAAATTATTTATGAGATAGCTCAGATTTTCTTGGCATACTGAGTCTTCAAAATTGGCATGTATTCTACACTCATAGCACATCTCAATTTGGACTGGCCACATTTCGAGTGCTCAGTGCATGTGGTTCGTGGCTACCATATCAGACACCATCATGTGTTTCCTATTAGAAAGTGTATTTCTCATTGGTCAGAGTGCTGTCAAATGATGTTAAGAGGTCTAGTGTATGTAATTTAAGGGGAGCAAACCTGACGAGCTGGCAGGAGGTAGTCTGGCCATGCCCTCTTCCCTAGTGGTGGTGGTGGTAGATTTAAAGCGCAGATCTGTTACTTCTGAGTTGGTGGCAATGCCAGAAATGCTGAGTGGGGCCCCCTGAGAGGTAGCAGGTGTGTGTTTTCTGTAGGGAGGCTCCTTGGGCCCCTGTCCTAGGAGGGCAGACTGAGGCCAGGAAAGAGGCGTGGGGTTTGGAATCAGCTAGACCCTTACTAGCTGTGTGACGTAGGTCTGTACATCTTGGGCTGTAGTGGTCTTGGGCTTGCTCCTCTGCTCATGGTGACAGCCTGCTTCCCGTAGCCCTGAGGTCGGCACTGAATATGTGCTCTGTGCACAGTGGGCTTTTCTCCCCACAGGCCCGAGCTACACTTCAAGGGGCTGTGAGCCCAGCAGGGGCCCACATGAAGCTGCTGGGATGTGCCAGGAGAGTATAAGGTCATCACCAGCAGGCTTGCTTTTACTGAGACCCCATCAGCACCTGGCCTGCTCTATGGGGACATGCTATACAGGTCGTTTAGACTGGAAGCTTTGTGAGGGCAGGGGTCATTCCTGGTCTCGGCTGTACAGCAGAGAGGTGTGGGAGGGACTGCCGACCTGAGAGGAAGGGTGATGCAGTGGAGAGAGCACAGGCTCCGAAGCCTGGCTGTGTTCAAACCCTGCCTCTGTTCCTTACTAGCTGTGTAACCATGGCAGGTGACTTAGCTGCTCTGGGCCTCAGTTTCCTCATCTGTAAAATGAGGATAATAGTACCTACCTCATAGGCTCTTGTGGGAGTTAAAGAAGTTAATGCAGGAAAAACAATGTCAGATACTTAGTAAACCCTCAGTAAGTATTATTTGTATCTCCATAGCTTAATACATTGCCTGATGTTCAACCTTCAGTCACTCAGCAAACCTCCTACTATGTGCCCACCTAGCACTCACCTACTGTGTGCCTGGGCTGTGCTAGGTAGGTACTGGGGATGGCAATCCTGCCCTCCTGGGACACGCAGCCTGGCCAATGACACGAGTATGTTAACTCATCAGCTCTTTGTATCTAGAGCTGGGCTAAGAGCTGGGTGCTGGGGGTCCTGGCCCTGGGGGTCAGGGAAGGCTGCCCCGAGGGCTAGCATTTGAGCTGAGATCCAAGGGGTGAGTAGTTCTCAACCAGGTCAAGTGCGGGTGGGCTGGGGTGGAGAAGAGTAGCAGTTAATTAGTGGAGAGGCAGTGAGAAGTGTAAACAATTCTTCGTAGGCAGTAAAGAACAGGAGACAAAGAGGTTCAGAGCTGGAAAGTGAAATGGAGGGAGGATTGTTTGTAGTTACTATTTTTTTTTTTTTTAAAAAGATCAAGAGATGGGACTTCCCTGGTGGCGCAGTGGTTGAGAATCTGCCTGCCAATGCAGGGGACACTGGTTTGAGCCCTGGCCCGGGAAGATCCCACATGCCACGGAGCAACTAAGCCCGTGCGCCACAACTACTGAGCCTGTGCTCTAGGGCCCGTGAGCCACAACTACTGAAGCCCGCGCTCTGCAACAAGAGAAGCCACCCAATGAGAAGCCTGCACATCACAACAAAGAATAGCCCCCGCTCACCGCAACTAGAGAAAGCCCGCGAGCAGCAACGAAGACCCAATGCAGCCAAAAATAAATAAATAAATAAATTTATTAAAACAAAAAAAAGATCAAGAGAAGCATTTAAATGCTGACAGGCAGGATTAGCTAGAGAGGGGGAGAGGGCGAGGATGTAGGTGGGGAGGGCTAATGTGCAGTGGCTGATCCCGAGGAGGGGAGAGGGCAGGGGGCCAGGACGCATGGCTGGGGCTGCTCAGGGGGAGAAGGCCTGTCTGCCTACAGGAAGGCAATGGGTGGGGGTGGGGTGGGGCAGGCACAGAGGCAGGCAGGTCTGTGGATTCAGACTTAGGTGCTCAAGATCTGTTGAATAAATAAGTGTTCTCCTGTAAGAACTTACAAATACGTACTTCATTAAGGTTCATCGTGACCATGAACGCTAGGCACGTCCCAGCAGCCGATCTCAGGGTCCTTGTACACGAATCACCAGTAAGACAGTGGGGACATTTGCTCTCACCAGACAAGGAGAAGCCCAGCGCCCAGTGGGCTGCAGTGGGCTCTCTCTGTCTCCTGGCACCGCCCTGTGGTGGATAACTGGACGTCACAAGCCATGGGCTTGCTCACTTCTCTCCCAAACTAGTGGGCATCACTCATGCTAACCACGTGACTTCCCACGTTATGTTCATTTGGACCAACGCACAATGTGCTCGATAGGATGGGGCAGAACACCTGGGGTGAGTGCTCCAGAGACCCATGTATTCCAGGCACCATCTGGTTTCTCTTACACGTGGGGAAGCTGAGGCCCAGGAGGGCAGGGAAGGTTAGTTAGCAACAGCTCATTATCCACATAGGTGACCAAGTCTGTAAAACACTTAAATGTATATATATATATGTTGTTTGTCTGCTGACACAGTGCTGCATTTTCCTGTAGGTGGCGGGGTGGCAGGGTGGTGAGGCTGGGGGCTAAGACTAAGGCTTCACACTGGCTCACTTCTTCCTGTCTCCTCTTACCTCTTTTTCTTGCTCAGTCTACACTCTTGCAGCACAGTGCTGAGTACACCACATTGTTTTATCCCTCCCTGCCTTGGCACATGCTGTTCCTACTGTTTAGAATACTCTTTTTTGGAGGGATTTTATGGACCAAAGCTTCCCCCTAAAATTCATATGTTGAAGCCCTGACCATAAGTATCTTAGAGTGTGATTATCTTTGGAGAAAGGGCCTTTAAAGAGGTAATTAAGGTTAAATGAGGCTGTAGGGGTGGGGCCCTAATCCAATATGACTGGTGTCATCATAAGGAGAGGAAGAGATACACAGAGGAAAGGCCCTGTGAGGACACAGCAAGAAGGCAGTCATCGGCAAGCCAAGGAGAGAGGCCTCAGAAGAAATCAGTCCTCCAGTACCTTGATCTTGGACCTCTAGGCTCCAGAACTGTGAGAAAATAACTTTTTGTTATTTAAGGCACCCAGTCTGTGATATTTTGTTGTGAGAGCCCTAGCAAACAAATACATGGAAGTCTTAATTCTTTTCTATACACAAGTAATTGTTTCTTATAAAAGATTTAAGTACAGAGGTATACCAAGCAAATGCGAAAGTCCTTTCAAATCTCCTTTCTTGTTTCACTCCCCTCCCCAGAGGATACCCTTTTTCTACCTTTGCTTTCTGTATCTGCACATTTGTATTATTACGTACATGAGACTTGCCTATGGATATTTTTCTACAGCTTGCATTTCTTCACTTAATATCATAGAGATTTGCTCTGTCAGCACAAAAAAAGTCTTTCTCATTGTTTATAAACAGTATTTTAAAGTCTATGCTATATCAGTTTATTTAAATATTCCTATGTTGATGGGCTATTTCCAAGTTTTTCTTTTAATGAACATCTATGTAAAATCATATTTCCGCACAGATTTGCTGAGTCAAAGGGTCAGTGCATTTTATTTTGTTTTAATGTTGCATATATTTATTTGACTTTTAATAGGTAGAACAATGACATGATTTCTAAGCACAAGAGCGTATAAAGAGAAAGCCTGTACACCCACCATGACCTCTAACCCCCACCTCTCAACACGCGCCCCTTGCTGTGCTCTTCTTGTGTACCCTTTCAGGTTATTTTTCTTTTTCAAATGATTATATGATCAAAAAGGAATACGTGTTCCTTTTGCTTCCTCTCTACATAGAGTACAGTATATACATTGTTCTGCAACTTGCCTTTTCTCTACTTACCATTATAATTGGAGGCCTTTCCACATCAGAATATAGAGAAAGTCCTCATCCTTTTTAAAAGCTGCACAGTTTCCCTCTGTTCAGATCCATCATAATCTATTTAACTAGATTCCTAGCAATGCTCCTTTAGTTTGTTTTACATCTCTTGCCGTTCCAAACAAGGCTGCAATCAATAGTTCATGGTTTTTGCATTTTAGATTTTGATAAATTGCCTCCTGATATACTGTCTTGACTCCTTTGTCTAGCAAAATCAGTCTTTGAACGGCCTTCAAGTATCACCTCTGCAAGCTTCGGCGCCCCCATCGTCACGCACGCTCTCTATTCTGCAGCTCCTACACCTGCTGGGACTTCTCTGGGTGCGCTGGCCCCACTGCACCGTAATTTGTTGATTGATGTATCTGTTTTCTCTCACTGGACTGAGTGAGAATCTCTTCAAGGGCAGAGATCGTGTCTTGGTCATCTCTGTATCGCCAGTGCCTAGCACAGTCTTGGCATACAGTAGGTACTTAATAAATAACTCGGGAGAGGCAGAAGTGAATGTAGGGTGAAAGAAACAGTCATTCCAGTTTGCCCTGGGTCACCTGCATGCTGTCCCGAGGGGACACATGTAAAAGAGGGAAGATTCGTGACCCTGTTTCTTTCTGCCCTCACTGGGCCATTGCATGCATGGTGCCTGCCGTGTGTCATGGCAGGTTGACTGGAAGTGCTTCTTGGAGCGATCCAGGGAAAATGCCTGTTGTTTGCTGTTCTGGCTTCACATTTAATAACACACGAGCTTCTGACGTCATTACCCTCATTGCTGAAAACAGCAATGCAAATTAAACCCAGGGAGAGAGAGCATTTTCAGTTAACTGGTCTTACCTCAATTTCCTGATACGAGTTGTTGATCATGGCTATTAGCATGTTGAGCAGCACGACCACCATGGTGACGTTATAAACGCCGTAGAGAACATAGCCAATGTTCTCGATGAATTTGTGGTCATATTTCAGCACCACCGAGATCACTTCAGACAAGCCAAAGATGGACCAAAATAAGGTTTTGAAGCTTTCTTCAACCCTACAAGGAAACAGACAGTCCTCTCAGGCGGTTTGCATCTGCTGACACTTCTCACAGGAGAGTTGCCACTACCCAGACATCAGTGGTTACCCTGGAGTAGGGCTGGGGCTGCTAGCTGGTATCTGTACTCTGAAGTCATGAGATATTCAGGTTTCTAAGAAGACTTTGAAAGACCATGATAAAGGGTAGGCTCTTTCTTTTCCATTCAACCCTTTTATTGGGACTCTCGGCTGCAGCATCAGTTTTTTTCTTGTTGCAATTACTTAAACATTTAAAATTAACCACCAGGGCAAACGTTTGTCCGTGTAGGTTATTAGCTTCAGAAAGCATACTCTTCCTTCAATAGTCTCTTGAGTGTCTTTTCTCAGACTACCCAGCCCCACAGGAGAGGGAAGAGGATGGTGTTCGCTAATGGAGCCAGCAACATTGGCGACTGGGGCTTGCTGGGCATTTGACACAGGGCAGCACCCTTAAGCCCCGTGACCACCTCTGTGGTGGGCTGGCTTATTCCCTCCATTTGACAGATGGAAGTACTGACGCTCAGAGCCTTCCGTGCCTTTCCCAGGAGCACTCAGCTGGCAAGTGGGTGCAAATCCAGGCATGTCAGAGGTTTTCAAAAGCAGGTCCTTCTAACCACTATGCTTTACCACCATCCTGGCTGCAGCCACATATATCGGGTGCTCTAAACTGGGGATGAATTTTCAGGAATGAGAGTGATGAGTCTGATGTGTCCATGTTGATCAAATTCACCAGGTAACTGCCCAAACCTCACCCTGCAGCTCACTCAAGGTAGACACTGCATGTACTGTAAGGGCCGCCCAGGGAAGAGCTGGCTTTTAGGACACTGCTCTTTGACACTTGAGATTATCAAGTCACCAAATACACTGGTTTTAAGAGTAAGGTCCAAGCACGTTTTACAGTCTATACTTTGTGGCTCTGACCCTATATCAGGTTTGTGACACAGAATTCAATTAGAAAGCTGGATTTTGGTTGGGTGGTTTAGAACATGCCTGTGTGTGATAATATCTGAATGGTTAAGTGCAGGGCTTTTAGTTTGCATCCAGAGTTTGGGTCCTATTATGAGAAAGCACTTTCTTTTTTCTCTTTAACATTTCAGATTTTTAGCACTTACCCACAAATGGCCAGGATTAGCTAGATCTCGGGAGAAAAATCAGCGTTTTTTAAGGATTGGCATTTATTTGACAAGATGTACAAAAATACTAGTACTTGTCACTTTGGCTAAAAGTCCAACACTGACTTGCATGAATTTTCAGCTCTCCTGTGTGAGAGAGAGTACACGTGTGTGTGTGTGTGTGTGTACGTGTGTGTGTGTGTACGTGTGTGTGTGAGTGTGTGGGTGTACGTGTGTGTGTGAGTGTGTGGGTGTACGTGTGTGTGTGTGTCTAGCCAGCTGTTTGCTCATTCCCTGTGCATCTCAGAGTCTGAAAACTGAACACTGAACTGAGTTTTTGTTCTCATTATTTGTTTTTGTTTTCTTTTAAATCTGTGAGTTTGGAATATTTAATTTATCTTAGTTTTAGTAAGCAGGAATTTAGTTAGGGGTTTAGAAATAAAGACTGGGTATCGAGCTATTATTTTAGAGCTCCAGCTCCTGATGCTATTCTGAGAAAGGGGGAAAACTTTCCTCACATGAGATGCAGCACCCATGTTGTGTGAAAAAGATGCCGTTCAATGTGTGGGCATGATTCACTGCAGGTATTGCCTTCCATTAAGAAGCAATCTTTCATTTATCACCCTAGTGGAAGGGGACAGTGGCAGAGAGAATCTAAAACCACTCAATGAGCCCCAAATAAAAACTGAAAGGAGATGGCAGAACATAATTTCTCTGATACTTGGTCCCTTCCTAGCAGGGTCAGGTGAAAACCAGAGGACACGCTGTCCAAGAGAGGGGCTGGGCAGACAGATACTGGTCCAGGATAATGTACTTACCAGGAACAACTTAAGAAGTGGATAATACATCCAACTGAGGGACATTTAACAGAAATTCATTTTCCCTTTCTTACCTTGGAAAACCCCACAAACCTTTGGCTGACATAAATGAAGCAAGCAATTCTAAGCAATTCTAGAACACATCCAGGGAAAACCTTCTGCATTTTGAATAGGGAAAATGGCCTAGATTCGGCATGCGTTTTGTTCTCATTTGCTTCTTGCTATGAATTTTGTTACTAAGCTGTGATTTATCCCTGGTGCCTTGCCTTAGGCATTCTGTGTTAATAATCTGGAGGGGACAGAACCAGCCCACTAAGCAGTATGTGTTCCAGTAAAAGAAGAATATTTACAGATCCCTAAACCTATGCCTTTGCCCCTCCTCTAACACCCCACCTCCACCCCCAAGGCTTGGAATGCTGATCTGTTCAGTTTGTTGTCTGGGCATCAGACAGTCTGCACACCTGTTTCATTTCTATTCCATAGCTTCAGGATTCACCTCTGGAATTGAATTTGGTCATGACCTCCAGGAGAATCTAATTACAAGTGGCCCAGACTCACTGGGATTGCCTGAGTGGAAGTAACCCCCCTCCAAAGCAATAATCTCTGCATCAGGCTGGGCAGGAAGGGATTTTAGCCAAACTGTGCCTTTTTAACAAACTCTTCTAAGTTCTTTAGGGAGTGTCTATAGCCCTTGCTTCCTCTTATCATGGGGCAAAATGAGTTGCAGTAACAAAGACTTCCTTTAAGGAAAAGCTGGGTTCATTGTCTTGGCTCATCCATAATGGCTAGATTCACTATTGGGGTCTCTTGGGACTTTCATTTGTACTCACGCCCCGTGACATGAACTTTCAGTGGACTAACTGAATAGACTATTTTTGCTGTTGTTGTTTCTCAGAGGGGACATTATGGGCTGAGTTTATGTCCAGTTAGCTGGGCTAAGTGGTAAGCAATACACTATTTTATCCATAGCTCAAACCATGTAACTAAATAAATTCTAAATGGAATTGAAGCATTTAATGTTTAAAAATTACATAGTCAAAGCCAGAATAAAATATTAGTAGTTATATAATCTTGGCCTGGGAGAGGTTTCAAAACTACAGAGGGAAAGTTTGAAAGATATTCTCACATAAAACTTTACTTGTAGATATTGAAAACATATTAAGTAAAAATATAAGGCAAAAGACTGAGGAAAGGATTTGTATTTGCAACACATATGACAATGGATGATGTCTTTCTTAGATAAAGAGCTGTTATAAATCAATATGAAATGACAGACATCCTTGTTGAAAAATAAAAGGAGGACAAAATCTTTCAGGAAAACTTGATGCTTTTTGTGGTGACAAGAGCTCCACAAGTAACTTGATAGGTCAGGTTAGTGGTGTCTTCTGGTTTAATATGTAGTGGGAAATAAGTGAAACGTGTCCTCACTGCATTGTGTTACATTGACCTTGGAAACCTATAATAATATATGCTTAGAGAGAAGGCTGGCCTTGGAGAGGAGTGAGTAGTACCTTCCTCATCCCAAGAGCTTGGGCACTGGAGCGAGCCCCAATGTCTTGTGAGGTAATGATGCTCTCTGAGTCATGTACCAGTCATCACCCATAATTTTCAGGAGCTATGGGATACAGGGCATGGTGCAGAAGACCAGTCACTGCAGAGGTCTGGGACTGTCTTTCAAGAAGAAAGTATCTTGCAGTTGACGTAGATGATATTCACCGTGAAGCCACTTGTCTCACGAAAAGTCCCCACTGTCAGATAGCTGGTCTCTAGGCTAAACTTGAGGTTCTTTACTGATAGGCATGGTGGCTGCTGGTTCCATATCCTCCTCCCACCCACTCTGGCTCTCTACCAAGTTTGCCACAGATTCCTCCAATTGTGTCAGTCACAGGAATCTTCACAGAGATAGCCGGAGGAGTAAGAAAGCAAAGGTGCATGCCTGGTTCAAATCCCAGCCCCATCATGTACCGGCTGTGTGAGCTTGGGCATGTTACAAAATCTGCTTGAGCCTCAGTTTGCTTATCTATGAAAGGGATAATGGTACCTTATTATTAAGTTGCTGTGAAGATTAAATGGAGCAACCCATTTAAAGTGTATAGTAAGAGTCCAATAAATGGTACCTATTATTTTTATTCATGTGTTTATTTGCCAAACATTCACTGAACTCCAACTATGTGCCAGGCACCATACAGAGCAGGATGCAGGAGGCACAGGACTTGTTCGTCTCTGTGGAGGTCCCAGTCTAAAGCAAGCGCACTGGTGTGAGCCAGCGCTACAAGGCTGTGGGCAAGGATGCTCCGGTCGCCTTGCCCTACCCAGGAACTCATACAACCCCATCAACCTTCAGGTGCCTCCACACAGGGCTGAATGGAGTTAACAATTCAGCTGCATACTGACTTTTCTGAACAAGGCCCGTTTTCCTTCCTATTTGCAAGGATCATCACCAACCCTTGATTTCATGCAAATCCCCTTTCTGATTTCTCCAGCCTGTGCTGTCTTTGATTGTTTGACTTCTGCCTTGCAGTGGAAGGGGCTGAGGTTTCATCAATAGGCCACCCTAGCATAAGAACTGCTCCTAATGAAGTCAAAGGGGAAAAAGTGCCTGAGAGTGATGTTGAATAGACCGTGATTCACCCTCTTCTTACCCGGCGGGGGTGTGTGTGTGTGGGAAGGTTGGGGCAGACTTATCATGCAGAAGGCAGGAACGAGGTAATCCGTTCTCTACCAGGTCTGTCTCGCCTGGATAACAGGACTTTAATAACAGGTTGTCTGAAGAGGCAGTTGTGTATGGGCCTCAGAGAACAAACGGATTAACAAGGCGAGGGTTTGGGGCAATTGTTATGGAAATTGCTGCTGCTTCAGGATGCCATGAGGCCCTCCCCTCAGTGTCATGGAACTCTGCCCGCCACCCCGAACAGTTCAGTTCAGGGTTACCTACCCAAATCTGCAAGTAGCAGCCTCAAATTAAGCAGGAGGCTCAGCTCCTGAAAGGTTGTTTTCTCAAGTTCAAAGACAATAGCTAGCCTTGAGCTAGAGTTCTGCTGAAGCGGAAACAATGCTCACTTGCCATCCCAGTGGGGACTGCTAGAAGGTGCTTGGAATCTAGAAAGACCCCCGCACCAGGGCTCTGCTTCTCTAATACCCAGACCTGGAGACTGAGAGCAGTTGGACCAGCCTTGAGGGAGTCAGGGCAAGAGCGTCCAATGCCTGAGGAAGTCTGGACCTCACCCCTGCCATGGTCCTCTGAATCACCTCTTGGTTTATCCTGGGCCCTAAATGAGGCGTGATTTAAATGGTCCAGAAGTAGAAGAGTCTGGCCCCAGAATCAGGGCCAAGGAACTGGGATGCACAAAGCCCGGATTTATTCATACTGAGGGTCCAACTCTCCCCCTGATAGCCCGGTTGCTCCTTGAGGGCAGAGCTATGTTTTCTTTCCCCTTGAAACCCCAAACCTAGTGCAGAACCTGGCACACTGAAGGTGCTAAATAAATTCATTGTCCTTTGAATGAATGAGTCCCCGTTGCATATTTTGGCTCCCTGTTCCTGATCCCAGTGTTGAGGTGAGGCTGTTGTAACGCAGAGTACAGGTTCTGGGTTTAACTGTGAGCTTTTTGCTAAATAACTTTGCCTCGCTGTGCCTCTTTTTTCCTAGCTGCAGAATGGGAAAACAATAATGTCTACTTCACAGGCTTGTCGTGAGGATTAAATAAGTTAGCAGAATGTTTGTGGGGTGCATAAAACACTGCCTGGCACAGTGCCTGAAAGACTCTCATACCCTACCATCAATTCTCAGAATAATCCTTTAAAAATATGAATCAGATCCTGCCTCTCTCCTTTAGCAGCTTTCCATAGGCTAACAGTCAAACCTAGTCACCCAGCCAAGGCTCCCCTGACCTCACTCTGGCTCGCCCCTCACTCGGGGTGCTGTGCCCCTGCCCCTCTGCCTGGAGTGCCCTTCCCCCTTCTCTCCACATGGCCCCTCCTCATTCTTCTCATCCGTTAGACTTTAATTGTCACATGACTTAATTGTCACATGGTCAGGTCAACCTTCTCCGACCATGTCTGAAGGAGGTCCTTTTCTAATTATTCTTTTGCATGACAATTTTATTTCCTTCCTAGCTGTCAGCACTTAACCTAAAATGTTCTTATTTGTCTATTTGTTTATCATCAACATCACCATCATTATTATTATTTTGCCTCTTTTCCCATTCACGGAGCATTGTGACCTCCACAAGGTCATGACTTGCTCATGGCTCTGCCATCAGTGCCCAGAACAATGTGTGGCTCACAGTGGGGGCTCAGGAAACATCTTTTGTCAATGAATGGTTGAAGCTAGGAAACTGAGGCACGGGGTGATGTGGTCTTAGCTTGCCTCAGACCCACTTAACAGCTGTTTTTCTGTTAATATTCTAGAGCGAACCCTGGACAGTCCAGTTTCCTGTCACTGTCACTTTGAAGAATGACAGTTTAAACCTTATTCCCATCCTAGAGTTGAATTTTAGTGAATAAAAGGTCAGAATTTCCCCGTTTAAGATGCTACAGTCAGTCTGAGAATAAGACAGAGGACTTGAGTCCCTTAAGGATAAGATAGAGGGGAGTGCCTGCAAATATGCTGTGAAGGCCTCATCCCAAAGAGCACATTTTCTATGTACCATCAGGTCTTTTTCCTCAAAACTTTGTGGGCTTTCAGCCTGTTCCAGAAGTGCAAAGGTACCAGGCTTTTAAAATTCATGTCATGAATAAACATGAGGAGAGGGTATAAATAAACATTATATGATAGTAGAATGTCTGCTATAATAGGTATAATCATTCTAAAGTAGCTCAGGGAAAGATCTATATTTTTATCACTTATTGGAGAATTATGTGAAGATAAGAATTTACATTAGACCCAAACTATCTTTTTGACACGTAAAGGTCATTTCCAGATGCCCAGCCTCTATGAGCCTGACCTGGGCCCCAGCATTGACCACTGCCATCTCCTCCATCAAGTCTTAGACCTCTCTGTGCTAGTTTCTCCACATGAAAATGGGTATAAAGAGTTCTCTCATTCCCCCCAAACCCTTATGCCTAACTTGAATTCATAAGATGAAAGGTGAGATTATAACTTTCAAATATGATAAAGTATGATGATAATGCTTGTGTATCAGGGATGCCCATATTTCAACACGGACCCAGGATCCTGGGAAAATCTCTCCTCATTAAAGCCCAGGAGGCTGACTCCATTCCACATCCGCACCTGCAAACACATTCAGCATGCTCAGCCCAAAGCACACGGCAGAGGCCACGGTCCCATGATGCTGTGCTGATTTCTCTTAACTGGCCATTGGTTATAGTGAGTTTTATGAGGGCAGACAGGATAATCCAGCCTTGGCTGCCCTAGTGGGACCTCCTCTGCAGGTGGATCCTTGTTGGGGCTGTGGCCCTTTGCTGTCAGAAGGCCCCTCTGGCTCATCACTCCCTTCTGGATGTTTCTGGGCCTGTGTGGCTCACCTGACCATCTCCCTTTTCTCCCTTCCTTGGGCCAGGGAAGTCTCAGGCTCTTCTGTTTGTAAAACACAACATGGCATTTTTAGCTTAAGGGCCCCATGCACCCCTTCAGCAAGTCTCTGCTTGTCCCTTGGTGCTGAGGATGGGCCCTCTTTAAGGCCCCACTGCTCCTGCAGTCCTTTAGGATATGGACCACTTCACCCATGCTCCTGGGAGGTAGATCTGAGTGTTTGACTTCAGCTCTGCTGGGTATGGGTCCTGAGGAAGGCCAAGGCCCCTATATCTTTCCTGGATCACTGGGACCTTGCCCTCTTCCCCATCATGCTCTCCTTGATACCCTCCCCACATCCTTTTAGGGCCTTACCTATGTCAAAACCTGGAGAACATCCTCCTTCTCCCCCCCTCCGCACCCCCCGCCACGTGCAGGCAGTCACCGTGGTTCATCCACTCTAACCGCCTCAGCCTCCTTCTCCATCCCCTGTCCACAGCCTCTTCATGGATCTATCAGCTCCCTCTGGAGCTGCATTTCCTTCACAACATTTGCTCAGTTGTAAGCGAGCCCTCATTCCTGTGACTATTTGATTAGTATCTGTCTTCCCAACCAGTCTGCAAGTTCCTTGAGGGGAGGAATCCCGACTGCTTCTACTCATCATAAAACCCCCAGCACCAAGCTCGGGCATCCCCTCCCATCCTCTCCCATCCCTTCCAACCCATCCTTCGCACCATTGCCGCAGCGCTCTTGCTGAGGGCAGATCCGACCATGCTTCCTCTTTTTAAAAAGGCCTCATCGGAGACTCTAGCACCCTATTGGGACTTACTTAAAAGACCTTCACAATTTGGCTCCTGCTGGATTATCTGATTGAATTTTCTGCCATTTCCCTAAACTTTCACCTGCTTGCCTATTTTTTTTTCTTCTTTTTACCAAAGTTTATTCTTAAATGTACCATAAGCTGTAAGACAACACTTCATTCCAGCTACAGGTGGCAACAGATGTTATGGCAGGCAATCCAGATGTTTAAACAGGAAAGGAATAAGGATCACCATGGCCTCAGGCACAAGGAAGAGCTGACTTCTGGGCAGATTTCTTACCTGCACCTTGGCCATGGGGCTTTCCCCTCAGCCTTTGCTTTTAGCTCCTAGAGTTTCTTCCGCTCCTCTTTCTGTTTCTGCATGAATATCTTATCTCATCCATCTTCTTGGTCTGTTTCTTGGGCTGCTTTAGGGGCTTCTTCCTGCCACCATTGTGGCCAGACATGGTGTTTGTTGTCCCTTCCCCAGACCCTGCCACTGGAAGCGGCTTTTGTTGTTGTTAAGAAAATTTTCACGTATTATGAGGCATTGAAACATCTGAACAAATCCATATCTGGGCAATGAGGCAGCTGCTTTCTCCTTCACTTAAAAATGCCCTGCTCCTTTACCTTAAACAGGCTGGAATGCCCTCCTCATCCTCCTCCAAGACCCTCCGTTTAGGGTCACCCCCTCCATGAAGCCTTCCCTGACCCTGCCAGGCAGAGTTCAGTGCTTCCTCCTCACCGTGCTGCCCAAGTACCCTTTGATGATGATCACATGGTGTAAAATAACTGATGCACCCCCCTCCCCCTTTTTTTTTTGGAATTCCCTACTTGTCTACGCATTCCTCAGGGATGGGAAGATTGTCTTATTAATCTCTATGACACCTGGGCCAAAACAGAACTTGGCATGGAGTAGCTGTTTCATAATGTTTGTCAAATGAATGAGCACACTTTGGAAAAGAAACCTGCTTTACCCAGGGGACAATCACAGGCTGATTATTGAGAGTTGAGATATAGAATCATCAGGTTCTCAATGATAATCAAAATCTGAATTTAGTATGCTATTCTTTAGAATTTAGTGTCACAGGAAAGTGACCCAACTTTTTTTTTTTTTTTAAATGAATTGACATGTATTTATTTATTTATTTATTTTTGGCTGTGTTGGGTCTTCGTTTCTGTGCGAGGGCTTTCTCCAGTTGCGGCAAGCGGGGGCCACTCTTCATCGCGGTGCGCGGGCCTCTCACTGTCGCGGCCTCTCTTGTTGCGGAGCACAGGCTCCAGACGCGCAGGCTCAGTAGTTGTGGCTCATGGGCCTAGTCGCTCCGCGGCATGTGGGATCTTCCCAGACCAGGGCTCGAACCCGTGTCCCCTGCATTGGCAGGTAGATTCTCAACCACTGCGCCACCAGGGAAGCCCGACACAACTTCTAAAGGCACTCAGCTTCTCCCTTAGAGCATAGGCCCTGGTATGGGAGTGGGGGAGTTTCAGGTAAAAAGGTGGAGGACGGGCTTGGAGCCATGCAGATCTGGGTTCACATCCTCTTTTGGCTCTGTGGTCTTGGGCAAGACCAATATCTCATGGAGCTTCAGGTTCTTGGTAGTAGTATCTATGTCATTCCGTTGTTGTGTGGATTAAACGAGAGGGCAGATCATGTGTCTGTCATGAGTTGTTCAACAGCAGGGTGGTGCGGTGGTCCTGGGGTGGTGTATGTGTGGGCAGAGTCTCAAGGAGCCTCTGCCTCAGCCCCAGTGCCCATCTCCAGGTTCACTGGAAGGAGGAACTGGCTTTCCTGCAGCCCCACTGAGGGGGGGTGGAGCTGAGTCAGTGCCTTCTGCCCCGGGTGTGCATATGAGTCTCTCTGTAGGGTATGGAAATTTCCCATGACTGTCATGGAAAATAGAAGCTTCTAATTTTGCCTAGCACTGCTGAAGTTCCTTCCATTAAAATGATTCCTGGGGAACAGAATAACCTTAAGAGAGGTATTTTTTGATTAGCAATGTCTCAACCCAGCTATGCTATGAAGCTGACTCCACAACAGCCTGTAGAAAAGATTGGCTGGGATCATCTTTTGAGGGTCAGGGCCTACATTTTTTTTTTTTTTTTGGAATTTAGTTTTGGCTGGGTAGGGTCTTTGTTGCTGCACGCCGGCTTTCTCTAGTTGTGACGAGCGTTGCGGTGCACAGGCTTCTCACTGAGGTGGCTTCTCTTGTTGCGGAGCACGGGCTCTAGGTGCACGGGCTTCAGTAGTTGTAGCATGCGGGCTCAGTAGTTGTGGCTCACGGGCTTAGTTGCTCCGCGGCATGTGGGATCTTTCCGGACCAGGGCTTGAACCCGTGTACTCTGCATTGGCAGGCGGATTCTTAACCACTGAGCCACCAGGGAAGCCCAGGGCCTACATTTAATCTCCAGTCAAAATTAAGTGGGGGAGGCCAAGTTCATCCAAAGAGAAGACCAGGAGCCCATCCTGGGTTATGTTAGAGAGCCCTTCACTTCCCTGCTCTGGGTCCCCTCATTGACCCCAACCCCTCCCATTCTTCTTTGTGTACCTGTCCTGTCATGGTCACCAGTCCGAGTATAGGGAAGGCCACCCTTTTCCTACACATTCTCACCCAGCTGTATTTCATTAGTGAGCCAAGGATTTTTGTCTCTGTTTTTCCAACACTGAAACTAGAGTGCTGGACCTCAAGGTTTCCATATGATCTCTAAGCAGAAAGCCTTTGCCTATGGAACATGTGCATTCCGGCAAAGGTGGCCACAAAACAAAACTGCATAAAGCAAATCCTATTTGTCTACTGACTTCCATGATAAAAATCAAAGGTATGTTCCCATTAAGAACAAAATTTCTAACAGTTGGAATTGAGAACTTTAAGACTTTTTGAAAGAAAATGCATTTTCAGGCGATTTCACCTCCACTTCCTTACGCCCGTCTCAGGACACTTAGATTTTATACTCTGGGAGCATAAAACTGGTCTGCACACCTTCTCCTCCTCACCTCTGGTCATTTGCAGTTTCTAATAGAAGTGACTTAGAGACAATGAGCTGCCAGCTGGTGCCCATCTGCCATGCGCAGGCAGGCCCAGCTCACCACCCAATAACCCGTGCGCACACGTGCCCCTTCTCCTGCTCCTCCCTTCACGCCAGCCCCCGACACTGAAGCAGCTGTGAAACATAACCAGACCTTTGGTTCTGAAGGGAGAGGAGGCTGGAAAGTTGCCTCCTAACTGCTCCTAGGATTTGACTGCAGACCATGCTCTCCGCTGGAATCTGGCTACGTATTCTGACTGCACAGAGCTTGAAATCCTATCAATAACGCACTCACTTAGGTTAACAAGCTCTTTTTGTTTTTCAATGCGCAGAGCTGAGCGTGGTCTGTCTCCCCATCTGAGTAATGATGAGGTAGAATCAGATCAGCATTTCTCACTGTGTGGTCCCAAGACCACCTATATCAGAATCCCCCAGTGGATTGTTTGTGCTGACTTCTAGGCCTACCTGGAAAGGTCGTAACTAGGCTCTCTAAGGGGTGGGGTCCGGGAAGACTCAGGTTTAGCCATCTCCCCGGATGATTCCGGTGTGGTCTGAGAAACACTGGTCTCAGTGAAGACTGTTCATACTGTGTGTTTATTCATACCCTGGGCAGAATTAGTTCAATCTGTCTGTTTTCCTCTACCTCCCCTCAGTGAGGTGTGCCAGGTGGACGGGATGGGAATTTGGGGGTGGGGAGGGAGGTACAGTGATTCTGGAACTGGAACACCCTGGAGGTTAGGGCAGGGCTTGGCTGAGGGTTGTGGGTCTGTTGCTGGTGGAGGAACCTTCTTCTTCTCTTTCCTTTTGTCCCAGGACGTCTCTCCCCCTCCCATTTGGGACAGCACTATAACTGAGGGGGATTCGGGTGGGACTGGCTTTTGTGAGCTGGCCTGGGCCCACACCCCTAGGTGAACAGGGCTCCCGTGAGACAGCTGTCTGTTGGTTCCTAACAGCTGACTTTCAAAGTGGACCCCCTTAGGGACCCAAGCTGTCCTTGAACATGGCTGGGGTGGGGTTGAGGGGGGCAAAGATAGGGGAAGGGTACCCGCAGTGTGCTCCAGCCCAAATTTCCTTTCTGTATCGTTGAGTCTTCTGACTCTATAGAAGCAGTTGAGAGGACCATCTTACCCTAAAGCTATAAATTCCACACACAGAAAGAGGGCGCCCTGGGGGTGGGCCAAAGGGATGATCCTGAGCTGGGCAGGGTGGCCTGGGTGTGGGCTGTTATGAAGCATTCTCCAAGGGAGTCATTGGACTTTATCATCAGCTTTGCTGGCACTCAGAATAGCTCTGAGTCCCCCTGAAGCACGAGAATCCTTTATCCTCATGTGGCTTTTTGCTTATCAAAGAAGATCTCTGGGGGGGTGCGATACGCTCCAGAGAGCAGTCAAAAGGTAAGAGATGACATTTACAAAAATCCATTCTTTCCTCTCCACTTCACCGCTCTGTTGACTGTTTTCCTGTTCAATCAAATCCTATTCACAGCTTCACATCCCATTTTAGGAGTTGCCAAGGCGATAAATATCCTGTCCTTTCTTTACTGTGCTTGCTTCGGCCACGCCTTTTTCTCTCCCTTGCCCATCCTGGAGAGCCTGAATCCTCTTTGGTTGGGTTTCTCACGTCTAGAAAGCTCCATTCAGTTCCCAGCAATGGGACAAGCCAATTGCTTTGGCCCTTCCTCCTGCTGTTACCTTTCCCCATGACTTTTCCTGATCCCAGAGACTCCCTTTATAGATTGGCTGTGCTGTGTCCAGCTGAGAACTGTGGCCTGGACAGCCCTGCTCTTAAGTCATGCCCTTTTTCATTTTTCATGTGTCGTGTGCTACCAACTTTCGGAGGGACTGTGGGCTGACAGTACAGCCTCCTTGTAGGGGGAGCGAAGGGGGATTGCACAGAACACCCAGGGCAGGAGAAATGGGACAGAGGTCCTCATGGTCAGATTCCCAGTCAACTGCTTATCCTACTGCCTCGAATCTGGCTTCCTTTCTCCTGTTGATTCCCTCATTCTTGCTTATGAAGCATTTAGTGAGCAATGCTATGTACAAGACATCGTGCTAGACTGGAAACACAGGAGGGACATCAGGGCCTGACCACAGAGGGTGAGAGTCTCTGTGTATTGACTGACATCTTGACTTGACATCAATAAACAATGCATCCCGCACTGAGTGTGTACAGTTAGCTTTGCCTCTAGCAGATCCAGAGCAAATTTGCTTTTGGGTGATTCAAGCTTATTTCATTCCTTCAACAGTTAATCACTGAGTGTTGGAGTGCTATAAAGTGGTCCAACTGATCCACTAATGCACTTGGCCTGATGTGGTGGACAGTTGGTAGGCTAGGCCCCTGTCCAGAAAGGTCCCATAGAGCCAGTCGGTCCCCAGGTGTCCTTTCTTACAGCTCATCCTGCCCCCTCCTCCTTATTACTCATCGTTTCCATTATGATCACTATTATTCATTGAAGGCTCATTATATGCCAAGCACTATATTCAATCTGATTTCTTCTTTTTGGATCCTTACAACAATCCTGTGAAGCTGGCCATCTTGGTATTCTCACTCCAGAGCTGGGGACATGAATGCCCAGGGGGGTTAAGCACTTGCCCAAGGTCACACAGCCAGTAAGAGGAGAACTCAGACTGAAACCTCGTCTGCCTGAGCCGGGGGCGTGTGGTGTGCTGAGACACAGAGCTAGGCACCCCTCGGGTGCATTTCTCAGCGCTGGCCAGGCACCTGTTCTCTGTGAACACAAACTACTTCTTTGCCTCCGAGAGTAACAGCTTTTGTGCTTCAGCAGCACCAGAGGCCCACCCTTCTGGGCAATTCTCCTCGGGCGGGGCAGCGCTGTCCACGGTTCTGAGCTGAGGGGCGCAGGGTCCATCGCACTTGGTCTGGGTTCTTCGAGTTATGGACCGTCCCTTGAAGGGTGATTTCTCTGGAAGAAGGGTCAAGTGGAGGCCCCTTGCAAGGTGGGACCTGCTCAAGGAGTCTGCACGGTGCAGCTCCGCCACTGTCACTGGCTGGAAAATAAATTCCAGGCCGCTCAAGGGTTCTTGGGGACCAGTGTCCGCAAGTGCTTAGCCCTGTTGGTTCCAGCTGCCATGCTTGTGGCTGGACACCTGACTGTCCTTCCCTCAAGACTCTGGGCGGGAGCCTGATGAAAGCAGGGAGCAGTTCTGGGACCAGGTGAGCCTGGGGCAGGACCTGGACTGGAAACGCTTCTTTATAGAATTGCTTCGTTTATTTGTGAAGGTATTTATGAGCAAGGGTGGGAAGTCTTATTTCCATCTTGCCTGGTGAGGCTCAGATCAATCAAGTGACCTGGCTTAAAGTCATTAGCTACGAAATGCCTATGCCAGTGTAAACTCAGATTTGCCAGATTCTTCTACTAGACCACTGCTCAGTGCTACTGATGGCCCTCCAGGAGACCTCCTGGCGTCCCCTAGAGGGGAGGAGCTCCGGGTCTTTGTGGACATAGGCTCAGTGAGCTCCGACGCCACCCCGTGGGGGAGGCCTTGGCATTGCTTGCTCTGCCTGCAGCAGCTCCTTCTGGGCCCCCGAGTCAGTCGGCCTGACAGCGCCTTGCCTCTCGGTCACACCGCATGCCTCTTGCCTCCCTCACCTGGGCCTTCCCTGCTGCTTCTGAGGCACACGGTGCTGCAGGACTTGCTCGGTGCCCATGCACAGCACTGGTTTGCCCAGCCAGGCACGGAGAGCTGCTGACCTGTGCCCACAGGCAGACCTACCTCCCATGCTGTGCAGATATGGCTTCTCCGGGGGCGGACCTAGAAGTGTAGGTACACTAATGTCCTGTGGAGTGAATTTGATTAATGAAAGACAGCAGATGGAAAAGGTCTGGCTGATAAATTATCTAATTCTATCCTGATGGGCTATTCTGAGATGTAGTACTATATGTCTCACTGTAGAAGTCTGTGATGACCAAGTTGTATGTCTTGGTAGACGGTGGCCAGGTCAGCAACCTGTATGTGCTTTCCCTCCCCCCACACGCCATTTTCTTTTTTCCTTTGATCTTATTTCATTTGGATTACAACTCCCTCTCTCCAGTGAAATATTGGCATGCAAGACCTGCCCAGGGCTTTGTTTTCTAGGTAACATAGGCTAAGCCAATCATAATAGTAATAATTCCTTCCATTTATTTAATTTACTGTGTGGCAGCTAAATCAGCTCATTGAATCCTCACACTGTCCCTATTAAGCGGGTATTATTAGTTGCCTCATTTTAAAGATGAAGAAACTAAGACTCAGAGAAGTTAAGGAACATGCTCATGGCCACACAGCATGTAAGTGGCAAAGTGAGGATTAAACCCAGCTCTTCTGCTTTTCCAACTCCAGAACCTGAACTCGAAACCACCCTTGAATAAAGTTGCCTTTAAGCTTTAGAAATGCCAAGGAAACCTGAGCCTCTGTGAGGAGACACTTGCAAGAGGCTGCCAAGGATCCCTGGGAAGCCCGCAGAGCCCCTCAGGAGAGGGCAAAGGGGTACTCACGTTGTGAACGCTGGGTTGTACTTTGCACCTCGGTAGTAGGAGTACAGATTGAACATCCCAATCATGAAGGCCACAAATACCATGATGAAAATGACCATGAACTTGAAGATGTCTTTCACAGTTCTCCCCAGGGAGATCTGCAGGGGCCCAAAACTCTCGTTGGCCGGCAGGATGTACGCGATCCGAGAGAAGCTCAGCACGACAGCTATCGCATACAGCCCTTCCGATATGATCTGAGGGTCTGAAGGCCACCACTTGTCCCTGGCTAAAAGAAAACCATCTGGGTTACTCACTGGGCAACAGGATCTGCTCTGGAAGAGAAACCAGTTAGGCATCTTTAGAGGCCTCTAACCTCATCACTTGCCATTCCTGCCCTTGTCTTTAAATTAATCCTAATACATCGAAGGTGCCACCCTCCCTCTTGGAACATGCTGGCCCATCTGCCTGGAACACTCTCCCCTCACTTCAATCCCAGTCATCCTTCAAGACTCTGCTCAGGTGTCATCTCTTTCAGGAAGCCTTCTGTGCCCCCCACAGGCTGGGGCAGCCTCCCTGTACCCCTTTCTGCTCCCACGGTATCCCGTGTACCCTCCTGTCATGCACTCACCATGCTGCTTGCTATCCTATCTTCCTTCCCAGTGTTTGAGCTCCACAAGCAGGGGCTGTCCCATTCACAAGGAGGTGGTGGGGAGGAGCACAGACTTAGAGTCAGACAGACCTGAGGTCGAAAGTGGCCTTTCTATGCAGGGGCTGTATGTAAAATATGACTCTCGGCAAGTCAATTAACATTTTTTTTTTTTTGCTTTTAAAATCTTTTATTGTCATTTAAAAAAATTTTAATATTTTAATTTTATTGGAGTATAGTTGATTTACAATGTTGTGTTAGTTTCAGGTATATAGCCAAGTGATTCATGTAGTTATACATATACAGATATTCATTCTGTTTTAGGTTCTTTTCTCATATAGGTTATCACAGGGTAGAGTTCCCTGTGCTATACTGTGGGTCCCCGTCAGTCATCTATCTTATAAATAGTAGTATGTGTATGTTCATCCCATCTCCTGATTTATCCCTCCCCTCCACATTTCCCCTTTGGTAACCATAAGTTTGTTTTTGATATCTATAAGGCTGCTTCTGTTTTGTACATAAGTTCATTTGTATCTTTTTTTAAAAATTAGATTCCACATATAAGTGTTATATGATATTTGTCTTTCTCTGTCTGACTTACTTCACTTAGTATGATAATCTCTAGGTCCATCCGTGTTGCTGCAAATGGCATTATTTCATTCTTTTTTATTGCTGAATAATATTCCATTGTATATATATACCACAACTTCTTTATCCATTCCTCTGTCGATGGACTTTTAGGTTGCTTCCATGTCTTGGCTATTGTAAATAGTGCTGCAATGAACATTTGGGTGCATATATCGTTTCAAATTATGGTTTTCTCTGGATATATTTGGGATTGGGATTGCTGGATCATATAGTAGTTCTATTTTAAGTTTTTTAAGGAAACTCCTTACTGTTCTCCATAGTGGCTGTACCAGTTTACATTCCCACCAACAGGAGGGTTCCCTTTTCTCCATACTCTCTCCAGCATTTATTATTTGTAGACTTTTTGATGATGGCCATTCTGACCTGTGTGAGGTGATACCTCATTGTAGTTTTGATTTGCATTTCTCTTATAATTAGTGATGTTGAGCATCTTTTCATGTGCTTTTTGGCCATCTGTGTGTCTTTTTTGGAGAACTGTCTATTTAGATCTTTTGCCCATTTTTTGATTGGGTTGTTTGTTTTTTTGATATTGAGCTGCATGAGCTGTTTGTATTATATATTTTGGAGATTAATCCCTTGTTGGTTACATCATTTGCAAATATTTTCTCCCATTCTGTGGGTTGTCTTTTGGTTTTGTTGATGGTTTCCTTTGCTGTGCAGAAGGTTTTAAGTTTAATTAGGTCCAATTTGTTTATTTTTGTTTTTATTTTCATTACTCTAGGAGGTGGATCAAAAAAGATTACGGCAATTTATGTCAAAGAGTGTTCTGCCTATGTTTTCCTCTAAGAGTTTTATAGTGTCTGGCCTTACATTTTGGTCTTTAATCCATTTTGAGTTTATTTTTGTGTATGGTGTTAGAGAATGTTCTAATTTCATTCTTTTACATGTAGCTGTCCAGTTTTCCCAGCACCACTTATTGAAGAGGCTGTCCAATTAAATTTTTAAGCCTCATTTTCCCCATCTGCAAATTGGGGATAATATCATCAATGTGGTGAGGATGAAATGAAATCATTTATGTAAAGTGCTTAGCTGGAAAACAAATTGCAGGCCACTCAGGGGTTCCTGGGGACAAGGGTCTGGCACACAGCAGGTGCTGATAAATGTTTGTTAAATGGCTGAATGAAGTCCTAACCACAAGTTTAGCCATAGATCAGAACAAATGAGCTCACACGGGGGCCAGGAATCTGAAGGTTCTTGCCTGAGAAAATGCTCTTGGGTTTTGTTCCTCAGGCAGTGTGTGTCTGCGAGTTGCTCCCTGACTGAGCTAAGGCCCCAAAACTGGTGACCAGTCATCCAGGTTTGCTATGACATCCCTGTTCCAGGTGGCAAGAGTCCTGGGACCTGTCTCGTGCTGGGGAGATTCTGCTTGTGGTCACTGGTGAGGGTCTGAGCTGCCCTGGGTATATTCCTTCAGCAGAGCAAACCTGTGAAGTGTTTCTATTGTAGTTCTAACGGTGCAAGGAGCAGCAGCTTTCTTTAATAAGCTGCCTTCTATGTGCCAAGACATACAGTGATTTTCAAGTGAGGGTAGAACCTTCCTCCTGGGGCAGAGTGTGTGGGGGGCATCTGTGGTTGTCACAGTGACTGGGTAGGAGTCTTACTGGGATGCTAATATCCTGCAATGCTCCAGACAGACCTGTTCCATGAGGACTGCCCTGCTGAACAAGTCAATTGTGCCCCTGTTGAGAAATACTAAGTGCAACTTAAACTGAGAAACATAGAGAAACCTAAATTAGCCCTTACACTTATATTAGCTGTAATTTTCACAACAGCCCTATAGAGGAGGTATTATTACTGCCATTCTAAAGACTGGATTTGGGGTATGGGGTCCTTTTCAGAGCCAGGTAAATGCAGATAGCAAGGATATTACATAGTAATTCTTGGCACCCCAAGGAAGATGGAAGAGAAGAATTTTGTTCTTTATTTTCAAAGCTAGACTCTGTTAAACAATTATAATCATAAAGAGCAGTAAGAGATCTCTAGTAAGGGGAGCCAGGCCTCCATTTGACACAGGCTTTCATGTAGTGCATTCTAAATTATATGCGGAAATATATAAAGTTATAGACTTCATGTTCTCATCAAGGTCATAAAACTCAGAAAGACAAGTAAGGGGAACAAATGTATTTTTCCAATATATCTGTTGCCCTCCATGGATAAATAACACATTTGGATAACATGAAATAGGACTCAGATTCTTCAAACAGACACCAAAAGGAATTCCTTTTTTTCTCTCCCCTATAATTTATCATCTTAAACTTCAGTCGTAATAATAAAAGCCTATAATCTATTAAGATAGATTTAGCTGTTGTCAGACCCTGGTGACCCGGTCAGGACTTTTAGTGAAAAGTACTCTACTTTGACTGGTTTGTAAGAATTTTGATGGGTGTAAAAGCAAACAGCACTTTGATGATTCAGACAAAGGGATTTTCTTCCCCTTGGAGCTGTTTCTAGGAGAAAAATTGCCCTATTGTAACCTGAAAAACACCTGCCTACTTGATGCTGTAGAGGTTGGAAGGGACCATTGCCTGGCTGACCACTAGAGGGCGCTCTGCCTCCATAACTGGGGCACACGCCAACACTTTGAGATGCAAAAGATTTCAAGGGTACAGGGTGGACCACAATGCAGGGGCAATAAAGTGCAAAGCTTTGGGTTGGGTGAGACTTTAATGGGTGAGACTTTAATACAATCCAGAAAAGGAATAGAAGTCACAAGTGAGCAATACTGTGGCTTGAATCACAGCCCTAAGGAAAGTATTCAATGCAGTATCAAGATTCTCTCATCTTTCCTTAACGAACCCTGAGCAGCATAGAAGGGGAAAATATGCAAACCCACGCTTTTAAAATGTCTGGATTTGCTAAACCAACAAACGAAGAGTGGATGATTTGTAATACTACAAGACTCTCCATTTCTTAGTGTGTGTGGGGTTCCCTACCACATTTGCATGTAACATAATCTGCGTAACACAATCTACATTGAATATGGGCAGCAACTCAAGTTTTGTGTTAAGTGGCCAGCCTTCTGGAGATTATTGCTGTACCTGATCATGAAGATTCTGTGGTCATACACACCACGTGGCTTCCATCTAACAGGGACATTTGACATTCAAACTTTTCATGCCACTAGTGAGTGCCTATGAAATGTCCAGCTAATTTACCAGTAACAACAAATATCTATTGTTTCTTCTCCCCACCCATCTTTCTTTTAGTACAGAAGCCACAGTGATTGAGCCAGAAAATGACCCCAGAGGTACTAGTGATAATAACTTGTTACTATTAGTGAGCACTTAATATTTCAGAACACGGTGCAAAATTCTTCATGTGCACTACCTTATTTAACCCTTAAAACAAACTTTCTGACATGTATTATCCCAGTTTTACATATGGGAAAATAGAGGGTCAGAAAAATTAAGTAAACAAGTCCTTACAGTAAGCTACAGAAATAGGATTTGAATCCCGGTCTCTCTAACTCCAAAGCCTGTGAACATAAACACTATACCATTCTGCATCGTTTTCATTTCATGTTGGACCAGGATCCCTTGCTATCCGAGGCAGTACTGTATTTCTGGGAACACTGTAAGCCATGCCATGAAAACCTGTTTCTTCATCTATAAAATAGGAACAACAACAACAACAAAATCCTTTCTGTGGGGCTGTTGCAATGATTGGAGTTTATGGTGTAAAATGTCTATACAGTTCCTGACACCTAGAGGGTCCTTGATAAATGGATGCTTTAACTCTTATTACTAAAAATTCAATCTAGCATCTCACACTGTATGGCCTTGTGGTTTGAAAGAATTAAGGCATCTTCTAAGAACCTATCTTGCCATGAGAAAATAACTTTTGAACTGGGAAAGCAAGACTTATTTTTGCAGAAAATACAGCGATCCAATATGTAAGGAAAAGCTCCTGGATCCACATCAGAAATGAGATTTCTTTAAAAGAAAAAAAAATAAAAGGATCCCACAGAAACGCTCCAAGAACCCTTAGAAAACAAATCCATCCTTTCCAACACAAAACAATTCATTTCTCGTAGTCACTAATTACACGTTCTTTTCAGCTGGTTGTATTGCAGGGACTAGGACTTTCTTGGAGGGTGGCGGGGCGGTCGGTGTCTGCTTTGACAGTAGAAACGACCAAAGTTGGCCCCACCCATGTTACAAACCACAGCTGCGGAACAAGCCACGCTCACGGCCCCTGGCCACGCCCCGGAAGCGCGCGGAGCGGAAGGCGTAGCCTAACACCCCGCCGACTCACCGTAGGTGAAGTAGGCCACTTCTGGCGGGAGTGAGACGTTGTGCAGCGTGTCGTCCTGTACATGCTGGTCCACGTACACCTGGGCCTCGCTGGCCTTCAGGAAGGCCATGAATCTTGCGGTGAAGGAGGCCACGAAGATGGACAGCATTCCGAAATCCAGCAGGTTCCAGAGGTGCAGCACGTACTCCCGCGGCCCCTCCTCCCAGATTTCCTTGCATTCGGACCAAATCATTCCTGCCGGAGAGTGAGAAGGTCAGGCTCATTTTTCATTTCCGGGCGTGTGTGACCATAGGGGGCACGGAGGGAACCAGGGTACAGATGTAAATGTAGGTTCTTTGGAGCTGGGAACGTTGAGAGCAAGCAGCAAACGAAAACATGCCTTCAAAGGCAGATTTATAGTCAGGAAATCCACAGACGGCAAGAATTCGTGCCACCTGTCCCTCTGCTTGCAGATAAACCATCTCCAGGTGTGAGGAGAGAGTTCTCATCCACTGATAGATTCTTAGAGGCAATATAGGAGAAATGTAATGGCTGACATTTATATATTTTAAGAACTGGGAGGTTATAAGGAATCATCCAGTTCTAAACTAAGTATAACGAAACTGAGGTCCAGGACTGGGAAAGGGTTTTCTGAAGGTCCCACCTACGTCCTAGAACCCAGTTCTCCTAACTCCCTGATTAGAATGCTTTCCTTTATATTTCTACGAATGTTTCAGTGAACATTACTTTTGGGTTATTAGTTTTTCTTTTCCTTACTTTTTTATAACTTACTGGATTTTAAAGACATATGTCTTCACTGTTACATGTTGATGTAGAAGTCAACGAGATGTTGCTACTTCCCCCATCCCACCTCTAAGCCAGCCTCCTGAGGTAGCTGAGACTAACAACTGGGTGTGTATCTTTATATACCTGTACTATCCAATATCGTAGCCACTAGTCACATGTGGATACTGAGCAACTGAAATGTGGCCAGTTAAATTGAGGGATGCCGTATATGTAGAATACACACCAGATTTCAAAGACTTTTTACAAAAAATGTAAAATATGTCAACGTTTTAAAATCTGAAATGATATTTTAGATATACTGAGTTAAATAAAATCTCTTATGACTAATTTCATCTCTTTCTTTTTATAATATAGCTATTAGAAAATTTTAAATTAAATGTGTGGCTTATGGTGTGGCTTGCCTTATATTTCTATTGAATACTGCTATTCTCTACCTTTATCTTCACTGATTATTAAAAGTAAATCACTTTAGATTATTAAAAATTATTTGGTAACATTTTGAGCACCTACTATGTGTACATATTATATCTCTTATAATATATACACATTATGTACATGTATGTGTACATATTAACTCCCTCAAATCTTTGTAGTAACCCTATGAAGTACATTCTCTTATTATCCCAGTTTTACAGCTAATATTTCCTTAGACATAGTGAATTGTAATGTGGCCAGAGAGGAGGCAGGAGATCTGAAATTTGAGTCCAGAAGGTTTACCCCTAGAGTCCCATGCTCTTGACCACTATGCCCTTTGCTTCTCCAGGAAATAGAATTGAGTTGAAAGCAGATAATGAAGAAAAAAGACTCTTGACTGTTTTCTAATTAACATCAGAGAGTTTACAGCTACTCAGACGTAGGAAAGATTTGATGCAGAACTAGCCCATTCTGTGTTACACCGTGCTACACTTCACCTGCATACTTAGAAGGTTAATATGGTAAAAGACTCACTAACGGATTGGTTAGTGAAACAATTCCAGCTCATTGACCACATATCCCCTAAAGGTTAACACTGCCAGCCCCTCGGCACTCCCCTGGCTCCGGTGCGTCAGACATGATGGCCTGCCTTCCCGGTTCCTCCTGCCTCTTCCACAGCTGTTTAGAGAGGTTGTGGCTTCGTTTGATGAAACAGATTCTAAGATCTGCATGTCTGTATCAAATTGGAGGGGGACAGCAGGAAGTGTCCCCAAACATTGCAGGTCTGTTTACAAGACTCCCCCCACCACACACACCTTGCTCCCCCCTTTTGTTCCTTAACAAAGCCATACTTCCCAAGCTTACACTTTGAAAATTTTTGTGGTAATTCAGTGAAGTAAAATTTCCTTAACAATGAAATGTACTTTCATCTGTGCTTGTTCAAATAGATATTTAAAATATGTTATTGGAAAAACCATTACAGGCTGGAAAAAAATGTTTGTTGCTTTCCTCTATGCCCCTGCCCCCCAATTAAAATTCCTAATGTCTTAGTGGAACTGCTTTTTGCTGAGCACTAGGAGAATTACAGGCTATCAATTATTTTAATTTAGGAAGCCCTGTTCTACCTTGGTCACTCTTACTGGGTATGTGACCTTGGATAAGTTCCTTGATTTTCTTGAGGTTTTGGGGTAATTTCCAGCACTGAAAACTCTATGAATCTGAAATGCAAATTATTTACAGTAAACTGACTTTTCTGACCAATACAGAGGTTCCTCGTTGGGCATTGCAAATCACTTCCTCCATGGTCCAATGCCCACATCAGTCTTCCTAGATTTACATATTAACTTACCCAGACTAATTTAAATTATTCCAAGTCCATGAGTAAAAGTAGCATGGGCCCAAGGGTTTGAGCAGCAGGAATGCTTAATTAAAAAAGAAATGTGTGAAATTAAGTACTTCAGTGAGTGAAATTAGGTCCCCTGCTTCCAGGGTGCTGAGGGTAGTTCAGCATTTTATATCCAACCTGAGCCCCCTGGACTTTTGCCTCTAGCATGTCAATCAGATGAGTATATAGAGTCCAGGGGCTTAGAGAGTAAGGTTGTTGGGCAGTGGAGCCTCCTTCAGGCAAACTCCCCTTCACTCAGGGATGCCTGGAGCACAGAGAGCATGGTCACTGGTAATTAATGAGGATGGCTAGCAGAAAAACAGGTTGGGAAATGCTGGGAAGCCTTGGGGGAAATGAGTAGCTTTATTTAGACAGGTTCTAAGTAACGGCATGCAGGCTGCTGAGATGGGGCTTGACAGTTCAAAAGGTGGTTCACCCCCCTCCCTGCCTCAGATGCTATTCAGAAGGGATCCCCCTTCAAAGTCCTGTGAGACTTAACTGTGTGCATTCCTTAAATGGTCATAGCCCCTTCCTCTACATAGGGCTTCTCTACACTGTCCCAACGCCCCCTAACCACATCTTGGGAGGCTTGTCTGTTCTTTTGGGTCAACTTCTGACCATTGGGTCAGGATATAGGTGTCCTGTTAACTCACAGGTGGGAGAATATCCCTAGAAGCCCTCAATCCTCAGGCCCTAACATCCAAACACCATCTCAGTGGCAGGTCCTTTGCAACAAATCTGGGCCTCACACACATTCAGGGTTCATTTGTTTTCCAGGCAAGGAGATGATATTAATAGATGCAAAAATTTTCTAAGAAAGCTCATCCCCATCTCTAATTTTAGTAGCTAACCATTGTTGAGTACCTGCTAGGTGCTAGGCCCTGTGCTAACACTTTTCCAACACTAAAGCTTCCGTACAGCTTGATAGGTACTGACTATAATTATCTCCACTGTACAGATGAACAGACTTGTGTATGAAGATGGCAAGTAAATTATCCAAAGTCACACAGGCAGTTCAGGACCTTCTTTCCACTGTGCTGTCGCTCACCATGCCCTCTACTAGGCACAGTCTTACTCTCACTGGTCAGGAACTCATTTACCACTTAACAGACAGTGTTGAGCTCTGACTTTGTGCCAGGCACCATTCTGGGGATACCACAACCAAGAAGATGCTATCCTTCCCCAGCAAGCTCGGTCTAGTGCTGGAGACAGACGTGTCCACAAACAGTAGTGCTATAGGGTGACAGATGCTGTAATAAAAGCGTCCAGGGGACTGTTTGTGGATACACAGTGATAAGAGCAGTCAGTGTTATAATCATGAGACCCAGCAGAGTGTCGGGCAGAACATATATCTGTTGACTGAATGAAGGAGGTGACACCTGGCATGAGGAGCCAGGAGCTAGCTGGGTGAAGGAGCAGGGGCTGAAAGGTGTTGCAGATAGCGGCTGTGGATGTGAGGGAGAACAGGCTGTTCTAGGGGACTGCAAGAGGCTTAGTACGGCTTAGGGTTGGTGGGGGTTGTGGGTGGGGCTGGAGGTCGGCAACAGGGAGGGTTAGTGAAGGCCCAGTAGATCCTGAAAGGCCCTCCTTCAGGCCATGAGGAGGAGGCTGGGTGTCACCCTAAGCTAGTTAGCTCCTAAAGGTGATAAGTGGAGCAGCAACGTGGTCTGACTTGCTGGGAGAAATTTTGGCAGGTTGGCTGGAGTAGTCTACTTGGAAATCTTACCTAGATAAATGAGGAAACCATCAAAAGAATGATTTAGGTGAGGAACACAGCCCATTTGATTTTGCAGTTTTATTCTTGGTCAAACCTAGATGTGTGATTCTGGAGCTAAGACTTAGCACTGCCCTCAAAGAGTTTGTAATCCTTGGTGGGTGACGTGAGGGAGCAGCTTGATCCTCGCATTTTACACATGTGAAAGCTGAAGTTCAGAGAGGCAGAGCCACCAAGGAAGAAGGGACACAGTCAGGACTGGGCTTCTTGATAACCAGTCCCAATCTCTTTCCTTCTCTCCTTCTCTTTAAGTGTATTTTCCTACTGTGCTAGGCATTTACATCTCACTCCATCAATTGAGCTTTCAACTGGGGCATCTGTTTAAGAAAACACTGCCAGGTTCTCTGTAAGAGTTGGGTTGAGAGAGTCTTCATGACATAATTCTCTTCCTAGATGGAGAAATGACATGCGTGGTGAAGAGGCTTCCTGCCCTCCAAGCTCCATGGCTTTGTGCGAACCACTAATGTTGTCCCAGTCCTCTGGTGAGCGTCTGTATAGACACACTCTCCAAGTCACAAGCTGTATTATAAGCTCTTTCCTCTACCCCAGAGTGGCTGCTCATGATACAGGCGGGAAAGATATATTCCTGTGGTATGAACTGATGTTGGAGATTCTCCAGGCAGAAGGATCTGTGATCTCTGGTTCATTTGGTCCTCCCCAAAGCAAGTTGTCTTACAGCTCTAGAGAACACACACGTCTGCTAGCAAATTCACCCCTCCTTCCTCAGTCACGCTCTTCTCTTGGCTTACTTTTTTTTTTTTTTTAAGTTTTTAAAAAATTAATTAATTAATTAATTTTAAAAAATTTATTTGTTTGCACCAGGTCTTTGTTGTGGCTCGTCTGCTCCTTAGTTGCGGCACGTGTACTCCTTAGTTGTGACAGGCAGGCTCCTTAGTCGTGGCTCATTGGCTCCTTGGTTGTGACACACGAACTCTTAGTTGTGGCATGCATGTGGGATCCAGTTTCCTGACCAGGGATCCAACCCGGGCCCCCTGCATTGGGAGCACGGAGTCTTAACCACTGCGCCACTGGGGAAGTGCCTCTTGGCTTCTTTGATACTGTGTCCTGGTTTTTCTTCTACCTTTGCATGTAGTCTTAGGCTCCTTGTGGCTTCCACCTCCTTTGCCCCTGCTTTAAATCTCCTGCATTTACAATCTAGAAGTTTCTCAAAATTCTGCTAGTAATCAAGTAAAGCATATGGAGTTCAGGAAGAATATATTTCTGATTGGGTTTGACCCTTCCACAGAATTGTACAGCAGAAGAGGAACAACCTACATATCCAGTAGGGGTTTGGGGAAGTAATAGAGTATTGTCACACTATGTGGCCATTGAGAGAGGGCCTTGGGAAAACCAGATACCTACATGGAGCAAGATCTAACAGAAGATGAAAAGAATCAACTACAATTTCTATGATTAGAGAAATATTAATATTAATTGAGACAGGCTGGAAACAAAGGAAAGCATGTAGTATTTATTGTCAGAGATGTTAATTGTTAGGAAGAAAAAGAGAAGGGAGAATAGGAGGGCAGTGAGGGTGGACAAACTTGCAATTTTAAACAGGTTGTTTAAAAAAGTCTTCACTTTGAGAAAGAGACTTTTTTCTTTTTTCTTTTTTTCATTCTCAGTTTCTTCTTTTTTAAAATTTATTTATTTTTAAAATTTATTTCTTTATTTTTTAAATTTTCTTATTTTTTTAACATCTTTATTGAGTATAATTGCTTTACAATGGTGTGTTAGTTTCTGCTTTATAACAAACTGAATCAGCTATACATATATCCCCATATCCACTCCCTCTTGTGTCTCCCTCCCACCCTCCCTATCCCACCCCTCTAGGTGGTCACAAAGCACGGAGCTGATCTCCCTGTGCTATGCGGCTACTTCCCACTAGCTATCTGTTTTACATTTGGTAGTGTATATATGTCCATGCCACTCTCTCACTTCGTCCCAGCTTACCCTTCCCCCTCCCCGTGTCCTCAGGTCCATTCTCTATGACTGCATCTTTATTCCTGTCCTGCCCCTAGGTTCTTCAGAACCAATTTTTTTTTTGATTTCATATATATGTGTTAGCATACGGTATTTGTTTTTCTTTTTCTGACTTACTTCATTCTGTATGACAGACTCTCGGTCCATCCACCTCACTACAAATAACTCAATTTTGTTTCTTTTTATGGCTGAGTAATATTCCATTGTATATATGTGCCACATCTTCTTTATCCATTCATCTGTTGATGGACACTTAGGTTGCTTGCATGTCCTGGCTATTGTAAATAGTACTGCAGTGAACATTGTGGTACATGACTCTTTTTTTTGAATTAAAAAAAAAATTATTTATTTATTATTGGCTGTGTTGGGTCTTCGTTGCTGTGCATGGGCTTTCTCTAGTTGCGGTGAACAGTGGCCTCTCTTCGTTGCAGTACGTGGGCTTCTCATTATGGTGGCTTCTCTTGTTGAGGAGCACGGGCTCTAGGTGCACGGGCTTCAGTAGTTGTGGCATGTGGGCTCAGTAGTTGTGGCGCATGGGCTTAGTTGCTCCGTGGCATGTGGGATCTTCCCGGACCAGGGCTCAAACCCATGTCCCCTGCATTGGCAGGTGGATTCTTAACCACTGTGCCACCAGGGAAGCCTGTGGTACATGCTCTTTTTGAATTATGGTTTTCTCAGGGTATATGCCCAGTAGTGGGATTGCTGGGTCATATGGTAGTTCTATTTTTAGTTTTTTAAGGAACTTCCATACTCTTCTCCATAGTGGCTGTATCAATTTACTTTCCCACCAACAGTGCAAGAGGGTTCCCTTTTCTCCACACCCTCTCCAGCATTTATTGTTTGCAGATTTTTTGATGATGGCCATTCTGACAATGAGGTGATACCTCATTGTAGTTTTGATTTGCATTTCCCTAATGATTAGTGATGTTGAGCATCCTTTTATGTGTTTGTTGGCAATCTGTGTATCTTCTTTGGAGAAATGTCTATTTAGGTCTTCTGCCCATTTTTGGATTGGGTTGTTTGTTTTTTTGATATTGAGCTGCATGAGCTGCTTGTATAATTTGGAAATTAATCCTTTGTCAGTTGCTTCATTTGCAAATATTTTCTCCCATTCTGAGGGTTGTCTTTTCATCTTGTTTATGGTTTCCTTTGCTGTGCAAAAGCTTTTAAGTTTCATTAGGTCCCATTTGTTTATTTTTGTTTTTATTTCCCTTTCTCTAGGAGGTGGGTCAAAAAGGATCTTGCTGTGATTTATGTCATAGAGTGTTCTGCCTATGTTTTCCTCTAAGAGTTTGATAGTGTCTGGCCTTACATTTAGGTCTTTAATCCATTTTTTTTTTTTTTTTTTAATTTTATTCCTTTATTTATTTATTTATTTATTTATTTTTGGCTGTGTTGGGTCTTCGTTTCTGCGCGAGGGCTTTCTCCAGTTGCGGCAAGCGGGGGCCACTCTTCATCATGGTGCGCTGGCCTCTTACTATCACGGCCTTTCTTGTTGCGGAGCACAAGCTCCAGACGCGCAGGCTCAGTAGCTGTGGCTCACGGGCCTAGTTGCTCCGCGGCATGTGGGATCTTCCCAGACCAGGGCTCGAACCCATGTCCCCTGCATTGGCAGGCAGATTCTCAACCACTGCGCCACCAGGGAAGCCCTTTAATCCATTTTGAGTTTATTTTTGTGTATGGTGTTAGGGAGTGTTCTAATTTCATTCTTTTACATGTAGCTGTCCAGTTTTCCCAGCACCACTTATTGAAGAGGCTGTCTTTTCTCCATTGTCTATTCTTGCCTCCTTTATCAGAAATAAGGTGACCATATGTGCATGGTTTTATTTCTGGACTTTCTATCCTGTTCCATTGATCTATATTTCTGTTTTTGTGCCAGTACCATACTGTCTTGATTACTGCGGCTTTGTAGTATAGTCTGAAGTCAGGGAGCTTGATTCCTCCAGCTCCATTTTTCTTTCTCAAGATTGCTTTGGCTATTTGGGGTCTTTCGTGTTTCCATACAAATTGTGAAATTTTTTGTTCTAGATCTGTGAAAAATGCTATTGGTAGTTTGATAGGGGTTGCATTGAATCTGTAGATTGCTTTGGGTGGTAGAGTCATTTTCACAATGTTGATTCTTCCAATCCAAGAACATGGTATATCTTTCCATCTGTTTGTATCATCTTTAATTTCTTTCATCAGTGTCTTATAGTTTTCTGCATACAGGTCTTTTGTCTCCTTAGGTAGGTTTATTCCTAGGTATTTTATTCTTTTTGTTGCAGTGGTAAATGGGAGTGTTTCCTTAATTTCTCTTTCAGATTTATTGTCATTAGTGTATAGGAATGCAAGAGATTTCTGTGCATTAATTTTGTATCCTGCTACTTTACCAAATTCATTTATTAGCTCCTGTAGTTTTCTGGTAGCATCTTTAGGATTCTCTATGTATAGTATCATGTCATCTGCAAACAGTGACAGTTTTACTTCTTTTCCGATTTGGATTCCTTTTATTTCTTTTACTTCTGTGATTGCTGTGGCTAAAACTTCCAGAACTATGTTGAATAATAGTGGTGAGAGTGGGCAACCTTGTCTTGTTCCTGATCTTACTGGAAATGGTTTCAGTTTTTCACCATTGAGAATGATGTTTGCTGTGGGTTTGTCATATATGGCCTTTATTATGTTGAGGTAAGTTCCCTCTATGCCTACTTTCTGAAGGGTTTTTATCATAAATGTGTGTTGAATTTTGTCAAAAGCTTTTTCTGCATCTACTGAGATGATCATATGGTTTTTATCCTTCAATTTGTTAGTATGGTGTGTCACATTGATTGGTTTGTGTATATTGAAGAATCCTTGCATTCCTGGGATAAACCCCACTTGATCGTGGTGTGTGATCCTTTTAATGTGCTGTTGGATTCTGTTTGCTAGTATTTTGTTGAGGATTTTTGCATCTATGTTCATCAGTGATATTGGCCTGTAGTTTTCTTTCTTTGTGACATCTTTGTCTGGTTTTGGTATCAGGGTGATGGTGGCCTTGTAGAATGAGTTTGGGAGTGTTCCTCCCTCTGCTATATTTTGGAAGAGTTTGAGAAGGATAGCTGTTAGCTCGTCTCTAAATGTTTGATAGAATTCACCTGTGAAGCCATCTGGTCCTGGACTTTTGTTTGTTGGAAGATTTTAAATCACAGTTTCAATTTCAGTGCTTGTGGTTGGTGGAAGGAGACTTTTGAACATAGACCTGAGCAAGTGAGGGAGTGAGCCATGGTGCTGCCCGTGGGAAGAACTCTTAGGCAGAGGGGACAGCCTAAGCTAAGTTTCTGAGGCAGAAACAGTTTGAAGCAAGGAAGCCAGTGGGGCTGAAAGTGAGTGAATGAGATGGGAGGTGATGGGAGATGAGGGCATAGAGGTGGGGTAGAGAGGTGGAGGGCTTTGTTGGCCTTTATAGTGACATTGGCTGTCATGCTGAGGGAGAATGTGATACCACTGAAGAGTTTTGAGGCAAAGAGTGACAAAACCTGATTACATTTTAAATGGATCTCTAGCTCCTATGCTGAGCATCTACTGAGGCACAGGGTGGGAAGGACAGAAGCAAGGACACCTGGTCAAGGCCCTTCATCTCTTAGTGGTCCACCTCTCTCTCCATCACTGGGGGACCAGTTTGAACTTGTTAGAGTCCTAAAGTCCTGTTTAGCTCTAGGGCTGCTCCTGGTGGCAAGGGAATCATGGTTTGTATAGCCAGTCTGTCTAAAGGACTACATTCATGAGTCATGGGGGAAGAGAACTGTGTGTTGTGTTTCTGGCTGCTCCAAGGCCTTCCCAGCAGTGCTCGGGAGTAGCATATGAAGACTCCTTCAGTAAGGGCCTGATACCACTTCGAGGCTCTCTGTGTCTGAGCAGAGTATATCAGGTTGTGGACCTTAGGGTGTGCCAGCCCAAAGAACACAGTGAACACAGTGCTCAATGTCTTTCTCTTAAAAGTTGTTATTATTATTAGCAGTATTTTATAATTAAAGAGCTCCAGAAAATAGAGAGAAGATAATATTAGTCTTATTTTATAGCTGCTTCCCCAGTATCTGGCACAGTGCCTGGTACATAATACAATGCTTAATAACTACAGAATATTTATGGAGAAAAAAATTGAGAAAATAGAAACAACACTATCAGAAAACTTGCACGTTGTACTCAGCACTGCATTTACCAAGCTACCTGCTCTGTGCCCTCAACTCCACCTTCCTCCTGTTAGAGTAGATGAAGTGTCCACACTCCTGCTAAGGGCAAGTCCTCTGCTTGCCTGCTGGATCCCATCCCCTCTTGCTACTCAGGAACTTTGCATCCAAAGTCAGTGGTCAAGTCTCAGGCCGCATGTTACTTGATCTATCAGCAACACTCGACGTAAGTGATCACTGCCTGGGTCTTGACACAGTGACTTTGGTTGGCTTCTGGGACACCACTCTCTTATCTCAGTCTCCTTTGCTGGGTAAGATACTTCTCATTTTCCCATCCTTGAAATATTGCTGTGCCCGAGGGCTTGGTCCTCGGTTCATATGTCCACATTCACAGTTGAGGTATTGCATATAATTTACTTTAAGTAGACTGACATTTCCAAATTTATGTTTCCAGCCCCAGCCTCTCTGACCTTCAGCATCTGTAGTTGCTACTTGACATTTCCACTTGGAGATCTAATAGATAATCTCAAACCGAACTCTTGATTTCCATATCTACTCTCTCTCCAAACTGCTCCTCCCCTGGTCTTTCCTGCCTTAGAGGAACTCTCTATTATACCATTACTTGAGCTAAAAAACTTGGAATTTTCCTTGATTGCTCTCTTTCTTTCACACCCCACAGGCAATCCAGTAGTAAATATTATTGATTTTACCTCCAAAATATAATAACCGTCTACTACCTCCTCAAAACCAGCTATTTCCTGTCTGAATTACTGCAGTGGCCTCCTAACTGGTCTCCCTGCTTCTGCTCTTGTCCCAGAATCATCTGTTCTCTACACAGCAGCCAGTGATCCATTAGAAAATGAGGTCGTAGGATGTCACTTCTGCACTCAGAACTGTCCAGTTGTTTCCAGTCATACTCAGAGTAAAATCTAAACTCTGTACCATGGCCTCCAATGCCTTGCATGATTGACTCTGCCTATCCTGTGACCTCATCTCTGCCATCTCCCCCTTATTTATTCTGCTGCAGCCACACTAATTTCTTTGCTGTTCCTCAAACTTGTCCAGCTTGCTCCTGAATGCAGGCCTTTAACACATACTGATCTGTCTTTCTGGAATGCATTTCACCCAGATGTCTGCAAAGCTTGCTTTCTCTTTTCCTTTAGGTCTCTGTTTACATTTCACCTTATCAAAGGAGGGAGGTAAGAGAGCTTGCCCTTACCTGCTCAACTACTCTGATAAGGTAAAATGTGAACAGAGACCTGAAGGAAGAGAGAAAGCAAGGTAGGCAGACATTTATTCAACTTGTCTTCTCAGTCAAAGAAACTTGAATACTGACTGGGTATTTGAAAAGAAATTATTAATTTTCTTTTATGTTTGTAGTTCTGTTTTAGAAAAAGAATCCTGATTTCTATTACCAGTCATGATGGAGCAGTAAACTGGAAAAAAAAAAGAAACTATTTTCAGACGTTGGAAATAGCAGAGCACTGTGATCCTTAAGAGAAACAAGCAAGGTAAGCCACATGATAGCCCTGTCTTTTATTTTTTTCTGGAAGCACATTTCAGTCTGCAGGGTATGGAGAGGGATTCCAGAAGCACAGAAGGCAGTCCCAATGAGTTGAATACACAGAGATTAGAGTTCAGGAAGGCTGAAGTGATTAGATGTTATATGGCAGAGTTCCAGAGAGAAAGGTACTATAGAACCAAAACCCCAAACCAAACACAAACAAAAATAGTCCAGAAATTTACATAGATGTCCTTTTGAATGTTCCCTGAATGCTAAGTCATGAATGCATAGAGTAAAACTCCACAAACAACAGCCAGAGAGCTGCAAGCTGAACAGTTTCTAGAGCTCACCCAGAGTGGAAAGATGTTTGAGCTCTGACCATCCACAGTTGAGAATCCTTGTTGATTACCCTGGGCATTTAGTAGAGACCCAGATGTGTGCCTCTATAGTACAAGGATAATCAATCCTTATGGTAAAGCTTTTCCAGGTCCACTCTAAGAAAGTTTGAAAAGGACCAAACTCATCTGTAAGAATTTAACAGCCTGTCAGAATAAAGCAAAAAAACTCTTTAAAGGAAGACAACAAAATCTAGATGCTCACCAATATAACATGTAATGTGCCCATCATTCAATCAAAAGTTACTGACACACCAAGATGTAGGAGAATATGATCCATGTCAGGAGAAAGTTTAGTCAGTAACCCAGAAATGATAGAGATGATGAAATTAGGAGTTAAGGACTTTATAACAGTTCTTACTATAAATATGTACATTATGTTCAAGGATTTAAAGGAAAATACAAACATCACGAGGAAGGAAATGAAAGATATAAAAGAGAACCAAGTGGAACTTAAAGGGTTGAAAAATATAATATTTGAAATGAAAAATTCAGTGGTTGGGGATTAAAGTCACAGATAATGGAGAAAAAATGTCAGTGAACTTGCAGCACAGAAAGATTAGAAAAAAGTAAAAGGAAAATTATCTTTTAGGATACACACAAAAATGTTTGTAGATGAAATTTTATGATACCTGGGATTGGATTCAAAATTCTACAGGGTTGAGAGAAGGGAAATAGGATGAAACAAAAATTAGCTTTGATTTGCTAATTGTTGAAGATGAGTGATTGGTACAAAGGGTTCAGTATAATCTTCTCTCGAAATTTGCAGTTCTTAAAATTATTCATGATAAAAGTTTGAAAAATATAATCTAGTAAGAAAAAGTAGTTTGAATCTTTCTTCTGTCTAAAATGTGACAGGAAGTAGGTCAATGAAAAATAAGTCTTCCCCTTTACAATACTTCTTATATAATGGTCTTGAAAACTCAGCTTTGCTTTGATGGGTAGAAGCTGGGACAAGACTACAAAAGCTGGGACCTCTGTAGCTAGAGATGCTTCCCTCTTGTTGGGATAATGCTCTGACACCCAGGAAGAGAAATATGAGGATGCAGGAAGAAGTCATGGCTCAGTAGGAGTACCATGGTTAACATATGGTAGCACCCACTGAATGGGGAGTATGCTTGGACTCACCTGCCTTCTATTTGCAGCCCAGGTGGGGAAATGGGATGGGTGAGTGATTGGTGCCATAAATACTTTGTTTTATCCATAAACCCAACATGTGAGTTTTTTTTTTTTTTTAACCGTGTCTTAGTTTAAGTTGCTATAACAAAGTCACACAGATTGAGTGGTTTATACACAACAGAAATTTGTTTCTCACAGTTCTGAAGGCTATAAATCTAAGATCAGGGTGTCAGCATGTTTGGGTTCTGGTGTGAGCCCTCTTTCAGGTTGCAGACTGCTTGTTGTGTCCTCACATGGCACAGAGAGGATGAGAGAAGTTCTCTGGGATATCTTTTAAAGGGCACTAATCCTATTCATGAGGGCTCCACCCTCATGACCTAAGCACCTCCCAGAGGCCCCACTTCTAATACCATGATTTTGGAACTAGGGTCTTAACATATGAATTTTGGGGGATATAAACATTCAGTCCATTGTAAAGTGCCTAGTGTTAAAGTGCTTAATTTAGTTAAATTGGAGGTGGGGCCGGTATACTAGGGAGAATTGGGATAGACTCAACTGTGAAAGTGAAGCCACAGAACTTACTCTGCAGCAGGCTTTAATGTTCCTTTCCAACTTGAGTACCAGTGACTCTACAAAATGAACCTTTGGCTACAGACTTGCTGGTTGATTAAAAGCTCCTGGGAAGCATGGTGTGCTTTCCTGTCTCTGCCCTTTGGGTCAAACCATTCTTCTCCTCATTACCTTCTGCCTATTGAGAGATCCAGCTTAGAGACCATACTCCCAGTTGTTCTCAGTTTGGGGATCTGTGGGATATTCTCCAATGGTTCAACTCTTGTGGCTCTCTTAGGCAATATCATTTAATTAGCACAGGGCATGTACTGGGCTGTCTTTTCAGGTATTTGTTCTTTTGTGAATTTGTTGGTTGAAAGTACAGACACTTTGACCCTGAATACGTTTTGACTCAATGTTTGTGAACATAAACATAATGAATATTACGCCAATATTGAATTTTTGTTAAGAAAAGCAATTGGGGGTGAATACCATTAGGACAGTTTAATTAATTGATAAAATCTTGATACTGCATACATTTTTTGCCTTTTTTATTTTCAGTTTTGTTTTACTCAAAACATTCCCATCAAATTCAAATCTTTTTGATGTAAATCTTATAATTTATTGATCAAGTTTTGGTTATTTACAATATCACTGATTATAGTTTTTGCAGGTTTTCATTGTTTCCTACCAAATCTGATTTTTTACCAATAAATTTTGCAGTTTTCAGTGTTAGAAAAATCTGCAACACAGTTGGCTATGTACCATTTTAACCATTGCCAGTTTTATCTTATCTTGCTTGTTTCTACTAGTAATAGTTCTTGTGAGTTAGGCAAAAGAGAGATAGCCTTTCTTGACTAGTCAGTGAGGCAATTTGGAAGGATTTCCTTGGCAATTCCAGTGGCAGACCTTGGCAGCACAAAATAGCACCACAAAGAGGAATTCCACAGCTTCATTACGTTCACTAACACAAATAATGAGAACATGTTACTCCCCTAACTTTTTAGATTTGTATTATTACTATTCTACTATGTATCAGTATTCAGTGGTAACAAAAAATATCTTTGAAGCTATGCAATCTTATACTTTTTTTCAGAGGCAGAACTTGATTTCCTAAGGCTTCTAGTAGACTGTATTTAAATGAGCAAAACCATATGTCCCCCCCTCCCCCACACACTTTACAGTCACTTTCAATACACACATAAGGAAAGGTACAGAACGAATCTCCCCCAAACACCTCCTTTCAAAATTGGGATTTATATTACAGGTCTGTGCATCTTTTACACCAGCACATACAGAAGTTGACTTTGGCTTCCTTGCTGGTCATCTCCTCACCATTTTGTCTGCCAAGAATGCATTCAAGAGGAGAGGAAGAGCTTCTGAAGTCAGGGTTTAATAATGTCCTATTATAATTAGGGGAGGAGACATTAAAAGAGTGACATGCTTACCCAAGACCCACTTCATGATGAGCATTTCTGTCCAGGAGAATTGTGTAGTTTTCACTCTGAAGATCTGTTTTGGGTAGTCTGTGAAGGTTTCATTGGGCAGGGTTTTAACACCTTCAAAGCGATCTGATGCGTTCACAACTAACAATCCCAAGAAGATTGTAAAAGAAACTGCATGTGCTACAAATTTCATGAAAGGGCTCCTCAGGGTTCGTCCTAGCTGGAAACAAAATATATACAAGACATGTTAATCTGGCAGCTCCAGGCAAGTTCAGGGCTCTCTTTAAAAGGCTTTTGCTGAAAGTTGAACCAGAGAATCCTCAGTTTTGGACAGAAGCTGCTAATTGAACCCAGACATTTTCTCTAGAGCTTTTATGTGAGAGGCTGCTTGACCAAATCCATTTTTCTACTCACTTTAATTTTTTCTGTTTAGAAGACTTAATGGGAGCGGTAAGAGAAAGGAGTAGAACACACTAATATAACATCATTTTACAGTCTGACTGCACAGCTACCTCCAACCATGTGGATGTGAATTTTATGCTTTATGAATCTAGGAAAAAAGTCTGTTTCAGTAGAGTTCAGAATTTAAAAAAAAACACTTTGGATATGCTCTGTTGCTCTTTTGTCTGTTTTCTTGAGTTTTAGCTTAGATGACTTATTTTCCACATTTCTTATATCTTGGTAAATTTATTTAAAGCTATGCATTTCCCACTATGTACTGCTTTAGCTATGTTCCTATAAATTTTGACATGTAGCATTTTCCTTGTATTCAGTTATAAATATTTTTATAATTTCCCATTTGATTTCATTTTTAACTCAGAGGTTATTTAGTTTCCAGATATACAGGACTTTTCCCCCCTTGCTTTAAAAAATCCTGTTTTTATTGCAGCATGTGTTCAGATCATAGCCTCTGTGATACTACCCTAAAACTATTGAGATTTTCTTTGTGGCCTAGTACACGATTAACTTGTGCAGTTGTTCCATGTGAGCCTGAAGTGATCCAAAAGATGCCTTTTAGGGAGTAGGTATTGGTCATATCTTCTTATCCCTGGCTTGCCATCCAAAGGCCACTTGGATCTTTGAGGACTAACTTGGGGGCTGCACAGTCAGTCTTTGCTGACCACTGTAAATGAATTCACTTGGGTCTCTTCCAGGTCACTGCTGTCACCCTCACCTAAACACCCTCACCTAAACACCTCACCAGGTATACTGATAAGACAAGAGCAAAGAGGGGAGTCTTTTCTGGATCTCAGTTCCTTCTCCAGGGCAAATGTTCAGTTATAGCCAGTGACTAGTTAATTGATATTCATGTTCTGCCTCGTTCAGGAGTCCTAGAGTGAAATGTCACCCAGCATGTAGAGTATTGGTTCAGCAAAAGATCAGCTATAGGAGTTTCTCCTGGTAAAATTTCCCTAACTATGACTATGTTCAACATAACATTTATAAATCAGATGGCTTGATAATGTTCTTTCAGTAGGCTTCAGTATGCTAATCATCCACGTTAATGGTGCCAGTAATTATTGTAACGTTCTAATGTCATAGAACCCATCTGTTGAAATTTAAAAAGATAATTTTAATCTTTTTTTAAAAAAGACTGCGTTTCAAGTCTGAACGTTGGAAATCCCTATTTGTGCTGGAAAGAACTTGTTCGGATTCACCTGCATTGTCAAATTGTCATATGGCACTAAAATAACTTCAGAAGTGTTGAAAAAGGTGTTTACCTGAAAACTAGGGGGCCCACAAACATCTTACAAATGACATTTCTTAGTAATGTTTAACCTTATTATTTACAAAATAGGGACTGTAGATTATTTTTAGCCATAGGTAGATGTACTAAATTCAGAATGTAGAGATTAAATATAAGGACAAATAAAATACCTTACATAAATTCAGTAAAAAAAAAAAAAAAAAAAAACGGAATCAAACGATGTCTCATATTGACTTATGTGATGTCAAATACATACTTTGAATTTTTCAACATTTTATCTGACTGCGTTGGCATCTTGGAGCCCCATTTCCCAACCAAGATGCTGGGATACTTTGGTGTATACAGGCAACATCCTTAGATAGTCATTGCATTGTTTCCTGTCACTGTGTCCTAGCTGAGGTAGTGGTGAGAAGCGAGGAAAGTTGGAGAATGACTGCAGAGTGGGGAGAGGAAAGGTTGAGGAGAGGGCAAGGGATACCAGATCTGTGTGTCCCAGCAGGGTCCCAGAAATGTCAGAAAAAGGTGGAGAACACGGAGGTAGACACAGCTGTTCAGGGATTTATGGCCAAGTTTCCTCAATCCTTTATCAGTGAGCTCTATGTAACATCTTCCAGTGACTACCTGGATGAGGACCTGGGGACACCTCTCCATCTTCTCATCTAGGCAAGGCACCTGATGTCAGGAATCTGCACGCAGGTGCACCCATGCTGGCCCTGGGATTCCCCATAAGAGCTGCTTTGAGGAATTTAATGTTGTCTTTGTTCCCTCCTTCCAGTTGTTATCTTCCGGCAGAAGATGCATCTGTAAAAATTATTGTATTTAGTGCAGATGATAAGAAAAAACCCTGATAAGGCCCTGCAGTGATGTAGAAGGTTACCCTGGGCTCAGTCCCACTTGATTAAAGCCATAGGGAGGAAAAATGAGTTTAGGAATTGATGCACCTTTCTTATATTTCTTCTGGGCTTGAAAGCATCTTCTTTTTAATTTATTCATTTTTGGCTGTGTTGGGTCTGCATTTCTGTGCGAGGGCTTTCTCTAGTTGCGGCGAGCTGGGAGCCACTCTTCATCGCGGTGCGCGGGCCTCTCACTATCGCGGCCTCTCTTGTTGCGGAGCACAGGCTCCAGACGTGCAGGCTCAGCAGTTGTGGCGCACGGGGCCTAGTTGCTCCGCGGCATGTGGGATCTTCCCAGACCAGGGATCGAACCCGTGTCCCCTGCATTGGCAGGCAGATTCTCAACCACTGCGCCACCAGGGAAGCCCGAAAGCATCTTTTTAACTGGTAAAACTTTGATAAAGGTCAGATGAGATCAAATCATTTCTGTGATTTCCTTTTTCTTTTTCTTTTTTTTGTGACATTCCATTTTTATCTCAATTTTTTGAAGCAAATTATGCTTGGGGTAAACTTCCTCCTTTCACAAGGTCACCAGGTGAACCAAAAGAAAGGAGAAAAGTCAGCCAATATATACCAGCAGTTCTTAGCTGGGGAATCATTAACGCTGAGTCAGGTAACAGCGTTAGGTATAAAAAGAGATGGTAGAGCTTTGGGAGACATAGGCCTTGTTCTCCTCTGCCTGAAGAGGAAAACTGGTGAGTCTGAAACATGGGCTAAAGCAGCTCTGTCATTACTTGGCCCTTAGGAGCTGAGAACATATCGGGAAGTCCAGGCTTGCTGTACTCAGTCTCTGGCTCAAGCCCAGACTTCCTGGGTACTTTTCTTTTACTCTGGAAAATAGGTGAATGTGAGAATAACTGAGTAGTGCTCCTGAATTAGCTCCAAATGAACTGCATTCTCAAGTCCTCAGGGTGGACACCTGCTTTTACTTGTTGACACACCTCTGTGTTCTATGGCACTGGGCTCTTAGCCCACAAGTGTAAGCACCTAACTGGGACCTGGTAGCCACTTGCCCACAAGGTAGGCCATGGCTGCAGTAGAGCACCCAGAGAGTTTCCAGCATCTCTCCCCAGTCTGAACCTCCAGTCTTCCTCATCAAATGCCACCCTCTCTTGCCGCCAGCTGCCAGTGGCCACAAGCAAGGGCTTAGTGTACAAGCTGTTTTTTTGTCTTACTGGACATTCCAGGGACACAAAATGTCAGTCAGACAAGTCTCTGAACAGAGGAGAGGAAGCTGCAGCCATGGGGCCAAACTTTCCTGCAATCATTACTTCTAGAATATTCCAGAAGACACCATAAGTCTGACCCCTACGTTCCATGGTGGCATCAGTCTCTTGAATTTACTGGGTCCCCAGAAAGTCCGGGATTCCTCCCCCTTCCACACATCCTTTTTTTTGCATCACATCTGCATGATATTGGCCAAGATTCTTCTCAGACCTACTGAAAATCTAAAAAATTTAGTCAGCAACTGGCATATCATCTCTTTCTGAACGCTTCCCCAAGCAGGTAGAGGCAAACCAATTTGCTGGTGTTGCTTAGTCCCAGTTCCCTGGAAGCTGTCACATTTAGTCTTACAGCAAAAGTGAGGATTGGCAGTGTTCGGCTGTTGTTTTAATGATTGATGTCCTAGAATTAGTTTGTGGCTTAGAGAGTGTGGAGGCAGCACCCCTGTCCATCTCTGGACGAAGGCAATGATCTAACCTGCAGCACAGACTAGATAATACTACTATGAAAACAAGTGCCTAAAACCAATGACCAGCGCTAATCCAGCTTTCAATCTGGTTAGTCTTTTTTCACTCACTGTGCTTTTTCCAGCTCATGATAAAGGACAGAAAAAAATAGCCTTACCCTACATATGTATCATTTGGGGAATACCGATTTAGAAGTCTGTGTCATGGTAGACTGCCATAGAAACAAAATCCTCAATAGATATGAGGTTGAACACCACAAATATTCAGTATGAGGACTTTTATCTTTAACACTATTCTACAGAAGAAGGAGTTTGAGTCCTAATTTCTTTCTCTGACACCCCTCCTACTCTAAGGCAGTCAGTTCCTTGCCTGCCTGGTTAGGTGGCCTGATTAGCAGATCTGAAGTCTTGGGCCCATCGTCCTGGCATGAGTTTTGTCTTGGTGGAGTTGACAAGAGGATCCATTCACTGATGACACTTTTATTAACTGCCTTAGCTGACCAAATTCCCTGTGGAACTAATCTCCCTGTAGTCATATTTCTTCTACTGAATGTTGATTCCCTAAGCTTAATTGCTTTTTTACTGTATCACCAAGTAAATGCAGCTTTGGAGACTTTAATGACCACTTAACCTACGAAACATATTTCAGAATTTCGACATGATTTGTTTTTATAGGCGCTAGCTCTTGCCTGAAGCTGGAGTGACTGCTGATGCCTTTTGTGGCTTTGGGTCAGATGGGCTGTAGGGAGGGTGGAACAGGAGGTGCGGCAGCTTGGCTCTTGCAGGTTCCACTCCTTCCATTACAGGCGGGCACCAGACACTCCCCCTTCCTGCAAGAAAAGAACCCAGCTTTGCGCCTTTCCAGCTCTCCTCCTTTTTCCTTTGTCTTTTTTCCTTCTAGTGACCTAATTAGCTGCCCGTGTGGGCCAGAACCCAGACAAGGAAGCCAGGAAACCAGGAAGGTGTTGAGATGGGTCTGCAGTGCCCCGGAATGAGAAGCCTTTGACTCTCAGCTCCTAGTTGTTTCTCTTTTCTGAACCTGCTTATAAAGTGTGTGCATCATAATGTAATTGAGAGAGTGAAATGAGGTGTTGCATGAAAAGGGCTTAGTGAAAAGAAAGTGCTCAATAAATGTTGGCTATTCCTATTATCATTATTATAATTATTATTACTATGGATTTGGAGGCCGTGTTTAGGACATTGCATAATTAGAAAAGGAACAGTGCCTTTATTCCCCCTTTATTCTGTTATTGATCAGATTATGCCTTGTGTGTATAAAAGTTTCCATTTTATCACTCCTCTGTCTTTTAAGAAAACGATTTAAAAAAGCAGATCTTAGCATTTTCCCTCTTAAGTGGTTTTCTACTTTTGTTGGGTCTCTCAGGGCTATTTTCTTTAAATGTGGGAAATGATCAGCTGCATATTTGGACAAAATGGACTTTAGGTTATGCTAAGTAGAGAGAAGAAATAACCGCAGAGACATGCACCTTAAGCAGTCTGTACCTTGCTGCACGGAGCAATCCAGTAGGCTATGGCGAGAAAAGGGAGGCCTAGGGAGACTCCAAAGACAGCCAGGAGTTTCACAGCGATAGACTGTTGACGTAAGCCTGAGAGATTTTCATACCACATGGTAAGCAATTGCTGTTGACAGTTAGGATGAGCAACGAACTGTAAAAACAAAACAAAAACAAAAACAAAACGCAAACAGGAAAATGGCATCGGTAGCACTCGAACAGTATATGACCTATGAGTAGCTCGGGGCTGACGTGTTCCCCTGGGGAGGGTGGCCTGGGTGTTGGAGCCAGAGCAGCTAGGTCAGGTACCTGCTGGGCCCTTCTGACTTGGAGATGCTGGGGGTCTCTGTGCTATGAGCCCTCATAGGACTGGCCCTCATAGGACCGGCTGCATCAGGGCTTGGTAAACTGAGGGCCTTGAGAAGTCTCAGGCACAGAAAATGACAGTCAGCTTCTGGGTAGATGCTTGTCTCCAATCCAAGGACACTTATCTCTGGGCAGAGTTCATATGGGTGTCAACATATTGGAATGGATGGAGCATGAATGGGATTTTAGAGTCGACATGCGTTTGAATTTTGCTCTACCATTTACTAGCCAGGTGGCCTTGGGCCAGCTACTTCACCTCTCTGAGCCTCAATATTGTCCTCTGCAAGACAAAGCCTGTCACATTGTCTTGTAGGGTTAAATGAGATATTGTAGAAAAGTTCCTCTCTCTTTTCCTATGTTGTCTAAGAAAAAGTTCTTGCAGTGGAGTTTCCAGAGGACATGTTAAAACTCCTCAGTATTTCCCCACTGGATTTCAGTGGTATTTGGCTTGGGTCCCTGTTGCTTATTGTAGCATGCTGGAGCACTGACACATTGTATCCCCATGCAGTAGCTTCTCACTGTCACCTCCCTCTCTTGGATGTGCCTTGCCCTCATGCCAGGTTACAAGATGGGCCTTTTGTGGACATTTTGTATTGTTGACCTCACCCTTCTTGATATATGTTAGAGTAGGGTTGGAACCCAGACTTAAACTGGGTCCATTAGGTTTTCTCAGCTGGCTATTTTTTTTTTTTATTCCTCTTTTTATTTATTTATTTATTTTTATACATCTTTATTGGAGTATAATTGCTTCACAATGTTGTGTTAGTTTCTGTTGTACAACAAAGTGAATCAGCCATATGCATACATATATCCTCATATCCCCTCCCTCTTGAACCTCCCTCCCACCCTCCCTATCCCACTCTTCTAGGTTGTCCCAAAGCACCAAGCTGATCTCCCTGTGCTAGGCAGCTGCTGTCCACTAGCTGTCTATTTTACGTTTGGTAGTGTATATCTGTCAGTGCTACTCTCACTTTGCCCCAGCTTCCCCCTCCCTGCCGTGTCCTTAAGTCCATTCTCTATGTCTGCGTATTTTTTCCTGCCCTGCCACTAGGTTCATCAGTACCATTTTTTCTTTTTAGATTCCATATATATGCATTAGCATACGGTATTTGTTTTTTTCTCTTTCTTACTTCACTCTGTATGACAGACTCTGGGTCCATCCACCTCACTACAAATAACTCAATTTTGTTTCTTTTTACGGCTGAGTAATATTCCATAGTATATATGTGTCACATCTTCTTTAGCCATTCATCTGTCGATGGACATTTAGGTTGCTTCCATGTCCTGGCTATTGTAAATAGTGCTGCAGTGAACATTGTGGTACATGTCTCCACATAATTTTGAATTATGGTTTTCTCAGGGTATATGCCCAGGCTACTTGAGACTTTGATCGAGAGAGGCAGTCTTTTTATTTACTGAGGAGTTAACATGTAACCTTCAGGGATCTGGGCAGCTACCTTCCACTGTGTAGACTAAGTAGCAAAACAAGCCAGTTACAAAGAAAGAAAGAAGAATGAAGTTGTATAGAAAGAGGTTCTGTAGTGTCCTTCCCTCTCTGAGGTCCAGCTCCACTCTGCACGTATGGTCCACGAGACACCCCTAGATTCATATACAGCATCTTCCTTTTTCTGATTGATTCAGCAGGTTGACTTGAGTTGCTGTAACCAAACATCCTTTTTCTGCAAATATTTGGTGCTACTTGACCATTTGTTTTTAGTCGATTCTGAGTCTGGGCCAGTAGTAACTGGTAATAGGCAGTATGTAAGTAACATTTATGGGAATAAAGTTTACACTTGAGAAAATTATGCTCATTAGCTTATTTCCTCCCTGTGACAAAGGGAAGCCATTATTTGCTTTAGGCAGCCTGCTCTTTGGCCCTGTCAGGATAGCCATATGCCATAGGAGCTGGGACCCATGGACTAGAGCAGATAGACTGGGCATTCTTCAAAGAGATTGCATTTTCAGTGGATTACCCTGGATCATAATGTCCCATTTTCATCCCATTTGCCTCATTGGGTATTAAGAGGATATATGCAGCAATTTCTGGGAAATGCAAAACATTCCCTTTTCATTATAAGAACAATATAAATAGAGCTATTTAAAAAAATTCTCAACGCAGATGGCAACAGCTTCTTGTTTCCAGTTTCTGGGAACTCACAGTAGCAACCAAATGATTTGCAAGGATGCTATCAAAGCTCTATTTGGCCCTGCAGCAGCCCCTGGTGATACTATTACTCAATCACTAGCTGCAAATGAGGCTTTTTTGGGGTAACATTATTGGATTCATGTCAACCATTGTGGTTTTTCCCTTCAAGAACAAGAGCAACAGATTCTCCTCAACCCAGGTAGGAACCCTCAGGCCATCATATGCTTTCCTGTACCCTTTCTGGCTCACAACAAAGTGGAGCAAATAACAGAACATCATGCACATGTTTCAGTAATTCTCAGAGCCTGATCACGGCAAGTCGTCCCGTTGCAGGTCAACTTGCAGGCATGGGGGGGCGGTCGGTTTTGTTTTTCAACAGTTAGCCTTCCCTTGGTGCTGAAATGGTCCTGCTCTGGAGAAACACACAGTCTCATGAAGTAGCGGAAGACCACTTGGCTCGCCCTGTGGCTCCCTGCACTGTAGCTGCTCTGGAAGGACTCCCGTCCTGATCCCTGCCATTGGCCTCTTTGTCTTTATCTGGGGAGAGCCCATCCATGCTTCTTCTGCTGCCTCCTGCAGACAAATCAGCACAACAAATTGGGCAGCAGAGCAGGAGGGGAAGAATTCTGAGAGAGAACACAGTAGGAACCATTCCCACTCGCCCTTACCTGCCTCAGAGGACAGTGGTCCCGAATAAAACAGGGGGGTCTCTCTTGAGACTCTGTCCTCTGATTAGACCTTTGTTAATTTCCACAGTAGCCTTTCTTCCTCCATAATAAAGCAACCTAGCTCCAGACATGCTATTTATTTGTAGACAGACTTTATAATATAATGCTCCCAGTAAGCTGACGGCAGCTGATAGCTGGAGCCCAGATTGTTATTCATCTTTACGTGGGCACTTTTCTGTATTGGTAGCAGGACTTTGAAGATAACTTCATGACGCATAGTTCAATGTGTATCAGAGGATTTTTCTCCACTGTGCTTTTGAAGCACAGAGAAACATCATTCCTGACCCAAGGAAGATGAGAGTAACATGAGGCGCACCATCAAGACACAAAGAACACCCTAACCAGAAGGGCACTCAGTCAGGGAATGAAGGCAGGAGCAGGGGGGAGGATTTTTAAAAGCAGGGTCAGAGAGGAACAGAGGAAGGAAAGCCCACAGCTAGATAGAACAGAATGGGAACTCAGAAAATCAGTGTTGTCTTGGGCCAGATTTCTTTGGCATCTGGCTCACAAAAGGATGGAATGATCTGGATCCTAACAAGAGGATTGCCCAGGCCATTCCTGCCCCTAAACCATTCTGGACTGAGAGCATGGTACACATTTATGAAAGTTCTTCAAGGGAAGAACTGGATTGACCACCTCAGCTTTCCCATCGACATGATTCACTCTCTTCCTAGTAGGGAGTGATGGCCTGGAGCTGAGACTGTTGAGGTAGGCTTACACGGAGCAGAGCAGCCTCTGCAGAGAATACATGTCAGACCATACCCACAGCTGGGATGGGCTGTTCCAGAGGACTGGGTTGGGGCGGGGAGCTTAGAAGTTAAGTTGCAAAGAGGGGTAGGAGGGAGCTCTGAGACAGAATTCCCTATAATGGAGAAGAAGACTGGAAAACAGGACCTGAGGGTCAGGAGGGACTAGAATTCATGTGGCTGCCGGTTCTTGAGTCCATCTCAAGCTGGTTATTCTGGTGGCACGTTTGACCAGCCTTCATGTTTAGTATAACAACATTTGTGCCCAAGCTGGTTTTCTGTTAATATCTCACCTAAACTTCCTATTCCTCCCAGACCCTGGTGACTTAGTGAGAACGTAATGCTGGCATATGGGAACGTTTGGGCATATTGGCCAAATCTTGGCTCTTACTTTGCTTTCAGTTGGTCCATGTGCTACTATTTTTCTTTTATAGCCTGAAGGAAAAGTATCCCCTTAACTCTTTTCCCTGCTTTATATTCATTTGTAAGGAAATATCTGATATTTTAAGAATAGATAGTTGTTGAAGAGCTATCAACATTCCTTAACTAACTATTGAGTATTTTTAGGGCTGTTTCATGGAATATTAACACCCTTGGGCCATATATTCATATTACAACAGGGCTAAGACTTTCCTGATGGGGGGTGTTTAAGCGTGTGGACTGGTACCTGGCTGCTTGGGTTCAAGTCCGGGCCCTGCCACACGCTGGCCATATGCTCTTCGATCATTTACTCTTTCCATGCTTCACTTCCTTTTTCTGTAAAATGAGGCTAATAATGAAGATTGAGTGAGTAAGTATTTGTAAAGTGCTTAGGACAGTACCTGACAAATAGTAAGCGCTGTATTAGTATTTGATAAATAAAAATAAGCCCGTGACTCTCCTTTCCTTTCCCATTTTTTCCTTTCCCTCTTCCTCTTGTTTCTCTGTCCTCCTCCCTACTCCCTGAGGTTCTACTCCACCCTCCTTATCTTTATTCTGACCTCCACGTTGTTTTGGCAGATTTTCTTGAAGTGTTGTTGCCTTTGGAAAGGTTCATGTAGCCTAACAGGTGCGTGAGGCCACTCCCTCTCTATCCAGCGCCTCCCTCCTTATCCTCCAGTGAAAGTGCTTTATCCAGGCACTTAGGTAAAAGTGGGCTGGTCTCTGCTAGGGCAGTCAGGGCCACCAGCAAGTCTATTCAGCTCCATGTTGATGGTCCCCCTCCACTCTGGAGCCCTCCGTCAGTGAGGTGCAGTCCAGGTTCCTGAACCTGCAGAAGTACTTCTCCTCCGTCCTCGATGCCCCTCCCCTCCTCCACCTTAAAAGCTGTTAAATCCTGCATTTCCCCTTTAGTGGGGAGGGGAAGAGGGCTACATTTGAGCTGAGGCTTTGAGGCTGCATGATTTCCATAATCCTTAAACACAGATTTCTTTCTCTGACACTGGGCCTCATTTACAGAATAATGAGATGCAGCAATGCATGATTTGATAAGCTGAAGAATAAATTAGCTGGAGAAAAATTTATGAAATCCAATGCTTATAGAGAAAATGACTTATTTTATACAGATAAACCATCAAAGGCTGATGTCCAATGTGACTGTGGTCAAGATTTTCCACTTAGCTCATCACTAGCCTTTCCATCTAGAAGTCTTTTTTTTCCTCCCTCTGGAAACTGTCTACATAGGCAAAAAGAGACAGATACTGTACCAGTTGTCAAGTGGCTGTTCTTAGTGTGGACAGACTGAATTAGTATAGTTCTGTGGTGCCACTTCCTGTTTGGTGCATCTCATAGGATTTGGTTCAATGGTGCTAATGTTCTTCCCTCCCGTTTTGTCTTGGCAAAGCTCTCAAGTCATGGGAGTTGAGGAGGGAAGAAGAGGAATGGAAATGTCACTTGTTGACTAGTTTAGTTTGTTGGTTTGTCCATTCATTCATTCATTCATTCATTCAGCATATTTTTCTTCACTGCTGCCCCTTACCAGGCACTGGGCTCAGCACTGGAAATACAGAGAAGTTGCAATCCTTGTCCACAGGGAGCTCCCAGCTCTGTGAGTCTGTGCATGGAATAGGGCTGAGCAGTAACACCCACCAGTTACGGAGTAGGCCTTCCATGAATGAATGAACACCAAATGCTCATCCCACCAGTGTGCTTTCTCCTGGGTCCCTCCCTCTTGTGAGACCTACTATTGAGAGCCCCACATCCTTGGCACAGCTTGTTGCTTTGTCTGCACTGATAACTTAACCTTCAGACTCTTCTTCTCCGTGCAAGCAGTTAGCGGAGTGGTTACATGCACAGGCTCTGAGGCTGGACCATCCTGGTTCAAATCCCAGATACGACATTTTCTAGCTGTGTGGCCCTGGGCAAGCCACTTCACTGCTCCTAGCTTCGTGATCTGTGAGAGAGGAAAACGTGTGTTGGGTGCTCAGTACATGGCCTGGTACTTACGATTTAAGGTGGGCGTCGGTGTTAACTGCTGCTGCTGTTCCTACTAACACTTCTCCTCCCCCTCCAGGGCTTAAAATAGTTCTCTTTGCTCTTCCCTTTGCTGAGTTTATCCATCAGCAGAGTGTTGCCTGCCCGTGTGATTTTAGAGTTAAACATTCCGGAAGAACTTAGTATGCTTAATTACAGTAAAAAAGAAAGCAGAAGTTGCCATTGTTTTATTAAGTTTTAAATCAATGGAGCATTCTAGTAGGGAACAACATTGCCACCATGCCCGCTGAGCCTATTTATTTAGCCGTGCGGCTCCTGAGCGGCCACTACAGGAGTGTAATCCATGATAGTCCTGGGTAAATGGTGGCGGAGGATGAGAAGGAAAAGGTGTGGGGCTTGGAGCTTTAGGTGGGTAGCCCTACAATTCATTACCTCTTACAAGGAGCCTCTAAGCATGGGCACTAGACAAAGTAAAATGTTTTAAAATCACAGCTTGAGTGTTTTTTACTGTTAATAATTGAGGACCTAGTATATGAAGGAACTTTGGTTATGTTATCTGTAAGCGTCACAATAACCCTCCCCAAAATGGATGTATTATCTACATCCTCATATACAAACGAGGATGTATTATCAACCCCATCTTGCAGTTGAGGAAACTGAGGCTGGGTCAATTTAAGTCCCACAGCTAGAGAATGGTGTAGTCAGGGTTCCAGCTCAGGTCTGTCTGATTCCAAAGCCTGAGGTCTTTTCATGTGTAAGCTCCCTCTGAAATTCTCTTGATTTGGTTGGCTTGGACTCTAGCCCTTCCTGGTCTTAGTTCTTTGCCATAAATAAAACAGTAAAAGCAAACACTTATTGAGCACTCACATGGATCAGGCCCTGTGCTGAGCACATTATGAACATTGTCTCATTTAATCCATTATGCCCATTATAGAGCTGATGGCGCTGTGACTGTCAGATCCAAAGTGGACATTTCTTAACCACTTCTTTATACCGCCTCTCTCAACTAACGTTTCCTGCGTCTTTTCTGGGTCAGGTCTCTGGCATATTCTATCTGCCAAGCAGGAAGGCCCCTCTGTGAGCCTACAGATTTCACATGTGCTGCAGAGATGCTCATACCCCCAGCCAGAGTTTTGGGTGTCTCCTTTCACCCTGTGGCAGTGGGCTGTGTCCTCTTGGGGAGGACAGTTGATCTCTGACTTCCTTCTCCAGAGCAGTAGATACTTTATGATAATCCCACATCCATTCCATTTGCACTGTTTGGGTTGGATGGGAGGATGGAGGGTTAGGGTTAGATGGAGGGGATTTTGGTTGGGGAGAAAGGAAGCAAGTGAAAGGAAGGGAAAGGAAGGAAACAGAAGAACAGAGCAAAGGAAGGGAGAGTAAGAGATAGAGTTTAAAACCTGACTTCCAGCTGCTGTTCCAGCTTCTGCTCATTTCCTCCCCATCCCTAGTCTCTGGCCAAACTCCAGCAAAGCTGTTCTCAGAGCCTTCCCAAGCTTGACCATCTCTGAGCCTCTGGTCAAGGTATCGCTGCAACCCGGAGTGCTTTCCTTCTCATCCCCCCATAGCCAAGTTTTGTCCAGCTCAATAACTGTCTCTTCCGTGAAAGTTTACCCTGCCCATTCAGGTGAGAATCTTTCTTTCTCTCCTCTCAAGTCATTTGTAGTCTCTCTCGTTAATCATAGTTATAATGCCTGTATAACCATCTACTGGAGAGAAAACCCCTCTGGAGGGCTCTTGTGGTCCTTAGGGTGGTGCTGAATGCATGGGTACTCAGGCAGTGTCGTCTGAATGAGTGAATGGTGCAGCAAGAAGTTCTCCGAGTTCAGACTGCAAACCTGGTGCCATCTAGAGGACCAGAGTGGCCTTCCAAACATGGTCCCTGTGGTGTGGCAGAGTCCAGCACTTGTGGCCATGTCACCACATCTGGAAGACACACATGGGTACAACAGGCTGAAAGTTTGCTTGCTCTCCAGGAGACATGATGAGCAGATAGATGACTGACTTCATGTCTCCACTGAAGTTATTCTCACTGCAGAAGTGCCAGGAGATTGGAAAACGACGACAACAGCAGCAACAACAGCAACTTCTTCATTTCCAGAGGTAACTGAGCTAGGAGTTCAAAGATCTTACCAGGAGAAAATTCATACCATCATCTGCAGGAGGTGCCCAAGAACGGAGCCAGGGAGGCAGGCAGGGATTGGAGCTCAGCTCTTGGGGAGTTCTGCTGCTGTGTTTCACGTGCCTTGCCTCCACACACTGCCTCCCCCTCCTCACCTGTTCTGCAGCGCTGTCTTCAGAATCCCCCATTTGCTAACTGAGTGTGTTTTAAAGACTCCCCTCTTTGCTGGGAGATTCCATTCGGATGCCTGCACAGATGGCTCTCGCTTGGTTCCAGCTTCCCCTACCTTCTCTTCCACTTGTGTATCTGCTAGCCTAGCCAACCCTGGCGTGTTCTTGGTTATTTACATAGCGGGGGGCCCTGCCAGGTAGCTGCTGATTGAGCCATTCTGGAAGTCTACAGGGCAGCAAGAGGAGATGGGCACTTCTGAAGACTGTTCGTGCCCACAGAGACAGAGATTTGATATCGTCTTTTCAGTTGAGTAGTTTGCTTGTTGTTCCCAAAGATAACACTCTGTTCCTGTTTCCCAGGGACAGCAGGACGTGAAAAATTCCTCGACCTCAAATTAATCAAACCTTGAATTTTCCAGATCAATAGGGATTACTTACACAAATGGCCCAAATTGGTAGGTTCTGAGGACTGTATCTGTGACTCAGCAGCGTCTCTCTTGCCAGGGAAAGAACGATTTTCTCATGAAGCAGCCTGTGCTTCAGTCTTTGGGGTGCAGTGACCCAAACAGATGGTTCTGGGCTTCTCCCAGAGCTATGAGTGAGCCATTTCCTGAGTGCAGACACAGTGGCAGCGGGCCTTGGCTGGCCCTCCTGGAGGCGAATGCTGACTGTGATTTTGCGGTGCTCCCGGGAGTCCTCCCACAGCACTGAGCCCCGAGGGTGCTGATGAAGCGACTTGGTTTCCAGTCTGGCCGTGTTGTCATGGCCAGAGTCACACTGTGTGTGGATGCAGAGTGAGCGTCCAGCTGGCTCCAGATGACTGCCTCTGCTCTTTCACAGTGTCACAAAGAGGCCACTCTCCATGCCTGGGCAGTGACTGTCTCCACCCCACTTAGGGCTGTGCCCTAGCCTGAAACTAAAGGAGAAATGGAAGCAGCTCTAGCAGACCTTCTTGGATTATCTTTTTTTTTTTTTTTTAAATTCACGTTCTTTTATTTATTTATTTATTTATTTATGACTGTGTTGAGTCTTCGTTTCTGTGCGAGGGCTTTCTCTAGTTGCGGCAAGCGGGGACCACTCTTCATCGCGGTGCGCGGGCCTCTCACTGCCGCGGCCTCTCTTGTTGCGGAGCACAGGCTCCAGACGCGCAGGCTCAGTAATTGTGGCTCACGGGCCCGGTTGCTCCGCGGCATGTGGGATCCTCCCAGACCAGGGATCGAACCCGTGTCCCCTGCATTGGCAGGCAGATTCTCAACCACTGCGCCACCAGGGAAGCCCTTGGATTATCTTTAACTACTCACGTTCCTGATCCCTCCCCTCCACCCAAACTGCTCTACACACTGTTCCTAAACATGGCCTGTGTAGTAGCCCTCATGCCTTTTTCAAGGAAGGTCCATCTTGCTTCTCTCTGGTTCAGTTCCTAACCAACCTTCAACATCCAAGTTTCTCTTTACTTTCAAGTCCTACCAAGTCCTTCAGCCCCCTGAGATACCTTGGACTCTTCTGGGTCTTGTTGTACAGGTCATGGGTCAAGCTGTGAATAGCTGTATTATTGTGTTTACATCTGATCTCTTCTGCTATTTTTAAGCTCTTTGAGGGAACCAACTGTCTTTGTTTCCCCAGAAGTGTGCAGCCTTATGTTTTGCACGTAGTAGGTACTCAGTAAACATATTTTGAGTGATAAATTGTACTCTTCCGAAGCCTCTAAGATCTGCTCCATCATTTTCTCTGTGACTCATATTCCCAGAATGATTTCTAAATATAACACATCCTCTCTTACTCTCAGGGTCTGATGAACATTTAACTGTCTTCACATCTTTAGTAGAGGGCAGACAGGGAGAGATGATGAAAACTAAACCAGGCTCTTGTCTTCTTGTGCAGGAGAAGTTTGAAATGGGAGGCTGAAATAGGGTTTGAGGATTCTCTTTTGGATTGAATGAGGGTTGTTTAATTTCTCTATGGCATTACCAAACTGACATCAATCCGGAAAATATTTATATACTAAAAATAGTAATAACTATTATCATTATGAAGAATAGCTAATGTCTATTGATTATCTATTCTGTGTCAGGCTCTTTGCTTAACAATCGGTGTTATTTAACCCTTATATCAATTCCTTGAGATAGATATTGTTATATCCCTATTTTAAATATGGGAGTATGAGACACAGAGAAATTAAGTAACTTGCCTATAAACATGAAGGTGATATAACAGGGTATGGACTTGAAGCCATTTTGAACTATTATCCTGTATTTCCACAAGGTAGATTTTAAATCAGGCAGACACACCAAAGCATGAGGAACCACAGTGATTTCTCCAAGCTTACAGAAGCCAGGGGACCTCCCGATTCAAGTTGTTGTTAGAACTCTCATCTCTGTGCTTCTGCCTGTGGGCCAGCCAAGGCCCAGTAGAGATAAAAATCAGGAATACGCAAGGGGAAAGGCTTGAAGCCAGTTTCCTCGACAACCTCATCTTCCTAAAAGGAGCGAGTCATCATGCTAAAGATGAAATCCTGGGCTCTCTGTCCTGCATACAGACAAGAGTGGCAACAACTGATTCAGCTGTGGCTCAACTGCCTGGTCAGCACTTTGCTAGGAACCAGGTTAATGTGGAGGTCACCTAAGCCCTGATTTACAGTCTTGAAACATACAGACTCCAGCCAAAAACCCGCTTTGCTAAAGGATCTTTTTAGGATCTCCGACCTCTTGCCAAATCCCTCCTGATGCTGACATTTTACTAGGAAGAGCTGTAGTTTCAGATAATTCTTTGAGCCTGAGATCTTGATAATATTCCCAAGTTGGATCCGTAACTCTTGTCCCTTAGGTGCAAGGTCGTAGAACATGCACAGGGTCTGGAGTCAGCCCACCTGGCTGCCAGTCTTGGCTTTACCACTGACTGTTAAGGGACAGGGTAGCTTAAGTTTTCAGGCCTCAGTTTCTCCATTTATAAAATGACCATAAGCATGACTAACTCAAAGGAGGTTTCAAGGGTTCAGAAAATGCACTTCCAGTTTTTGGTTTATGGTTCAGTTTACAAGTGCCACAATACTGTTTTGTTGTTGTTGTTGTCGATATAATATTTCTGTAATAAAAGTCAGAAATGTAAATCATTTTTATCTTAAGCCCTGTCCAAAGAGTTATGTCATGCATTAAAATTTTTAGTCATTCAAAAGTATGTCACAGAGTATTCATCTATATATTTTTTATGATTCTTAAGTAGAGAAAGAAATTTGATTATCAATAACAGCAAAATTTTCTTGCAAGAACAATTCTAACTCAAGTTCAAAGACTTCATCAACTAGGAGAACATACATCCAAAGGTATTGATATTGACACAGGAAATCAACATTTATATACTTAATTAAACAAAAGAAGACAAAGACCAGAAATGCTTTCTTGAACTATAAAACACAGCTTCCAGCCAATAAAAAATTGTAGTCCTAGGTTGATGGAGCTAGTGCTAAGTGGTAGGGTGAAGTAGTCATACATTTTTCCAGAAGATTTTCTCCAATTATAGAATGAAATATTAGATCAGTTGCAGATGAAAGAATCAGAGGGAACTGTCTTGAGTTTACCTATAACTTTCTATTATGATTCCCAAATTTCCAGGTTTCTCTTGTAGAGTAATGTGCATATAACTCAGCAGTGATTTATTTGATACACTTTACTTTTTTTTTTTTTTTTATCACAGCCCCTGAACGAATTTTGTAAGAATTTCTCTCTCTTTCACTGTCTTTTTTTTCCCCCATTTTATTTATTTATTTATTTATTTATTTTTGGCTGTGTTGGGTCTTCGTTTCTGTGAGAGGGCTTTCTCTAGTTGCGGCGAGCGGGGGCCACTCTTCATCGCGGTGCGCAGGCCTCTCACTGTCGCGGCCTCTCTTGTTGCGGAGCACAGGCTCCAGACACGCAGGCTCAGTACTTGTGGCTCACGGGCCCAGTTACTCCGTGGCATGTGGGATCTTCCCAGACCAGGGCTCGAACCCGTGTCCCCTGCACTGGCAGGCAGATTCTCAACCACTGCGCCACCAGGGAAGCCCCCACTTTACTTTTTAAAATCACACTTTACGTTTTACTCTTATGTAATTATTTAAAAATAACACTTAAAATTAATTTCTCTCCTATAAATATATTGTTGATGTATGTGTAACATGTATTTTGCCCATGTTTTCATTTTACTTGATGTTTTTATTTCTATATAGTTTTAAATTTGAAACATGCTTAGGATTTTGTGTCACTTTTTTAAATTTAAAATTTTGAATTCTCAACACTTAAAGAATGTTAGTATTACCAGTATTTTGATGATAATGAGAAATGCTGAAATAATGGCATAACCATTGGTTCGAGAATTAGAAATAGCATGTTTGTGACCCAGATGTTCCAGATATTGGCAGCTGATGAGCACAAACCTAGCCCCATTGGTAGGCATGCTTGCATCCATCCACCAGACAGATAGTAAGTGCCAGTTGATACTATGCACCAAGCATTTTCAGACACAGAGGACACAGCAGTGAGCAAGATGGTCAAGGCCTCTACCTTTGGGAAGCTTGTTAATTCCCAGATCTTGATGGTTCGTAGCCCTTTCAAGCTAGATGGCAGGGATTTTTTTTTATGATTGCCTCTTCCTATATATTTCTGCTTGATTCAAGTATCCTACACAAGTCACCTTACCCGTCACTAAATGTTTTCTGAACTGTTCCTCGGCGGCTGGTCCAGTGCACAGGCACAGCTGTTCCTGGGCCTCTGTAGCCCTGCTCTGGCTGCCCCACCATCAGCTGTCTGATCTCCTGTTCTGCTTGCACTGAAGCCTCCTGGCTGGTCCCTGCCTCTGAAGAGTGTGTCCATCCTTCTGCTCTCTGCTCTGCTCTCAGGGGCTGACTTTCTCCTGTAGTTCTGCCTCTGGGCTGATGGGCTCCCACCTGGTGGTGGGTGCTGAATTCCTCAGGACTTTGAATGTCTCCTTGGCAGATGGGGCATCTGCTTCCTTGGCAGAGATGACCACTTGCTCTCCATCATGCCTGTCTCCAGATCTCCATCTGTTTACCCTAGAAATGGCTGTCTCCTCTCATGCTCATCTTTTCTGGAGGGCAGCACCCCAACAGTCTCTGGAAGTGATGCCTAGGGTGAAGTAATACCTTCCGTTGTCCCACAGTTTCTCCTTCTCAGGGTTCAGGCCTGCCTGATTCTGCTTCTGAGATCCTAAGTGGAGGATCACTTGTCATATTTCATTTTACCTCCATTTGGCTGTATGAGTTAGCCTCCCGAAAGCTGGATGGAGAGAGGTGTTATCCTGAGCCAGTACTCTTAGGTCCCTACACACAGCTCATCTTGGCTTGTGGGGAGGCCAGGGACGATCTGAGGACCACTGTCTGCTGAGCCCAGAACCCCTGCTTATCTCTCACACTCAGGTCTTGGCCAGACTTCTCCTCTCTTCTAGGAATTTTTCTCTCAAACCTTCCTTAAAAATTAACCTTATTTCCTGCTCTTCCACCTTCTGGCACCGACCTGACCAACAAAGTCAAGTCCCGTGTAGACAGTGTTCAAGTGCTCTTCCATGTGGCTCTTGGCCCTGTGCAGACAATAGGGTGTGTCTGTTATGAGCACCCCTCCCCAAAAACCACCGTAATTGTTCCCATCTAGAGCACACAGAGAACTTTTAAAGGGTGTCTCCTAATCCCGTATGTCACTACTGCTTCTTTCTGTCCTCTGATACTTTAAAGGACATTGGTACATAGACAAAAAGCCGGGCACATACCTTAGCTAGATAATTAGTAAATGCTGGTTTCTTTTCTCTTGGTGCCTGCTGTCACCCAAGGCTTCCAGCCTGAACATCCTCAGTTGGTCCTTTCACTTCTCTCGGAAATGTGGAAATCCATCACACCCCAACCACTGGGAAACATGCAGCGTTTATTTCTGGTGAAGGCACATTCTGGTCAGGCAGGTGACCGCTGGCTCTGTGTTCTTAGATGTCAAATGAGGGGTATGAATATTCAGCAACCAGTGCAAAGGTCCCCTTGACAATGTGTTTGGTATTTGAAGAGACAGTCGTCTCCTTTGTCATTCAGGGGCTAGTGATATATATATACAGAAAATTTCTTGATAGGTTGAGTTAATTTTGGTCATACTTTGAATGCTGGTTTTTATCAACCTCTGGCAAATAAAATCTCTCTTTAAGCATGTTCATATTCTTTAGAAGTGGAAACTGAGTCTCATAAGTTATCGTGATATATTTAAGGTTACACCTATGTATACATAAATTTATGTTCATCCATCCGTCCATCCATCCATCCATCCATCCATCCAGAAAATACCTACTGAGCCAGATAGCAGAAACACAAAATTTGCAAATAATGTCTCTCAGTATTGCTCTCATGACCCTCAAAGTCTACTTAGGGAAACAGACAGGTAAGCAGGCAAATTCAGTGTAGCTCAATCAGTGCCATAACAGGGGTTAGCCGTGCATGCCATGATATAGCAGAGAAGAGGCACCCAGCCCAAGAGGGGATATGGAGGGATAGTGAGAAAAGGCTTCCTGGAAGAAAGATTCTTGAGCTGAGCCATGAAGGCTATAACCAGGCCACTGAGAGAGTCAGGAAGGGCATGTTGAAGAGAAGCAGTTGCAAAGAGTTTGGGCTCAGGAGTTAGATAGATCTTGATTTAAATCTCACCTCTGCCTCTGAGCTGAATCTGTTTCATATGTAAATGGGGATGGCAGTACTGATGGTTTACATGGGATGAATGCATTCAAAACACTTCACATGGTGAAGGGGACAGATTAGGCACTTATAAATTATTGTTGTTGTTATTATTAGTGATGCCTTGGAGCCTGGTGTGTCAGGAGAGGTGTAGGTATCTCAGGGTGAATGGACCATTGGGGAGTGATGGGAAATGGGAGCCCCTGAAGGGGTCTTGCCTCATGCTAAGATGGAAACTAAATATGACTTGGAAAAGCAGGTACCTGGGGAGCTAGAGAGAGTTGTAATAGACTTTCATTTTTAGATATATGGACCAGATGCCCAAAGCGTAGATTGTATGTGCACACACATTTACCCCCACTTACGCCCCTGCTGTCCTCTCATTTACCAAAGAGCAAAACAACGTCATTTAAATTACATCATCAGACAGTCTCAAAAGGCTCCAGGGCCACCTGATTCATGGAACCTGCCTAGTAGACAATGATAATTTATGGCAATATCCAGGATTCACTTTGCAATCTCTTTAAATGTTAATGATCAATAATGGGGAAAGTTCCTGGGCCAGTTATGGGTTTAATTTAATTTACAAAGCCATCTGGAGCTATGCAGAATACTTTTTACATTTTTTCCATACCAAATTTGGATAGCTTCTAGTCACTGTAATGTCAAATGTATAGCAAAGACACTACCCTAAGGTCTGAGAATCTAGAATGGAAGCCAGGTGACCTGGGTAAAAGGACAGGAAGGGACAGAGTGGTAAGCAGAGCGAAGACCTCTGTTTGGTCAGGGTGGTCAAGGAAGGCTTTGGTGTGTTTCAGGAAGAATGAGGCTGCCAGTGGGCTGGATCAAAATGAACAAAGAGGAGAGTGGCAGGATGTGAAGTAGGCAAGAACTAGATTATCAAAAGTCTGATAGACATGGGAAGAAATGTGATGTTTGTCTAAGCATAGTGGGCACTATTAGTCTGGCCTCTTGTCCAGCTGAAGGAGGCTCAGTTCTTAGCAGAAATCCATCCTTCCTGGCCAGATAATGTCTCTTCCTTGTTCTTGGGGAGATGGGGGAGGGGAGGTTACAGAATCCACCATCATTCTTGCACCCTCATCCTCAGGTCACTGAGTGTTGGACAGGCGCTCTCTCCTCGGTCCTCACCTCTTCTCTGCCTTGATGCTCATCCCTGCTCCTCTCCCTTCTCTGAGGAAGAAGCCTCTCTCCTAATCACAGCTGGGCTCTCACCTGTGTTCCTGATCTTCCCTATGGCTCCCTGACAGTCTGAAGCCTGGCTCCTGAAACCTGCTGCACTGGATTTCTCAAAATCTCTTCTGATTGTCAGATCTGCGAGTCTGCTCTGTGTCTTCCTTCCCTCTGACAGCTCTGTAGTCCAGGTGCAGCCTACCGCCTGCTGAATCATAAATGCCTTCTCCCTTGACCCCCTCTGTATCACTGGGTGTCTATATAACCTGCCTGGGAGAATCGAGCCTGTCTTGTTTTCTTGCCTGAAGGCTCATCACGGGAGAATGAGTGGCGTTTTGCCTTCTACCTCCAGAGGAGGTGGCCAGGAGGGCTCTAGTGAACCAAGGGGTCCTAGCTCAGGAGGAAATTCACAGTTTCTGGGGGCTTTAGGGATGGCTTTGAAGACCATATGCTGGCCTTTTTTTTGGAGCAAGCCCCAGTGAAGGGGAAGGGCTAGAGGGGAGGAGGGTACCTGGTGGTGGAGAGATACTTCCTGAGACTAGGAGAGGGGAGTGGGCTTTGGGAGTTCTCTGTGGGGTGTAGGCATCAGATTCTACTTGAACTCTCTGCTCTGGAGGTAGAAGGACCCCCAAGAGGGGTAATTTCGGAGTGCTAGTATTGACAGTGGCCAAGAGGCTTTTTTAATGGAAGTTCAGGAGACGGTCCCGGCACCAGTCGGACCTAGAGATCTTACTTCACTGGCAGCTCCATGAGGGCAGGGATTCTTGTCTGTTTTTTTTATTATTATATTCCCAGCACCTGCTATAGTATCTGGGATACAGTGCTCAAAAAACAAACTGTTGAATGAATAAGATGGAGCCACAGCTTGTGGACAGATGGAGGTGATCAGTGCGTCTTAGGGGTATCAGGTATCCACAAAGAGAAGGGCACAGGCTAAGAGCCCTCTTTGGGTATACAGGTGAGTCTTCAGGACTGTGATATGACACAGAGGAGGATGCCCTAGACTGACTGAGGCAGGATTTCCTGGCAACCTGGGTGTAGGAGACAGTGGGTTAGATTTGACATGATTTAGAAAAATTTAAAAATGATAAGAGCCAACATTTATTGAGCATTTATGATGCACCAGACATTTTTTAAGTGATTAATTTAATCCTCACAATAATCCTATGAGATAGATACGATGATTAACTTTCTTTTTTTTTTTCAAATGAGGAAACTGAGGCATAGACAGGCTAAGTGACTTGTCTAAGATCACACAGCCAGGATGTGAACCACCCAGGAACTCTCACTCCAGAGTTTCTTCTATACCAAGTAGCAGTTAAGATGTGAGATTTCTTACCCCTGAGAGTCATGAAGCAAATTCATACTGGTTATACTTGTTTCTTCACTAATTACATAACTTAATATTGTATATACTTGTATAATACTGTATGTAAAATTTTAGTAATATAGTACAATAATTCTGACAGAACAGATTATGGTTATAAGTAGATAATTTGTTTTCTAGTAATAGAGTATAACAACTTGGAGTGAGCTGTGCCTTGTCTGCCAACCAGGTATTACGTAGCCAGCTCCCTAACTACTAGTACCTGATACAGATCAGAATAACTCCTGAAAGATAACATTTGTAATGTGCTACTAGCCCACATTTATACAGTACTTACTATGTACTGGAACCTTATAAGGCAAGTATTATTACGCGTACTTTAGAGATGAAGGAAAAGCAAGGTTCAGTGGTTTGCCAGGGTGACCCCAGGCTGTCTCCCTCCACAGCTCATGATTCTAACCACTGCGCCACACAGAATGTTTTTTCCACATCATGTGGAAAGGTGTGTTTTTCAGTAGAAACATTCATTCTTTGATTATCTGGAAGGGAGTCAATTATTTCAGGAAGAAGTCTTTAACAACCACGTAAAGAACCTTTAGGGTATGTGTACACTGTTTACGAATATACAATTATAATAGAACACTGCATATAAGTATATGTATATGTAATGTATATGTCCCCCACCCTGTCGGTTTTCACTGGGCAGTGGTCTGTTATCAGCTAAGGATCTGTAACTAGTGCTAATGGATTTGGTTGTTGGAATTTTGTTTTTATAAATCCTCCCTAATGGGTCTTAATTTTACTAAATTCCAGCCTGATGGTCACTGAAAGCAGCTTCCAAATTAGCAAACATTACAAAATTTCTTTTAAGGTTTAAGAGTGCTCCCCACTCTTCCCCTTTGGGGATCCCACTGGCAGCCTCCTAGGCAGAGAGAGCTGATCTTAGCCCTGTCGGCCTCAGCACAGTGTGGTAGTTAAGAACAGAGGCTTTGGGACCAGGCATGTAAGTTGAAGTCCCTGCCTGCTTCTTACCAGCTGCCTAATTTTCAGTGACTTACTCTCCTTCTCTGGGCCTTGGTTCCTTCATCATTTAAATGGGGAAAACATGACTGAGGCTGCTATGAGTTTGCAGCCTGCAAATGATGAGTGGGAATAGGACTGGCACTCAATGCGAGAGAGCGACTCTACGTGCCTTCTTCATGAGCATCTTCTCTCCTTGTCTTCTGGGTCCTGATTCTTTTTTCCCTGTCCTCTGCCCAGTCCTTCCCCCCATCCATGTGGGCCCAGGGCTCTGAGGTACCCCGTCCTACTGCAAAGTCCTCCAAGCTCCTAAATAGCCTCCAATTTCATCCCTCACCTAAATGAAATCTCTGTTAGGGCAACTTAGAATCTGAGTAAAGCAATTTATCCTCTGGTAGGCCAGACTCCCACAGAAGCTTCTAAGTTGAACTTGTGCCCTGGGTTACAAAGTTCTGTTTTTTACCTCCAAAAGAGCAGTTACACAGATTCCTTCCTTTCTTGGTCATAGCTACCACGTTACTTTATTTAGGCCGTCATCACCTCCCCCGGACCCCTCTAAAAGCATCTTAGGTAGTCCCCGTTCTCGTATACACCATCACACTTTGCTACCTACAGTTCTGACATACCATTGACTTGGCCACACATGTGTAAAAGGTTCTGTATTGCACAAGAGTCATACACGTCAACATGGAAAAGATCAAGGGTCCAGTATGGAAATGCTAAAGGATTTTGGTGGTGTGGTGTAGTGAGTGGCTGTGGGCAGGGGGAATTCACATAGGAAATGCTCATCTGCCTAGTGACCAGGGGAATGAATTTTAAAATTTGCGTAAGATAGTATTTTACATCTCTTAAATTAGAGGAAAAAATCCTAGTAATACTTCATGCTTGCAAAGCATTGATGAAACCAGTTTCGTTGTATAATACTGTTGACATTGAGAAATAGTATAGCCCTTTGGGAAAATAATTTGGCAGTGTGTTTCACAAATATTTATGTCCTTTGACCCGGTAGCCTCACTGTCAGAAATCCAATTTTAGGAAATAACAGAAAAGAAGGAAAGAAAGCGATATGTATGGAGATGATAGTAAAATATAAATAATAAAAAGTGAACGTATAGCTAGTGGGAAGCAGCCACATAGCACAGGGACATCAGCTCGGTGCTTTGTGACCACCTAGAGGGGTGGGATAGGGAGGGTGGGAGGGGGACGCAAGAGGGAGGAGATATGGGGATATATGTATATGTATAGCTGATTCACTTTGTTATAAAGCAGAAACTAACACACCATTGTAAAGCATTTATACTCCAATAAAGATGTTAAAAAAAAAAATGAATGTTTACCAGTAGAGAAGATATAAACAATGGTACATCAATGTTATGCTGACATAAACATGATAATTATAGGAAACTGTTTACTTTCTAATGCTTGGTAAATCCAACCACAAAATTATTTACCCTCTAAGTATGTATTATAAATACATGCCTACTATGGGAAAGAATGGGAAGAATGTTAAACAAATGAAAGCAACTGATATATGGGGCATATGAATGTAGTCTATTCCTTTCCTTTCAAAGATTTTTCTTATTGTTAAAATGCTATTTGTACAATAAGTAAAATTATCAAGGTAAACTGCAAAGACAACTCAAGGATTCCCTTTCTGTTACGGAATGAAGGCGGAACACTTCAGCACGGCTTCTTCACAGCCCATCAGAGCTGGCCCTGCTTCCCCAGCAGGTCGTATTTCCTTCAAGCCCAGTCTCCTAAACAACGCCCCCCCGCCCCCCCGCTCATTTTTGTCCCCTTCACCCCAGCCTTTCTTCCCATGTCTCCTTACCCTGACCACCTCTGATTCTCCAAACAGTATCACAGCTTAGCTTTGCGCTTTGTCCCACTGTTTTCTCCATCTGGAATCCCCTTTTCTTTGGAGCTCTGACCCACCTTTCAAGGTCTGACTCAGAAGCTACCTATTCTGCCTCTCTGAGGGTTTCCCACATCATTTTTTGTCTAAATTAATCTTTCCTTTCCTTGTTAGACAAAGGGCTGGAGTCAGAAGTGTGTAGCCCTTTAGGATGTAAGCTTCTGATGGCAGGGGCTAGGTCTTTTATTTTATTTATTTATTAAAAAAAATTTTTTTTATAGCAGGTTCTTATTAGTTATCCATTTTATACATATTAGTGTATATATGTCAATCCGAATCTCCCAATTCATCACACCTCCCTCCCGCCACTTTCCCCGCTTGGTGTCCATACGTTTGTTCTTTACATCTGTGTCTATTTCTGCCCTGCAAACTGGTTCATCTGTACCATTTTTCTAGGTGCCACATATATGCGTTAATATACGATATTAGTTTTTCTCTTTCTGACTTACTTCACTCTGTATGACAGTCTCTAGATGCATCCACATCTCTACAAATGACCCAGTTTCGTTCCTTTTTATGGCTGAGTAATATTCCATTGTATATATGTGCCACATCTTCTAAGGGCTAGGTCTTTGAATATCTACAGATTTAGCTGATAATAGGTGTCACATGATTATTCCCTCCTTCAAGCTTGCAAGTCTGCCTGTTCAGGAAGAGCTAACACCTATCAGAGGGGAAGCAAGCAAAGCAGTCAGATGATGATATATCCAATGGTTTTATTATGGAGTAATACATATAAAAAGATTAATTGATTTGTAATTTATTCAGGATGCAACTTGCTGGCCAAATTGCTACTGATTTTATCAATCAAACAATGGTATTTTGTATTTAAATGACCTTTCCTTTTATTTTTAAATAAAATAAGGCTATTAGTCATGATCTGAGTTTCCATGGACTCTGTGCCAGTAGTTGTAGGGCTTTAAGAACGAGACAAACAATGCCTAATGTCTAGTAGCTCATCATGGACTCATTTCCTATTTATCTCATTTTGTTTCTCAAGAGAACCCTGAATTTCCTCAACAGCTTTTAGGAATGCATCTCACCTTGAACGTGGGATTTTGTTGTATTTGAGAAAAATGAAAACTGGAAGAAAACTCAGGTATGGTGCATTCATTCACTCAGTCATTCATTTATTCAGTAAATATTTTTGAGTATCTTCTGCTTGCCTGGGTCCTCTCTAGGCTAGGAATACACTGGTGAGCTGCCACCACAGAGCTTACTGTGTTGAGGGAAATAGACAATAAACAAGTAAACAAATGACAAATGATATTTGCTACAGAAGAGGGCACTGGGATAGAGAGTGGCTGATGAGGGAGGGAGTCACAGGGCAACACGTCTGCAGGGCTACTCAGTGGGGCTTCACTGAACCCACGCCTTAGCTTAGCTTCCCCTGCCTCATCCTGCTTCTGCCCCTTCATTGCAGGCTTCTCACTCACTTGCACAGGGACCCTTGTCTCCAGCTCTGCTTCTGGAAGTGATGATCGTTAGACTCAGAACGCCCTGGAGTCAGGGACTGTGCCTTTCTTGTTCACTTTTAGATGGAAGATTTAAGTGGGGGGCTGATGTGATCTGACTATTTCAAAAAGTTCTCTGACTGTTGCTTGTGCGTGTTGGTGAGGAGGAGGGGAGGGTGAGGTCAGAGGCAGATGGATCAGTTGGAGGCTACTGTAGTAATCCAGGCAAGACAGGACTATGGCTTGGATTATATAAATTAAAGCATCTCTATTAAGCAAAGATTTTCATCCACAGTGATACTTACAAGACTCCCCTTCCATCAAGAAATTTGCAGGTGACCTTAGGCAGATGAATGTTAATAAAAGAATAATGCATTATGGTACATAATGGGAGGAATATATAAAAGATCAAATGCTTCTTAAGACTCTGGATCCATATATGAGCATTTAGTACAGAAATAATGAGATGGAAATGGGTAGTTGGTCTTTAGCTTAATTGCTGGAGTTAGTTACAGGTCCTTGGGCTGGGGGGACTATAATTTTTAAGATCTGTTTGACTCTGGGATAAAAGTGACAATTTGAAAATGACTCTTGTTCTTTCCACTTTGGGCTAGTAAATGCATTTGGTTTGCATCTGTTTCTTGGAGGCAGTGGCGATTTATGTTCCTTCCTTGAATGCTCCTCAAATTCCTCTCTTCTTGTTAGTCCCTAACTCAGAATGTAATAATAATCAGCCTCTGAATACCTTAACAAATGCAGCACATGATAGATATAAGGATAGGTAAGCTAAGGCTGCACAGCTTAGGAAACATGATAACCGAGAAGAAAAATGCTTTAAAGGATTATCCTTCCATGCAAATATTTATATATTCAAATTGCTGAACAGAAGGCAGCAGAATAACCAAAAAGGCAGTAGTTGTTTTGTCTGGTTGTGCGGACTTTGAGGAAGTGAAATCTCTTTTGCAAATGTGCAGTAGTATTTGCTCTTTAGAGAAAATTGTGTCAGATGATTCAACAGCAGGCCTGAGGAAGGGCAGAGAGGGAGGCATCAGGCGCTCTGCTTTTCCCTCTTAAAGCTGAGCCAGGATGGGGGGGGGGCGGGTCAGCAACTCAGGCCAGTGAGTGGAGGAGCACTCCTGAGACCCACTGTGGACCACTCAGTGAGCTGAGCTCCCCTGTGGAGGACAGCGGCCCCATTGCCTCTCCCTGCCGTGCGGGGCCACCCCGGGAGCCACCGGCGGCTCTCCTCCATCCCTAAGACTGCCAGGCCAGAACCACTGTTACAGCATCTCTGCATAGTAAGAGCTCTTTTCCAGAGTTACAAACCCAAAAGGGACACGGGTCAGCAATGGAGGGCGTGGAGATGATGGCCCCATACTCTCAGGCCAGCCTGGAACATCATCTGAATTCTGTTGTATGGATTTTTGATCATGAGGGGAATTACAGATGTTTGAAGTACATTAAAGCCTGTGGCTTCACATTTTACACCCATCTGTCTATTCATTTGCTCACCATGGAGACTGCACATGATGTGTAGTGTGAGTACTATTTCTCTGTCTTCAGAGACCAAGATGAATGAGGAGAGGTCCCACCTGCCAGGAACTCAGTCTTTACAAAATTTAGAATCATCAGAGAGCCTTTTAAAAACACAGTCCCTGGGCTCCCACCCAGGAGAATTGGATTAGAAGCTCTGTGGGTAGGGTATTGACATTTTTTTTTTACAAAGCTCCCAAGTGGTTTCCTTTATGCAGCTAAGTATGAGAACTTAATTTGTTCTAGAGAGATACATTGAGTTTGATTTCGATCTAACGTTGGGTTTGGTCTAGACAGATGCAGTGCATCCTTGGGGAACAATCCCTGTCCTCAGTGGTTTACAGTTAAGGGGTTATAGCCTAGATCCTGAAAACTATCCCAGAGATTCTCAACAGGGAATGATTTTGTTTCCATGTCTTCCTGTGGAGACATTAGAGACCGTGTCTTGGAGACATTTTTGGTTGACAGAACTTGTGAGGAGGGTGGTGCTACTGACACCTAGTAGGTAGAGGCCAGGGATGTTGCTAAATATCCTCTAACGCACAGAACAGTGCCCACAGCAAAGAATGATCTGGCCCCAAATCTCAACAGTGCTGAGGTTGAAAAAGGCTGGTTTTGTCTTAAGGGTAGTTTCTGCTTGTGAAACCAACATGGCATATAGTTTCCATTAGCTAGCATTATGCACTAACTGTGTTCTAGCTACATTATGTGTTAATAAACATTGATTATCATTTATTAGGTACTATTGTTTGTCCCCACTGTACAGATAAGAAAACTGAGCCCCAGAGATGAAATAACTTATCTAAAGCCACCTGTCTAGTAAATGAAGGACTTGGGATTTGCACACATGTAGTCAGTTTTCTAGCTGTAACAGTATGCTGCTGCCCAACAGGGTTTATTTTTCTTCTCCTGAGAGTTTTTCCAGGCAGAAACGGGGTACATACATATTTGCGTTAGTTCTTCTTAGGATTGTTGCTTGAGAAAAACAAGACTACTTTTCCTAGGCAAAAGATAGCCGCTCTGAGCCAAGAGATTAATGGACGTCGGTCATTTCTGTGCCAGCTGGGGCCACGAAAGCGCTGAGAGGACTCCCCAAAGAGGACACTGATTGATGCTTTTGATACCGATGGATTCCAGCAGCGTTTGGCAGCTCCTGGGCGTCCTGCAGCACAGTTTGGGGTAGTGCCTGACCAGCCAGACTGTGTTTGTGACAGCTCTGGTCTCCTTAACTCTGAGCATCTGTTGAAATGATGCCTCAGCAGGAAAACACAGTGGGAGAATGTCTGCTCAGAGCATGTGAGCGTCTGATTGGCCTCTCAGGCGTCCTCTAGAAAGCCCCAGTGTCCCCACATTCCCTTTGCTCGCTGGCCCTGTGTTCTCTGCAGACGGAGGAAATGAAACAGAACCCCAGTAGAGGTCAGCTGCCGTCTCTAGGTCACCACACTAGGGTGAGGGGTTTCAGCCAGTTGTGCATCTACTGCTGGGCCTCATTGTCTCTCTTAGCACAGATTTAGGCCAGGAGGCTTTTGAGGGTTGGAGTAGCATCTGCCTTATCCAAGGGGCTCCTGCAGGCCAGCAGATTTAGTAACTTGAGACAGGTTACTAAAGCCACATATTTAGTAAGTGGAGAACGTGAGCAGGCATGCTCCTGGCCATGACACTATAAATTGCTACACAACAGGTTCCGTTTTCTTCTTATGGGAGTTTTTCCAGGTAGAAAAATGGGCCAGCTTATGGCATGAATGTAAAATGTGCACAAGATGGTGATTTTTGGAGGAAAGAACAAACAGACTTCTGCTGTTGTTAGAGGCCCTGGCCCACCTTTAGACAGGGTGGTGATGCTGGTGGAATGTTCCCCCCACACCCCTCCCCTCTAAGGTTGCCCCTCCCTCCTTCGTATTCTTCTCTGTGGGCACATTTTGTGCACTTCTGGGCTCCATCTCTATGAAAGAATCTTGAAATGAAGTTCACAGCAGGGAATTGAGGTTCATGGAGGGCACTGACCTGGTATGTTACCATTTTTTGTAGAGATTTCCCATTTTTGTTAAGAACACAGACTGTTGCAAAGAATTTACAGTCTCTAGTATTGGCTGGGCTATTGGGTCTACTGTTCAGCTCTCTTTCCCATCTCCCACAGAATTTTTCCCAAACCTTTTTAAAAATTTTTTTTCAGGGTGCCTTCTACCTCAGAGGGTGATTCTTCTTCCTATTTATAGAGACATTGATACTTTTAATATGAATTTCCTCAACTTTTTTTTTCCTGTTGGTGGTCATTAGTGCTATTCACTAAATAGCTCCATTTTTTTTTCTCCTTTCAAACACATGGCAGGATTATTCAGCACTTCCTGGCCCCTTTTGTGGTGGGGTGGGTGATGTGACTAATTGTTGACAGTGAGTTGTAAGCAGAAACAATGTGTGTCACTTCCAGGTGAAAGCATTTAATTGCTGATGTGAGACTCTCCAGGGCTGGATTTCCCTTTGGCAGGGTGGAAACATTTGAGATGGTGGCATTTCTATCAGCCTGGGTTCCTGAGTGAATTCCTCTGAATTCTGTTGCAAGATGGAAATAGGATGAGCAGTAAATAAACCTTTTTTTTTTTTTTTTTTTTTGTTAAAAGCCAATACAGCTTTGGTTTTGCTTGTTAACGCAGCATAACTTCACCTGCCTTGATTAATAGTCTGTCCCTTTTGCTCAACATTTACACTGCATCCATACCCACCCTTTTTGCCTTTCAGCCTTTCTCAGAGGCTTTCTATGCTGAGAAAACCACCCCCGATTAAACTCCTCCGATGGCTTCCTACTGTTCCTTAAAAAAGAACAAAAACAAAATCCTTTAGCGTGGTCCACAGCCTCTGGGTCCTGCGTGGTCTGGTTCCTGTATGCTTCTTTAGACTCATCCCACACCCCACTCTTCCTCATGCCTTCTGACTCTGCCACATTCACATTCTTTCAGTTCCTCTTATAGGCTGTATTTCTTCTCACCACAGGGCCTTTGTACAGCTTTGAACATGTTTTTTCCTGCCAGAAATGTCCTCCCCACCTCTGGTAAACTTCTCTCAGAGCAAACATGAGTTCTTCCGAGAAGCCTTTATTGACCTTCCCAGTTAGGTCATATCTGCCTTTAGAAGTTGTAATACCATGTTTTTCTGTTTCATAACACTGAGTTCAGTTGGAACATTACAATGTATTGGTGTGATGTTCTGATGAATATCCGCCTTCCCCACCATGGTTCGCATCACGTCATTTTTATTCACTGCCACATCCCCAGTGATTGGCACGGCATACTTTGTAGTCACTCAGAGAAAGCTTGTTAAATGCATGAATGAGGGTATACAGTCATACTGTCCAGTTTAGTAACCACTGGCCACATGTGCCTATTGAAATTTTAATTAATTAAAAAAATGAAGAATTCAGTTTCATAATTACATTAACCGCATTTCAAGTGCTAATTAACCATATGAGGCTAGTGGCTACCATATTAGACGGTAGAAAACAGAACATTTCCATCATCATAGAAAATTCTGTTGGATGGTGCTGGCAGGATAAAGCCCAAGTTCCTTGTGCATGGCATATGATCCCCTCAAGGATCTGCTGCTGACAAACTTTCCAGTTTGTTTCTTTCCCACAATAGTACAGCCTCAGCCACATGCCCCTCTAAACATGTTCCTTTCATAAACGTGCCACTCTAACTAAGATATCTGTGGCTTTTTAACTTTAACCTCTCTCTACCTAAATTGCCATCCCTTCCAGAACCTCTCATCCTTTAAGCCCCACCTCAAGCATTTCCACTTCTGGGAAGCATTTCCACTTCTGGGAAAAATCATTTCCTGAGGTCTAGACTGAGCTGGTCAGTGCTTCCTCTGACCCCCATGCTGTCCCCTTCCCATTCCTGTTTGCCTTGCTCAGACAGGATTGTGACCCTTTGTTCACACATCTCTCTCCAGTGCTACATGAACCCCGCTCAAGGACAAGGCCTGGGTCTTCTCAGTCTCTCCAGTGCTGAACACGGAGCTGGTGATGTAGTAGACATCAGTGAATGTTAGTTAAATGATGAGTCAGCCAGTGAATGAAAATCACAGGGGATATTATTTCCTTAGTACAGCAGTGTGAAGAAAAAGGGAACTGTGTTACTAAGTAGGGCTAGTGAGGGTTCCGCCTGCATTCTTCCCCCTCCCATGGTCCTGTCCCAGGTCTTTATTTCATGTGATACTAGCTTTCTGGTCCAGGAATCACCCAGGAGCTTGGCAGAGTCAGGAAAGGGCGCCTCTGAAATTCTGGGATCTGGAAGGCTCTGCTGAGTGGTGCTGCTTCTTGAGGTGAGTGGGTGGGTCTCATCAGCCGGAAGGAAAGATAGCTGGTACCATGATTGCATCCTCCAAATCAAGCCACATGTCAAGACGCTAGAACTGGGGGCCACCTGGCGTCTGAAAGAGGCAAATGCTATGAACTCTACTTTGCTCAGCTAGCAAAGTGCAGACGCTGTTGCTGCTGTGGTCAGAGCCTGTCTGTCCGCACCTTACCCGCCACGCTGATGGCTCTCTGAGGGCAAGACTGTGTCTTACTTTCCTCAGGATCCCCCACAGGCTGATCAGTGACTGTAGGGCTTCCAGGCCGTGGCTAAAACAACTTGTCAGGTTAAACTAACCACCCTTATTGGTGTTATTGCCTAATAATAGACTTGCTTTCTGCAATGACAGTGATATAATTTTGGACAAAATATTCATGTGTTCCCATGTTTTTTGGTAGCAGACCTTAGCTTAATTATGTCCAGAGGGGCCTCCATCTCCTCTACAGGTGGAGTTAAGGCTTCTATTGTAGAAAATAGGACCTTCCGGGTCTCCTGTCTCACTCTCCTTTGGCGCTTTGAACCTGGAGGACACACGCCCACAAAGTTCTTTCAGTGAATGGAGATGCACCTGATCCTCATTAAGGCAGACCTGAAGTCAGGAAGGAGGAAGAGATGACACAGGGGAAAGAAAGGGAGATAGCCTCCCTGTAAGCCTAGAAATGAAGAAGCGATAAAGAGGAGAGAGAGGAAGGGATGAGAGTGAAGGGCCCCGATGTGGGTCTTCAGTTAGACAAGCTGAAAAGAGCACTAAGCATCTTGTCTCTGTAACCAGTCACTCAGCAACGACCATGTGCCAGACACTGATCTTTCTTTACGGGTGCAGACTGGGCCAGCTGCACCTGAATGAATCACAGACTGGTTAGGTCTTCCCAGTTGGTGTGACTCAGAGTCCCCAAGCATTTATTTAGAGTTGATGTGCAGGGGGAGGGGAGAGTCTTTAAGAAGGATATTTATGCATGTTCCCTGGAGACAGAGCTAGAAATGGAGGAGTCGGCAAGATGTCTGTCACTCAGGTTGGCCCTGGGGGAGAAGACCAAGGCCTGTATATATACTGGGGCTGTAGGCCAAAGCTGGAGGGATTGTTTTCTTTATCTGTGAAGCAAAAGTAGAGTTGCTTCTGGGCTTAACTGTGACTCAGTATGGGGAAGAAGCATCCTTGCTTCTTCATGAGGCATGCTTGGCTTCTGAAGGGACTGTGGCCTGTAAAGGCTGCGGGGGACTGAGATGGATAACAGAAATGTCTTAAGTAATGTGAACACTGACTCTAAGCCAGTGCAATGTGTGTATTAACACTGCCTCATTTATACCCACAGGCTGGTGAGGCCTGGGGCTATTTGAGGCACACGTGCTTTATTCCATTTGATTCTTATAACAATTCAATAAAGTAGGCATTATTAACCAGACTTTATAGATGAGGGAAGTGAGACACAGAGAGGCTAAGTGACTTGCTTAAGTGACCCCATTAATAAGTGGTTGGACCGTGATTAACCTCTAAGGGTACCTTCTTAGCCACTTCTCCAACACTGCCCTCCAAACACGGTGGGAAGGCTGAGTCACCCTATTAAGGCAGAAGTCATGGAGAGCAGCCGTATCCTCACAAGGCCTTTTGGTCTTTGGGGGAGGAGTTTTAGGCTATAGGGACGATGTCCTTACCCAGGGGGACATTTCCAGCATTCTCTGGGAAGATAACAAAGGACAAGCTAGGGAATGTCTCTGGGGATAAAAGGACCCCTCTAGTCCCAAGGAAGGGGGAGCATAGCATCACTCAGTGACAGTGCTGACGCTTCCCTGTGGAGCTGTAGAGACCTTTTCAGTTTCCAAAGCATTTCCCCTCATACCAGCTCATTTGAAAGTTCACAGAAACCCTGTGAAGCAAAAGCGGATATGCCTGTTTTTCAGAAGGGGAATGAGGCCCAGAGAGCTTCAGAGACTTATCCAAGACCATGTGGTCATTAAATGTAAGAATCATGCTAGAAATCTCCTGACACCCTCTTCATCATTCCTTCCTCTTTACCAGGTGGTCCCTTGTGCCATGGTGGGGTAATTGTCTTTATGTAACGGGAGGCTGACATTATGGCTGAGGCAGCCAGAGGACCAGACATGAGGGTGATGCCCGGAGAGAGGCAAACATTCAAATGAAGGACATGATCTGGGGTGCAGTACCAGCCACAGAGTGGCACCCATTTCACTCAGATCTATGCATTTCAGAAATATAAAGAATGATTCTATACTAGACTTTCCCAAATACTGTTACATGGAAAACTAGTTTTACCAGATGCTCCATGAGAAAGGGAGTTCTGTGGTCAAGTCATACACATTGTATCCTTCTTCTTTTAGAGTAGCAATGCATGATCAAGGTTCTATAATGTTTTTAAGCAAAGAAGTCTTTTTGACTCTGCTTAACTTAAGGTCTCTAAATTTATTTGAACACAAAAACTTTTCTTAAGGTCACCTATTAGCAGCTCATGGAACTGCCAAGAACAACTAGTTTGTTTTAATCACTGAATTAATGGTTTGATTTGATATGTGGCAGAGCCTTAGGAATTTTTTTATGGTTTTATATTCCAGCCTTACGACACATATATATGTCAGGTGTAAATAAGCCTTGGTGCTAGTTGTTTCATAATTCAAAGACCCAGGGTTAGACTGTGCCCATGCAAGCATTCTAAAGTTCATAAATTAAAAATGAAATCTCATTATAATATCAATAAGATTTTAAAATGTTATGTATTTTCGCTGGTAATTCACGATAGAATAAATGTCAAGGAAAACTATGAGTCTGTCTGCTCTCGAATGATGGCATATGTGGTTTGAGAGAATTTACCTATTGGAGATTTTGAAATGAGCAAGGCTGACATTTTATGCAGGTCATTTATCATCTTCCTACCTATGGATTGCAGCAGACACTTGACATTCATGATGAGTATTTCTTGAGACCTTTATGATTCTCCTAATTAGCAAATACCACTAGAGTAAATAATTTCCCTCACAAAACCTTTTTATTCTGACCAAAACTGTCATGTTCATAGAGTGTTTTCACTTTTTCTTCTCATTCATCACCAGGGCTATTTTGTACTTGGTAGTTGACAATGAGAAGGAACATACATATAGGCTCTGAAGTGGTAGCCAGACTCTGGACTTGCTCAGTGATTTACCCTCAGTGACTGTGTTGCTAAGTTGGATTTATGTTTCAGAAAAACGGTGAATGCTTGCATTTTCATGGGCTGTTGGAATTGCTTGTGAATAGCCAAAACTGTGAATGTAAATCTGCAAATGCCAAACATCATCTTTTCTTTGGGGTGTCAAATACATCTTCACCTTTCACCCTGTGTTGGGAAGCAGGAGAATACTGTGGCTTGGGGAAGGAAGGAAATGCTAGAAACTCAGGCTTGTTACCATTCATTACCAAGCAGTCTCTTCTGCAGGGTTTCTTTGAACCCCAAGACCATGGATATCTCAGCACCTTTAGGAAGGGATTGCTGTGCTTTGCTGAAGCGCCTCAGTGAGCTCTTGAGATAAGCTAAAAAGTGAGTTTCCCTACACTAAATAAATAGGATTGTACATACTTGAAACTGCAGCCTGACTCCTCCCCTCCTGTAATTCTATGCTTTTGAATATTAATCTAAGGCCACCTTTCCCATGATTTATCAATTTTATCTTCAGGACTCAGAGTCTTTGATAAAAGCTATTTTTCCTAGAATTTTTGTATATTATTAAAATTAAAAGGACAGGAAGATTTTTATCAAACTTGGAAGCTCTCTCTAGATGAATACCACAGATATATGTGGTTTGTTGAAGGATGGTTCATCCCACACAAATTAAGATAATCAGACAAGAGGAGAAATGCCAAGAGGCCAATTTGGGGGCATTGGAAGTCCCCCCAGTAGTCACCCTGTAAAAGAGCTGGAAAAACAAACAAACCCTTAAAGACTGATCAGCCACCTTGCGTATGTGGAAAGCACATTGGTGTTTAAGCATATGGATCTTCGCGGCTCTGCAGTTTTCACCAGGATGAATGAGGTCATCTAACGTAAGAGCAGATTCTAAAGAATCCAGAGTATATCCAAAGTGGAACCATAATTGAATTTTGCTCCTTAGGGACTCAGTCTGACCAGCCACTGTGGGTGTGAGGGCTACTGGGTGCTGGTGGCCATTAAAGACACCTTGAGGTTGATTGAGGAGGTGGGACTTAACTCTTTTGAAAGTCTAGTCATGCTTCCTATTAAAGGTTTCATAAGCCTTGCGAGTGAAATTCCTCTGAGCCTCCCAGAACCATGGATCCTACAAATCCTCTACAGTAAGACATTTTCTACATAAGTCCCCAGGCACACAGGGAAAGCTCAATAAATGCTGTTCACAGAGCTGAGTGATATGTTTTTCATGAAAACTTGGGAATTGGCCTGCTAGCTGATGGGAGCATTCACTGTAATCTTGTCCTTGCTAGTGGCTTGGAGGTTGAAAATCTGCTCTTTTGTTCTCCAGGCTTGAAGCCTGTTCATGGAGTAACTGTCATGATTCATCTCTCTCTCCTGGTGGGCTGGGAGTGAAGGAAGGAGCTCTGAGCAGTCCTGCAGGTCTGGAAGTTCCCTGTCTAGAGGCAAGTTGGGTAATCAGTGTTGTCACCGTCCTCTTGTGGGAACAGAAAATAAGCATGAACACAAAGGCAGGCCAGCAGCCCTGGAGTTGGGAAGGCCGGGAGCGGTGGGGAAGCTTACCTTCTTGACTTCGTATTTAATGGCGAGTCTGATCCGGCTCAGACTTGGACGGTGGTGGTCGGACCAGACTTGGAAGTTCACATCACCATTTAAAATCGCTTCCACCTCTTCTGTGTCTCGGCATAGGTCCAGCACGCCCACCACAAAATCCTTGCATTGCATAGATAACTTCCTGTAATCGTTCTAACAGAATAAAGAGAAATCAGGGTTGTGTCACACTGAGCCCCACAGATGGGCTTGCCTAGCATAGCAGTGTCGATCAGCAAAACTGTCCACCAAGCGTGAGCTTACAGAGTGCATTGGAACCAGAGGATATGCTGGATCCAGAAGGCAGGGCAACTTCTCTTGACACAACAATCTAGAGGGCATCTTCTCTAAGCCAAGATTCGTCAAGGTGTGCTCCTCAGCCACCTGTATCAGAGTTACCTTGGGTGCATGCTATAACTATGATTCCCAGGCCCTGTTGCAGACTTACTGACTCAGAATTCCTGGGGATGAGGCCCAGGAATCTGTCTTTTAACCTCGTTCTCTACGTAATTCTGATGCCTACCAAAGCCCACCCTGAGCTCTTTGAAAGCAGCAGTTCTCCTTGCCTAATTTTGAGCCAAATCTGAGGGAGGAGCTATAAGGAAATGCACTTTTAAGGCTGATGGAAATATCACTTAACTCATTTACCACCAATCTGTAATGGCAACTGCTCTACGCAGGAAGTTTACTGGAAAGATATGGCTGATATGCTAAATTTGGGGAAAAAATGTACACAGGTGTGCTTTCTTTTAACATGCTGGAAAATCTGCTTGTAAATTATAAATTTAAAAATCAAATGTAATTTAAATCTAACAGAATCCTTTCTTACCACAGATCCTTTTGTACAGCAAATCATGACACCTTAAATTACTTGCCTGTTGAATAATCATTTTCAGACCTTGACCTCTTTTTTGTTTTGTTTTGTTTTTTTTAGTGAGTTGCCTCTGGGTTTCTCTCGTCTCCTCCCTAGGCATACGTTTCTAAATTATCTTTCAGAGGCTGACTGCCTTCCCTAGTGACATGCCAACTTCTCTCTCCCCTAAAACACACTGCTTCAATTCCAGATAATGATCCAAAATGTTGGACAAAAGAATGTTTCATGTCACCTTCAAACTACTATGCCCCAAAAATATTTTCCCCTAAAGGCTTCCTTATTGGTTTCTTAGTTGAAACGAGTCTATTCAGAAGCAACACAAGAACCAAATGTCACTTTCAGTGTTAATCAATGTCAAAAGCCCTGAGAGTGGTAAATAGTAGTTGGTAAATAGGAGTGCAGTTTTGCTTTTCCAGAACCTGGATTCCTCAGCAAATAGATGGGAGGCTGGCAAACTGCAGAAGCTCAACAATTTTTCTAAATCAATGATTCGTTTCTCCTTGCAGCACTGCTGCTTCAAAATGTCCCTTTGCGTTAGAGAAAGAAGTAAGTGTTGATAAGTGTTTGTTTGCTAAGAAAAGGGAAAGGGTCAAGAAAATGTTTTCAGACAAGAGTGGCTACCCTTCATTTCTATATAGAATTCAGGGATAAGCAGGGTGCTTTGGAAATGCTGGGTAGAAAAATGACGTTCAGCTCAGGCAGACTGTCATGGGCAAGTCAGACTGTGCCATCCCAGAGCCTCTGCGCATTTCTGGGTTCAGTGCAGTTCAGAATAGAAGGTACCACTTCATTAGAGACTTTCACTTCCCTGGGCTCTTTCAGCTAGCCGGGCCATATAAAAGGGAGACACACCAGAGCAGCCAAAACAGCTGGTTTGCTTTTTGCCTTCTGTATTAGATGCTCAGTCTGGAAGGCAACATGCCTGGTGTCTGCAGATGGCTGGAGGAGGCAGGCCTGGGCCTGCCAGGAAGACAGAGATGATATGGACATGGGTATGGATAGATGCAGACGGGAGGGTCATGCCAGGCCCAGGCCTCCCAGAGAGAGCCATGGGCACACATCTCTGCGGAGTTGTGATGATTAGGAGAAATGGGTCAACCCTGAGCTCAGCGAGCCTTTCAGCCACACTCCTCAACTTTAGTTGGAAAGATGAGACATATACCTAAGACTTCACAGGTGCCCTTTTACAAATAATTCCATATTCCTGCACACTGAAGTCTGCCAGGCCCAGTGGGTGACAGCTGTTCTACCTCCATCATCTTACTTAATCCTTATAAAAACCTCATGTTAGAAGGACTGTCAGCATTTCCAGCTCACAAGCGAGAAAACTGAGACTCGGAGAGATAAACTAACAGGCTGAATCCACTTTTCCTTATATTGGTCACTTACTCATCTCTGGTTACTCTCTTACCTTCCTTGAAGATTTTAGCTTCTGTCTTACTGTTGCTCTCCCAACATTAACTGCTGTTGTTATTGGTGGTTTCAGTATCCAAGAAGATGTCCCTTCCATTACCCTGCCCTCTCATTTCCTTGACACCATCTTTTCCAGTGACCTTATCCTCAACTCCAACTCAACCATTCATTCTCTTAGTTATTACCAGTAACTGCAGCTCCTCCATGACCCTAACTTTAGGTCTCCCTCTCTCTGACCACTACCTCCTATATGTCCAGCTTTCTTCACCCGGGACCCCAATTCTAGCAGTCCTTTGATTCCACCAAACCTACAAGCCATTGACCACACCACCTTTTCACTGGTTTTCGTCCCCCTCAGGCCCCTGTCTCCCTCCTCGCAGAGCTTCTCTTTTATGGGTAGTCTTTATCATCATCCTTGCACACATCAACTCTCTTACCCTCCTCTTATTTTGTCCTCCTCACTGGATGAAAGCCTGACCTTGGTTGCGTCTAGCTCTCCACTACTCTGCTCCCGCCTCTGCACAGTTAACGCGGCTGGAGAGCACACACCTGCACTGAACAGGCGTGCTGTAAACTCACTACCTCCAACCTCAAGCAGTCCGTGGTGCTCCTGGGCAATTTACCCTCCTCCCTGTCCCAAACAAGCATTTCATACCTCTCTAGTCTCAGTTTTCTAACACTTCATCCCCCTCCTAATTTCCTATTTTACTTGGAAAATAGCGCTCATCGGAAGAGAAGCTTCACATGGTCGCACCATCCACATAGTCTGCTTTCATCTGTGCTCATGGACTCTTTTCCCTCTTCTTACTCTTCCTGCTCTATCTAAGGCCAGCTCCTCCACTTGTGTCTTGGATATCAGTCCCTTACGCCACTCAAGGACATGGCTCCTGCGCTCTTCCTTTCTCTCCCCTGCACTGTTAATTTCTCCCTTTCTCTGTTGGCTTAGTATACAAACATGTTGCTATTGTCTTGTCTTAAGAAGGAACTCCTCTTGACTCCACTTCCCTCTCCAATTACTACTCTAGTTTTCTGTTCCATTTTATAGAAAAACTCCTCATTAGACTTGTTTACACTCATAGTTGACAGTTGTCCTCCTTATACTCTTTCTTATTCCATTCAGTAAGGCTTTAACACTCTACCCATTGCCTCCACTGAGACTGTCCTTTCAAGGTCACAAGTGACTTTCATATGCTAAATCCAGTGGTTGCTTCTCAGTCCTCATCTTACATGACCTGTTAGGTGCTTTGACATAGCTGATCACTTCCTCCTCCTTGATACACATTCTTCACTTGGCTTCTAGCATAACATACTTTTCTGTGGTTTTTCTTCCTGAATGAGTACTTTTGCGTCTTTGTTGATTAATTCTCGTGTCCCTGATGTCTTAGTTTTAGAATGCCCCAAAGATGTGCCCAGTCTTTTGAATTCTCCTGTCTGTTTACACTCATTGCCTTAGTGATCCTATCTAAAATCATTAGATGCCATCCATATGCTGATGACTTCAAATTTTATGTCTTTAGCTCAGCCCTCTCTCCTGAACTTGAGTCAAATATATCCAATTGCCATCTTGGTATTTCCACTTAGATGCCAAATAGGCATTTCAAACTTAATGAAACTAACTCTGGACCTGGTCTTCTCCACCTTGTTAGTATTCCCCAACTTTTCAGTTGTCCAGGACAAAAAATCTTGGATTTATCCTTGATTCCTCTCTTCCTTTCAAAACCGACGTATAATTTAGTAGCAGATCCTACCAGCTCTACCTTCTAAAAAAAAAAAAAAAAAATATATATATATATAGGATCTGACCTCTTTTCACCAATTCTACTATTTCTACCTTGGTCTAAGCCATCATCATCTCTTGCTTGGACTAACCAAGAGACTCTTAACTGGCCTCCCTGATTCTATGATTCTATCCTGGTCTTCCATAGTCTATTCTCCATACATCAGTCAGACATTTAGGAAAAGTAGTCAGGTCATGGCACTGGTCTGCTCAAACCCTCCAGTGGCTCCCCATCCACTCAGAGTAAAAGTGGAGTCATTAGACTGTCCTATAAGGACATACATTATCTAGCCTCTCCATTCTCTCGCTGATTTCATTTCCTGTGGTTTTCTCCCTCCCTCAGTCCACTCCAGCCACTCTGACCCCCCTGCTATTCTTCAAACACACTTGGCATGGACTAGACCTTTGTACTAGTTATTCTCTTTACTTGGAATGCTCTTTCCCCAGGTATCTACATGAACAACTTTTTTAACTCCTTCAAGTCTTTGCTCAAATGTCACTTTCTCAGAAGCCTTCCTTGACTGTCTTTAAAAAATTGTAACCCTTCTCCATTTGCAATCACCCTTTCCTGCTTTTTTTTTCTTCATAGTACTTATGACTTTCTGACATCTATACATGTTATTTATTATAATTATTGTCCATATCTTTCACTAGAATGTAAGCTTCTCGAAGGCAGGAATCTTTGCTGTTTTGTTCACAAATATATCATTAGAGCCTAGAATATTTCCTGGAACATGATAGGCACTCAGTAAATGCTTGTTGAATCTATTGGAGCAGTGTACTTGTCTAAGATGACATAGTGACTAAGTGGTAGAGCCAAGTTTCAAGACAGGTCAGTCTGACCCAAATACTGTGCTCTTCCCTCTCACCATGTTTCCTCTTGGTGAGCAGCGTGTTCCCTTCTACTTAGCACACTTAAAACTAGAGACTTAATTGGGGCTGACGCTCAACTAACTTGGAGAAATAAAGGGTGGGCTGGGATATGGATATTTGAATACCCAACAGATTCTGTAGTGTAGTAGATGAGTGCACAGGTTTTGAAGTCAGAAAGACCTGGAGTTTGAACTTCTTTTTTACTACTTGTCAGTTGTGGGAAATAGAACAAGCCATGTAACTCTTCTGCATCTCAGTTTTTAATCTGTAATACTATACGTACCATACAATGATTGGGAGAATCAATACCAAAACAATGTAAAATGCTTAGTGTAGTTAACAGGAAATAACACAAATAACAAAATAAATAAAAACCTAAATAAATAAAAATTGATAATAAATATAAAGCCTGTAAATGGTAATTTTAATTAGTTACCACCTTATTTTGACCACTGATTTCAAACTCTAGACGTCTTGCTTTTTGTTGTTTTTAGTTACTGGATTGGGAGCAAGACTGGCCCATGGAGAGGAGAACACAAAATGCTGGAGAAACCCTTGTTTCTTCTCTCTCTCTCACTCATGTCTAATCCATATATTAAAAGTATACTCTGAATTTGTTCACTTCTCTTCATCTCTGGTGATCACATCAGTCCTTCCCAGGGTAGCACCTCCAGTTACCACACACAGGTTATCAGTATTGAACTTGATTAAATCTGTCATCTTGCCCGTCCCCAAATCAGTCTGAGTGATGTTGTTCACCTTGATGAGATCAGAGTAGTGGACAGTGTCAGCATCACGGCTCACCAAATGAGATATCTTTTTTTGTACCCACAAAGATCTTTCTCATTTTGCACAACTTACACTTGGCCTGTTTAGGAATAATACAGTGAACAACAAAGTGACCCTTGGTGTGATAGTCAGATGGAAATTTTCTCTAGTCTTGTCAGTGCTGATGATATCCAAAAAACCAGCAGTGTAGGTTATATCAGTGTGGACCTTGCCATCCATCTCAGTGAACTGCTGTATGCACATCTTCTTTACTTAATCTCCTATTAGGGCATACTCAAGTCTCTTCTTAAAGAAAGTGACAAGGGACCGCCATTCTTAGCTTGTGGGGACTGCTGGATGGACACAGAGTTAGCAGACAAGTCAGTTTGTCCAGATTCAGGGCTTTGAAGCTGCTACATGCTGCAGTGCTTCTTGGGACCATGAGCTGTAACTGTGCTGGGCATGGAACAAAGAGGCCCTAGAGTTTTGCCTTTTCCAGAATGTCATATAAGTGGAATCATATAGTATATAATCCTTTGAGACTGGCTTCTTTCACTCAGTATAATTCCTTTGAGATTCATCCATATTGTTGTGTGTGTTAATGGTTCATTTCTTTTTTTTTTTTTAAGTTTTAGTAATTGTTCTTTTTTTTTCCCTTTTAATTAATTAATTAATTTATTTTTGGCTGTGTTGGGTCTTCGTTTCTGTGCGAGGGCTTTCTCCAGTTGCGGCAGGCGGGGGCCACTCTTCATCGCGGTGCACGGGCCTCTCACTATCGCGGCCTCTCTTGTTGGGAGCACAGGCTCCAGACGCGCAGGCTCAGTAGTTGTGGCTCACGGGCCTAGTTGCTCCGTGGCATGTGGGATCTTCCCAGACCAGGGCTCGAACCTGTATCCCCTGCACTGGCAGGCAGATTCTCAACCACTGCGCCACCAGGGAAGCCCTCATTTCTTTTTATTTCACATCTACTGCACGCACGTATCAGTTTGTTTATACGTTCACTCATTGAAGGATTTGGTTATTCCCAGTTTTTGGCAATTATGAATAAAGTTTCTATAAACATTCATGTACAGGTTCTTGTGTGAGGATAAGTTTTTAGTTCTTCAGGGTAAATATCTAAGTGTGGGATTGCTGAGTATATAGTAAGTATATGTTTAATTTTATAAGAGCTGCCAATTACCACCAACAAATTATGAGAGTTCTGGCTGCTCCATGTTCTCTCCATGGTCAATTTATTTTCTGGGTTTTGGTATATCATTGTGGTTTTGATTTGCATCACCTAATTGCTTAATGATATTGAACATCTTTTTATGTGCTTATTTGCCATCTTTGTATCTTTTTGATGAAGTGTCTGTTCAAATCCTTTGTTAGTTTTTTTAAAATACTGAGTTTCTTATTATTGAGTTTTGAGAGTTCTTATATATATTCTGGATATAATTCCTTTGTAAGAGATAGGGTTTGTAAATATTTTCTCTCAGTCTGTGGCTTATCTTTTCATTCTCTTAACAGTATCACTCAAAAAATAGAAGTTTTAAATTTTGGTGATGTCCAAATTTATCACTTTTTCTTTTATGATTATGCTTTTGGTGTCATAAGCTAAGAAATCTTTTTTAACACAAGGTCTCAGATGTGTCCTCCTGTGTTGTCCTCTAGAAGTTCTATAGTTTACATTTTATATTTAGGTCTATGAACCATTTTATGTTAACTTTTACATAAGGTGTAAGGTACAGGTCAGGGTTCCTTAGCACATGGATATTTATTTGTTCCAGCCTCATTTGTTGAAATATTATTCTTACTCCATCAAGTTATTTTTGCACAGTTGTCAGAAATTGTTGACCATATTTGTATGGGTTTAATTCTGTGCTTTCTATTCTGTTTCCTTGATCTGTATATCTATTTTTTCACTAACACCCACTATCTTTATTTTTATAGCTTTGTTAAGTCTTAAAATGAGGTACTTTGAGTCTTCCAACTTTACCATTCTTAAAAAAGCAGTTATGGCTTTTCTCATTCCTTTTTCATATTCATTTTCGGATAAGCTTGTTCATATCTACAAGAAATTCTGCTATGAATTTTATTGGAATTATGTTAAATCTATAGATAGTTTGGGGAGAACTGACATCCTAACTGTGTTGAATCTTCCAAACCATGAACCTGGTGTATCTCTCCATTTTTTAGGTCTTCTTTGATTTCTTGCATTAGTGTTTTATAGCTTTCAGCCTATAGAGTCTACATATGTTTTGTAAGACTTGTATAAATATTTCACTTTTTAACTATTGGAAATATTTTTAAAATGTTTGGTGTCTAATTATTCATTACTGTATATAGAAATATGATTCATTTTTGTATGTTAACCTTATATCCTATGACCTGGCTAAACTCACTTACTTGTGCTTTGTAGATTCTTTGGAATTTTCTACATAGGTAAGCATCTTGTTTGCACATATGGATTGTTTACTCTTGAGCACTTAAGCTTAGAAGCATTTATTAACATGACTAATAAAATGGTCAGTTAGATGCTTTTACATTGGTTTGAAGACTTACAAAGTATTATTTCTAGGAACAAAATGTTGCTAACAATTTTTTGCTGGCTTTCAACCCAAAATTATTTGCTCAGAGTGTTTTATTTGGTCAATGTATTGAACAGGTTTTAGAATAGTCATCCACCATTTATTTCTTGTGCTCTGCTCAACACAGATATTAACAGAGATTCTTTGATTTTTGATTGGCCCAGAATTTCTTCCCTTTCCTTTTGGTCCATAAATTTCACAAACTCACTTATTACTGAGATGAATCTCTGGCTTTAACACAGAAGACAAACCAAAATGATCTAACATGTTATTTTGATACCTTGAATTTTTGGTGCTCAAGCTATTGTTTTGACAACACCAATTTTAGGAAATTATTAGTTTGTTTGACTTTGGTTAAAAACCCCAATTCTCAAACTTTTTCAAAGCTACTGACAAACTTAAATCAGAAGAGAGAGAGAGAAGCTCATTACTCTGATTGGTGAAAAGTTAAATGAATTTCTCAGACTGATGCTGTGGAGGCACCCACACAATACAGGATAATTAACACTTATTCCTCCATGGAGACCTTAGAAATTAGATTGAAAAAGAGTGTGGGCCTCAAATCCACACCTCCCTCTCTTCCCTTCAGAGACCCAGTTATGGGGAAGGAGTATTTATTGAAAGCTCCAACTGAAATACAAACGGAGATAAATCAACATACATGTGCATGCTGTAAACCTAGGAGGTTTTCTGTTTTTGACGTTTAGGCTGAGTTTTTAAGAAGTGATTACAATAAAAGTTTTCTAAACATTGTAGTATTTCATTAAATGGTCACAGTTACCTTATAAAGCTGATAGTATAATATTATTCCCAAATAAGAGGAGGACAGAGAATTGATCATTGGATATAGCAACTTGGAGGTCATTGGTCACCTTGATGGGGGCAGTTTTGAGTGGAGGGTGTGACTGGTGAGCATTAAAGAATGGGAAGAGAGAGAAGAATTGAAGCCAGTAATACAGACAGCCCTTTTGAGGAGTTTTATTAAACAGGAGGGCAGAGAAATGGATAAGTAGCTGGTGTGAGAAGTGGAGTCAAGAGAAGCTTTCTCTTTTCTTCTCTCTCACTCTTCCTCCCTTCCCCCCTCCTTGCCTGCATGCCTTCCTTCTTTACTTCCTTCCTTCTTTCCCTCCTTCTCCTTATGGGAGAAACCATAATATTTTTTATGTTGATGGGAATTTTCCAGTAGATAATTATGCTGGTCATTGTATATGATATCAGTATATCATTGTATGAATCCAGTAATTCAACAGTGTATATGACAGAAGATTAGGTATAGTGTATAAATAGAGGAATGAATTTGGATAGAATCACATACGGTTTATCTATAGTGGGAGGGAAGGTCAAGTATGTGAGTGAGGAGGCTAGTAGATGGATGCATTGGTGGTAGGACTCTGTAGACATTTTCTTTCTATTGTTTCAATTTTTTTTCTAGTGAAATAGGAAGAAAAATTATCAGCTGAGAGTAAGAATTGGGGAGAAGGTGATGGAAGTTTGAGGAGAGGAGGTCTGAAATAGATTTTAGGGAGATTTAAGAGTGAATTAATTAAGGAGACAGGATATTATTGCTGAAGAACAGTAAGAGCCCATTTGAAGTTCATGGTTAGAAATTTAAAATGAGACCAGCTAATGTGGTTGATTCTCTGTAACCACATTCACCTCCCTGGGTGCCAGCAGACAATTAGATTTTACCAGGATTGTATTTTTTTGCCAAAAGATACAAGAAATCAAGAGAGGGGCAGAGGAACTGAGATGTATGTGGGGGAGATTATAATGATAGTCCGTGGAATTGAGGCTGGTATGAAGGGAGACAGGACTTCCAGGGGAGAAGGAATGTGGAAAGACCCAACTATATGTTGTCTACAAGAAACCCACTTTAAACATAAAGTTGGTGGTTTCCTACAAAATGAAATATACTTTTACCATATGATCCAACAATCATGCTCCTTGGTATTTACCCAACGGAGTTGAAAACTATGTCTACACAAAAACGTGCATACGGATGTTTATAGCAGCTTTATTTATAATTGCCAAAATTTAGAAGCAACCAAGATGTCCTTCAGTAGGTGAATGGATAAATAAACTGTGGTACAGCCAGACAGTGAAATATTACTCAGTGCTAAAAAGAAGTGAACTATCAAGCCATGAAAAGACATGGGGGAACCTTAAATGCATATAACTAAGTGAAAGAAGCCAATTTAAAAGGCTAAAAAATACTGTGTGATTCCAACTATATGACATTCTGGAAAAGGCCAAACTATGGAGATAGTAAAAAGATCACAGTGGCCAGGGGTTGGGGAGTGGGAAGGATGAATAGGTGGAGCATAGAGGGTTTTTAGGGCAGTGAAACTACTCTGCGTGATACCACAATGGTAGATATATGTCATTATACATTTGCCCACATTCACAGAATATATAAAACCTGGAGTGAACCTTAATATAAAGTATGGACTTTGGCTGCTAATGATGTGTCAGTGTAGGTTCATCAGTTGTCACAAGTGTTCCACTCTGCTGGGGGATGCTGATAATGGGGGAGGCTATGCGTGTGTGAGGGCAGGGGGTGTATAGTAACACTCTGTACCTTCTGCTCGATATTGCTGTGAACCTAAAACTGCTCTAAAAAATAAGGTCTATTAAAAAAAACATGGTTAGATTAGTGAGTTGGAAGTCTTGGGGGTAGGCAAAAGATTGACAGAGTTGCGATATTAGAGGGAGATATAAAAATTTGAGCTAGTAGTCAGAGATTATGGAGAGTTTGCATTTATTGATCACGACAGGTATAGGCTCAGGTAGGCTCATCGTGACTAAAGTAAGACCACTGGAGGAGATGAGCTCATAAAACTGAGTCAGGGCGTTAAAAGGATGGTCTATGTATATATTAAATTGTGAAGAATTTAAATAGCAGGAACTAAAACCGTGGAGAAGTGACAGGGATTGACCCATTGTTGCAGATTCCAATGATATGGAATAATGGGTGACATAGTCTGATGAAATATGGTTCAGAACTCAGTGTTCTTAGGGAGGAGAGGAGAAAGGTCTGGAAGTCATAAGGAACAGCAAGAGAGATATGTGCTCCCTCCCCGCCTTCTCTAGGCCCAGTGGTATGAGGACTGTGAGAGGAAAGCCAGCCCCCTGCCTGGGAGGACTGAGGGGAAGTGTGTCCTTAGGGGAGCCTGTCTGCAGAAAGAGCAAGAAGGTGGCGCATCTCTAAGAGGAGGGGGCAATGACACGGGGGGTTTTGCTGAGGGGAGACTATGCCTTTTGGAGGGTGAAGTAGGAGCGTATCTGGAGATGAAGCAGCGGGGTGTGAGGACAGAGCGGGGCATACGAGGAGCCTGTGGAGAATCAAGTGCAGGTTCTGAGGGGTTACCTGGGAGGCAGTGATGACATAAGAGAGTTTAAAACAATTGCTGAAATTATATTGTGAGGATTTAGTGAGGTAAAGCAGGTGAAGCACATAGCGTGCGTTGGGCACATAGGTCTGGATCAGTACTGTTTAGCTAAGGAAGGACTTCAGAGCCTCATCCTGCCCTCCAGCCCTCCCTTCTGCACATCCCCCACTCAGCTGATGGATGAGAAAACTGAATGTTAAGATTTAACACACATGGCTGAATCCTTGTTAATTGTAACTGGAGTCACTGAAATAATCAATGGATGTGAAATGCAGGGTAAGAACCTGAGCCTAGTGCTCGTTATTGCAGAGGAAAATTGAAGAGTTTCAATCCCTGTTTTAGCTTTCATGCACACACTTGATTGTTTCATTAATCTTCACCATATAAATAAGCCCGGGCTCCAGAGGATCATAAAAGGCAAATATCCTTCAGCATTTAATTTCCCTTTAGGAACTCAGATCCAAGAAGGGTGGTTCAAGTCCGGTACATGAATCAGCTAGCCAGCATTTCTTGCCTTGGCTTTCCCAGGGGGATTTACACAGCCCCTAGGTCCTCAGAATCCAGGGTTCTGACCCCAGGGTGGGGGGGTAGGGCTGGCTCCCTGCTCTAGTGACCCTCTCAAAGGCGCGACTCTCAAACTCCCACACTGGTTACTCACTCCCTCCTTGACTTTATTATCTGTTCTCTGCAGGAGGCCTTCCCTTATTCATCCTAGACTTACTCCCTGCATTTCCTAATGGGTTCTCTGTGTCCTAAGTGTTTCAGAATTTGGGAAGGATGATTGTATATGAGCCATTGGTGATCTTAGAATTTCTTGGGACGGGGCTGATCGGTCTTTGCATGAGAGAGATGACTGGGTGTTTAGTCTTTGGTTGGGCTCTAGAATCAGAGTGTCCAAGTTCAAATCCCAGCTCTGCTGCATACTGTCTTTGTGTTTGCGTGTATAACTTAAGCTTCCTCTGTGTTCTAACTTAATCTGTATAATGGGGTTGATACTGTTTTCTGCCTCATGGAGTTGTTGTAAACTAAATAAGATAATCCATATAAGTTGCTTAACACAATATGTGACCAGTATCAGCCAATATTAAGATACATGTGCTTGTAGGTTAGCAGAGAGTGTAAACATGGAAAATTTGTCTCTTTCAGGGTGTTGGTCTTCAAGTGCCTTTTCTAACAAAGCAGACACACGCATTGTTGGATTTAATTTCGCAGCTTCACCTGTGTCAGTCCTCAGGTGGAAGGTGCAGGTAGCAGGACAGAAGCTTGGAGCAGAGCCCTTGATAATTCACAGTGAAGGTGCAGGCCCCTGGGTGCTGAGCTGAGTCTGTAGGTGACTGCACCGCCTTTCTTAGCCAGGCAGTGTTGACAGTGTCTCTGTTGATACTTTGGTTTCCATCCTGATTTTTGTTTACTTAATTGGCAGCTACTGACATCTTTAAGGGGCTCCTTAAGCCATCACCATGATGTTGTGAAGTCCCAGAAGTAATGGATTGCTCTGCTTGTTGGTTTTATAACAAGTCCCCTCTGATGGATTCAGAGGCTTGCCTAAGGAGAATAGAGGCTGTCTTTCAAGGAAACAGATGAGCAACTCGAGTATTTTATTCTAATTCAGCAGGTATATTTGAGTACCCACTGTGTGCCAGGCACTGGGGATAGAGACCTAAGTAAAATACAGTCCTTGCCTCTGAGGAACTCAGGGTCTTGCTAGAGAGAATGACAAGTGACTAGGTAAGGACCACAGGGTGATGTAAGTGTCTTGGGACATGCCACCCAGCTACAAATATGCGGGACTTCCAAGAGGAGGCAGAGTGTGAGCCCTGAGGATGGGTAGAAGCTCACAGGGGCGAGGCAGGTGTGGGGAGGAGAGTAACAGGGAAGGGACATTCCAGGAAGAGGGGCTGGCAAGTGCAAAGGCCCAGAGGGCAGAGAACGTTCACCAACGGGTAGACTGTGATGGGTGTCAGCTACTTTAACCACAGAGGGTTACACATAGGTTATGCACACTATCCAGCGTCTTACATAACTTCTCATAATTAAATAAACATGAACGCGCTCACGTATCCAGAGAGGAATTCACATACGCTCTCTGCACATCCTTATCCAGATTAAAGATGCTGCTTGGTTCTCATTTGCTGAGCTCCCAGAAGAGCCTTTGCTCAGCTTTCTGCTTTTTCTGCAGGAACCACAGGGAACAGACACAGGAAGGCAGGTCTGCCTGTGTGAACCTTGCCCCACCCCGGCACTTCACAGCTCCAGGCCTCCCTGGAGGCTCCAGGGCTCTCTTCCCTCGCTCTGCACACTCTCTGTCTTTGTCTCTCTCTCTATCTCCTTCTCCTTTCCCTTTCTCTTTCTTTCTCACACATCACTCTGTCAACCACAGGTCAGTGCTCCATGGTAGAGGGATTGCTCAAAGCTGTGACTCAGGAAATTAGTCAGGAGGTGTGAGTTGAAAGAGAAGGAGGGACCCTCAGGAAGCCCCATGGTTCGCTTACATAGAAGCAGCCCCACCTTTCCCCTGCCTTCCTGTCCTGCCCCCGCGTGGGGTCTACCTAAGCATGATTGGTTGGTCTCTGTACCCATTAGAATGGGAGACAGTATTAAAGCATATGACGCTTAGAGTTTTTACTACTGCAGTATTATTTATCATTTATTGAATGCTCACTATGTGCCAGACCCTGGGCTGAATGCTTTACATATTTAGCTCATTGAATTCTCATGACAAACCTAGGAAGTAGATACAATTATCATTCCTCTTTATAGAAAGGAGAACTGAGGCCCAGAGACTTCAGTAGCAGCTGGGATTTGAACTTGAGTATGGCTGACTCCAAATTCCTTAATACTAACACTGGGAAGTGCTCATCTGATAAAAATACCAACTGCTCTGACACGTGCTCTAAAACCCTGAGCACGACCCTGAAGGGGCAGGTTCAGGGTCCTTCCTGGTGAAGAGGAAGAGAGAGATGAGGGCCTGTTGGTAAGAGGCAAAGGTACTGAAACTGCGTGAGGCAATACCCTGTGTATCCACACCCAGGGGCAGGCCGGGAGTAAGACTGGCTGAGCCCAGAGAGCTGAGTTTGCCCCGTGCTCTACGTTACCAGCAGGTGCGTTGGCATCAGAATGTTGGGGGAAGTCATCCCTAATGGGATGTGCCATCCTATTGCTCCCAAGGCCCTAAGCCTCTTATTTAAGTGCCAGTCTGTCCACTCCCCCACATCCTTTTCAGTCTTATGACTTTCACCAAGGGGCCATCCACCTCTATTCTGTAACAGGTCCCCCTCCCCCATGCAGGATCACTGTCTTCATGGTGAGAAGTTATGGGTGGGAAGCAGAGGGTCTGCAGAATTTCCCCCTGCGGTGGCTGGGACACCTTGCAGCTCACTCCTCAGATACACAGAGAAACTGAGAGTGGCGGGATGAGGCTGCATTGCTTTTGCCATCTGAATTCCAAAGGGGGCAGCGCAGTGACTGCTGTGCATGGTGCACTGGCTTTTAGCAAGCATGATTTTTGGGTCTGTTTGCTGTGTTGGAGCTGAGGCATACCGTATAGCTGCAGAGTGAAGCTGAGTTAACAACTCTCTGTTCCTGGCTCCTTCCAAAGCTTTCGTCCACAAGCACACCTAAGCCACTTTGGTCTGTGGATTGGCTCATAGAAGAACTCATGTATTCATTTATTTATTCATTTAATCAGCAGAAATGAATAGCGCATTTACCCCACGCTGAGCACTGTGCTAGCACCCTGGAGATAAATGAGGAGCAAGGCAGGCATGGTCTCTGCCCCCAGGGAGCTGACGGAGCAGAGGGGACGATAGACAGTGAAGGTCCTGCAGCTAAGTGTGATGAGGATCTCCCCTCTTTGTGCAAATTAGACCTGAGTGTCTTTACATTCAGCCTCATAGTAATTCCTGGGAAAACATTACCTTCCAAATAAACCCAGTTGGCAAGCAGTAGAAACAGTAAGAGTCTGTTAGATGGAAAGCTTGAGTGCTTTCCAGTCATCCATCCTTACAGAATGTTCCATCCAGTTCAGCCTGTGCTTACTGTGCTTTCTGTGTCCTAGAAGCTGTGCCCAGCACTGGAGACGCAGGGAGGAGTGAGATACGGTCACTGCCTAGCCATGGTGAGACTAGACGTAACCCAGTTGTTCTCATATTATATGGTGGTGCTGGTCACTCATTCAACAAATAGTCATTGAGTTCCTACCCTGTTCCAGGCACTGTTCTCAGTCTTTGAATACAGCCATAAGCAAAATAGATTCCCTGCCCTCGTGGAGCTTATGTTTTACTGGGGGCCTGGGGACTTCAGGTTTCTGTTTTACATTGATGGTTAGGCAGGAACTCCCTGAGGAGGTGATTTTGTACAGAGAGTTGGTGAAGGAGGGAGCTATCTGTGTAGATATATGAGGAGGGAGCGCTCCAGACAGAGGGTCACCGGTACAAAGAGGGAGAGGAGTGCAAAGCAGAAGAGGGAGAGCATCTGGTGTTTCTGAGGACCAGCGAGGAGGCCAACTGCTGGGGCAGAGTGGGTGAGGAGGAGAGCGAGGGAAGAGGTGAGGCCAGAGGAACTGCAGGGGACAGATGGCCAAAGCCCTAATAGGCACTTGTAGCACTGTGGCTTTTCCTCTGGTGAGATAGGGAGTCATTGGAGGGTTTCAAGAAGCGGTGTTAGCAGGATCTGGTGTATGCTTGAAGAGGATCACTCTGGCTGTTGGGATGGCATGAATTGTAAGGGGCAAGAGCAGAAGCCTGAAGACCAAGTAAGAGGTTGTTGCAATTATCCAAGGGAGAGATGAAGGTGGCCTGGACCAGAGAAGTAAGTGGTCAAGCAGGAGAGAAGTATAGAATTCTAGATGTCTTCGAAGGATAGAGCCAAGAGGATTTATTGATGGATTGGACATCAAGAAAAAAGAAGAGAAGAGTTAAGGACGAATGAGGTTTTGGACCAAGCAGCTGGGAGGATAGTTACCATTTATGACGTGAGCACTGTGTTAGATGAGCTCCTTGTTTAGCAGATGTTTCCTTCCTGCTTCCCCATCTCCTTGAGATGAGCACGCCTCCTTCCCCATTGGTAGGGAACTTGGTCATGGACTTGCTTTAGTTCATGAAATTACAGTGTGTGACCCTTAAACCTAGGGCTTAAGAGGCATCATGTATTTTCCCTTGTCTGTGTGGGAGTTCTGACCTCTGCCCTGGGAGTGCCCTCGGTTTCCACTGTCCATCCAGCCTGGATCCCAGAATGAGGCATGGAGAGCGGCCTCCTTCTCTGACCCGAAGACTTGTGAACATGACAGTAAATGTTGACATGTAGACTGCTGCATTTTGGGGTGGTTTGTTACACAACATCATTGTGGCAATAACTGAATGATAAAGGGACAGAAGTAGGCTGAGTGCTTTGGGACATCAACATCAAAGATGGGCTCTTAGCCCTGCCTGGGTATTCAGGGAAGTTGCCCTGGAAAAAATAAGTTGTGACTGGATCTTGAAGGATAAATCAGAGTTACCGAGTTCAAGAAGTGGAGGAAGCGTATTCCAAGTTGAGGACATAGCATAAACAAAAGCACAAAAAACATGCTATATGAATATACAGGAAACTATGCAAGTAGAGGCACAGGGCAGCAGAAGATGAGTCTGGGGAAGTAGACAGGACCATGGAGGGCCATGGAAGGTTTTGTCTTCCATGATAATAAGCTTGAACTTCATTCCACAGGCAGTGGGGTGGCACCAAAGCTTTTTAAGTGGGAGAAAGGCACGGTCTGATTTGCACTTCAGTGGGATCCTTCTGGCCCTATGTGGAGGACAGCTTCACCTATGTGGTGGAAGCTCTTGTGATCATCTGGTCAAGAAGAGTGGTGGTAAGGATGCAGGGATGGAAATGGATTGGGGATACATTTAAGTTTTAGTAGCAGCAGGATTTAAGGTACAGAAGGAAAGCAAGAACTCAGTATGTGGTGTGCTTTGGACATCAAACGCTGGAAAGAAATTAGTATCTGATGGGATTATAACATGGTAGTATCTGATGGGATTATAGGTGAATTTTCTTTTTCTTATAAACAGTTTCATTTTCTACATTAATTGCACATTTACCAACGTAAGCAAAAAAATTTGAGTGAGTTATGATGTTTAAACCTGCCTGTTTTCCTTTGGGTGAATTTGCTAAACCCTTAAATCTCAGTGTTGGAGAGGAGTATTTACCCTTGGTGCTGTCTTGGCCAGGACTGCAGTCTTGTCTACTTGATATCTAATAACTTTGTTTTTTTAAAATATCAAATTAAAAGAAGATCCAAAATGAGATTCAGAGCATATATGACCTATGCATCTTATTTGTACTTACCGGATATTGTGAAAACATTTCAGAGAAACACTAATTTAGAATTGACATCACCAGATAACATACCCTTCCAGAGGATTATGTCATGATTCACCTGATTATAGATTCAGAATAGTAAATGTTCAGGAAAATTTTTTTAAAGAGTAATTACAGCACAGCATATGTATAGAAGTAATTTTTTAAAAATTTACTTGTGATTGCTGAAAAATGCTATTGATTAAGAGGGGCTAAAGACTAGATGGCAAAGTAGGAATTAAGAAAATGTAGAGCCCTGCTAATTATAAAACAAAACCCCAGAACCAAATTAGGCAAATCAGTACTTATGATTTCTCTGATCAAAAGAGCAGACACCGTTCTTTTCACCTCAGTGCCGTTGTCCATTGTGTTCCCAAGTCTGGACTGATGCTCCTCTTTACTTCCTCTAAGAACCTCTGCTCTTCCTAAGACCAGGCGGAAGGTGATCCAGGGTGGCTTTCCTGATATCCCTGGGGAAATCCACTGTTTCACGCTTGGGCACCCAGTGCATTTTATTCTTAGGGTCCAGTAGACCTGTCAAAGTGCTCTCTGTATTTTTGACACATTCATACTTGACTAATTAACTTCATTCATTCGTATGTCTCAGCCCAGGGCATGCCACATTATAGGACTTGATAAATGTTGCATAAAATGACCATACATATACTCTGATTCAAGAATTTTATTTATGGGAAGCTGAGGCACAAGTAGGTGCTGGTGTGTGGGAACAGATCTAGGAGGTGCGAATGGGGGTATATTCTTGGCTCTCAGAGATGGTCTTGGAGCCAAACCTGCCTGATAAAGGCTCATTATCTTGTGCATAGCAAACTGCACTGACTTTCTAAAAGTCCCAGAAGACACGGGTAAAAGGTGAGTCAGTGATTGCATTTAAATAAGTTCAAATCTAATCAGGAAAATAAGATTCTAGTTCTTTGACTGATTTATCCAAAGAATGACTTAATAACACTTGGAAGTAGGACTTAAAGCTGTTTTGTAAAAATAAAAAAAAAGAGAGACCAAGGCTTTGATATGCTTTCATTTCTCTCTACAGCTTCCATTGTTACCTATGTGCTGATGACTCCCAGGTTTTTACCTCCAACCCCAACCTGTATTCTAAGGAGCGGATTTCAGTATCCAACTGCCAAGTGGTCGTCTACACTGGTAAGTCCCGCAGGCACTTCAAACTCTGCGTGCCCCAAGCTGAACACCTGGGTCTTCCAAACCTCCAAACCCAATGTTCTGCTTCCTGCTTCAGGAAATAGAGTCCCCATCCACTCAGCCTCCTGAGCTAGAAGTCCTGGGTTCATCTTTGTCTTTGCCAATTAGTTACCAAGATCTATGGATTCTGATCTAAAGAATCTCTACTGTCTGAGCCCTACTGCCCACACTCACAGTCGTGATCTTAATTCAAGTCCTTATAATTTAGTGTCTAGACTTTTGAATTAGCCTCCTGATTGGACTGTTTACCGACAACAGTTCCTTCTACCCAGATGCCAAACCACTCTCCCCTTGGTTAAAAAGCTACAGGAAAAAATCCATGCATCTTTATTACCATATTTCAATATACCTCCCTAAGATTAGCCCCCTTCCCTTAAACCCATCCAGCTGCACCTGTCCACCAAGATCACTGGGCCGTTCACGCCTCTGCACATGGTATTCGTCTGCCTTTATGTCTTTCTTTCCCTTCTCCATTTGCCAAACTCATCCTTCAAGAACCACTTCAGAATATCATCTTTTCCAGGAATCCTTATCTCACATCACCAGGCAGTTTGCTGCGCTCTTCTTTGTGTTCTCATAGCATATTGCTCCTACTCGACTATGTTGTATTTATCCCTCAACACTCCAGTCTCCCCCATTGCTTTGAGGACAGAGTTCAGGTCTCTTCCACACTTGTAGACCTAGTACCTAGTACAGTATCTGGCACACAGAAAGAAGACCACCATTTGCTGAAAACCATTTAACCATTCTCAGTCCGTTTCTTCAACTGTAAAATGGGAATAATCATCTCTTCTTAAATCTCAGCTTAGATGTTGTTTATGAAAATGCCCTGTAAGAATGAGAAGCAGAAAGGCCTAGAGAAGTGGGGCCTCAACAAGGGATTGTTAGTAAAAGTACCTGGCTTTATGCATGAGGAAGATGAGCTGCAGAGAAGTAAAGTGACTGAGCCAAGGTCACAAGTCAGTTCCTGGTGGAGCCCCGGGTCTCCTCACTCAGTGCCCCCCATGCTAGCATTGCCCCAGAGGATCGTCTTTTATGGTGGCAAATCACCTGTGTGACATATGCCATGCCCTGGGCAGAGTGTGACCACGAGGCTCCAAGCTATTTGGTTCCCTCAAGTAATCTCTGAAATCTGACTACCGTGAGCACACTCCACACATATTTGCTTTAGGTAAAGAAAAGATCCAGCCCTGTGTTTAAAATCTGCTTTCTACTTTTGTAATCTTAGAGGGAATACCATTTGGGGAAATAAACTCTTGCTCCTAGTTTTTTTAAGCCAAATTAGAACATTTTTTTCCACATTTCCTGGCTCTCATCTCCATGCTTACATTAAAATATCAGGTTTAAGCACATAAAAAGTCAAGTTTCTGATGTGCTGCAGGAAGGTATTAGGTGAATTCTTTGGAGTATAAACTTTAAGCAAAATTAATAATCGCCAGAAAAGAGAACTTGTCATCAGAAAGATTCTTGAGCTACTGCTTTCAAAGTATATGTAGGAGAAGCTGGAGGGAGCTATTAACTCAACAGGCAAAGCCCTGGTCTTCAACATGTATCAGTAAAAGGCATGCTATCCTTCCCCAAAATACAAACATGAGTTCTGATGCCCCCGGTCCAAGCACCTGTATTACTGGTAAATGGAAGTGTATTGTATTTCCAGGATGTGTATGTGGGGGTGAAGAGAGGAAGAGAGAGAGAAGCTTAGCATCTCAGCATGGCCCTTCTTAATGTTCAAAGCACTTATCCATCAGTAATTAGTAAACCTGCTCTGCAGCCCAGAAAAACAGGTCATTATTATTAATTTCACACTGTAGGTATGGGAGGTGGAAAGAACATAATAATATGAAAGATAATCATGCTACCAAGCATTTGGGGAGCACTTTTCTGTTTGAGAATTGATAGTATTTAGAAAATTTTAGGCTCAGTCATTCTTACATCACTGTAATTTTAGGACTAGGTACACAAGATTAGTTTCCTTATTTTTCCTGGGCCTTATACCATTCTGCATCTGCGGTGACCAGAGCCTGTACTCCAACTCCTCCAGGCTCCTGGGGTCGGCAAGAGTGCAGATGGTTACCATACCACCTGATCTGTCTTATTGAGAGCTGATGGAAAAGTCCATGGCCTCCTAGTGCTAGGGTAATACATGTTTTGAAAGGAAGCCTGTGCCAGGATATTAAAAGAGTGTTTATTATCCCTACACTGTGTTTGAGTGTATAACACTTACGGTAGGTACTGATCACATAGTTTATAAATGAGAAAGAAAGAGAGAGAGAGACACTAGTTCATCAATGCCTAGCGAGATTTCTGAATGATGGAAACTTTTTTCCCTTTGCAATCAAATGCAGTCCTCTCAGTTTTCCTAATTGGTACTAAATGGAACTCTACCTGGAATCCAAGAGCTGCTATGGTATTTTCCAGCTTCTTACAATTCATGGGCTTGAAGGGTAGCAGAATCTGCCACCCTAAAATGTGCCACTTTGTCATAAGGATTCTTTTGAGCTAAAGACAATTAAGAAGAAGCAGATACAAGAAAAGCTCTCTGCCCTCCCCTGTTTGGCTAAAAGCAGAACATAAATTTGTAAAGGGTGTCCCTCCCCTGCTCTCTACCAAGGAAAACAGATGTTAATCACCAGAGACAACTCTAGACCCTTACCAGCCCAGAGACAGCACCAGAGGTATCTACACAACAACCTTGTTAAAACTAGCTCTCATCTACCATTAGTTTCCCCATATATTTACCTTCCCACAATTTGATGCCCCTAGAAGCTCAGAGTTCTTTTCTGTTGTCTTGTCATGTGTCTAAACATTTATCCTTTTGTTACAACGTTATATAAGCCCAAGTTCTAACCACCCCTTTGAGTTACTCATCTCTGAGTTCTCTCATCTGTTTGCACGATACACTTAAAAAAAACAGCAAATACAGAGAGAGACTTTCTCTGAATGCCTCTTTTCTGCCTCAAGACAGATCCTCCAAAAGGAACTTGATGGCCATAAATCCCTTCCCTGGGAGCTTCTTGAACCAGGGAAGATGGGCTCTTGTCACAGGAGAGGAGGTTCTATACCCAGACAGACTTTGTCACAAACTATCAGACCTCCCATCTATTCTTCTACGTGCCCATTCGTGTTTCCTAAAATTCATTTACTCTTCCCTAAAAGGCCTGCACCCCTGCCCCCATCCTCCGTACCTTTCCCTATTAGATGGTATTTAATCCTGAATTCTAAGCCGCTTCAAAGAGTTACTCATTTTCCCCTGGGTATTTCTCATGTATACACGAGGTATACGTGCTTCTGTACTTGTGTTTGTTTTTCTTTTGTTAATCTTTATCACAGGGGTCTCAGCTATGCACTCAGAAGGGTGGAGGGAAAATTCCTCCCCTACACAGGCAAATCTGTCTCTCCCTGGGCACGACTCAGACACCCTGCTTCACATGGCCCTTCCTTAGTCCCTGGGGCCCAGCCTCACCTCATACTGGTCCACAGGAGTTCTGTAATGGGGCTCAGAGGTTTAGTTTTCATGATTATGTGTAGGGACTCTCAAAATCATCAAAATGACATGAAGATTATTTTAAGTTAAAAACATCTGAACAAACAGTAGCTAAACTTTTGCTAACTTGAGGAGAGCCTCCCAAAAATACAGTTGCCATAAATCCCCTCTGTGGTGGGGCTGGGGGCGTGGTTTACAGCCAGAAAGGAGACTGACCACCAGGATGAGAACAAACTTCATGAACTCTCAAGCCTTCCCTTTGTTTCCCTAAAAGCCCATGTGTTTCCTAAACATCCTGTTTTTCCTTAAACTCTTTTCTCCTCTTCCTTACCCTTCTATGTTGGTATATAAACCCCTGTCTTTAGCTGCTTAGGGAGTCGCTTCTTTTATGCACTTCTGTGTGCATGTGAATAAACTCTGTCTTTTCTCCTGTTAATCTGTCCTTTGTTAGTTAATTCACAGGCCCCCAACCATTGCAACCTAAGATGGTAGTGGAAAAGTTTTCCTCAGGACACATGACACTAAAATTTTCTAGGAACTGTTATTTGTAATGTGTTGCTATCACATGGGGGAATGCCACAATATTCGGTGTAAATACGTTAAATACATTGAAGTGGGTGCTGTTTTTGGGGGTGAGGGAGAATAGGGGATAAAGTATGAAGGGAAACAAAAATATGATAGTAATGATGCATCAAGTGGTTATAGTATTAATTCAATTTTTGTACCTGGGGGTAGAGGGAGCACTAGGGACAAACATACCAAATATAAATTACTCTTAGGTGGCAGAATTAACGCTGAACTTTTTGTTCCCTCTACTTTTCTATATTCTCTAAAAGTTTTCTAATCCGTGTGTTTTATTTTCATTATCCCCAAACCCAACACTTGGAAATGTTTTTCTCCTACTTGATAGGGGTCGTGGCCCATTACTGTCTCCCCCATTGCTCCTATCAGCTACCTCCCACTTCTTAGCCACCCTGCCTCTCCTAGACACACACACGCACACACACACACGCACACACACACGTGGACATGCACACACGTACACACACACGGACATGCACACGCATGTACACTCACACGGACATGCACACACACACGCACGCACAGGCACACACACTCACACACGCGCGTAAACACGTACACACACACGTACATGCACACATGTACACACACGTACACAGATGCACACACGTGCACACACACGGAGACACGTACACACACACGTACACACACGCACACACATACACACACACACACAGGCTTTTACAGAATTAGCCTGTCTGTGTCTCAGCTTGTGCCTTGGTCAGTAGAAAGCATCAATAGTCTCTGTCCTTTCTTCCAGAATGACCTCCTAGTTTTAGGACTGTCTTTGGTTCCCAGAATAACTGACCTTTGCGCTCTTATCCTGCCCTGCTCTGTGGGTCTGCCTAGATTCCTGGTGTCACCCTTCCTCAGTTTCTCAACCTGCTGCTACCTATTGTATAGGGTTGAGTAGTGTCCCCACCGAATTCACATCCTTCCTAGAGCTCCAGAATGGTACCTTATTTGAAAATAGGTTTTGCAGGTATAATTAGTTAAAACAAAGTCCTACTGGGATAGAGTGAGCCCTTAATCCAAAATGACTGGTCCTTTTAAGAATGTCCTTATAAGAAGACAGCAAGAAACAAACACACAGGGAGATCACTATGTGACAACAAAGGCAGAGATTGGAGTGACGTATCTATAAGCAAAGGATTGCCAAGGAAGCACGTATCCTACCCTGGAGCCTTCAGAGCCAGCATGGCCCTGGTAACACCTTGATTTTGGACTTCTGGCCTCCAGCACTGTGAGAAAATAAATTTCTGTTGTTTTAAGTCACCACATTTGTGGTACTTTGTTTCAGCAGCCCTAGGAAATTAATATATCCACCTAGACTCAACTGGGATTTCACCAGGGAGGATTCTGGGTACCCAGAAGAGCCTCATCTGCCTCCAGTATCCTCCTGGTCTGGTATTCTCAACATCCAGAGTCTTGGAGGAAGACGAGGGAGCGGTCTCCTTTGTGCCTTTATTTATGCTAAAATGAGCTCCAGTTGAACACAAATCAGAGATGAGATTAGATATTTTCCTCTACTTTAATGTAAACTTTACTTGGGCCATGCAGCAAACACAGGGAGAAAGATGTCTTGAGAATCTGGAAAAACGCAGTGGAAAGATTGAAATCTAGTGGAAAGCTTTTTATACTGGGGTTATCACTTCTGAACCCACTTTCCGATACTTTGTGCCGGCAGTGCTATGCCGTGAATAGTTTGGCCAAGCCTGGGGCACGCCCTTCTGTACCTCCAAAGTTCAAGGTAGAAAATCCGAATCCTCATCACTGTCCTGCCCTCCTGCTTCTCCACTGGGCTTCCACCTTGGAGAAGAAATAAAGAGCTGGCTCTCTTCTCCCTCCCCTCCCTGTGTCTCTCTGGAGAGCACTGAGAGGCCCTAGGGACAGAAGAAGTTCCTGGGAACTCCTAGATAAGACAGCTGTCCTGGAAACAGCCAGGAGCCGTCACCTTCTCTGGCTGTGCTGTCACTCCACCTGCAGTGAGTCACCTGCTGGTTGAGATGCGCTGGTCCTTCTGCCACTCCCCCCACCTTCCTGGGAGGACTGCCCCTTTCTACAGCAGTTGTCCAACTCCTGCCAGTCTTGTCCCCTCCAAGCCACTTTGTACACTAGGCAGAGTGGATCTTTCCAAGCTGCGTCACTCACTCACCTGCTGAAACCTTCAGATAGCTCCCCATTCACCCTACGGTGAATTCCAACTTCTTACCGAGGCTGCCAAGTGGTAAGGCCATGGCTGAGTGGTTCTTTAGCACCTCTATCACCTGTCACCTCTTCTGTTTACTCCTTATGATAGGGAGCTAGTCACAATTCTCTACACAGACCTCTCTTTTCCCTCTCTTCACTAGGCTTTTTCATGTGCAGTTGCTGTGCCTGGAACCATCTTTCCCATTCCCTGCTGTCTCTCTCTCTCATACCCTCCATTTTCATTTAAATATTGTCATCTCTGAGAAATCTTTAAACACATGCACACAGAGTCAGCTGTCCCAGTAAGTCAATGCTTTTAAAATTGCTCTTTTACTGCTTAGCACTCAGCATGATTTGTAAAGCTGTTTGTGTGATTATATGAAGAACGCCTATCTCCTCCACTAGACTGTAAGGTCCTGAGGGCAGGAACTTTATCTTTTCATCATTTCATCCCAGCACCCAACCCAGAGCCTGGCTCATACTAGAGTCTTAATTAAGTGATTTTTGCATGAATGCTGAATTTTCAGATAGCTCTGTAACTAGGGTCCATCCAGTTCTGATATTCTATGGGTCTACAGACCATATTTCCATCCACCCTCCTGACATATATTTTCCACATTTAATCTACATGTGAATTTGTTGCTAGTAAAACACATGCCTCGCTGTTGTTGGCATATTATGATTAATTTATATATAGAATTGTAACTTTTTTTCAGAGAAAAACTCTACATTTTCATCATTTCCTTTTGATGTAATTTGCGCTACTACTCATTGACTGATATCCTCTAAGAACTGCCTCCATTTTCTCCATATCTCTGATATTTCAGACTGATAGTTGCACTTGTATAGGAAATGATTTTTTCCCAGTTTTTTTGTGTATAGTGATGAATCTTTAACACAGAGATATTTTTCAAAAAATAATCTCCGTCTGTACTTGGCAGGAGCTCTGCTTGCCCATTTTCTCCCTCCCCTTCTTTGCAGCCTCTGTCTTTCCTGCCCATGTTGCTTCTTTTCATAGCAATATTTTAGCAGCACGCCAGGCTTCTTCAGTTTCAGTGGTCTGCATTTTTCCAATTGGAAAATACTCCCTTGACCTATTGTCAATCATGAAGCTCACACATACAGCCTGTACTTTTTCTTATTCTGGAAATATCTTTGGGATTGGGGAGGGAAGCTTAGCAGAAATCGGGAAGACCCTCTGAACAGAGGAGGTGTTGAAATTTAAGTTGTGTTTATTGGGAAGAAAAGTTGTGGTGCTGAAAATCCAGTGGGCTTTGGGGAACAAAAAGGGATCCCCACTGCGATCTCTGGGGAAAATTATGTACTTACTATGGGTCAGGTCCTCTTCAAAGAGTTTTATATTCTTCATCTCATTTAATCCTCATCAACACCCTTGGAGGTCATTATTCATTAATTCACTCACTGACTCATTTATTTACTGAACTGATATTTACTGAGTACCTAATATGTGCCAGGACATTCTGGAGGTTGAATGGGATGAGGCATTGAAAGCTCATAACAGTGGGGTGAATGGAGATGTCATTTACAGAGATTAGGGTAAGGGCAAGTGTTTGGGTGGGGAAAACAAACATTCCATTTCTGACACGTTGCAATTCTTTCTTAACACCTGTTCCCTCCCCATCTCCATTTTTCAAATAAGAAAACAAACTTCCAATAGATGCCCAAGATTGTATGGTTGCTAGGAGAAGACTCTGAACTGGAACCCAGGTCATTCTGATTCCGGAGCCAAGCTCTGTGCTTTCGACTCCATAGCCTTGAGAAAATGAAGCATGGCTGCACTGGGTGCTCACCCAAAGCCTGTCCCCGTCCTTGTCCTCATCTAGCATAGTGGCCTCCTTTCTCCCATCTGAATACCTGTCACCCAACTTACACTGTCTCCCTGTATTTTAGAGGCTAATACTCTTGGCATAAAGAGTAGAAGAGGAAAAATCATTTAACTTAAGGCATTAGTTGTGACCCAATGAAAAACTGTCATTAAAGGACACATTAATTAGCTCATTTTCCTGTGATGACTCATTAATGAATGCTCTGGTGAAAGTGCTCCTCCAGACACTTAGGTAGAAAAATAGAAAAAGACAAAGCTAACATGGGCAGAATCACCTCTGCCTCTTCTCCTGGCATAAGCCAGTCCCTGGATCTTTCTCTCAGGTATGGAGACCAGCGCACATGCTCTGGCCACATTTTACCTGTGCGTGCTTAGTGGGGGGGGGGCTGTCCCATTATAGCTCATCACCTGACATCTGTGATCTGTCTCTTCTGTGCTTACATTCTGCATCCTCAGATGCTCAAGCAGAGGGATTGGGTGACACAGATCCCTGAGGGTCTTTTGGATGATATATAAATGAGTGCTTTGAGGAGGTTTCTGCCTGATTCTCTTAAACAACAGCAACAACAACTTGCTTTTAGGACCTGTATCCTTCACAGCTTAAAAATATTTTCCCAAAGGAAAAGGAAACAATTTTCAAGTCATTTCCTGCATATTAAGCAGGCATTTGTTTACACTACCAGCCAAGCTTTCAGACTTCAAGGAGATGTATTTTCCCAGGATGTTGGTCTATAAAATTTAAAAATAGTAAAAATATTCAAAGCATATGAGAAACAAGTGCAAACACAGATTCCTCCGGAGGCTGGGGGTAATGGGTTTGTTCAGCTTTCGGTACTGCCCCAGGCCCAGAGTAGGCTTTACTCAAGCTTCGTGGCTCCAGACTCCAGGGTTCAGATGTGTTCCACAATACGAAGTCACTCCTTCCCCTTCTCCCCTCCTCTTCCCTTTTCCATTTTGATAAGTTTGCAAGCAAATTGCAAACTGTCATCTCAACATCTTTACCTTCACAATGGGATCTCACTAGAGATCGTAGCAGGTGGCAAATTGGTCCGATTTATCATTATTTGCATTTTTAATTTGTGGTATTTTAGGCCCAGAGAGTTTTTTATGGGTCTTAAAATGGCAACAGAAACATTGATACATAATTCATTATCTATTTTTCGTAATGCATGTAGTTAACAACCCATCGACAAACAGAAAAATCATCAGCACTTCAAGCAAGATGAAGTTATAGCTTTAGCTTTCTTTCCCCCTACTCTTCCCCTCTGTGGTCTCTAAGAATAAATTGCTTGTATCTGAAGCACAGTCTGCAGCCGCCATGCTGATGTTTTGTCAACAGGAAAAGCCTTCTTAGTTGCAGCTTATTATTCAGAATGACCAAATCTTACATAACTAAGGTAAAGTGTTTGTTGGGCTCCCACAGTTTCTTGACTTGGGAACACTGGGTACTTTTTCAATTTAAGCAAGAGGTGAGAAAGCAAGAGGAATACCTCCAATCCTGATCCTGCTTTCTCTTTCCTTCCAAACCCCTAAACTTCCCTCTACAATATTCCTTTGTCATACTTTCCTTCCCCATCCCCTCCCCACCCCCACTAGACATTGCTGTTGGCATAACTCTAAGTTGGAAGAAAGAAATCCTTTTGAAACAAATCTGTAATCCTTCTGAAACAACAGCTCCACAGATAAATAACACACCTAGACAGGATGCCCAGGAATTTGACTGAGAAGATTCCAGCAAAATAAAGGGGACCTTGAGCAATTTTATCAGAAGGATGATCAGTGAAGAAAACCATGCAGGCTAATTCAAGAGAAATGTAAAGACCTGTGTTCAGGTCTTTACATTGTGTTCATGGTGGCAGAGCTGTAACTCAACTGAGATAGGCAGATTCCTTATTTTTCCAGGCTACTCCAGGCACCTCTACACAGAAAGCCCGTTCCATCAGAATGAAACACCTCTGAAAAGTCTATCCGATAGATTTTCCCTTTCTTTGTCTCCTACTGTGTAGATAAGTCAGTTAACCAAAATGCCATTTGTGGGCAGTGCTCCAAGATGCCACATGTTCTGTTCTGTGTGGGCAAGACCAGGAAAACACTCTCTGCCCTCCAGGAGTTGAGTGGTCATTGACACCAGACGGTGAAGCATATGATTGGTCTTCAGTTATTTAACGTGTGTTAGTTTTCAACCACCTTGTAATCTTTAGAGCTTCCTCATTTCACCAGGTCCATCAAATACCTCTGTTAAATCCATAGTTGTTGGAAGAGTTTAAATCATAGATAAAAGTCATCACTTGCTTCATCAGTGATATGATTATCCTTTCAGGATTTCCTTTATTCAAGTATTTATGGAGTGCTTACTAGATCACTGGCCACCATTCATGGCATTAGGGAGACCTCACTGCCACATCAAGTTTTAATGTCTTTCTAGACCCAAGAAGGTTAGAGAGGCGTAAGAAAATATGTGCATAATTTCCACACTACAAATAATGGCTTTCTAGCAGGCATCTGACTCCAGCCAGAATTTACTGAAGACCTTGACATTGGATCTACTTATTGCTAATGACTAAACTTTCTTCTGGTGATAAATTAAAAAGACTCTAAAAACAATAGCTTGGGCAACTGAATCCAGGTTTTCCTGCATGATATTTTCTAGTCAGGAAGAGTCACTCCCAGAATGAGTGTTTTAGAGGATCTGGAGGACGACTTATGACATCTGCAGTGAGAACCTGATAGCTTTTTTACACAGTTGATGGCATTGGGTCATCTCCACGACACATGGCTGCACTCATCAGTGTGTAGTCCCTCTAAAGCAGAACAGACTCCTGAAGAGTACATTTTAGGACACATCACTTGCTCTTTATTCTTTTATTGCAATTTGACTTCCCTCTTGCTAATAAGCTGCTCTCTTCTCTGAGAAGATTTATAATGTCAGGAATGCACATGCAAGGACAGTTGAATAAATAATAAAGTTCTAAAGGAAGGCTTATGTTAATTTATAATGCACCATTTGTCGACAATCTGAAAGACATTATTTCAAACAAAGGTAACTAGGGGGATGTTAATAGCCAGCAAATGTATTTATGCTAACTCTTATTCATTGCATTGTAGAAAAGATTTGTCATTATGTTAGTCATGTTCTCAATTGTACATAATTTTCATAATTTACTTTTTAAATCAAAATATCATAGTAGATGCTTTCAACAAACTTCCAGTTTTAGATTATTATATATACTAAAATATGCCAGACTTTGGGTTTTAGTAAAGAAAACAAATGGCTCAGATGTACTTCCAAATGTTAGTCTAGCATCATTTTACTTAATAAGGCTGGCATGCTCCCAGATTCCAGATAAATAGAGAATTGGGCAATTATCCAGATAATCTGATCCAAAAAACATTTTTTTGCTTGAATTGTTTTTTTCTTGGGCAGAAATATCTAAGTTAATTGGCTTAGCCATTTCTTTTATATGCTTGTGCATATTCAGTCTGAAGCCTAGGGAACAAGCAAAATTCCACTAAGCTTCCTTGGGACATCACTGGACTTATTGCTGGCAGGTGGAGTTTATTGTACAGAAACAAGGAAATGAGAGGCAATAGCCACATTCCTTGGGAGCTTCTTTGGTTAATCTCTACATCTACATCCACCAATTTTTCTAGATGAGGCTATGAATGTTACAGGGTTTATGGAAGTGGCTCCAGTTCAGTAGATGGATCCAAGATAAGGGGACAGATGGGGTAAAATTAGTTTAATTACAGGATTTTTCATCTATTCATAATTTGCAGTGCCCTGCAGCTTCCTGTAAGCCTGGTTCTTCAGTGCCTGGCTGTGGGTGATCCCATTCCTACAGAGAGGCTTCAATGGCCTCATGCATGCACAACTAAATTGTCCCCCTCTTCAGTCTCAGTGTCTCACACTCCAAATCCTCTAATTCATGTTACCTACCAGTCAAGTAAATTTCCAAAACCCTAGCTTTCATTTTAGTCTCCTAATCACAAACTTTCTGGGGCTCTCCATTTCTAAGAGGGTAATATCCAAACTGCTCAGCTTGACATGCAGGGCCCTCTGAGGTCTGCCCACTCATCTCTTCAGCTTTCCTTCTGGTGCCCCTACAGGAAGTCTTTATTGTAGTCACATGGAGTATCTCATCAGCCCCCTGCCTGCTGTGGGCCATTCTGGACCTCACCTTCACTTGCCTCCTCTGAACGCCTACGTCTCTCTTCCCACTGATTCAGTTCCTTCTGCTCATTAAAGCCTAGCCCAATTCTGCTTCCTCCTTTGAGAGCTTCCTGAACAGCATGGTCCATGAGGCCTCCTTTGCTGTGACTTGGTACCAATCCTTCGCCACCTAATTGTGTCCCATGCAGGGGCAACTCTTGCCCTGACATCTTATTTGGACAATGAACTCCTTTCCTGCCGGTGACATCTTGTGTCAGCCCAACATGTGAAACCTTTTTGCATGCTTCGTGGCATCATAGGCTCTGACTGAATGGCAGGATGAGAAATTATGAGCCCAGTTGTATTTTCTACTCTTTCAGCCACACCTTCTGCAGTGGAAGGTATCTTTCAGATAAAGACAAGTGAAACTCTGAGAAGCCCAATGTATGAACAAGGCCTCTGACTCACAACTTCCCAGAATGGCTAAGAGCTGGCCCTGGGGTCTGAGTGCCTAGATTAAAACAGTGGTTTTACTAGTTATTGGCTACATGATACCTCTCCACCTCTGTACCTTCATATAAAATGGGGACAATAATGGTACCCATACCAATGGTTGTTGAGGGGATCAAAAAATATCATATAGGTAAGGACGTTAGTGCTTGGTACACAGTAAGTGCCCACTAAATATTTGCTTTTAATTTATTATTAAACTGTCAAAAGAATTAGGTCCCAGTTTTCTCTTTCAGGGGGAGTGACAGTTGACAGTAAAAGCACAGGACCACTATTGAATAATGGACTTTGGAGATGGGTCTCCATCTCCTGGACTAACCTGGTAGTTCCAAGTATTCTCAGGGGGTGTTGCCTTGGGCCCATCTACTGGGATGACAAGCCCAGCTCTGCAGAGAGAGTTTTATTTTTATTTTGGTGTACCTCCTCCTCAGCCCTTTGACATAACTGCAAGCCTTTCTCAATTCAGCAAGCTATTGCTATTGAATCTAGGATCAACAGAATCTAGGATGGGTTAGAGCTATGAACAAAACAAATGTGAAAACGGTACAGGTGAGACAATCAAGAAGTCCAAGACCTGGACTAGGAAACAACCAGAAGTATCCTAGACATTCCTGAGGTGCCTGGGGCAGAGCTGAGACATTTATACTAGAACCACAGTATAATCTTACCTGTGTGCAGCATGTCTTTTACTATATGGATTTGCATTTAAGTCACCTCTTTATACCACATTTATGTGGTTTCAAATATTTCACCTAATGGGCTGCTTTTCCTTCAGGCCTACATCTGCCACAGCTTGAGGAAGTCCCCTTCCTCCCTGTGAGCCTGAATAGGCAAGACCCAGTGTTAGACCAGAAGACAACCCATTTGGCTCCTGGACACACCCGGAAGAGCCCACGGGGCAGTCTGCCTGCAGGGTGGTAAGTGGGAGAGTTACCTTGAATTCAGTCTCAATGTTGGCTAGTCTGGCTAGCTCGTTGCTTAGCTCCAGCGCGGTGAGGACAGGGTCTTCACTGGACAGGGACAAGTAGGCAGCACTTGCCAGTCCCTTGTAGGCGTTCATGCGGGAGCGCGAGTGGCTGAAGGAGTCCTTCCGCTGCTTCTCGGTGCACTCACTGCACTTGCAGAAGTAGTTGTGGGGCCGCTCGATGCGGGCACCCTTGAGCAGGAGGATGTGCACGATCTCATACTCCTGGCAGTGGGCCGCCAGGATGATGGGTGTGATGTCGTGGGAGAAGCGCGTGCCGTCCTCGTCGTAGGCATAGAAGTCGTCGTCGCGCAGCTCCTGCTCCAGCGGGCTGAGCGTCAGGCGCTGGCCCTGCGCGAAGGCCGGGTGGCTGAGGATGGCCTCCACGATGCGCACGTAGCCCTTGCTGATGGCCAGCAGCAGCGCGTCCCCCACCCGCGCCAGGTTCTCCTTCTTGAGCAGCAGCTCCGTGACCTCCAGGTGCTCGTTGCCCACGGCCAGCTGCAGCGCGTTCTGCCCCATGTAGTCCACGCAGTTGAAGTTGAGGGTCTTGGACTCCTCCAGCATTTTCCTGACCACCGGGATGTTGCCATACTCAGCCGAGTCCAGAAAGCGCTCCTCTTCGGGCGTCAGGCTAGTGCCCTTCTCATTGAACATGTAGGCAGGACCCCGGATGGCCTGACGGCGGCCCTTTTCCCTCAGTGTTGTGTGCCGGCGCTGCATGTTTCTGAAGGTGCTGCTCCCCAACCTGTGGGGTGATATGGCAAAGATGCTAGTTACTCTCCCAGGATCCTGCAGGTTCCCCAGGGGCAGAGCAAACAAAAATTGTTGAGATGAAAAAGAATATCGTGATTGGAATATTTTGAGAAGTTATGAAATCTTGTTAGAAATTATTGTCCTATCACTGAGATTAAGACCAATTTAATAACCTGAACTATTCTTACACTAATGGAAGAATATTGGTTAAGTTACACAACAGTCTCTCCGCCTTGGGTGGAGGAGTGTCCGAAAAGCTGAAATGTGGGTTTAGGCCAAGCTAATGGTGGAGATGGAGAGTGTGAGGTCATGATGTGGCGGAAACAGGCCAAGGGCTGTCTGTTTTATTTCCATTTGTGCAAAGTTGAGAATGTCACTTAACTTCTCTGTGCTTTAGTACAATGCTTTTCTGTGCTTTTACCAGTACAATGTGGATAACTTTTGTGTGCCAAAGAGTCTGTAGGAGGATTAAATGAGGTAACGTGCATGTAGAAAGTACTCAGTCCACGTTAGTTTTATTCTGTCCCCTCCTGCCTGTTGATGTGCCTAGTTCTTCAGGGGTTCTGCCATAGGAATGGCCACCATGGATACTGCTGCCTTTGCTTCAGGTGTATTACCCGCACTGAGCTCCCACACTGTGACAAAACTGCAGCAACTTGCAAGCATGGCCACACACCTCTGTTTCAGTGCTATACTATGGCGGGACTGTGCTTTCTTGCTCGTCCCCATGCAGCCTGAGCGCCTACTAAAGGGCACAGTGTTGCACGGAGCGGGCCTAGACTCGTTGCTGCTTACTGATGGCCACTGAAGCCGCCTTCCTGAGGAAATTCAGCCACGGTTTCTTAAGATCAAACCTAGATTTTTATGTGGGTGGAAAAACAGGTTAATTTATATGCTGGGTTCATTTCTTTCTTTTTTTTTTTTTTGAATTTTATTTTATTTTATTTTTTTATGCAGCAGGTTCTTATTAGTTATCAGTTTTATACATATTGGTGTGTATATTTCAATCCCAATCTCCCAGTTCATCCCACCACCACCATCCCCCCCCCAGCGCCCCACTTCCCCCCCTTGGTGTCCATACGTTTGTTCTCTACATCTGTGTCTCTATTTCTGCCCTGCAAACCGGTTCATGTGTACCATTTTTCTAGATTCCACATATATGCGTTAATATACGATATTTGTTTTTCTGTTTCTGACTTACTTCACTCTGTATGACAGTCTCTAGGTCCATCCACATCTCTACAGATGGTTCATTTCTAACACGTTGTTCTTTGCCATTGTGCCATAGTGTAGACATTAATACTAATACTATTAGTAGTAGTCAACATATATTAAGCACTTCTGATATGCCAGGAACTATACTAAGAGGTTAATATACTTCACATATATTGCCTGTGGAATTCTTGCATAAACCCTATGACGTAGGTACTATTATTATCCTTATCTCAGATGAAGATCGTTTTTTTTTTTTTTTGTGGGGAGGGTCCTGTGTTCTTTATTTGCACAGAGTGAAAATGTCAAAAGTTACATGTGAATGAACTTACAGTCAATAAAATACACGTCTACTAGAAAATACAAATAGGGTTGCCTTGGCACTGCATTGACATGGGCTGGAAGTTGCTGATAGATGATATCTCTACACAGAAGAAGTTTTAGCACGTAGTTATTGCTCTTATGCGTCGCCACAGCTTCACAACGTCCATGACTCTATGCCCACCCACTGCTCCGAGGTCATGGTCGTTGTTTCCAAACACCCTTGACAATAAAATACTGTATGTTTTGGAGGCATATTTCAGGAAACAGTAATGGAGTTGGCCATGACCACCATGCTTGTTCACAACAGATCTTGCACTATTTGTCATTTATTTTTGATCTAAAAAAACAGTGAAACTTTTGACATGTCCACCAGAAACGACGCATTTAAATAACGTGGAAAAAAATGTCCATGAATGTCTTTTTTCTGTTTAATCGTCTTACACACTTAGTTTATCTACCTGGCAATTTCGTAAACATATACTTTACTGTCAAGATTCAGGTTGAAACGTAATTGTCTTAGAAAGATTGTGAATGAAAATGTCATAATTGGACTTGCAAGGTGTGACGCCAGCCCCCCTCCTAGCCTTTCCTGCCTGTTTCTTACATCAAAGGAGTTACATCTGTCCCACAAAATAAAAATTAAAGTAGCCTTGGCTTACCAGCAATTACACTTTCACTTTTCTCACCCAGCTAATTGTTTTAAAACTAAGTAGCTGATACGGCTGTTGGTGCAAACTTATTCATAATAGATGTGAACAAAAGGGCCGGTAGGTTTCATTCCTACTCAGCCCATCACAGAGCAGACGGACTAGCTACAGGGAGACGGGTTCTGCAGCCTGTGGCCCCGGGTCCCCTCTTCCCAGAGTCCCCACCTCACGTGCTCTGACCCAGCCCACATGCACTGAGGGAAACACGGCTCCCCTGCCCAGCGGGCACCCTCTGTACTGAGAGGCTGCCTTCTGCCCGCAGCAGTGACCCCGGCCCGAGCCGACCTGCTGCAGCGCCTGCGCACTCAGGAGTGAGCACGGGGCAGGCGAGGGCACAACTGCAACCTGATGGCATGTTTCCTTCCTTCCCTCTGCCGCTCACTATGGTGCGTCTTGACCATTGGCACTATTGCCATTGGCGGGAGGTGGGAAGAAACGTGCAGTACAGCTTGCTCTTAGCAAAGCAAGGGATCACTCTAGATATGGCTATGGAGTAAGGTTTGCAAACGGCAAGGTGGTTTAAAAAAAAAAAATCAATCCCACAAAATGCATATTTATCTGAAGTCTGAATCCCTTGCATATCCAGTGTAAATTTATTTTTTGACGGCATCCAATAAATCCCAGTAAAGTCGCTAAATAAAGATTCTTTAACATGACAAGTGGTGTCAGAGCTCTTTAAGCAATGCTGATATGCACTTGATTTTATGCCCAGGGTGGTCTGCAGCAAGCTGTATTTGCAAAGCAGCATTAGCAAACAGAAGCAGTTGCACCATACATGAGTAACCTCTAAATTATCAGTAATTATATTTAATGAAATGTCCCTCAAAGTCCCTTTGTTACCTTCCAACTGTAAGGAACCTGCCCATCTCGCTAAGCAGATTTCTCAGCAGCCTCAGTCTCCTGCTCTGAGAGCTTCTCTTCCGACAGAACTGACATCCACGGCGACACCGAGTGGGTGATGCTCTGCTTGGCCAGGTTGTAGTGGTTGATGACAGTGTAAAACTTTCCCGGGCGTTGGAGTCTTGCTCCGCATAGTAGCCCTCCAAGCCTCCTGGGATGTACTGGGTGTTCTTGAGGACGAAGCCATCGGGACAGGCACGGTCATAGCTGTACACCTTGTAGACGACCAGGAAGATGACACAGGTGAGGAAGACCAGGGCAAAGAAGACCAGCACAGACACCTTGAACCTCTCGGTAACACCCTCAGTGATGCTGACAGTGAACTCGGCTATCTTGGGAGGACGTGCTTTGCCTTTCTTTCGGTCAGGTTCATTTTCAGCCTTAGTTTTCACGACCACCTTCTCTGGGGGCGGGAACTGCAGCTGATTGACATCAAGGGGCATCATCAGGGGGATGGTGTCGAAGCCATCCTCCAGCAGCGGCTGCTTGGTGCCCTTCTCCGCGAAATTGTTTCCCAACTTCACCATGGTTCCGGGAGACCCGAGGCTGCCGCCCCACGCCCGGCTCCGGCAGGTCTGGGCTCCGACCGCGCCCTGAGCCTCCGTGTTGCCCGCTCCTGCTCACAGCAATCTCAGACGAAGATCTTGAGACAAGTGGGGCTGAGAGACAGGCTTTCAAGTTAAAAGGTCTAGAGTTGGAATCCTGGCTCCACCTTTTGCCAGCCTTGTGACTCTGGCCAAGTTACTGAACCTTTTAGTTTGTCAGGGTTTTAAAATGGCAGACTGGAGAGAAGAATAGCTGTCGTGTGATTTGAGCTTGAGCTGGATATCCCATCTCTAGCTCACCTGGACTCCTTGATCAGGTCCCCAGTTCAAGATGCTTTAACTGTAAAATAGAGAGTCTGGACCAGGTCCCAACGTCTCTACAAACTTGAACCTCTCAAACTTTTTTATTCTGCAATTGGCCCTACCCACATTATCTAGCCTCTTTTTCTAGTCTACCCACACTCATATTATTCAAATAATATTAGAATGGCATGCATTTCAATAAGAAAGTATCTGTTCTAAAGAGTAAGCACTTGGGGATTGGTTTTGAACTATTTTCCATCTTCCCAGTTGTCTTTTTGTTATAGGTCATGTGTCCATGCATTGAGTACTTCACTGAAGTCATTTGTAAAAGATAAACAAAAGTAATCACAGAGGAAGGCTTTTAAATTATACCTAGTATTTTGAGATTAAAAAAAAAGTATTGTCATTCAGTCTTGTGATTTTTAAAAATTTGGGCTCTATTTAGTTTTCTGCTCATTTTACCTTCTGACATGCTCAAACCCTTCTGGTTTTAGCTCCTTTTGGGGCCCCAGTCTGGTAAAAAGCAGAGACTTGGAGGTCAGACTTTGTACTCTGATCCTGCTTAGGCCTGAGTCACACTTCTTGGGAGAAGCTGCTAAGCTATTCAGTGGAGCAGCTTCTTCATCTGCAAAAAAGTAAAAGGAATAATGATGGGCAACTCCTTCAAAAGGCAGCTGTGGGTGATAAATCCTGATAGAATGCTCCTCTCTTCTTTAGGAAGAGCTTCTGAACCGCCATCCACTTTCCTAAAGTGTACGTTGATAAAAAATTGCTAGGGAAGATTCCCAGAATTCAAGTTTATGAGCTCCTCCTGAGCCCATTTCTCTCAACAATGCCATCATTCCAGGGAGGGAGGGTGCTCGTTGATGCCAACGCAGACCGTAGATTGTGATTCCCGACGAGAGGGAAAGACTCACAAACTGGGCACAGTGTTTATTACTATAAGTTCTTCTAGAAGGAGAGGAGGTAACTGAGTTGAAAGCTAAGCAGTCACCTCATTTGTGTCCCCAAAGGGCCTTGCTTCAGAAGATGATGTGAACTCAGTTTCAAGGTCTGTTATCTGGGGACACACACTCAGGTGGGAATTAAGCCCACAAAAGACTGAAACTCTTTCTCATGGAATTTCTCAGCCTGTCCTATGATGAGGCTTCTCCCCTCTCAGGAGCACCTCTCTGGACTTGCCGTCACAACTCAACCTGAGAAAAGACTCAAGAGCACCTGAGCAGTGTGTCAGAGACGTAACAGTAACTGTCCCAGCAGGAGCCAGAGCTTGAGCTTGATTCCACATCACTTTTCCACTGGAGGTCTGCTCAGGAGGGAGAATAGGTCAGGTGCCAAGGTCAAGAGTACACAACTGTTACACAGCAGTGAGCCATGGAGAGATTAATTCAAAGGAAACATAATAACTACTGAACCAAGTCAGAGCAGAGAAAAATTTCTCAAGGAACACATAAGTACCCAATCTAAATTCAGAGTCCATATGGATGTCATAGACGCTGTAGCCTACAAACTTAAAGGATGTGAAAGCATCGTTTGTTAATTCCCTTCATTAAATAAACAAACAAACATAAAAAACAAGGTATTAACATTCTCATTTTCAGGTGGAGAAACTGAGGTAGATGAAGCAAAATGACTAAACCTCAGGGCAGATAATTTCTGTGCAAGAGTTGCACATCATATAAATCTTGATGTTTCTGTAATAATCATGTTTTATCAAAGAAAAAATGTGTGGCTAGTATTTGTCAGAAGTTAAAATGTCTTTATTACTTCCCATGTATTTTCCTGAATGACCTTGAAAGCAGACACTCAGATATAGTAAGAAATAAACAAGCCTTTCTTTCCCATCCTTAAATACCTCAGCTTTGACTTACATTTGGATGCTCACAGAATTGTCAGTTCAGCTCCTTTCCTTACAGAATCTGGCATTGATGAAACGTTATGGGGCTTCAAATCATGTACGTATACAAGAGTATACTGGGACATTGCTACTGCATGAGATTACTCTTAACATAAGGGGTCTCACAGCAAACCCTGGAGCTACGTGAATTGATTCAGATATTGATGGAGGCCTTTTAACCTCACTGGGAGTCTTATTAGCTCCGATTTCTATTCTAATGATACTTTCAAAACGTTTTATTTTTTCAGCTTTGTTAAGGTGTAATTGACAAAATTATAAAATATTTAAAGTACACATTGTGGTGATTTGATATATATTTATACGTTTTGGTTAGAACATTTAAGTTCTACTCTCAGCAGATTTCAATTATATAATACAGTGTTATCAACTATAGTTACCATGTTTTACATTAGATCTTCAGACCTTATTCATCTTACAGCTGAAAGTTTGTACCCTTTTACCAACCTCTTCCTACTTCCCCCATTTAAACATTTATATACCTATGAAAATATTTAGCCACCGTATCCTTGCCATTTAATCTTGACATAATATAGTCAGGCTTTAGCCATACTTTTCATATGGGTTGGAAAGACTCCACAAAAGATGATATGTCAGAAAGATAGTCATTTGGTCCACTATAGCTGGTGGACAAAGCTCACACTCATGAATCAGATGTGTTGCTCTGTTGGACTCTGGGGATCCTGTCAGTTTTACTGCCAATAATGAGCAAAATGATTCTCCCTAAAATGCAGTTAGCATTTAATTGCCCCTTCTTTAATTTTTTTCTTGAAAATGAACTTTGAATGCAAATGCCTTTTTATTTGCATATATTACTGAGATAACAAGTGATCAAACTCATCAAACACCTCAATTAAGATACTGTGTATCTTTTCCATTTTCCATAAATGCATACATTGACATTTGATGTCATTGAGAAGAAGGGTTTCAGTGGAAACAAAACCATATTTGAGAGGAGGACTGATTATTAAACTCCCTCTTGATCCCTTGGTTGCTATTTTTATCAAGCTGCTCTTACAGACGCATCAGCCAGTCTGAAGGAAGCCAGATGTCAGTGATCCATAAAAAGTATGGATTCTGCACCCTAAGTCCCGCTGCAAAAGAGCATGACCACAGCCCCTTTTGGAGACAGGGACTGTGGTTAATTACTGATGAAGCAAAGGCCATACTTAATCACAGTGTCTTTTTAGCGATATTTGTTGTAGTTTTTATAAAATTGCTACATGCACCACAGGTCTTTGTAGAAATTATCCAAGCCTGAAACCAATTTAGTCTGTAACATTCCACAACTAAACTTAGAACCAAATAAAATCCAGGAGTCAGGTCAGTCATCCAGGAAAACCTAGCTCTGGTCTGTACATCCTCTGTCAAGTGTACATATTGTGAGTTTTAGTTCAGAGCAACAGTGATGAAATAGTCAGGTGATTTCGAGTTTTCTCCTAAACCTCAGTTCTCTTGCCAGTAGAAAGGAAGTATTAAAATCCACCCTCCATGGACCTCAAGACTACAGTCAAGATGAAATAATGTGTATCAAATGCCCTGGATACTGAAAACCTTATACAAATGTCCATGACAATAATGATGAACACCTTACATATCAGTACATTTAAGTAAATGATTATAAATTGGCTCACATTTTACTCTACACTGATATATAAAGCTTAGCTATTTTTCTAAATAATAGCTAGAGGTAACATATATTACACATTTGCCATGTGCCAGATACTGTGCTAACTGCTTTATATGAATTGTTTTAAATTCACACAAATCGTATGATAAGCTTGGCTATTGTCCTTAATGACTAGTCATAATGATTAACACTAATTACACATTAACCACATTGCAGGCACCATGCTGAGTACTTTACGTGCATTATCACTTTAAATCCTCATAAACTATATGATATATTTGCTATTGTCATTCCCATTTAACAGGTGATAAAGTGAAGCTCAGGTAAATTAACCACTTTTGCCTATACGACTTGTGAGGCTGCATAATTTGTGAGTGGTAGACCTACTGTTAGGAGTCTAATCTGTCTGATTTCAAAGCCTGTGCTTTTAGCTGGTATACCCCTGCCATCCATCTTCCTCATGCGTTTTTTCTAAGTTTCCTTAGATAGTAAATTTTCCCTCTAGAGTGCAGGATCCTTGAGGGCAGGGGAATTACTTGTTTTTATGGTATATGTACCTGGCACCCGATGCTTGGCATATGGTGCATGGTCAAATAACTTAATTCTTAAATACTTGAATTTGGGTTGGTTATTAAAGAAGGCCAATAAAACAGAGGTATTAATGTTTACTAGTGTCCTCTTTCTTACAAATACAGGAGCCATGTAATCCTATAAATACTGTTTCCTATGTGTAACTGACAACTTTTAAAATAAGGTATGAGTTGCAAAGGAAAATTAGTTTCCAGTTAGCTCCACTATAAATAATGGCCTATAAGTTGCTAGGTGAGACTGCTAATATCAGAGGGTGTATTAAGTCTTGTGGGTGACTGAATACTCCTAAATGTTTTTTAATGTATTTCTAAAGGCATCCAACTTATTTCTAAAGTATCATCTTCCTTATTTTGTCAAAGCTGAGGTGAGATAGTACATATAAATTACAGTGTTTAGTAAGTGCTCTAGTAATAATTGGATAATATTAACTATTTCAGTTTAATACATTTATAATAACTGTGGATTCAAAGCATTCAAGTTCCCACCTAAGCTAGTGAAAATAATTTGCTTGTGCAACACATATATTTTGAATAAAAAAGATATTCACTTATTTACTCCATGAATATACATGAATTCATATTCCTTGCCAGTCAGGTCCTACAGGAAAGAAGCAAAGTATTCTTCTGCTACTCATTACAATACATTATATTGAGACATACTTTCCAAACACTTCCGCTAATGTGGGATTTTTTTTTTGCCATTGCATCTTGGGTTGAAAAACATTATCCAGTGTTCCTGAATGTTAATAAATGATTGTATCATCCATTTATCTTTCACCAAATAACATCATTTAGGGAAGAGGTTACTCTTAGTGTTTTCAAACTACCCTGTGTATTAGCCATGCAAGTATAACTGGTGCTTTGTGTGTGCTTCTTTTATTTCTTTTTTCTTTTTAGATCCTTAGTGGTCTATTTGGAACTAGGGAGTTACGAAACTGAATATCTATATCTCATTGTGTATAGCTCCAGGTAGAGCTGAAACAGTAAGTTCTAATAGTTACATATTTTTTTTCCTCCAAAGATTTGTCTTGGAATACAATAGATATGTGTAACCGTTTGATTGTTTATTGACCTCTGTGACAAAAGAGTCTGAAATAAACATCTAGTACCAAAAAAGTAAGAGAGGCTCTTAAATTATGAAATGCAATACTGGAAAAGTAACATGCTGAATATTTATCTGGGGGTGAGGGGCAGTGTTGATTGCTTTTCCTAAGCAAGAGATGCTCTCATCCAGGATACCACATGCATGTGTAATTAGCCTCAATGAGGCTTCACATAGTTTTGAATTTTTTCTGGGTTAATTACTGCCTAAAGGAGTTAGCTCAAGTGTTTTTAGAAATAATTGTTTTGAACTTATAATTGTGACATAGAACCTTAGTAAATTGTTAAATAATTGAACCAATGTCATTGTTTAAAAGATCTTAGAGAGTGAGTTTGAATCATATCCATAATGAATATTCTGGATTTAATGTGAATTCATTCATAAATCTGATGTGTGCCCAATGCTTCAGAAATAGGACCCACCAGCAGGTGGCATTCTGAGGCAAAAATTCACTGAGTGCCACCAGACAGGGTCATTCATTATTGCCTCTTTCAAATCTACCCTAAATCCATTAAGGCTTTAAGTCGCAATTAATGGCAGTAGTATCCTGGTTATGTCTACCCAATTATACTTAAGTGAATTTACAACTTCAGAGTTAAAGAGGGAGGTTCTGTGTTCCAGAGTTTCAAAGCTTGTGTCAAAGCCCTGACAGATTACATCTCTTTTATTAAAAGCATATTTGTTATGCTGAAATGGTTGTCTAAAGGACATGCTTTCAACAATGGAAAGGAACATAAGGTAATAATCTCCTTCTTCCCACCTGTAGTTCTTTAGTGGTGGCAACTTATTAGGATATAGCTTTTTCCTCCTCCTACCTCTGTATTTATATTAAGATAAATACAACCACAAAAAAATCAAATTAAAAAGCTCTCAATAGTGAAGTAGGAGGAGAAGAGACAACACGCACACTCTCTTATAGGAATAAAACTACACTCTAGCACAAAACGGCTGGGCTACCAAGATGAGTTGCCTATTTCTAAAAGGCTTTGTAAACTTAGACTTTCAATGAAAAAGTAAACAAAAAAATTCTCTACCAACCCAGCAAATAAGAGACTTTAGATCCAGATTTACATCTAAAAATCTTAAGCAATGCACAAGAGGGAGAGGGCTAATAAAAGTTTAATTCCATATTTCAGCGAAAAACAAGCTGTACTGGAAAAATCATTATGAAAGAATCATCATAGCTGCTTACATTGAGGGTGAAATACGCAGGCTTGTCCTTCTCTAGATGACCGGAATCTGGTGTTGAGTCGTGGGATTCTGGCTCCCCATGGGTGGTAGCCGAATAGATGCCACTCTCCGTGGTGCTGAAGTATGAAGCTGGTCGAGTGAGTTGAGTTGCAAGGATGTGAAAGCGCACTCCAGTGTCCTTTGTGTTGTAATAGTAAAAACTCGCCTTCCGTGGCAGATCCGCTTTACTGTTCTTTTCCTAATCTGGGGGAAATTTCCCAGGGAACATGACGGAGAGGGATCTGTGTGTGAGACTGGCACGCGGTGTGGTGATGGGTTCTTATAGTCCCCACCCCCTCTCCAGTAGCTTTGAAAGGGAGGTAGCAACTCTGCCTTCCTACCACAGCTCCTTAGGATTTCTGCCGGCCCCCACTCAAGCCCCAGAACGGCGCATAACACACACACACACACACACACACACACACACACACACACCTCAATTATATAAGGTAGCAGGTTCTGGCTCCCGAAGCAGAATATTCATCTGTTAAATGAAAAATAAGGAATGAACTGGTTTTCTACCTGTTGTATCTGTGTGTTTACAGAGGGGAGGAGTTGAGAAGAAAACTAAAACCAGAGGAACCTTAAGAATAACAGAAGTAGTTTACTTTAGTAAGCTTTAAGGTCACACCCCACTTTGTCTTCTGTGAGTGATGCATTTTCTAAATTTAACCTTTTGTTTCATGATCTTTTAGCATTGCCTAGGATCAGGAAGAGGTCAGTGATGTAGAGCAAGTCTGATACTAGTAAAAAGACTTTAAAAGGGTTAGCTTTCATTTGTAACTTTCCACTTTTTGAAAGGAAATTCGTAATGCAAAAACCCATTTCCCCACATTCCCCCCTCTCACCAGTTGCTTTGTTTACAAATGATCTATGATTTTTAAACACCAAGGTATTTTGATGGCCTCATTGGAGAGAAACCTCCTTAATTGAAATATTACCTGTGTGAGAGAAACCAGGATTACTCCCAGGATCTATCTGGGTCACTGAACAATAAATCAGAAGGCTTATTCTTTGAAACCAACTCATGGTTAACAACTGACAGTCTGTATACTTAGGATTAAAGAGTTGGCTTCAATATATTTTGCACAATGTCATTCTAGGTTTATATGCAAATCAGATTACATTGGTTCATTAACATGCTACTAGCATTTTCTCTGCATATAACATGGTATGTGGGAAAAGACCCCGGAATTTTGATTCACTTATTAACTGTGTCACCTTGGGCATAATAACCTTACTGAATCTCAGTCTTCTCATATGTAAATGGTGGGTGAAAATGGGTAACAATGCTTTTTTCCAAATGCGTGCATTTAAGAGATGCATAATAAGTTTGACTGTTCTTCCTCCCCTCCTTGTTCAAGAGAAGTTAATTATCTAGTTAAAACTCTAAAAAGTTTGACAACAAACTAATTTGATTCCTATAATCCTCTACACAAGCTCTCCAATGTTAATGATTCTGGTTTATGGGATAAAATACTATTTTAAAAAGAAATTTCCTTAACATTAAGACTTTTTCTTTAAAAATTTTGCAGTCTTGAGGACAAGGGAATGTTATTTTTAATTAGAATCAGCAACAAATACATTTAACTCATTTTGAATAAAATGTTAATAAATTAAGAGCTATTTAGTATTACATTTTTTTGTAGAAAAAGAAATGTGAAGCCAACAAAAGTGTCTTACACAATCCCAGAGTTAGAAGATTAGCTATGACACTGATAATACTCCTTTGATTGGGATCCTCATCATCATGATTAGTGAAGCAATACAGAATAAGATACTCTTAATTATAAAATACTTTCTGAAGACTACTAGGTTTTGGCTTTTAGTTGATAATGATGGAGATGAATTCTTATTATATTTGTTTTGAATACATAACCAAGATAAATTGTGACATGAACTATGTACTTGTTTCCACTTATGATGAGCTCATAAAAAACCTGCATATTTTAAAAAGTGTGCTAATGACAGTACAACAGTCATATATATGGAGGAAATGAGCTAATTATTTTATAGATATATTAATTGAAGATAGGTCAGAATCAGCTCTTCAGAAATGATGGGATAAGATGATGTTTTATGAAGAATCCAACCTGCAGTGTACACATTATTAGAGAGCTTTATCACTTCTGGAGGATATTATACACAACATTTGGTTCAATGGGTAAATACTTGTAATCTGAAAAAAGTTATGTACATATCAAAATATTTTCAATATGTAAAATGCAGAAGTAATTCAGTTCTTACTATCAACAGTGAAAGTTCAGAAGATGTTAGATGTCTAAGGTTCCTGTGTAAGGTCTTGAGCTTTGTTTTTTCCTAGGCTCATAGCAGAGTACATAGCACTTCTAGTCAAACTTCTTGTGTTTTAATTCCAAATATTCCATTCCCCAATGTGTCACTTAGTTTTATCACCTATAAAATGAAGGTAATAACAGTCCCTCACTTGTAGAGTTACAATGAAGATAAAATGAGAGAACTCACATAAAGTGCTTATAGCAATGCCTGGCACAAAGTCAGAACTCAGCATGTGTCAGCTTTCATTCTTTTTTTTAAACAAAATTTTTTTTGAGTTATAATTAACATACAATATTAGAGTAGTTTCATCTGTACAACATAGTGATTCGATATTTTTATATAAATGCTCACCACAGTAAGTCTGGCGACCGTTCATTGCCATACAAAGTTGATACACTGTTCTTGACTATTTTCCCTATGTTGTACATCCCTGTGACTTATTTTTTTATAACTCTTAATTCTCTTCACCTATTTCACCCATTCCTCCATCCCATCCTCTCTGACAGCCACCAGTTCTCTGCATCTATGAGTCTGTTTCTGTTTTGTTTATTTATTTTGTTTTTTAGATTACACGTAAGTGAAATCATATGGTATTTGTCTTTCTCTTTCTGACTTATTTCACCTACATAATACCCTGTAGGTTTCTCCATGTTGTTGCAAATGACAAGTTTTCATTCTTTTTTATGACTGAGTAATATTCAGTTGTGTGTGTGTGCGTGTGTGTGTATATGCACACCACATCTTCTTTATCCATTCATTTATTGATGGACACTTAGATTACTTCCATATCTTGGCTATTGTAAACAGTGCTACAGTGAACATGGGGGTACATATATCTTTTCAAAGTAGTGTTTTTCTTTTCTTTGGATAAATACCCAGAAATGGACTCACTGCACCATATGGTAGTTTATTTTTAGTTTTTTTTTTTTTAAATAAATGTTAGGTTAATGCTTTTTTAAAAAAATTAATTAATTAATTAATTTTTATTTTTGGCTGTGTTGGGTCTTCATTTCTGTGCGAGGGCTTTCTCTAGTTGTGGCGAGCGGGGGCCACTCTTCATCACGGTGCGCGGGCCTCTCACTATTGCAGCCTCTCTTGTTGTGGAGCACAGGCTCCAGACGCGCAGGCTCAGTACTTGTGGCTCCCAGGCCTAGTTGCTCCGCAGCATGTGGGATCTTCCCAGACCAGGGCATGAACCCATGTCCCCTGCATTGGCAGGCAGATTCTCAACCATTGCGCCACCAGGGAAGCCCCCTTATTTTTAGTTTTTTTTTAGGAAACTCTGTACTGTTTTCCATAGTGGCTGCACCAGTTTACATTCTGACCAACAGTGCATGACATCCTCACTAAAACTTGACGTTTCTTGTCTATTTGATAATAGCCATTCTAGCAGGTATGAGGTGGTTTTGATTTGCATTTCTCTGATGATTAGTGATGTTGAGCACCTTATCATGTGCCTGTTGTCTATCTGTATGTCTCCTTTGGAAAAATGTCTATTCAAGTTCTCTGCCCATTTTTTAATCAGGTTGTTTACTTTTATGATAGTTGAGTTTTATGAGTTCTTTATATATTTTGGAATTCAGCCCCTTAGCAGATATGTAATTTGCAAATATCTTTTTCGGTTCAGTAGGTTGCCTTTTCATTTTGTTGGTGGTTTCTTTCACTGTGCAAATGCTTTTTAGTTTGATGTACTTCTATTTGTTTACTTTTACTTTTGTTGCCCTTGTCTGAGGAGACATATCCAAAAAATATTGCTAGGACTGATGTCAAAGAGGTTACTGCCTATGTTTTGTTCTAGCAGTTTTATGGTTTCAGGTCTTATTTTTAAGCTTTTAATCCATTTTGAGTTCACTTTTGTATATGGTGTAAGAAAGTGGTCCAGTTTCATTCATTTGGAAGTTGCTGTCCAGTTTTCTAACACCATTTATTGAAGATACTGTCTTTTCCCCATTGTATATTCTTGTCTCTGTTGTTGTAGATTAATTGACCATATGAGCATGGGTTTATTTCTGGGGTCTTTATTCTATTCCATTGATCTTTGTATCTGTTTTTGTGAGTACCATACTGTTTTGGTTACTGTAGCTTTGTAGTATAATTTCAAGTCTGGGGGCATGATACTTCCACCCTTGTTCTTCTTTCTCAAGATTGCTTTGGCTATTTGGGGTCTTTTGTAGTTCCATACAAATTTTAGGATTATTTGTTCTAGTTCTGTGAAAAATGCCATTGGTGTTTTGATAGAGATTGTATTGTATCTGTAGATTGCTTTGGGTGGTATGGGCATTTTAATGATATTGATTCTTCCAATCCATGAATATGGCATATTTTTCAATTTAATTGTGTCATCTTCAGTTTCTTTCCTCAGTGTCTTATAGTTTTCAGAGTAAAGGTCTTTCACCTCCTTGGTTGAATTTATTCCTAGGTATTTTATTCTTTCTGATGCAGTTGTAAATGGGATTGTTTTCTTCATTTCTCTTTCTAATATTTCATTATTAGTATATAGAAATGCAACATATTTCTGTGTATTAATTTTGTATCCTGCAACTTTACTGAATTCATTGATTAGTTCTAATAGTTTTTTGGTGGAGTCTTTGGAGTTTTCTATATACAGTATCGTGTTATCTGCAAATGACAGTTTTACTTCTTCCTTTCCAATTTGGTTGCCTATTTCATTCTTTCTTTCTTCTTTCTTTCTTTCTTTCTTTCTTTCTTTCTTTCTTTCTTTCTTTCTTTCTTTCTTTCTTTCTTTTTTTTTGCCTAACTGCTGTGGCTAGGACTTCCAATAATTTGTTGAATAAAAGTAGTGAGAGTGGACATCCTTGTCTTGTTCCTGATCTTGGGGAAAAAGCTTTCAGCTTTTCACCATTGAGTATGATGTTAGCTATGGGTTTGCCATTTATTGCCTTTATTATGTTAAGGTATTTCCCTCTATACCCACATTGTTGAGAGTTTTTATCAAACACAGATGTTGAATTTTGTCAAGCGCTTTTTCTGCATCTGTTGAGATGATCGTATGATTTTTATCCTTTGTTAATGTGCTATGTTACACTGATTGATTTATGGATGTTAAACCATCCTTGTAACCCTGGAATGAATTCCACTTGATCATGGTTTATGATTATTTTAATGTATTGTTGAGTTTGGTTTGCTAATACTTTTTTGACAATTTTTGCATTTATTTTCATCAGGGATATTGGCTTGTAATTTTCTTTTTTTGTGGTGTCCTTGTCTGGTTTTGTTATCAGGGTAATGCTGGGCTTGGAGGTCTTCCTCCCTCTTCAATTGTTTTTGGGAATAATTTGAGGGGAGGTATAAACTCCTCTATAAATGTTTGGTATATTCACCCGTGAAGCCATCTGGACCTGGATTTTTTGGGAGTTTTTGATTACTGATTCAGTTTTGTTGCTAGTAATTCATCTATTCAAATTTCTATTTCTTCATGATTCAGTCTTAGAAAATTATATATTTCTAGGAATTTATATATTTCTTCTAGGTTGTATAATTTATTGGCTTATAATTGTTCATAGTATTCTCTTGCGATTTTTTTGTATTTTTGTGGTGTCGGTTGTAATTCCTCTTTCATTTCTGATATCATTTATTTAGGCTCTCTCTTAATTCTTGATCAGCCTGGCTAATGGTTTGTCAATTTCGTTTATGTTTTCAAAGAATCAACTCTTACTTTCATTGATCTTTGCTATTGGTTTTTAGTCTCTATGTCATTTATTTCTGCTCTGATCTTTATTATTTCTTTCTTTCTACTAGTTTTGATGTTTGCTTGTTCTTTTTTTAGTTTCCTTAAATGTACAGTTAGGTTGTTTATTTGAGTTTTTTATTTCTTGAGGTAGACCTTTAGTACTGTGAACTTCCCTCCTAGAACTGCTTTTCCTGCATGCCATAGATTTTGGAAAGTTGTGTTTTCATTTTTTTTGGCTCAAGGTATTTTTTGATTTCCTCTTTGATTTCTTCATTGATCCATTGATTGTTTAATAGCATGTTGTTTAGTCTCCACATGTTTGTGTTTTTTCCAGTTTTCTTCTTATATTTGATTTCTAGTTTCATACTGCTGTGGTCAGAAAATATGCTTGATGTGATCTCAGTCTTCTTAAATTTATCAAGACTCATTTTGTGGCTTAACATGTGAAAGATCCTGGTGAAACTTCCATGTGCACTTGAAAAAAATGTATACCCTGCTGCTTTAGGATATATATCTGTTAAGTCCATCTGATCTAATGTGTTATTTAAAGCCAATGTTTCCTTGTTGATTTTCTGTCTGAATGATCTGTTCAATGATGTAAGAGGGGTATTAAAGTTCCCTACAATTATTGTATTGCTTTCTCTTTCTCCCTGTATTTCTGTTAATATTTGCTTTATATTTTTAGATGTTTCTCCTCTGGGCTCATAAATGTTTACAAATGTTATATCCTCTTGTTGGATTGACCTCTTTATCATTATATAATGCCCTTCTTTGTCTTTTGTTACAGTCTTTGTTTTAGAGTCTATTTTGTCTGATATGAGTATTGCTAGCTTTCTTTTCCATTTGTACAGAGTATCTTTTTCATTCCTTCACTTTTAGTCTGTGTGTGTTTTTAGAGCTGTGGTGTCTCTTGTAGGTGGCATATAGATGGGTCTTATTTTTCTTGTTCCTTAAGCTACTCTCTTTCGACTGGAGGAGTTAGTCCATTTACATTTAGAGTTATTATTGACAGGCATCTACTTATTGCCATTTTGTTAACTGTTTTCTGGTTGTCTTTGTCATTCTTCTTTGTTCCTGTCTTCTTGGTTTCTTCCTTTGTTGTCTGATGGATTCCTTTAATGTTGTGTTTGGATGCCTTTCTCTTTATTTTTTTCTGTACCCATTATAGGTTTTTGGTTTGTTGCATATGTATAGACCTGTATAGGTAGCTATTTGTTTTAAGCTGGTAGTCACTTAAGTTTGAAGGCATTCTAAAAGCACTACATTTTTACTCCCTTCTGTTTGTTTTTGATGTAATATTGTATACCTTTTTATTTTTTCAATCCTTTACTTATTGTAGTTAGAGTTGATTGTTCTATTTTTGCCTTTTTACCATCAATCTAGCTTTTTAAGTGGTGGATCCACTGCCTTTACTATATATTTGCCTTTATCAGTGAGATTTTTTTCTTACATATATTCTTATTTCTAGCTGTGGCCTTTTCCACTCCAAGAAGACCCTTTAACATTTCTTGTAATGCTGGTTTAGTGGTGATAAACTCCTTTAGTTTTTGCTTGTCTGGGAAACTCCTTATCTCTCCTTCAATTCTGAATGATAATCTTACTGGATAGAGCATTTTAGGGGCCGGGGCCAGGGGCATTTGCTGGGGAGTGCTGCACCTAAGGCCACCTTGATGGGATGGATGGAGCTGGAGTGGGCACAGGCTGGGGGGAGTCGCAGGGGCACTCAAACAATGGTGCTTACTGGTGCCTCTGGCCCTGGAGAGGGTTTTAGCAGTTCCCTGCCTGTTTGGCAGAAGCTCTGGGGTTAGTGAATGGATTACCTTCCAGGAAGTCTAAGTGCCTTTTAAACCGCTTTTTTTTTTTTCTGTGTTCCAGGGTGAGTGAGTCTGCACTCAGGCCCCTCAGCAATATTCCTCCCTACTGCAGGTTGCCTCCTTTAGGGATGGGGTTCCTTTGGATACCATGCCTCCATCTTTCCTACCCATTTCTATGTGGTTCTTCTGTGTGCAGTAGCTAGCTGTTCAGTCAGCCCTCAGTTCTTCTTCAGGAAGAATTGCTCTATATGTAGGTGTAGATTTGGTGTGTCTGTGGGAGGAGGTGAACTCAGGGTCTTCCTACACCTCCATCTTGGACCCCTCCTGTCAGCTTTCATTGTTGCTTAACAGCTCAATCTATAACTGAGCAGTGAATGTACTGTTGATCTGTGGTTGTCAGACTTTGTGTGCTCCAGCCTGTTAAAAATATAAAAATACAAATGTCTGGTGCTCCTTCCCCAGAGAATTTGCATTTTTCCCCAAGATCCTCTGGTGATTCTCATGCAGGTGATTCATAAATCATACTTTGAGGAAACACTGCTCTTGTCTGTTGGAAGACTAAGCTGTTTCAGAAACCACAGCCATGAATATGAAAGTCTATTTCAAATGATTGAATTCTTTGAGACACACATTGTCTCTCTTTTCCCCCCTTTCAGAATGTTCCTTAATAGTGCATGCTACTTTGTTTGGTTGCTGGACAGACCTGGCTATTTATCCTCGATAGGAACAGCAATATACTGTTATATAATATAAGCATACTTCTTCTTATACTTTTGATTTAAGAAAGTGATGCAAATCAGTCTCATAGAAAAAAAATTCTGGTTGAAATTGCCAGAAATCACTGTTAAGCTCATATTCAAAAAGAACAGGGGATCTCTTTCTTGTTTTGGTTGATGGCAGTATCACTACAAAACTTCTGCAGAGTGAGCACAAGATCTAGTCAAAATCCTACATTCTAGACTGTTCTCAAGTCATGAAAATTGTGTCTTTATTTGCAAGCAGGTGGGAAGTGACTAGAAATGACACAATATCTCAAAGTGATGATAAGAATAATGCTGATTTAATCCTATTCATTTATGCATTTTATGGAAAATTACTGACCTTCCAGTTTGAGCTGTAACTTTTGGATTTCAATGGTTGTACCTTTACAGGATTTATATCAGCAATAATTGACCAGTAGCCTCTGAAAGTTTTCTTTAAAAACCAAACAGAAACTAGTATGAAATGATTATTAACACATGGGAATACTCTTTCAAGGAAGGACTTGCGTGGAGATAGCAGTCAGCTGACAGAGTCCAGCTGTCAGTTCCTTCAGGGTCTGCCTCAGCTGCAAAGAGCCATCTTATTTGAGGCCATATATTTTCTTCAGCAGCCTTTATCTGGTGACTGAGCAAGGTGGGAGTATACAGGCCATTTTAGGGGCACTCTTCTGAGCAATACTTATTCCATAGCTCACTGGTATATTGGCCAAATTATCCTAGTTTGATTTCTCCCTCTGCCCAGTCATTCTTCCTCTCTCTTCCTTTCATAAATGTTGATCCCTAATAAGTATCTTTTACCTCAAACTCTCAGTGTCCAGAGAATACAGCCTGCACTAATTGGTACCAACTGTGGTTTAAGAAAGTAGGTGATAAAATGGATTTTCAGGCTGTATCACCACTATCCAGATAGCAGTGTGGACCCCATCATGGGTCACATGTGAAGCACATCAACTCCTGGAACAAGGTAATGGTCCTAAACTTCACCTGTGCTGAATTGGGAGGTTGTACTGGTAGAAGAGAATACATTAACAGGTGTGATGTGTAATGTATTTGAAACTTACAGGAGAAATAATAATGACAAGCACAGTGGTATTGGATGGCTGTTAATAAATGCCACTGACACCCAACAAAAAGATAATGAGTGGTTGAGGGTGTATAATAGGCAATTGAAATCCAGGTGTAAAAGCCAGAGGACCTCTTGGTTGCATACAAAGAAGCTCTTATCAACTCTAGTGGGAGGGTAGAGAAAGTCAAGGTCTGAGCCTAACAGTTAATACTTAGAAGACTGAGTTTCAGAGATGATTAAATGCCCAACCAAATTAGGTGTGTCATGCTGAGGTTAGCACCTTGGTTGGGAAAATCCAGGACTCTGATGGGATAAAGATGTCTGCATAAATTTCTCTGAAGATTTTGACTTCTCATACACCTCTGAACCCTCTGAGACTGCAGACATGGCCCACTCATCCCTGTGGAAGGCATATATAGCCCTCTCACCCCTGAGGGTACCATATGCCTGCCTCAGGACTCACACCACCTTCCCTATTGCCCACAAGGCCTATAACTAGGGTTAAGTTATACACAGGCTCTGAGTTGACATTAATTCTAGAGACCCATAACATAGCAGAGGATGTTCTGAGATAGATAAGGCAGGAAAGGGATGATGCTCCAAAGGAGGTACGAGAACTAGCCAACATATACTGGAAGGGGTCAGGGGAGTACGTGTGGGACTGCATTCTGAGGGTGCTTGATCAAGGGGGCCTGAAGTAAAAATTGGATAGTAAAGAGTTTATTGACTCTTGAATTACAGGGCTTAACATTCTGGCAAGGATCCCAGGAGATGGCATGAAGTTACTACTAGGCTGGTCCCTGGAAACATGAAAAAAGCAATGGCTCACAATACACAAAGTTGAAATGACAGAATTTCCATGGCAGAGGTTGGAGGAAAGGAATAAAAAGCTTGTAGATGTGGGGATGCCGTAACTATTGTTTGGATAGAAAGCGCGTGATATGATTGTGTTCATGGGACCTAGAGGACACATCTTTTACTAAGGGCATAAGAAATGCATTTGTTAGAAGGGCACCAGTATCACTAAAATTTTCAGTGTGGTTCTTTTCTGTAGACCAAGGCTGGTAGTAGGATAGTTGTTACAGAACTTGGCTCGCTGATAGCAGTGGGCTTAATAGAACCCTGAAACAATGGAGTCAGGTGTACTTAAACATCCCAAGCCAGGCTGTTGCAATATTGTAATGATCAGCAAGACTGGAGGGTCAGTCAAGAGTATAACCTATAGAGTTATAGGAATTGTTAATAGAAAACAGTACCTGTAAGGGCAAAATAGATGGGTAGCTGACTAAGATGCTATTCAGTTTGTGCCTGTAGAACAATCAAGAAAGGATAACTGGTAGGCTGAGAGTGTTACTTTAATAAAAAGTCATGATCCTAAATGTGTATTACTTAGTGAAAGAAGCCAGTCTGAGAAGGCTACATACTATATGATTCTAACAATATGATGTTCTTTAAAAGACGAAGCTATATGGACAGTAAAAGGATCAGTGATTTCCAGGGGTTAGCAGGGAGGGAGGGATGAATAGCCAAAGCACAGACAATTTTTAGGGCAGTAAAACTATTCTTCATGATACTGTAATGGTGGATACTTGTCATTATACATTTGTCAAAATGCATAGAATATATGACACCAAGAGTGAACCCTAACGTAAGCCGTAGACTTTGGGTGATAATGATGTGCCAGTGTAGGTTCATCAGTGGTGACAAATATACCACTCTGGTGGGGCATGGTGATGGTTGGGGAGGCGGTACATGTGTGGGGGGGAGGGGATATACGGGAACACAGTACTTTCTGCTCAGTTTTGCTGTGAACCTAAAACTGCTTTAGAAAATATAGTTTTTTTTTTAAAAACAAGGTCAAGATTCCTTACCCAGTTTCTGGATCTGATCCAGTTTTCAGGCCTGGAACCCACTGATTAAAGAGGTGGGAAAGAACACCTAGGATCTTTACATAGTAATGATTCCTCTCGTCCTTCCCCAAAGGGTCCTATGGTCATTTACCTGAACAGCTTCGCACTAGGGAAAAGAGAAATGGGAATGAATGTCCAGGCATTTTGAGATCTGTTGGATGCAGTGTCTGAGTTGACATTAACACCCAGGGACCCAAAGCCTCATCATGTCCCCCTTGTTAGAGAGGTGGTATACAATGACCAGGCGATCAATGGAGTGCTGGCCAACACTGAGCTTACAGGAGATCCACTGGGTCCATGAACCCACCTGATGGCCATTTCCCTGGTCCCAGGATATTAAGTGAGTTTGGCATACTTGGCAGATGTAACCTCCACATTAGGCTGTAGTCATGTGGGGGTAAGAACTATCACAGCAGGGAAAATCAATTGGAAGGCTCTTGAAGCTATCCCCCATACCTCTTACACAGATAGTAAAGTAAAAAGCAATAGGGCATCCTGGAGAAGAAAAGTAGTGAGGATTAGTAGCACTCCTTAGGATTTAAAAAACAGAGGTGATAGCCCTCAAGGTACCTCCATTTAATTGGTCAGTCTAGCACCTGAAGAAGCCCATGGTCCCAGGGTGACAACTGTAGGCTACTGCAAGTTCAAGCAAATAGTAGTCCCAATCACAGCCTCTGTACTAGATGTGGTATCTTAATTGGGGTAGATTAATAGGCCTCACATATGTTGTCATTGTTTTGGAAAATACATTATTTTCTATCCCAAATCATGAAAGAGGATCGGATATTCACATTGAAGAGATAACAGTATATATTTATAGTTTTGCTTGAGGACTTATATTAACTTTCCTGCTGTCTGCCATAACGTAGAACAAAGTAATCTGGACTCCCTAAACATACTGCAGAACATCATATTGATTTATTGGATTGGTGATATTACGTTTACTGGGCCAGATGAACCACAGGTGGTCAGCATGCTGGAGGTCCTGGTAAGACACATGTACTCCAGAAGGTAGAATATGAAAACTGTGAAGATTTATGGGTTTTCCATGTCTGTAACATATTTAAGGGTCCTGGAATCAGGAGCATGCTGGTACATCCCTTCTCAAGTAAAAACAAATTACTGTGTCTTGCGATCTTCTATCCAAAGAAAGAAGCACATTGACTGGTAGGCCACTTTGGGTTCTGGAGGCAGCAAGTTCCACATCTGAGGATTCTGCTATAACGTTATTGGGTTGGCCAGAAGGTTTGTTCATCTTCTTCCGTAAGATGGCTCTAGTAGCACTTAGTTGTCTTTAACTTCATTCGAAATAATTTTGTTAGATTGTATGTGACAGCTGTCATATCAGCATGCATTTAAAAAATGACTTATCAAAATTGGTGAATTTTTGTGTAGCCATTTTGATATTGAAGATGGAAGAAAAAAGCAACATTTTCGGCGTATTATGCTTTATTATTTCAAGAAGGGTAAAAATGCAACTGAAAAGCAAAAAAAAAAAAAAAAAAGATTTGTGCAGTGTATGGAGAAGGTTTTGTGACTGATCGAACATGTCAAAACTGATTTGCAAAGTTTTGTGCTGGAGATTTCTCGCTGGACGAGGCTCCATGGTCAGGTAGACCAGTTGAAGTTGATAGCAATCAAACTGAGACATTAATTGAGAACAATCAACGTTATACCACGCAGGAGATAGCTGACATACTCAAAATATCCAAATCAAGTGTTGAAAATCATTTGCACCAGCTTGGTAATGTTCATCGCTAAAAAACCTTGTTGACTGTATTTCCGCCTGCGATTCTCTACTGAAAAGTAATGAAAACATTCCGTTTTTAAAACAGATTGTGACGGGCAATGAAAAGTGGATACTGTACAACAATGTAGAAGGGAAGAGATTATGGGGCAAGCGAAATGAACCACCACAAACCACACCAAAGGCCCATCTTCATCCAAAGAAGGTGATGTTGTGTATATGGTGGGATTGGAAGGGAGTCCTCCTTCCAGAAAACCAGACAATTAATTCCAACAAGTACTGCCTCCAATTCGATCAACTGAAAGCAGCACTTGATGAAGAGCGTCCAGAATTAGTCAGTAGAAAACACATAATCTTCCATCAGGATTACGCAAGACTGCATGTTTCTTTGATGACCAGGCAAAAACTGTTATAGCTTGGCTGGGAAGTTCTGATTCATCCACTGTATTCACCAGACATTGCACCTTCGGATTTCCATATGTTTAGGTCTTTACCAAATTCTCCTAAGGGAAAAAATTTCAATTCCCTGGAAGACTGTAAAAGGCACCTGGAACAGTTCTCTGCTCAAAAAGATAAAAAGTTTTGGGAAGATGGAATTATGAAGTTGCCTGAAAAATGTCAGAAGGTAGTGGAACAAAAGGGTGAATACATCATTCAATAAAGTTCTTGGTGAAAATGAAAAATGTGTCTTTTATTTTTACTTAAAAACAGAAGGCACTTTTTTGCTAACCTAGTATATCCCAGGATGCATGAAACATTGACAGCTTTGAGTGCATCCCAGAGCAGGAAAAGTCTACAGTAGGACCAGGTTGTAGTGCAAGTAGCCGCACTCTTGGACCACACACTCTGGCAGAACAAATATGATTAGGGGTTATCATTGATGGGAAAATATGTCATATACAGTTTGTGTTAAGCCCCAGTGAGGGAATCATAATGTAAACCTTTCGGGTTCTGGAGCATGGCCTTGCCATTTGCAGTGGAAAATTTTATACCATTTGAAAAACAACTTCTGGCATGCTACTGGGTCCTGGCAGTGATGGATCATTTGGATCCATTAGTTTGGATCATGGCCAAACTAATTGACTTTATGTCCAGAACTGTCCATCATGAACTGGGTCCTGTCAGATCCACAAATCATAAGGTCAGATGGGCCCAGGAACAATTCATTGAAAAATGAAAGTGGTATATCTAGGACTGAGTAATATCAGGATCAGAAGACACAAGCAAAATGCATGAGCATGAGCAGGTAGCTCAGATCCCCATGGCATCCACCAGTGTGGCACAAGTGATCCTTCCTCAGCTTATACCAATGGCTATACGGAGAATTTAATATACCAGGTGAAAGAGGAGGAGAAAACCTGAATGCAGTATACAGATGAGTTGGTTTCATGTATGGGTACAAGTCAAAAATGGTAGCTACACCAGAATCTCATTCAAAGTTGGCCTTGAAAGATAAGGGAAGTCCTCTCGGTGCACAGAGGATTGGTGGACCTGGTTACCCCTTTTGCGTAGAAAGAGAACTAACCTGAGATTAAATGTATGCAAACTCATGGACAGTAAGGAATGGCTTGGCCAGCTGATCAGGGGCCTGGAAGGAGAAAGAATGGAAGATTGATGACAAGAAAGTCTGGGTTAGAGGGGTATGAATGGACGTATGAGAGTGGGTATGAATTGTGAAGATCATCGTACCACATGCTGATGTCCACCAGATAGTATTTACCACGGCAGTGATACTAAGCAACCAAGTAAACAAAATGACCTGTCCAGCTGATAGCAACCAGCCTCTGTCATCAGCCATCTCAGTGCTGACACAGTGGACACATCAATGATGGTAACAAAGGATATGCAAGGCCTCAACAGCCTGGACTCCCATTTACCAAGGCTTGTCTAGCTATGGCTACTGCTTAATATCCAGTATGCCAGCAACAGAGAATAATATTAAAATGACACCATTAATCAAGAAGACCAATGGTCCTGTAGCTGGCAGGTAGACTATGTTGAACTCATTTTATTCTGGAAGGATTCGTTGTTTATTTTCACGTCTCACAGGAATGGACATGTATTTTGGGTATGAGTTTGCCTTTCCTGTCCGTATGGTCTCATCCAGCACTACTGTCCAAGGGCTTATAGAGGGTTTGATTCATTGGCATGGGATCCTGTGTAACATAGCCTCAGACCAAAGGACCCCCCTTTTTAGCAAAGGAGGTTCATGAATGGGTCTGACCGTGAGATTCACTGGCCATATCACATTCTACTCCACTCATAAACTGCTAGCCTGATAGATCATTGGAAGCTCAGAGGCAATGCTCTACAGGAGTGAGATGCAATCTTTTAGAATGCTTTGAATTAATGACCTTTATATGGTGTTGTGTCCAGTAGGAAGAATACATGAACACAGGAATCAAGGGGTGGAAACAGTAGTGACCCCATTTACCATCACTCTCAGTGACCTACTGAGGGTCATTGTGTTTCTTTTCCCCACAATTCTGGGTTCTGCTGGGTTAGAGCTCCTGCTTCCCAAAGGGAGCACACTTTCTCAAGGGCACACAGAAAGAACCCCATTGAATTATAAGCTTTAGTTTTCACCTGGGCACTTTGACTTCCTTCTGTTTAGGGACCAAAAGCAAGAAGAGGAGTCCCGATCTTGGTGGGGTAATTGACTGATCATTTGGAGGAGATGGGCTGATATTACACAAAGGAGGAAGGGAGGAGTATGGGTGGAACTGAACTGGTCCACTTGGGCCTATATTAGTACTCCCTTGCCTAGTGTGGCTGTAAGTGAGCTGGTACAGTGACCCCAGCCAAAGGGCATGGTGACCGTAGGTTCAGGTCTTTATGGCTGAAGGTCTGAAGCACATTAATAGGTAAGCAGAGGTGGTGGTTGATGGTTAATAGAATCTAAAAAGGATAGTGGAAGGAGAAAATAATGAGTATCTCTTGGGACTCTGAGACCCACTTCTACTTCAGGCACTGTATTTATCGCATTAATATCTCTCTTCTAAGCTTCTTTTAGGAGGAGAGGCACCCCAGACCCCTGGAGAAGCTTCTCTTCCACCCTGTGTGCAGTAGGGGATTGGAGTAGAAAAAGGTAGGGATGACAGCTTCCCCAAGGCAGGACTTGCTGCTGGCTGAGAGTGTTAGAATCAGCAGTCCCCACATTTCAGCTCCATCAGAGTCTCCCTCAGCTCTAGAGGCCCACCTTGCCTGAGCTCCCGTCCTTGTGGGGGGCGGAGGGGACCTATTTCTGGTGACTGACTGGGGGAGAGTATACCAGCCATTATGGGTTGGCACAGGACTGTACTCACTTCACCACTTCACAGAGCCCTGCTAGGCTGGCAAAGGTTTGATCAGGCCTGCATTTTCCCTCTGCCCAGTCCTACTTCCTCCTTCGTCTCCTCACAAGTATTTATTACAAATAAACATCTTGGACCCCAAACGCTATCTCTGATCTATTTCTAGAGAACCTGCAACAGATGATTTACAGGGATAAATAAATCACGAATCAAAATTAGAGATAGTCGAAAAAGAATAGGGCATAATAAGGATAGGACATAAACTACTTGATTTAAGCTAACATGCAGATATCTCTCTGAGTCCTATTCACAGGCTATAGACAGGCTCCAGGTCTTCTAGAAGCCAGAGTGAAATAAAAAGCCAAGTAGCCAGGGGAAACCATGCGATCAGATGAAGGGCAACAATTCCTCATCCTAAGAGTAGAATTTTTTTTTTTTTTTTCTTGAGAAAGGACACTGTGTAATGAAATGAACAACCTTAACAATTACAGTTGTGCTGCATGGTTAACTAGGTGGTGCATCACCATTTGTTACATTTATCTTAAATGGAATTACAATCAATCACATTATCCTAAGCAGGTTTATTGTTTGTCACTCACGCTCCTCAGGCTCTGGATCAGTGGGCAGTCATTGGGACCAATTATCCAAGGGTGTTTGATTAAGATGGTTTTATTGGAGATGGAGTGTGCAGAACCACGATGACTAATGGTGCCTCACGCACTATTATTTATTTCATCCTCCTATGCACCAGAATGTTTTTGCTTGAGCTGACTTATTTACGCTTTTGATTCTCCTTCCCCCAAATGGAGATGCTACTCAGTGCAGAGGAGGACACAGGCAAGTAGAAGGGAGGAAAGAAGAGGAGAAAAAGGAGAAGGAATAAGTGGAACATTGACAGGCCCAGAGAATCCTACAGCTGGAGAATTCTTCTTGAGTACCTGAATCACAAGTCAGCAAAGCGTTTGATTTTGAGCCCTTGATTTTCTATTGAACAGAGATACATTACTGGTTTCCTTACAAGAAAGTGATCTTATCTCATTGGACTAATTCTGAGAATAAATCATTCCTTCAAAAAATCAAAGTATTTCTTTTATGACAACTAACAAACCTTCAAAACTGGGGTTATATTTGGATTTTGCTAGATTAGATGTATAAATAGTGTAATGGGTTTCTTGAGGTATAAAATAGATCATTAGATTTATTAAAGTTCATATTTCTAAAAATATTACATTAAAATGCAGCACCTAGAGAAATTTTAAATGATTAAAAAGAAGTTTTTGCCTCCTCTGAGTATCTAAACTCCTGCATTCATTGTATATGGCTTATAATTTTTCTTTTTTAAATTCAGTTTTAATTCTTTTAAAACGAAAAGTAAATCTTTTTTATTCAGTTGTTTCCAGTTATTACTTTTTTATCTCATTTTCAGTTTCTTGGATGCTTCTGATTTCTGCAGAGCTAATTCTATTTTTTAAATCTTTCTAGTTCCATCCCCACACTCTTGATTTTCCCAATCCTTCTTTATCCAAAACATATACAGTTGTCCCTTGGTATCCATAGGGGATTTGTTCTAGAACTCCCAGGGTTACCAAAATCCACATATGCTCAAGTCCCTCATATGAAATGGTGTAGTATTTGCATATAATTTATGTAAATCTTCCCATGTACTTTAAATCATCTCCAGATTACTTATAATACCTAATACAATGTAAATGCTAGGTTAATAGTTGTAAGTACAATATAAATCCTTGTAACTAGTTACCTGCATGCAACAAATTCATGTTTTGCTTTTTGGATCTTTCTGGAATTTTTCTTTTGAGTATTTTCTATCCTTGGTTGGTTGAATCTGCGATTGTGGTACCTGAGGATATGGAGGGCCAATTATACATAATAAAAATCTCACTGATTCAGATTAATTTCAGGATCGATGGTTCGAACTAAGAAGAAGATTGTATTACAGTCTGTCTTCAAACCCATGTATGCCTTTACATTTACTTACTTTACATATTGCTGGAATGTTAATAAATTACATGATATCTTCTGGAAATTTATTTTAATGAAAAGATAAAGAATTCTTATATTTTTCACTATTATGCTGGCACTTTGCCCTCAGAGCAGTTCTTCCCCCTTTTCCATCTCCATTTTATTTTGCAAGGGATCTAATCTCTGCAGGATGCATTTCTCAGGCTCCCATTAGCTGGCTTCCATCTGGGTGTGGCCAATCAGAATCATTGGTGGGAGATTTGAGGGCAGGAGTAAAGGGACATTTCTATGCTTGTCTCTATGCTTAGGCAGCAAGTGCAGCTCTTGGAAGGCTTCAGGTCTCATTGGACAGACTGCTATGGTTTCTGTATTTGCTTGGTGGCCCTAAACCCTGGGTTTCAGGAACATTTCCTTTTCCCTTTGATACTTTAACCCAGAGCTGATGATGGTTTCCTGTGGTTGCCAATCTCTGAGCTGTTTCATTGCCCCCTGTTTGACTTCTCAGCTCATCCATCACTCATAAAACTAATTCTCAAATTCCCTCTGTTTTGGAAAATATGGAGTTCTAAAATAAATTGTTTGGGGACAACTGAATAGTCATTTGGAAAAAAAAATAGCCTCTATCTCATACCAATTGCCAAAACAAATTCCAAATGGATCAGAGATCTAAATGTAAAATATGAATCCATATAATAATAGAAGAAAACAAGGGTGATTTATCTCTTGACCTGGGCATGAAGAAACTTTCAAACTATAATCCCAAATCTAGAAACAATAAAAGAAAAGATTGATAATATCCATTAATTAATAAATAATAAATAAATAATAAAAAAAATTTTACGTGGCAAAATACCACATGCAAAGTCAAAAGACCAATAAAAAAATCAAAAGATTTATGGTCAAAGGGCTGATTTCTCTAATAATAAAGAATTCTTAAAAATCAATAAAAAATAAAATCACAAAATATGATATAAAGTGGACAAAAACCCCCAAACAGTTCACAAAAAATATAAAATGGCCCTTAAATACAAGAAAAGATATTCAACGTTACTCATAATAAAATGCAAATTAGAAGTTTATTGAGGGACCATTTCTCATCTATCAGAATGGTAGAACATTTCAAAATCTAGATAACACATTTGTCAAGGCTGTGGAAATTCAGATACTTTCGTACGTTTCTGGTGGGAATGCAAAATGACGACAACCCCTCTAGAGGGGATTTGATGGTATTTAACAAAATTATATATGCATTTACCTTTTGAACCAGAAATCCCAGCTCTGGAAATTTGTCCTGAAGAAACACCTCCACAAATATGAAACAGCATATGTGTAAGGTTTGCATTCAGGAATGAGTTGTAATAACAAAACATTCCAGTTAATCTAAATGACCACTCAAAGGAAAGTAATTGAATTAAATACAGTGCTCCAGACAATGGTATACGATGTGGCCAAAGAGGAAGAATAAGGAAGCTGTCTATGAATCCAGGATATAATGGAGTGCGTATAATAGGCTACCTGTCATGTAAGAAAGAAGGGGAAATTCTTCATTCTTCCAAAATGAAACAGGGTATATCAACCAGATAGCAATGAAAATATTTACTTACAGGGTATGTTGGGATGGTGTGGAGAGGGTATAGGGATGAATGTGAGATTTCTCTTAGTAGACCATTTTTATGTGGTTTTAATTTTGAACATGTGAATATTGTAAATATTAAAAAATCTAACAAAACATGAAAAGGCGGACAGTAAATTTGAATAAGTGAGAAATAACCTACTTTATGTCAAATTGATAACAGTCACACAGAGAAAAGAATTAAGTAACCTGAACACAAGACTTTGACTGTATACCCTAAACAGAATGTATTATAAAGTAAAAAAGAACTATCGGTACAAAGAACTGTTGACATTTGCTTAGCAGCTTTGTTCTTGATGGTAGTATTTGGTGGTGTAATTCTGAAATTGTTTTGTGTGTATAATAGGATAAAGCAATTGAGTAAATGTATCGATGTTTTGGGGAAGCAGAGTTTTTACTTTCATAAGTGAGGACAAATAATATAGTGTTGGATTTCAATAAGAGATATCAATATGAGCTCATTATTTATATTATTGGGTTGGCCAAAAAGTTCATTCAGGTTTTTTCAGTAACATCTTACAAATGAATGAACTTTTTGGCCAACAAAATGTATAGTATAGTATAGTATAGTATAGTATAGTATAGTATAGTATAGTATAGTATATATTTTGATAGATAACAGGGACATGTGTGTACACTTCCTAGTTCTGTTTGCTGAAAGGAATTTAAGCGAATCTGCTTCAGGTAGCAATGAGTACAGCTGGCACCTAGATCTGGATTTCTAAATACCAGTCACCACTAAAGTATTTCCTAGAGAAATGGGTATTTCCAGGCCCAGAGCAGGGAACTTACAAGGTAAACCTGAAAAATCTCATATCAAAAAGCAAGTAAGTGCACAAAGACTAATAGGTTCCTTACAAAGAAAAGTACAAAAGCTGGCTTGAGACAAATTACACATCAAAAAGAATGATGATAATTGATTATAACATGTTGAGTAAACTGAATTCATGAGTTCCTCATGTTGAGAAGAGAGAAAGAGAGAGATACAAAGAGAGACTGAGAAGAAAAGCTCTTTTTATAAAAGAATGCTAGCTAATAAATGTAGGTGGGATAACACTATTAGGAAATAAGTGTTTTCACTCCAATGTAATAAACTATTAGTTATCAGTTAATTATTAGTTATTCAAACTAGGATGATCAGTGAATGCTGAAACTATCGGGTTAGAGATTGTTGAGGAATAGGATATTTATGTGGTCTAAAAGTACATCCCAGAGATTATTTGGAGCAAAAGGAAAAATATACTTTTATAATGGACATATCTGATGTTTCACACCTTAACCAAGTAATCAAACCTGGCATCTCTAAAAATGGAATAAGCTAACATTATGTGCCTCCTGAAGTAATAAACTGAGATGTATAAAACATCATCTAGGTAGTATATTTGCTAAAAATTTTTAATCTAAATCTTAGGTCAGTTTTGGTAAATTGCATTTTTTGAGACATTTGTCCATTTCATCTAAGTGGTCAAATTTATTGGCATAAAGTTATAATATTCTCATCCTTTTAACATTGGTAGATTTTTCAGTGATGTATAATACTTCTTATTAATAATATTGGTAATTTGTGTTCTCTTTTTTTCTTGATCAGTCTTAGTAAATGTTTATCAATTTTATTATTTTTTTAAGTAATTTTTAACTATTAATTTTCTCTCTTTCAGTTTTATCAGTTTCTATGCATATTTATTATTTCATCCTTTCTGGTTACTTTGGGTTTGACTTTACCTTAGGTTACTGACCTAAGACCTTTCTTATTTTCTGACATAACTATTCACAGTTATAAATTTCCCTTTAAGCAGTGCTTAGCTGTATCCCACAAATTTTGAGATGTGTTTTCAATGTTATTCAGTTTATTTTCTATTTTATCTTAGAATTTTGTCTTTGACCTATGGATTGTTTAGGTGTATTGCTTAATTTTCAAATATTTGAGAAATTTTAAAATATCTTTTGATATTAATTTCTAATTTAATACCAGCGTGGTCAGAGGACATCCTGGGTAAGATTTCAATCCTTTGACATTTTCGAGACTTGTTTTATGGCCCCCACATATGACTTAGCTTGGCAAATGTTCCATGTGTACTTGAAAAGAATGTGTATTCTGCAGCTGTTGAGAAACTTAAATCTAAAATGAGGAAAATAATAGGCATATTTAGAATCTGGTTTATTCTACAGACTAACTGGCCTGGAGTCTTTTCAAAAGTTAATGGTGTAAAAAACAGTTAATACACAAAAACATTCAGACTTGTCTAGATTTAAAAAGACTAAAGAGCCAAAACAGTAAAGTATATGAACTTTAAGTGGATCCTGGATCAGAAAGTAGAAAAACAATGAAAGTATAGAGTAGTGTATGAACCTTGAGTGGATCCTGGATCAGAAAGTAAGAAAACAATGAAAGACATTTTGGGAAAAGTTGAAGAAACTTAAATATGGACTGAATAACAGATGATATTATTGAATCTTTTTAGGTATGATAATGCATTTCAGTTATAGTTATAAGAGAATATCCTTGTTCTCTGGAGATGGATGCTGAAGTATTTAGGGGTGAAGTATTTAGGCATGATGTCTGCAGCTTATTTTCAAATGGCAGAGAGAGAGAGAGAGAGAGAGACGCCAAGTATAAACATTGGTGAATCTAGGTAAAGAGAATGTGGTTATTCATTGTACCATTCTTTAACTTTTCCTTAGGTTTGAAATATTTCAGAATGAAAAGTTGGAAAAAACCTCCCTCTGTGTAAATAATTAGGGTAATTTTCATTATTCCTAGTTAGACCCTACTCATACAAGCGTCAGGTACATTGATTTAGTTCTCAGCACTACCAGTACTATCGTTACCATCACTGTTTTGCTGTGTCATAGAGAAAAATAAGGTTAAAGAATGTTTCCAGCACTGCAAGAGTAGTAAGAGCAGTAAGAGGGGGATCAGGGGCTCAGACTTGAGTCTGATGAACTCCAAAGCCTGAGCTCTAAACCTCTACCCCATCTTTCTCTCACTTTGACATCCCAAGTGCTTGAATTCCTTGTTTTTTGGTTGATACTATTACCTTCCTTTGCATAATAAATGTTTTCCCCATTAGGTAGACTAAAGTTAAACTTCTGCCCATTCCATTTCGGGCTTATGATTGTCAGAGCAAAAATTAAACAGGTAAGAGAGACTTTATTCAAGGTTACTGCAGTAAGAAAGAGAAACTAGAACCCAGTGAGTTCTACTCCACTGAAACAAAGGGCTGGAAAGTTTTTAAGAGCTGGGATGGTGGGTGGGGAGGATCATAGGCCATCCATGTTCGCTTACTGACCTTACCCAAAGGAGAAGTAAACTTTCTGTATCTTCATGGCAGAAAGTAGTTTTACAGCTTGGAGCAGGGTGTCCATGGGAGGTTAGACTCCATCCTCCCACAGAAACTAGGAGATAAGGGAGCTGTCTCCCTTGATGTTTATATTTCAAAGGGATGGCTCCCAGGTCCTTGAGAAAGATAGTACAGGCTTGTAAAATCGGTTAAGAAGCTTTTTAAAAGATTTACATCTCAAAGAAGCAGAGAAAGGGTTTGCAATTATAAGTTTTCAAAAGTAAATGCTCTAGGAAAAGGGAAGCCTGTCTGAAGTTTAGTTAAGCTGGAGGAATTATAAGGCCATTTTGGTCATGACAATGCAGATTTACAGAGGTCTGACTGAGAGCTGTGCAACTTGTGTTCTCACCCCAGCCCTCGCTCAAATTCCCGACTTTCCCTTGGTCTGCTCATGACTCTACACAGATCCTTCTTTTCCTTTTGAAAATGCAGAAGTACTTCTCTTCCTCTGCTCATACATCTTTCTTCTTCCCACCTTAGTTCTGCCTGAAGATATTCCCTTTACAAGCCCGTGATTCTCTTCTCTTACTTTATTCCTGAACTTTTAATCCTCTTCTTTCCTCTTCCCCTTCATTCTTTCTGGGTGTAGGCCATCTCTTGGCTCCCTTCCAGTTCTAAGTCTCTATGGGTCTCTGACTTTCTCTCAGGGTCCACTCAGGAAAAAGGAAGTAGGTCTATACCAATGCAATAAAGAGTCTAGCTCTTCTCAGATGTTCATAAAAGGCAGTGATTGAAAAGATTTTCTCTAACTTACGCCGCAGGAGTAGCAGAGTGAATTGGTGATGGGCAGGAGTTATGGAATTCGCAACATACTGTGTAGCTTTGAGTAAGCTTGATAATTTCTCTGAGCTTCATTGCATTTGTTTCCAAAATAGGACTAATATATATAATATTAACCATAAGAGTTAACTAAGGTAATGGATATAAATCCACAGTGTCAGTATTGATATTTACTAACTTATCACTATTTCTTTGAAAAAAAAAAATAAGTCTTTGCCTACAGAATGCTAATAACTGCGTTGAGAAGATCGAAGGTGACATTTTCTCAGGTGAAATATCTGATCACTCCCCTCTTGTCCTAGATCTGCCCTCAAAAGTAAGTGTGGTAGTTTTGTATTGTGTCAATTTCGCTAAAACTAAATTTCCCAGAATTCCTTTCCCTGTATAATCCTAAATCATTTGGGCCGTGTGAGGCATTTCACAGGAGGTGTGGTGGGTGGAAGTGAAGCAGCAGCCGTGTTCTTTATGCCTAGAAGGTCAGTGCAGGGCATGGTACTGGTACAGCCCGCTGCATCTTCTCACATGCTGTAGCTGATCTACTGGTTCACCTCCAGCTCCTACTGCATTTCTGCCTTCATGCTTCTCTAACTCTTGGACCCAGACATGTGATTAGTTCTTTGATGAAGCGTGCCAGCTTCCCCTGCAGGATACCTCCATCATCAGAGTAGGAGCTTGGAGGCAGTGAGAGACTGCAGTGGGTACTAGTCCTTTCTCCTCATCCTCATAGGTTCCAGCTTTTCCTTGCTTCCCCCATTTCCCGTCTGTCTTCTCTTTCTGATGGTCTTGTCTGCAGATTTAGGCTCTAGTACCAGAAGAAGGTAGAATAGTTTCACATAGACTCTTTAACCTGCTCCACCAATTGTGTAAAGTCAAATCCCTGATTCGTCTTTTAATGTATCTGATCTGTCATAGTGGTTTTGCTTCTCTAATAGAACCTTGTCAGATATAACAGGTAATGAGTTTCATCAGAGCTGCATAGATCAGGCTTGATATCTCTCAGTTACTAGGACAGTTCAGTAAAAGATGACCATTTCCTGGGGTGTAAGAAATGAGGCTCTGTCCCTGGGCCTTTAAGATCTCCTTCCTTGTGTAGTATGTGGAAATATATCTATTTTCAATTCTAACTCCTTTGAATCAGACTAATTCTAAGATGATGTTTTCGCTCCATCAGTGATTACAAGCTATAATGATAGGCTTTCCTAATGTGGTGACAAAATATCACAAAACTTTGCAGGTGTTACTTTGGTAATTTCTAACACAGACATTGAATGATTTATACAATGTGTGTGTCAAACTGCCAATTTTCACATTTTGAACATAACATGTAAAAATAGTACCTTTTACAAGATAAGATATGCAGTATAAAATATAATAAAAAAAATCATTCGTCCATATGTTTGGTAAAAGGTAGTCAAATCTGAATGATCTCTTTAGCTGTTTTAAATAGGGAAATTGGAGAGAGAGTTTCCTTGGGAGCCATGAATTGCCAGAGAAACCAAGTGGGAGAAACTAGAAGCTATTACTTTGGTTGGCCTGTTCTACTGTAATGCTGTGTTTGAACTTTAATCAGTGGCTCAGATTTGAAAAAGGGTGCCTATGCCAGGACAGAAAGCATAAGAGAAATTCACTTTGTGATGCTGAGAAGCAAATGTTCGTAAATTAATAATACCAACGGTAATAACTAAACAAAATCAAATAAAACCTAAAAACACCCCAAACATTAGATATTTCTTTGTAGTCTTTATGCATAGTACTGTGTATTATCTTATTTAATCCTCATACAGCCCTATGAGAAAGGCACTTTCCATTCTAACTATGAGGAAATAGAAGCACAGAAAGACTGTTTAACTTGCCCGAGGTCACAGGCTGGTATAATGAGTTAGAATCCCCATTAGGGTTTGGTTGAGTCCATAGTCTACATTGTTAGGTGACTTTTCTTTACTGTCGTGGGAGAGGCCATTCACTGGCTCTCTTTCCAAGAGCTTGGCAAGCTGTGAAAAACCTGTGAGAGCTGTACGTATGGACTTTGAAAAGTTGTCCTTTTGCTATTGATTTTTAATATTATTGTCTTGTAGTTAGAGAATTCACTGTTCTGTATCAATAGCTTGGTAGAAACTTCTTTTGTGGTCCAGAACATGGTCAATTTTTGTGAATTATCCATATGTACTTGAAAATAATGCATCTACTTTATTTGTAGGATATGTCTGCTGGATCAGTATGGTTTATTTTGCTGTTCAAATCTTTTATCACCTTATTTATTTATTTTTGCCTGCTTGATCTATCAGTTTCCGAGATGAGATAAAATATCCCATGGTGATTCTTTGATCAATTTCTCATCGTGAATCTACTTATTTTTCTTATAAAAAATAAGTGACTGTGTGGTTCATTTATACTGGATCAGGATTGTCATATCTTCCTGATGAATTTTAAATTTCATCGTTAAGTAAGATCCTGTTTTATCCCTAAAGATGCATTTTGCCTTAGTATAATTTGATATCAGTATTATTATATCATGTTTCTGTTAATATTTTCTTGCTTTATCTTTCTTTACCAAACTTTTAAAAATATTATAAAAACAGATCTGTGTGTGTGTGTGTGTGTGTATGTGTGGTGGTGGGGTGCTTTGCTTGGTTTTGGGAATTTAAGTTAATTCTGAAATTTATGCAGAGCAGCAAAAAGGCAGCGATAACTAAAACATCCCAAAGGAGGGGATTGGCCTAGCAGATATCAAGATTTATCTTAAAGTTATAAAAAATAATTTAGTGAGTTATTAGTATATGGATAGAAAAATAGGCCAATGAATCTGAATAGAAAATCCAGAAACAGACTTTGTTTTCAGACAGACTGGAATTGCAGATCAGTGGGGGAAAGGATAAGCTTTTCAATAAATGGTACTGGGCTCATTTACATATTGATTTCCTTCCTAAAATATGACAATAAGTGAAGATGAAAGTTCAAACCATATAACTTTAGGAGACAATATTGGAGAATATATTATGACTTTGGGGTAGGAAATGACTTCTTAAAATGGTAGCAAAAATTCCAAACTAAAAAGGAAAGATTGTTACATTTGACTACAATAAATTAAAAATTTTTGTTCATCAAAACCTGCTATAAACAAAATTAGAGAGGATATTTGCAATACATGTACTTGACAAAGATTTAATATCTAGAATATATAAATAACTGCTCAAAAACTCAGTAGAAAAATGGACAAAAGATAAACTGATATATCACAGCAGAGGAACCTTAAGTGGCCAATAAGTGTATGAAATGATGATCAGCCTTATTAGTAATCAAACAATTGCAAATTAATACCACAATGAATACCATTTTATATCCATCAGTTAGTAAAAATTAAAACATCTGAAAACATCACATTTTGTAAACAACTTACAATACCTTATGACCCAGCAATTCCACTCCTAGGCATATGTATATATACCGTAAAAACGCTTGTTTTTGTGCACCATGAGACTTGTATAAGGCTTTTCATAGCAGCAATGTCTGTATTCATAAAGACCAGAAATAACCCAAATGTCTATCAATTGAGAATGAACAAATAAATTTTGGTGTAATTATACAATGGAATACTAGGTAGCGGGGATTCTATATCCCTGTGACAGCTCTGTTCCATGGAACACTGTATCCCTATAATATGGGGCTGTGTCCCCCTCAGGAACCCTGGGTTCCTGAGGGGATCTTAAAACCGCAACTCCCAGTCCCTAAAGCCTATGTATGGTCCTACACTCCCTTAATCCACCATGACAGTTCCTTCCCCTTACTGCTTTGCTTATTCATTTCTGACCCTTGGGGATTTCCTTTTGTGTCTTTGACATTGATGTTTGTGAAAGAATTTTACATTTTGAATTTTACATTTTGTGAAGAATGTTTTATCAAGCATTTCTATGATTTTATAGAAGAAGGAGGCTTCTATGCATCAGCAGTGTCACAAGAAGCCACTGCCACCCATCTGTATTGACTTTGCCTATTCTAGGATTCAGTGCTTTGCTATAAAATCATGTTGCTTTGCCCAAGTTCGGCTGTTCAGTCTGCCAGCAGACAGGAATGTGTTCTTCATGAAATCCTTTTAGAGTTCTCTTCTATTTATAAGTTTGTTCCTCTTACTCAAAAAGACACACAAAGTTTACAATTTAGAAATATAGTTATTTCCCCTCTCCTTTAGACCTAGCTCTGTTACTTCCATACCAGCCCGTATGATGACTTACCACGATAAAGCCATTTTCAAAAGGCTTTTCTTATATCAGGTATCTTGGTGCATGTGAAGAATTATTTTCAGCTCTTCTAGAGGGCTGAATGTAGAGTTGTGAAAGGAGACCGGAATGACAGCAGAGGTATTCTTAAATTACCTCTGCAAAACCAAGATTTTAGAATAAGCTTGAACATTTGCCCTCCCCTCCCCTCCCCTTTATACTCCTCTTTCACCTCGTTCTCTTCTTTTTGCATTAAGATTTTTTAGTGCACTCTAAAATCTAAAACTCTTAGAAAAGTGTAGACCACAGAACACATCCACCTGAGAATTACGTAAATTTAGTCATTGTGGGGAAGCATTTTTGAGACATCTTTGATACAATAAATTTGTTTCCATTTGAAATTCCATTCCAAATTTGGTGTGTCAAATGCTGAAACTCCCTCATTTCCTTATACCCAGTCTCTATTTTTTTCTCCACTCTTTCCTTTTCATAAAACACAAGAATCTGCCTGGAGTATCTCCCATTAATAGAAAGCCTTATGATACTTGAATGACCCCAGAAACAGAGGTTTGAGACACTTTCTCCACAAAGTCTATTTGCCAGATACCATCCCTGATTCTAGCCTTTGATCCAGGATGGCTAAAAAAGAAAAATTTTCAGATTAGCTGTTGGTGTATTAAAAGTTGCCTTATCTTTGAGACCTTTTGGGTCATGCAAACTACTACTTCATTTTAAACTCCAGATTAGATGTTCCTCATCTGATATCACAAATCCAAGAAAATAAATGAGCTGCAAGCACAAGAAATATAAGTAAAATTACAGCACAGCACATAATCAGTTTTCTCAAAATCATTAATAAAAGGAAAATGAGACCTTGTGTACAGAGAAATAAAGACACCAGAAAATTTCTCATCAGGAACGATGAAAGTGAGAAAAAAGTGGAAAAGCATCTTTAAAGAACTGAAAGAAAAATACTGTCAACCTAGAATTCTATACCCAGTAAAAGTATCTTTCAAAAATGAAGGCAAAATAGGGACTTCCCTGGTGGTCCAGTGGTTAAGACACCATGCTCCCACTGCAAGGGGTGCAGGTTCGATCCCTGGTTGGTGAACTAAGATCCCACATGCTGTGTGGCATGGCCAGAAAAAAAAAAAAAAAAAAGACATAAATAAATAAATTCCATGTAGAATATCGATATTTAAGGAAAAAGTGAAGGCAAAATAAAGATGTTTTCAGGCATACAGAAGCTGAAAGAATTCACCACCAGCAGACCTCCAATACAAGAAATATTAAAAGAAGTCCTTCAGACAGAAGGACAGTGATACCAGATGGAATGTATATCCAGGGAAAAAGTGCACAACAAATGGTAATTACATAGGTAAATATATATGATTTTTTATTATTTAAATCTCTTTAAAAGATAATTGATGACATAAGCAAAAACAATATGAATTGGGGAGTTTATAATACATACACACATATGCAAATATATGACAAAAATAGCATAAAAACCTAGCAGTGAGAAATGAAATTGTGCTTTTGTTAAGTTCTTATACTCTGTATGAAGGGGTATAATATCACTTGAAGATAAACTATGATAAGTTAAAGATATGTACTATAAACTCCAAAGAAACCACTAAAACAGCAAAGCAAGAGTAACAGCTAATCAGCCAACAAAGGAGATAAAACTACATTATAAAAAAATACTCAATCCAAAAAAATGCAGAAAAAGAAGAAAAGCGAACAAAGGACAAAGGGGACAAATAGAAATCAAAAAGCAAGATGAAAAACTTAAACCTAATATTAAATGTAATATTCATATTAAATGTAACTACTCCAGTAAAGCAGAGGTTATGAGATTGGATAAAAAAGCAAGACCCAGTAATATGCTGCTTACAAGAAATGTAAAGGCACAAATAGGTTAAAAGTAAAAGAATGGGAAAATGTATATCTTGGTAACAGTAGTCAAAAGGAAGCTGCAATGGCAATATTAATATCAGACACAGTATATTTCAGAGTGAAGACTATTACCAGGGATAGAAGACAAAGAAGGTAATTTCATAATGATAAGTAGGTCAATACATCAAGAGGACATAACAATCCTAAATGTTTACATGCCTAACAACACAGCTTCAAAACACATGGCAAAAACTGATAAAACTTCAGGAAGAATGAACAAAAGCACAATTATTGTCAGAGATTTTAATACCCCCACTCAAACACACAGACAAAAATTCCTCAAGGACATAGTAGTCTTGAACAGCACTATCAACCAACCTAACTTGATTGGTATTTATATGGCTCTCTCAATATCAGTAGAATACACATTATTTTCAAATTCACACAGAACATTTACCAAGATAGACTACTGGGCCATAAAATAAGTCTCAATAAATTTAGAAGGATTACAATATGATCTCTGATCATAATAGAATTAAATTATAAATCAGTAACAGAAAGATCTGTGGAAAATCCCCAAATGTTTGAAAACTGAATAACATACTTCTAAATAACACATGGATCAAGGAAGAAATTAAAAGAGAAATTTGAAAGTATTTTGAAATGAATTAAAGTGAAAAAAAAACGCTATGTGAGAATTTGTGGGATGCTGCTAAACAGTATTTTATTTAGTGCTATTTATAGCACTAAACATCTATATTAGGAAAAAAACTACAAATCAATGACCTCAGCTACCACGTTAAAAACAAAAGCAGAAAAGCAGAAAAAAACCACAAATCGATGATCTCAGCTACCACCTTAAAAACAAAAGCAGAAAAAGAAGAGCAAGTTAAACTAAAGTAAGGAGAAGAAAGGAAATAATAAAGTTTAAAGCAGAAATCAATGAAAGAAAACAAAAAAAGAGAGAAAAATCAAAATGAAATATAATACTACATGTATTTGAAAATATCAATAAAATTAAGCCTGTAGCCAGACTAATCAGAGGAAAAGAAGACATGTGTTAACCAGTATCAAGAATGAGAGAAATGACATCACTATAGATTCTACAGCTATTAAAAAGATAATATGGGGGCTTCCCTGGTGGCACAGTGGTTAAGAATCCGCCTGCCAGTGCATGGGACACGGGTTCGAGCCCTGGTCCGGGAAGATCCTGCATCCCGCGGAGCAACTAAGCCCGTGTGCCACAACTACTGAGCCTGTGCTCTAGAGCCCGCGTGCCAAAACTACTGAAGGCTGTGTGCCACAACTACTGAAGCCCGTGCACCTAGAGCCTGTGCTCTGCAACACGAGAAGCTACCACGATGAGAAGCCCACGCCCTGCAACAAAGAGTAGCCCCTGCTCGCCGCAACTAGAGAAAGCCACGCACAGCAACGAAGACCCAGTGCAGCCAAAAATAAATAAATAAAATAAAATAAATTTTAAAAAAAGGATAATATGGAAATGTTATTAACAGCTTTACGCCTATAAATCTGACAACATAGTTGAAATGGACAAATTTCTTGAAAGACTCAAAATACCAACATTCACTTAATAAGAAGCAAATAAACTTGAATAACCCTACTTAAGATACTGAATTTTTACTTAAAAACTTACCCATAAAGAAAAATTAGTGCTCGGATGGCTCTCTGGTGAATTCTACTAAACATTCAAGGAAAAATTGTACTAATATTATATGAACTCTTTCAGAAAACTGATGAGGAGGAAACACTTCCCAACTAGTTCTTTGAGGCTAGCCTTAACTTGTTAGCAAAACAAGTTCTCTTGTTAGAGAAAGTCATTACAAGAAAAGAAAACTACAGACCAATATCCCTTACATGAGCATTTTAAACAAAATTTTAGCAAATTGTATTCAACAATATATAAAAAGAGACCAAGTTGGCTTTATCCTAGGAATTCAAAGCTGGTTCAGTGTTTAAAAATCAATGTAATTCATCATATTAATATCTTAAAACTGAAAAGCCATATGATCAACTCAATATATGAGAAAAAGCATTTGACAGAATCCCAAATCTATTCCTGATAAAAACTTCCATCAAAGTAGAAGTGGAATACAACTTCCTCAACTGAAAAGGTATATACAAAAATACCTACAAAAGACAAATACTTAATGATGAAAGGCTGAAAGCTTTCCCCTTAAAAACAGAAACAAGACAAGGATGTTTGCTCTTATCCTGTCTTTTCAGCATTGTACAAGATGTTCTAGCCAGTTCAAACAGGCAAGAAAAAAAAAAAGGCATCCATATTGAAAAGTAAAGCTGTCTTTATTCACAGATAACATTTTTGTCTTTGTAGAAAATGCAGTGGAATATACAAAAAGCTTCTAGAACTAACAAGTAAGCTTAGCAAGTTTGAAAATACAAGATCAATATGCAAAAGTCAATTCTTTTTCTATATTAGCAGAAACCAATTGGAAATTGAAATAAAAATTTTGTTTGCAATAGCATCAAAAAATGGAAAATACTTAGGGAGAAGTCTGACAAAAGAGGTGAAAAATCAGTACATCAGGAAAAACTAAAGGAGTCTTAAGAATGTTGAGAGGTATACTGTATTTATGGGTTAGGCAACTAAATATAATACCATTGTTAGTATAATACCATTGGTCATCAGCTGTTGTTAAATGACTATTCTGCTGAATTATTTCATAGACTTAATCCCCAATAAAAATCCTAGCAGGCTTTTTTTTTTTTTTTAATGGTAGATGTTGACAAACTGATTCTAAAATGTTAATGGAATTTCAAAGGACCTAAAAAAGGCAAAACAATTTTGAAAAGAAGAACAAAATTGGTGAACGAAGACTTATTATAAAGCCACTGTAATTAATATAGTATGGTATCACTGCAAAGATAGACAAAGAGAAAAATGGAACAGAGTAGAGAATCCAAAAATAGACTCACATATATATGAGGAACTGATTTTTAATAAAAGTGCAGAGGCAATTCAGTGGAGAAACAGTAGTCTTTTCAACAAATGGTGCTGGAACAATTGGGCATCCATATGCAAAACAAAACTAAACAAACAAAAAAAGGACTTTGATCCTGCCTCACACCATATGAAAAATTAATTCAAAATAGATCATAGACCTAAATGTAAAACCTAAATCTATAAAACTTCTAGGAGAAAATATGGAAGAAAACCTCTGTAACCTTGAAGTAAGCAAAAATGTCTTAGATATGACACCAAAAAAGATGATCCATAATAGAAAAAAATTGAGAAATTGGACTTTATCAAAATTAAAACTTCTGCTCTTTGAATAGCACTGTAGGAGACTGAAAGCACAAGCTAGAGTCTAAGAAACTGTTTGCAAAACCGATATCAGATAAAAGTCTTGTATCCAGAATATGTGAAGAACTCTGAAAATGCAAAAATAAGAAAACAACCCAATAAAAACATGGGCAGAAGATTTAATCATACACCCCAATGAAGAAGATGCATGGATGGCAAATAAGCACTTGAAAAACTGAACAACATAACTAGTCGTTAGGGAAATGCAAGTGAGGATCACAATAAAGTACTTCTACACACTGATTATAATGGCTAATATTAGATTGACCATATCAAATGTTGGTGAGGATGTGGAGGAACTGAAATTCTCATACACTGCTGGTAGGAATGTAAAATGGTAAAAGCACCTTGGAAAACAGTTTTTTAGTTTCTTCAAAAGTTAAACATTACCTATAATGTATGACCCAGCCATTCTGCTCTTAAGAGTGGAATTTACCTGAGAGGAATGAAAGCATATGTCCATACAAAGACCTGTATACAAATGTTCCACACAACTTGTTTGGAATAGTCTAAAAATGAAAACAACCCACATGTCTGTCAACAAGCAAAAGGATAAACATACTATGCTATATCCATCCAATGGAATATTACTCAGTAATAAAAATAATGAACTACAGCTTCACACTATTATGACTCTCAAAATAATTATGCTGAGTGAAAAGAGTCACACAAAAATAAAGTACATACTGTATGATTGCATTTATCTAAAATTCTAGAAAATTCAACCTAATGTAGAATGATAGAAATAAAACCAATGGTTGGTTGCCTGAATTCATAGGTGGGGGTAGAATCGGGAGGGGCAAGAGAGAGGGATTACAGAGATGTATAAGGCAACATTTGAGGGTGAATATGTGTTCATTACCTTAATTGTGGTGATGGTTTTGCAGATATATACATATGTCAAAAATTATGAAATTCCCTGAACCAAGATGGTGGAGTAGAAGCACGTGCTTTCACTCCCTCTTGTGAGAACACCAGAATCACAACTAGCTGCTGGACAGTCATCGACAGGAAGACACTGGAACTCACCAAAAAAGATACTCCACGTCCAAAGACAAAGGAGAAGCCTCAATGAGATGGTAGGAGGGGCACAATCACAGCAAAATCAAATCCCATAACTGTTGGGTGGGTGACTCACAGAATGGAGAACACTTATACCACAGAAGTCCACCCACTGGAGTGAAAGTTCTGAGCCCCACGTCAGGCTTCCCAACCTGGGAGTCCAGCAATGGGAGGAGGAATTCCTAGAGAATCAGACTTTGAAGGCTAGTGGAATTTGATTGCAGGACTTTGACAGGACTGGGGGAAACAGAGACTCCACTCTTGGAGGGCACACACAAAGTAGTGTGCGCATCGGGACCCAGGGGAAGGAGCAGTGACCCCAGGGGAGACTGAACCAGACCTACTTGCTAGTGTTGGAGGGTCTCCTGCAGAGGTGGGGGTGGCTGTGGCTCACCGTGGGGAAAAGGACACTGGCAGCAGAAGTACTGGGAAGTACTCCTTGGCGTGAGCCCTCCCAGAGTCTGCCATTAGCCCCACCAAAGAGCCCAGGTAGGCTCCAGTGTTGGATTGCCTCAGGCCAAACAACCAACAGGGAGGGAACCCAGCCCCACATATCAGCAGTGAAGCAGATTAAAGTTTTACTGAGTTCTGCCCACCAGAGCAACACCCAGCTCTACCCACCACCAGTCCCTCCCATCAGGAAACCTGCACAAGCCTCTTAGATAGCCTCATCCACCAGAGGACAGACAGCAGAAGCAAGAAGAACTACAGTCCTGCAGCCTGTGGAACAAAAACCACATTCACAGAAAGATAGACAAGATGAAAAGGCAGTGGGCTATGTACCAGATGAAGGAACAAGATAAAACCCCAGAAAAACAAGTAAATGAAGTGGAGATAGGCAACCTTTCAGAAAAAGAATTCAGAATAATGATAGTGAAGATAATCAAGGACCTCGGAAAAACAGTGGAGGCAAAGATCGAGAAGATGCAAGAAATGTTTAACAAAGACCTAGAAGAATTAAAGAACAAACAAACAGAAATGAATAATACAATAACTGAAATGAAAACTACACTAGAAGGAATCAATAGCAGAATAACTGAGGCAGAAGAACGGATAAGTGACCTGGAAGACAGAATGGTGGAATTCACTGCTGCTGAACAGAATAAAGAAAGAAGAAAGAAAAGAAATGAAGACAGCCTAAGAGACCTCTGGGACAACATTAAAGGCAAGAACATTCACATTATAATGGTCCCAGAAGGAGAAGAGAGAGAGAAAGGACCAGAGAAAATATTTGAAGAGATTATAGTCGAAAACTTCCCTAACATGGGAAAGGAAATAGCCACCCAAGTCCAGGAAGCACAGTGAGTCCCTTACAGGATAAACCCAAGGAGAAACACTCTGAGACACATAGTAGTCAAATTGGCAAAAATTAAAGACAAAGAAAAATCATTGAAAGCAGCAAGGGAAAAACGACAAGTAACATACAAGGGAACTCCCATAAGGTTAACAGCTGATTTCCCAGCAGAAACTCTACAAGCCAGAAGGGGGTGGCATGATATACTTAAAGTGATGAACAGGAAGAACCTACAACCAAGATTACTGTACCCAGCAAGGATCTCACTCAGATTCGATGGAGAAATCAAAAGCTTTACAGACAAGCACAAGCTAAGAGAATTCAGCACCACCAGACCAGTTCTACAACAAACGCTAAAGGAACTTCTGTAAGTGGGAAACACAAGAGAAGAAGAAGACCTACAAAAACAAACCCAAAACAATTAAGAAAATGATAATAGGAACATACATATCGATAATTACCTTAAACGTGAATGAATTAAATTCTCCAACCAAAAGACACAGGCTTGCTGAATGGATACAAAAACAAGACCCATATATATGGTGTCTACAAGAGATCCACTTCAGACCCAGGGACACATACAGACTGAAAGTGAGGGGATGGAAAAAGATATTCCATGCAAATGGAAATCAAAAGAAAGCTGGAGTAGCAATACCCATATCAGATAAAATAGACTTTCAAATAAAGAATGTTACAAGAGACAGGAAGGACACTACATACTGATCAAGGGATCAATCTAAGAAGACGATATAACAATTATAAATATATATAGACCCAACACAGGAGCACTTCAATACATAAGGCAACTGCTAACAGCTATAAAAGAGGAAATCGACAGCAACACAGTAATAGTGGGGGACTTTAACACCTCACTTACACCAATGGACAGATCATCCAAACGGAAAATAAGGAAACACAAGCTTTAAATAGCACACTAGACCAGATAGATTTAATTGATATTTATAGGACATTCCATCTAAAAACAGCAGATTACACGTTCTTCTCAAGTGCGCACGGAACATTCTCCAGGATAGATCACATCTTTGGTCACAAATCAAGCCTCAGTAATTTTAAGAAAATTGAAATCATATCAAGCATCTTTTCTGAACACAATGCTGTGAGATTAGAAATCAATTACAGGGAAAAAAGGTAAAAAACACAAACACACGGAGGTTAAACACTACGTTACTAAATAACCAAGAGATCACTGAAGAAATCAAAGAAGAAATCAAAAAATACCTAGAGACAAATGACAATGAAAACACGATGATCCAAAACCTATGGGATGCAGCAAAAGCAGTTCTAAGAGGGAAGTTTATAGCTATACAAGCCTACCTCAAGAAACATAAAAAATCTCAAATAAATAATCTAACCTTACACCTAAAGGACCTAGAGAAAGAAGAACAAACAAAATCCAAATTTAGTAGAAGGAAAGAAATCATAAAGATCAGAGCAGAAATAAATGAAATAGAAACAAAGAAAACAAAAGCAAAGATCAATAAAACTAAAAGCTGGTTCTTTGAGAAGATAAACAAAATGGATAAACCATTAGCCAGGCTCATCAAGAAAAAGAGGGAGAGGACTCAAATCAATAAAATTAGAAACGAAAAAGGAGAAGTTACAACTGACACCACAGAAATACAAAGCATTCTAAGAGACTGCTACAAGCAACTCTATGCCAATAAAATGGACAACCTGGAAGAAATGGACAAATTCTTAGAAAGGTATAACCTTCCAAGACTGAACCAGGAAGAAATAGAAAATATGAACAGACCAATCACAAGGAATGAAATTGAAACTGTGATTAAAAATCTTCCAACAAACAAAAGTCCAGGACCAGATGGCTTCATAGGTGAATTCTATCAAACATTTAGAGAAGAGCTAACACCCATCCTTCTCAAACTCTTCCAAAAAATTGCAAAGGAAGGAACACTCCCAAACTCATTCTATGAGGCCACCATCATCCTGATACCAGAACCAGACAAAGATACTACAGAAAAAGAAAATTACAGGCCAGTATCACTGATGAATATGGATGCAAAAATCCTCAACAAAATACTAGCAAACAGAATCCAACAACACATTAAAAGGATCATACACCATGATCAAGTGGGATTTATCCCAGAGATGCAAGGATTCTTCAACATATGCAAATCAATCAATGTGATACACCATATTAACAAATTGAAGAATAAAAACCATATGATGTGATACACCATATTAACAAATTGAAGAATAAAAACCGTATGATCATCTCAGTAGATGCAGAAAAAGCTTTTGACAAAATTCAACACCCATTTATGATAAAAACTCTCCAGAAAGTGGGCATAGAAGGAACCTACCTCAACATAATAAAGGCCATATACAACAAACCCACAGCAAACATCATTCTCAATAGTGAAAAACTGAAAGCATTTCCTCTATGATCAGGAGCAGGACAAGGATGTCCACTCTCACCACTATTATTCAACATAGTTTTGGAAGTCCTAGCCATGGCAATCAGAGAAGAAAAAGAAATAAAAGGAGTACAAATCGGAAAAGAAGAAGTAAAACTGTCACTGTTTGCAGATGGCATGATACTATACATAGAGAATCCTAAAGATGCCACCAGAAAACTACTAGAGCTAATCAATGAATTTGGTAAAGTTGCAGGATACAAAATTAATGCACAGAAATCTCTTGCATTCCTATACACTAATGATGAAAAATCTGAAAGAGAAATTAAGGAAACACTCCCATTTACCATTGCAACAAAAAGAATAAAATACCTAGGAATAAACCTACCTAGGGAGACAAAAGACCTGTATGCAGAAAACTATAAGACACTGATGAAAGAAATTAAAGATGATACCAACAGATAGAGAGATATACCATGTTCTTGGATTGGAAGAATCAATATTGTGAAAATGACTATACTACTCAAAGCAATCTACAGAGTCAATGTAATCCCTATCAAATTACCAGTGGCATTTTTTACAGAAGTAGAAGAAAAAATCTTAAAATTTGTATGGAGACATAAAAGACTCCGAATAGCCAAAGCAGTCTTGACGGAAAAAAATGGAGTTGGAGGAATCAGACTCCCTAACTTCAGACTATACTACAAAGCTACAGTAATCAAGACAATATGGTACTGGCACAAAAACAGAAATATAGATCAATGGAACAAGATAGAAAGCCCAGAGGTAAACCCATGCACTTGTGGTTAACTAATCTATGACAAAGGAGGCAAGGATATACAATGGAGAAAAGACAGTCTCTTCAATAAGTGGTGCTTGGAAAACTGGACAGCTACATGTAAAAAAATGAAATTAGAACACTCCGTAACACCATACACAAAAATAAACTCAAAATGGATTAGAGACCTAAATGTAAGACCAGACACTATCAAACTCTTAGAGGAAAACATAGAAAGAACACTCTTTGACATAAATCACAGCAAGATCTTTTTTGATCCACCTCCTAGAGTAATGGAAATAAAAACAAAAGTAAACAAATGGGACCTAATGAAACTTAAAAGCTTTTGCACAGCAAAGGAAACCATAAATAAGACGAAAAGACAACCCTCAGAATGGGAGAAAATATTTTCAAACAAATCAACGGACAAAGGATTAATCTCCAAAATATATAAACAGCTCATGCAGCTCCATATTAAGAAAACAAACAACCCCATCCAAAAATGGACAGAAGACCTAAATAGACATTTCTCCAAAGAAGACATACAGATGGCCAAGAAGCACATGAAAAGCTTCTCAATATCACTAATTATTAGAGAAATGCAAATGAAAACTACAATGAGGTATCACCTCACACCAGTTAGAATGGGCCTCATCAGAAAATCTACAAACAACAAATGCTGGAGAGGGTGTGGAGATAAGGGAACCCTCTTGCACTGTTGGGAATGTAAATTGATACAGCCGCTATGGAGAACAGTATGGAGGTTCCTTAAAAAACTAATTATAGAATTACCATATGACCCAGCAATCCCACTACTGGGCATATACCCAGAGAAAACCATAATTCAAAAAGACACCTGCACCCCAATGTTCATTGCAGCACTATTTACAATAGCCAGGTCACGGAAGCAACCTAAATGCCCATCGACAGACGAATGGATGAACAAGATGTGGTACATAGATACAATGGAATATTACTCAGCCATAAAAAGGAACGAAATTGGGTCATTTGTAGAGATTTGGATGCATCTAGAGACTGTCATACAGAGTGAAGTAAGTCAGAAAGAGAAAAACAAATACTGTATATTAACGCATATATGTGGAACCTAGAAAAATGGTACAGATGAACCGGTTTGCAGGGCAGAAGTTGAGACACAGATGTAGAGAACAAACTTATGGACACCAAGGGGGGAAAGCGACGGGTGGGTGGGGATGGTGGTGTGATAAATTGGGAGATTGTGATTGACATGTATACACTGATGTGTATAAAATTGATGACTAATAAGAACCTGCTGTATAAAAAAAATTGATGAAATTGTACACTTGAAGAAAATGCAGTTTATTGTATGTCAATTATGACTCAATAAAAGTGTAAAAAAAAAACCAACGTGGAGAGATTATTTTCATCCTCAGTGTATTGATGAAGAAACTGATGTTTAGCAGTTATCTTGATTAATGTCACATAGGGAAAAAAAAAATCCAGCTTAAGTGTTTTGCATTTTTTAACTGAATCCTTATAGCAATTCACAAGGATATCTTTTCCTTGTCCCATTTTACAGAAAAAAAAAACAAAACAAAACAGAGAACAATAGAATTTAGTAACTTGCCCGCCTTCACATGAGTTGTGGTTAAGCTAGGCTCTGAACACATATCTCTGTGTTTCCAAAGCTTGTGTCTTCTTACTGCTGTACATCTTGACATCTTTGGGCTCTAGACATGATCTCCAAGTCCTTACATTTTAAAAAGAAACAATCACCACCACTAAGCCTTGAGATTTTCACACCTAAAGAAATGCCTTTGGCTTTAGGCATAGAAGCATGTCTGAATCCTCCCCAATACATGGTGAATGTTTATGAGCGCATGGCACACTATTTGATATTTCTGATATTGTGAGCAATTTCCCATAGCCTAAGTGCACCTCCAGCCTTTCCTTGGCATTCAGGAATGCATTTTAGAAGTGGGTCAGTGAGAGTGAGACCTTGTTCATTTAACTTTTTAAAAGCAAATAATGTATAAACTTTACTAATTAAAAATAACAGCTAACATTTGTTGAATGATGGACACTCTCTGAGCACTTTATATATATTGTCCTACTTATCCTCAAAATGCCTAAGAGGCAGGTATTAATATTATATATTTTTTAAAATGAGGAAACTCAGGAAGTCCCTGGCGGTCCAGTGATTAGGCCTCTGCGCTTTCACTTCTGAGGGCCCCCGGTTCAATCCCTGGTCGGAGAACTAAGATCTAAGATGCCACAAGCCAAAAAAAAAAAAAAGAGGAAACTGAAGCTCAAGGAGGTTAAGTCACTTTCCCAAGGTCATGCAGCAGATCAGTGGGGAAGCCTGGGATAACAATTACTTGAATTCCAGAATGTGCTTATCATCTATGCTAAATTGCCTTCTAGTATTTTAACTCTAACTTAAACTGTTTCCTCTAAGTGATTTGAAACATCCATGACAATAGATCATGGCAACCCATGGTGTTTGATCTCTGTGACTGAAAGAACTCTGGACAGCCCACAAATCCCAACAGTCCTCAAATGGGACTCCGCAAACCTGGCAACATACTGCAGGCTCCTTAGGAGAAGGAGATCTAGAATACCAGTTTGATCAAGAAGAGCTAGCTCAGCCAGGGGAGGTGGAACATCAGTGACCCCTTTGGGATCACTGATTTTATCAGTGTTAGGATGGATTTGGAGAGCAGAGCAGATGAACATCATCTGTGTAAAAGCTTAGAAAATGGTATCAACACCTTTCCTGTCTTCGGTGCACACTCCTCTGAAGTGTTTGAGTCCAGTTCCTCAAACTGGAGAAAGGCAAGGAATAGCTGGACTGCTTCTGTCAGAATGACAGAATGCCCAGCTTCAGCTCCCTGCTGCTTCTGGAACTGAACTCAATTTCTAGAACATTAAAAAAAAACCCCACCATAATTAATAATTAATATGTGGTCAACACATATTGAAAGTATAGGGAAACAATGCCAGTGATTTTTTTAGAACATTAAGGGTTAATTACCAGATGTATGATAGGAAGCAGTCTTTTTCAGACTTGTGTTTTATTTTGTTTTCAGCAGTGGGACCCATTTTCAAACAAGATCACATACATTTTTAGATGGATAAAATCTTTTTATTAATACAGATTGATTTTATGTTTATACCATTTGTTAATACATTTATATAGTCAGTTGGTGTGGCCACTTTGAGGAACATAAATATTTGAAATTGGGCATTATGGTGGTGCTCCCAGGCTCACATTTACTTCAGCATCTTACTAAACTAGAAGGAAACCTTGGTGGGATTTTGGCAACATTGATGCAGAATGTTTTGTGAGATAGTTTGGAAGCTACAAGTATTGACCAAAAGGGCTGAATGATCCTAATAGGGGAGCAATTCCTATGACTGGAAAATCCAGAAAAAAACCCAGAAGGAGTTGGTATTGGAATGAGTCTTGGAGGTGGGGAAGGGATTGTTGGTGAAAGGTATGGGTACGGAGTGAGGTCCACATGGACCATCTGCCTCCTCTGCGCCCTCCTGCACATTTGGCGCCTGATGTAGGTGGGTTCTGGCACTTGGTACTGGCTGAGCAAGAGTCATCTACTGTTCCTGTGTGAACTTCCTCCCTGTGGTCCCTTAGCCCCTTCAGGCCAGGCTCTGTGACTCGTGCATCTTGGCCCTGTGTCATCTTCCGTACTTTGCCAGATGCTCAGTACATTCTTACTTAATGAATAGGGTCCCAGGTAAGGGAGAGGGTCACAATGTGTGAAGCAAGAGTTCATTTCTCTCCAGTTTCAAAAGGATTATTAAGTTAGGCCCAAGGCTCCCCTCTTCCCTTGGCTAGCGAACAGTTTCTCGGAACTGCACCGTGAGTTCACAGGGGCTCACTGGGACTCTGAGTTTCATGTGGGAGCAGCCTGGGAGATGAGCACCACATAGGCATGTTTAGACACCTGTTTAGACTCTGTCCACACAAAGCCCCTGAAGTAGATAATTTTGATCAATTGAAGTGCTGAGTCTCTTTTTTGCACATTTCTTTATAATCATCCCAGAAGCTTCCATAGGCACTTTGCTCTTAACTCTTCAAGTCACTGCCATGTCTCATCTCATTCTCCGGATGAATATCCCAGCTCCTCCTAGGAACCAGATCCTGGACTAGGCGCTTCAGGGACATCCAAAGGTTGGGGGTGTGTGAGGACACAGGCGGTAGGAAGGTACAAAGTCAGCTCAGCACCCTCGGCTTACCCACAGTAGACAGCTGTGGCAAAGCACAGAATAATTAACTGCCAAGTGAATTATGCTGACGGCTGATGCTCTGGCGGTTCAAAAGAGGAAGGCAAAGGTTGTAAGGGAATTTACAGAGGATGCAGGAACTGAAGAGGAATTTGGGGCACGGGAAAGCTTTGACCGTTGGAGGTGCACTAGACAGGCCGATGGGAAACTTGGGAGGGCAGTGCACACTCCGTGTTCAGCAGGCAATGGGAAAACTGGTCTAATAGGAAAGGAAATATTTTTTTTAATTGGACATCAAACATCATCATCAACAACAACAAAGCAGTGACAATGAACACTTCCTGAACATATAATTCTTGTCAAACACTGAGCTAAACACACAATAGTTTTAATCTCAGTTCATTCCCACAAAACCTTATGAGGAAATCAGGGTTCTGCTAGCCTATGCGGTAGTTCTGGGGAATAAGAAAATGGCAGACACCTCATGGGAACGTGACTTGGAGCGACTGGACAACCTTGTGCAGTGCACAACTGCTGAAGTGTACGCGGTGGTAGAAAGAATCATCAAATTTATCACTGAGGACCAGGCTCTGTGTTGAATGCTTCACACATAAAATAACTTTCTTTATTTTTTTTTTTAATTTTTTTTTTTTTTTTTTTTTTTAAATTTTATAGCTACTTTATTTATTTATTTATTTTTGGCTGTGTTGGGTCTTCAGTTCGTGCGAGGGCTTTCTCTAGTTGCGGCAAGCGGGGGCCACTCTTCATCGCGGTGCGGGGACCGCTCTTCATCGCGGTGCGCGGGCCTTTCACTATTGCGGCCCCTCCCATTGCGGGGCACAGGCTCCAGATGCGCAGGCTCAGTAGTTGTGGCTCACGGGCCCAGCTGCTCCGTGGCATGTGGGATCTTCCCAGACCAGGGCTCGAACCCGTGTCCCCTGCATTAGCAGGCAGATTCTCAACCACTGCGCCACCAGGGAAGCCCTATAATAACTTTCTTACTCCTCATAACTGCCCTGTGATGGATGTGCTATTCATTTCCCCATCCCATGCAATTCCACTTAGGGGGGCTTAATCCTGGTACAGTAAGTTGGAGCCAGTTTTGGAGGGTCTTGACTGTAGGCTTGGGAAGTAGGACCTTATTCGGTTGGCTTAGGAGACTTTTACCTGAGCCACTGGGTGAATCCCTCTCGAGGCCGTCCCAGTTGCCCAGGCCTCCAAGGTCTAGCCAGGGCAGGCTCCGTCACCCACTTACCATATTCTTGCCGGGAGCACGTCCATCTGTGTCCTCCATCCTGTGCCCGCTCTCTCTGGAGTCCCCCCTTCAGCCTCCTGCTTGTCATTATCACAGTCACCGGCCTTACCGGGTGCCCCCACCTCCGGCTGGGGCAGTGAGCTCTCTGGTCACGGTGCACACAGGTCCCGCAAGGGCGGGCACAGTCTCGCTGTCTCAGCACCCACAGCACTAAGCGCAGACCTTTGGACGAACAGCAGTTGTGTGGATATTTCCCGCGGAACCCGCTTCTCCTTCCGTTTACTCAGTTTAAAGAGCGCCACCTATTTGGTTGACCTGGCTTAATGACACTTGTAGATGCAGACCTTGTGTTCCTGCCTTACTAGTGTCCACCTGTATCAGAGCCTTCACACACTCCTTACCTGCTCCCTCTGACGCTCAGCTTCACATGCTGTTTCCTGGCTGCTGTCTAGCTTCCAGCACCGGCTGCCAGGCCACTGGATGTAAGTGGGACGCCAACAGATTTGAAGAATTGTACTTTTGTTCCCTGTTTTGAATCACTGCTGAGTATCAATTGCTTTTTAAACCCCAGTCCTTCAGGCAGGAAGGATGAGATTTTGGCTCTTTTCCAGGCTGGCTGTACTAATCAAATCACCTGCAGAAAAGGGGCCTTGGCACTTCTTCTCCTAGATAAGGCTGTTGTTTTAGCTGGTCCACACCTGTGTGTCCATCCTTGGGGTTATAACATTGAAATCTTTCTGTATTTACTGGTAAATAGCCACTGCTCCAAGCCCTTCGTGGGCTTCCCTGCCACCCTGCTTGCCCTGGCCTGTCCCCTGGGATCTCTTAAATCTCTCCTAATCCAGCAACCAAAGGGTTAATGCTCAGCACCGGCAGAGCCCTAAGACTGGCTTCAGTTCTGAATGGCTAGTCCAGGGCCACACAGGTTGTTTAGGGTTTTGAATCTCACTCTTGTTTCCTGGCCAAGGAAAGCCCGACTTGCCTTCTTCCGTGGAGATAGGAGGGGCATTTTCATGAGAAGAAAAAGCTTCCATTCCAGGTGAAATGGGAGCTATTGTTTGTTTATTAAGCACTCACTCTTTACCAGGCTCTGTGCTAAGCACTTTGTCTGAAACACTTTATTTAATTTTCACAAACGTCTTTGGGAGGCCCCTAATAATATTATGCCTGTTTTGTGCTTGAGAGAAAAAGGATCATAGAGGTTGAGAACTCGCCAGGACTGGCAAATGGCAGAACTGGGATTTGAACCCAGGTCTGTTAGGCTGCCCAGTCCATGCACTGGGCTTTGAACAGTAGTCCTCATTTCATCCACTAGACTCAGGGTGGACCTCAAGGAGGACCTTCTTCAGTCACATCACTCCTCCTTGTTGACTGCTTTGATTCTGGTGGGCGTACTTGGGCTCAGTGAAACACTCCAGGTCACCCTCTCACCGGGATTTGGCAGAAAGAGTCCTTCTTACTGTCATCTGAGTGATATCATTCCGTCTCTTTGGCGCGCCTACATGTAATGGATTCTTTAAGATAGCATGCAGTGAGTTATGCCTTCTTGTGTCTCTACCCCTTTGCAATGTGACTTGCTGTCTCACCTATCAAGACGTGGAGTCTTTTTCTCTACCCCTTGACTCTGGATTGACCCTGTGGCTTGCTTTGTCCAAGAGGAATCTAGTAGAAGTGTTGTTCTGGAATTTTGCAGCCCAGACCTTAATAGGCCTTGTAGCTTCTGCTTGTGCTCTCAAAACCCAACCACCATGTAAAGAAATCTAGACCGTCTTGCTGCAGAGAGCCCACTTGGAGAGGGAGGTCACCTGGAGGGGAACTGGGGCACCCCAGCCCACTGCTAGCAAGCAAGCACCAAGCTCCCAGATGTGTGGATGAGGCTTTCTTGGATTTCTGTTGCTAGCTGAGTCATCCCAGCTGGCTCCATGTGGAACAGACACAAGCCATCCACTCTGAGCCCAGCCAACCCACATTGTGAGCCTCAACATGGCTGTTGTTTTAAACCACTGAGTCTTGGAGTGGTGTGTGATACAGCAGTGGATAAGTGATGCACTATATAAAGGCAGAGGAAAATTCTATTAAAAGTCAAGGCCTAAAACACTTATTTATAATTGTTCATAACTCTTTATAAGTAAAGGTTGACTTCACAACAATTCCACTCTTAATTCTTGGCTGAGAATTAAACAATTTATTACACAGAGAAATGTCATAAATACCAAGGAAATCAAAGAGGACCTTCATCTATGGAAATTATTAAAACTAACCATTTGGTACCTAAAATCTCCCCAAAGTCAACAGCTAAGCCAGAATAAAAGTTGCCCTTGAGAAAATCTACAAATGATTTTCTTTGCTTAGACATTTCCTTTTAAATTACCCAATTTGTTAACTCTCTTAATGCAGTTGCAAGATGAAAACATAAATGTTAGAACCTACAAAGTAAGGTGGATATACCCCTCCATTGCCTTCCTTGGAGCAGGCACTTGGTCATGTCATGGATCATTATACATATGTATATCATACCTCTATACACCTTTAATTCAATTCAGCAGGTGCTTATTGAACACTTACTATGAGTAAAGGTAGAATCATATCTGTATAAGCAGAGAGAGAGAGTCTGAATGAGATCTGTGCAAATTCCCAAAAGACTTCCAAAAGATGTCTTGAGTCTCCTCCACCTTCTTCAGAGCTACTAAACAGTTCTAATATTTTCTGACCCCAGCTTCTGGAGTACCAGTTATTTAATAGAATCTAAATATTTGTTGAACGAATGAATTAGTAAATGACTAGAGAAGTTGAAAAAAGGGGGCCTAAATGAAGGAGAATGAGAAGAATAATCCAGGAGCAGAATAATCTAAAATAGTAATAGTCTATCTCTGGGTGATGGGAGTTGGCTGAGTGTTCCTCAGTCAGGAAAGTTGTTCTCTGCAGAGAGAGTTTCCATATCTTAGGATTTTCAAACACCAGGCTGGAGGGAAGCTGAGCTCACACAGATATAGCAGCATGTGAAAATTAAGCATAGTTTTTAGCTGTGCTTTAGTGTTGGGGGTATAGTCCTGGCTATAGGAAATGCCAGTCCTGGCCTCTGCCCTGGACAGACCACCCTTGTGGTTAAAGTCCCAATCACAGACAGCCCATTTCTAGGGGAGAAAATCAGGAATACAGAAGTGGGCAGTGAGCATCTGGAAAATTCCTAGGACTGTTCCATGGGATAAAGAGTCGAAGAGTCATTTAGCTTTTAGAAAAGACTTGTGGTAGATTTGAGGATTGTCTTCAGGATTTGAACTGCTTCCATGTGGAAGGGGTTCACCTTACTCTGCATGAGCTCAGAGGGCAGAGGGAGGACTGGAAAGCAGAAGTTCCATCTCTGTAGGACACACAAATATAGTACTAAGTGGGGAAGGAGCACCAGATCCCGAGGCAGACTCTTTCCTGGAGAGATGTACTTCTTGTAGCTGTTTTATGGCCCAAAGAAGTATGGCTTTACAGTAGGATCAAAGGATGAAGATATCTGAGAGGAGGCTTGAAGGTGGGCTGGAAGACATCTTTACTAAGGGTATTAATAGCAGAGATTCTAGAGCCAGATGGCCTTCCTTCAAATCCCAGCTTTACAGCTTGCTCTCCTGGGCCAGTGATTTAGCGTCTCCTTGACTCTGTTTCCTTATCTATAAATGGGAATATTAGTAGAACCTACCACATTGGGTTTTTTGAGGACTAAATGAGTTAATATTCAGTCACTTAGAACAGTCCCTGTACATTGGTGAGCACTACAGGGGTGCCAGCTGTTATTTCTGTAAGAGGAACAGGAAGCGTGTAAGCTTGTTCGCCAGGTTACCTTCTCTCCTTTCACAAGGGCATAATGTTTACAAAGCTCTTTCACATGTAACAACTAATTTGGTCCTCGCAGCAAGCGTATGCTATAGACAGTGTTGATATTATTATTCCCAGAAGATGAGAAAACGGGGTCAGGGTCATAAGTGACTTAGCAAGTGAAGAAAGAGAGTCCTGGCTCGAGCTCAAGCCTTTTGTCTAAGTCTAGCAGTCATTCCCCTGCACCAGATTGCCTCCTTCCTAATTTCCACTTTGGCAATACAGCTGGGCAACAGTAGCTTTAGGACGAATCTGAATAAATGACTCATTTGATTTTAGAGAGCATAGTCACCTCCACACTCCAGCCAGACACTGAGGAACAATGCACCTGTGATTTATGCTGCAATATTTTCCCTTTAAAGGTAAATAATTAACCCATAAAGGAGGTTACCTCTTGGCACACACATTTTCCTTTTGTTATAAAATTTTCATGCCACATATTTCAGCTTCATTGATTGAAAGTCAAATTATGAGCCTCAGGGCAAAGGCAATATGAGGTTTCCAAGAGCCTTCCTGAAATTATTACCAGTTTCCCCATATTAACGTCCATGAATTTATCTCAGTGCGAGGGTTGATAATACAGAACATGAAATGATAAATATGTTCCCTGGTTTCTCACTTGCGGAGCCACAGATGCCAGGAAAGATGCTCATTTTCTGTAACTTCCCATGTTCCCCATCTCACTATACCTGTACTGATAAGCCTTTGCGCTTGGTGGCTATTCTGTGGGAAAAGAGAGCCGTTCTATTTTCTAGTGAAAAAACTGAGCCCCAAGCACTAGGACTTACCGCCTAAAAGATTCCACCTTCTCATTTCTACGAGAGAGTCGAGTGAGATAATGTATGTAAAATATTTAACAATGTCTGATCATATAACTGCTTAGTAAATGCTGGAAAAAAAAAGTCCTGTGGAAGAGTCAAGAGATCCATTCTGTTGGCTTTACCATTCTGCTACAGGGAGCTTTGCGCGCTCTGCATCACTTTTCCACACGCAAGTTGATAGTCCAGTATGTTGTTTATTTCTTGAAATTCCAAACACTGTGAACAGAAATAGACATATTATTTATTCAACTAAAATTTATTGAGCACATGGTAGGTATTAGTGAAAGAAATGAAATAATTGCTTTCAGAGAGCTCAGTCTGGTGAACAATCAGACAATTTAAGGGGAGTGAGATACTGTTTCCGTGGTGTATTTACTACTGTGTCTGGTTAGTGGGGTTTTTTTTTTTTTTTTTTTGGTCCTATGGCACATTTCCTATGCAAACTAGACCTTGAGGCATTCTTTGCCTGAGGGAAGGGTTTTTACAGCAGAACACAGAAAGATAGGAGTCAAGTCTTGACTTTTGAGTTTCAAAATTTGTTTGAAAACTCAAGGCACAGACAATAGTTTCAAAGGAAACTTCCAAAAGTTTCAAAGGGTCTTCCAAAAGCTGAGGAATTTAGGGTTCCAAAAATCTTCGCCTTGAAGTCTCAGAGGCTAGAAGATATAAAACCAATCAGAGTTTAGGATTTTTTTTCCGTCCTCCATAAAAGATAAAGATTTTCTGGTCTAAAAGAGGAAAATTGGAGGGAATGCAGTAGAAATGAACACTGGTGCTGTTCCCTCAGATGGGGCCCAAGACTCTCAGGGCTGAGTTCTAGGGAGGATGGGTGAGAAAACTGACAGTATATCCAGGTTGGTTTGGGGACAACCTGGCAGGGAGGGTATCTGCACTTAATTTTCTTGGTGGAGCCTGGGAGGATGACAAGACTCCTGCGTTGTTCCTTAACACTCAAGGTCACAGGGGCAGTGGAGATGGGTATGTGCAGTGTCTGGGGCAGGTGGCCTTGAGACGGCCTCTTAGAGCTCAGCGTTGCATGGAGAACAGGAAAATGATTCCCATGTACCCAAAGAAACACAGAAGGAACCAGATGATACCGGACATGGAAAGACAGATCATGGGGCAGAGCTAAGACCTTTGTAGATTGATAACAGAGGATCAGAGGCGGCTTGGGCTTCATCTCAGCAGATGTCAACATGAGTTAATGATGGCAGCTGAGGAGCAGATGCCCCATCCATCTCTCCCTACCCCGCCCGCGCCCGTGCTTCTGCACTCTATGAGGCTCTCAGAGCCCATACTCAAGCTGGGGAAATGTGGGGATTGGGAGAGGGGCCAAATTGGCTGAGAAAATCTTAAATTCACTAATATTATCTGAAGTGACTGAGATTATGATTTGGGAGCTTGAAAGGAAGTTAAGTTCAATTGTCAAGCAACAGAGGAAAGGTGGTTTTTTTTTGTGCACAATTTAGATTGTAGACTGAGATACTTATCTGCCACACAGGCCATTCTGATTCAGTGTGATACTGGCAATGATGGGAGAAGGACAGAGCTCTATGGAAGCTCATAAGAGGTCACCTGACCCAGCTTGGGGTGGGAGGGAGGGGGTGTCAGGGAAGGCTTTCAGAGAGTGATGCTTGAATGGAAAGCAGTAGGAGTGAGTTAGCCCAAGAAACTAGGCAGCGGTATTCCAGGAAGAGGAAGAAGCCACACAAAGGTACAGAGGCATGAAACATGCTGTTTTCTTTCTGGAAAAATGTAACTTGTCCTGTGAAGTGAGAGTTAAAGCTATGTATGTCAGGGGCGGGAATGGATGAGGTGGTGAAGGTCTTATGTGTCACACTAATTTGGGGAGAAGAGGAGGGTTCTTTTGTGGATATTTTGAAACTGAGGTATCTGTACCCTCACACATGGAGGCCCAGGAGGCAGTGAGTAATGAAAATACAGACTTTTCAAGTCACCAGCCTGTATGAGGAGGTTGGTACCTTGAGAAGTTACCAACCAACATGGAATGGACAGACACCGGTTTTTGAGTGCTAACTCTGTTCCAGCCTTGTGCTGATTTCTTTGTGTGCATTAAATCACTCAACCATTGTAGCAACTCTTTGAGGTAGGGTTTATTGTTACCTCTGTTTTATAAGTGAAGAAACTGAGGTCTAGAGAAGCTAAGCAAAGCATCTTGTTTGAGGTCACAATCAGCACATGGCCTCGCTGGAATCAGAACTTAACTTTATCTGGTTTCAAAGCCTTTGTTCTTGTTTTTTTTTTTTTTTAACATCTTTATTGGAGTATAATTGCTTTACAATGGTGTGTTAGTTTCCGCTTTATAACAAAGTGAATCAGTTATACATATACATATGTTCCCATATCTCTTCCCTCTTGCGTCTCCCTCCCTCCCACCCTTTGTTCTTAACCATAAGCCACCCAGCCTTGGGGCATACCAGGAGAGTAAGCAAGGAGTTGGGGTGTTGGCCCCAGGGGAGAGGAAGAGGCCCAGTAGTGGTTCTATCTTCTGAGAAACTGCTTGTGAGGACTTATTCCCTTACCTAATGGACGCCTTCTTGTGTTGGAGGAACGATCTGGCCTGTCATAGACAGCAGTTCATGGCCACCACCAAGGGGCTGGACCCTCCCGTTCTAAACACACCAGGCAGAGGGGGCCAGTGTCAGGGATGCTCATGCTGCAGTGTGCCTCAGCACCCCCAGGAAAGCCTTGGGTAGAAACCTCTCAGTGTGGACCAGCCAAAGAAGAGCAAAGGTATCTACGGCATAGGCCATGGCAGCGTGGGAGAAAGCAGAGGGTGCAAGCCGTCCTAGGGACATGCCTCTCAGCCCAGGACCGCCGCAAGGTGCAGATGCCCTGATGAGGCCCATTTGGGTGGTACTCAGAAGCACTTAGAAAGAGAGGCAGTTACAGAGCAGCAGGATCCTACCTGATTGCTGAGCTTGCCAAGCTGGACTGACGTTCCCCAGGGGAAGCTTTGATACGGTTTCTCACTTTGGAACATTTATTTAACTAAATTATCCTGAAACGTTATTTGCTTTGGACACTCCATACTTCAGTCTGATGTGCGCTGAAGAATTCTTTGGCACTTTCAACTTGGCCAGGAAGACGCGGGGCAGGAGCGGGACAGAGAAACGAAACATATGGCTTTAGAAGTTAGATCCACAGAGTTATGGGAAAAATGGCCTGGTGGTACCTCAACTTGGCCAGGTCTTGTGGAGCAGGGGAAAGAGACTTACACACTCTGGAATCAGATGACCTGGGCCCTTTCCCCTGCTTTGCCACTCACTAGCTGTGGGGCCTTAGGCAAGTAACTTCCTGTTTCTGGGTCTGAGTTTCACATTTGTAAGATGGGTATATTACAGATGTTTTAGGGTTATTGTGAGGAGTATATGAGATGATGTGTGTAAGTTGTTCAGAATAGCTCCCTGCACACAGTAACTCCTTCAGTTAGCTCCCATTTCCATGTGTAATAACCACTACATTCGTTGTTACATTTACTATTCTTATTGTTGATCTGTGGACACAGCTGTGGCGTTAGGTTGGGGAATCACCTTGTCCTCTGTCCTGCCTGAGCCTCTCTGAGTTGTCCCCAGAGTCAAAGGTAGCACTCCTCCCCTGAGGAAGGAGGACTGGCCAGAGGAGAGCAGGCTCCGGGGAGCTAAGGTTTTCTTTGAGTCACTTGGCCCTGAAGATGCGAGGGCTTCCCAGGGAGCAGATTGTTCCAGCAGAAGTGATGGTGGTGCTGGGTCCCACACGGGTGCTGGGGGCGTGTGCTGATTGTTAGGCAGTGGAGTCCTGCCTGAGACCCCACCTGCCCGGAACCAGGTGGAGGCTGTCCAGCCCCATGTCTCTGCCTCTCCTCGGACAAACTGTAGCTCCCAGAGGTTCTTCCAAGTCCATCCCCAGATTTCTGAGGGACTGTGGTGGGGAGGCAGGTCTTAGACAAACTCTTGGAGGGATAGTTCTCCAAAACTTGGTTTGGGGAGTTAGGACGGCAAAAGAGCCCAGAGCATGGGCTTCAAAGCCAGGCAGACATGCAGTTAGCTTCTGATTTTGCCATTTATCAACCATGTGATCTGGGTGAGTTACTTTCCTTTCAGAGCCTCAGTTTCCTCAGCTGTAAACAAGAGATAATTTGAAACTGCCTGCCTTTTGGAGAGAATAGTTGTGACAATAGTGCTTGGCACGCAGTGAGTACCAATTAAATGGTACTAAAAATGATAGTCATTTAACAAATACTTACGTGATGCTTACTATGTACCAGGCACTGTTCTAAGTACTTTGCAGATATTATCTTGTTTAATATTCTTATGAGGTAGGTAATATAATTGTCTTTGTTTTCCAGAGGTAGAAACTGAGGCACTGAGAGGTGAAATAACTTGTTCAGGATCCCACAAATAGTCAGTGGATTTAAACTCAGGCAGTTTGGCTCCAAATCAGTCTGTGCAGCCTCATGGTTATAATGATATTCCATAAAGGACAATGACAAAGGGCCTTGAAGGTATAAATATGAACTATAATGAAAAAGCCCCCTCCCCCGAAACAATATGTTGCTAGCACTCACTGTAGTGACGCTCTATTCCTTTAAGGAGAGAATTAATCCGCATTTCTAGTGACCAAATAGATGATCCCGGGCAGACCTAGCTACCCCCTATCCCTAACTCCCCTCTAAGAAGCTCTTTTTCTTAAGTGATTTGGAAAATAGAGGACCATGGGCTTGGTTTGTGCATTTCACTTTGTTTTCAACTTTGCTTGTGGGTTGGATGGATGCAGCCTTAAAGCCTCATCTCCACTCCCCTACACACACACACACACACACACACAGTTAGTTCCTCTGGGTCTGGAACAGTGAGAAAGCCCCAATCTGTAGGACAAAGCCTGAGTTGGTTCCAACGACCAAGTTTCTGCTTTGTTCTTGAGCTAAGTGCCCACCTCTGTGGCCGCACACCTCCCTGTACACACATTACCCTCATCACGGCCCTTTCCAGAGCAGTTGGAAATGATCTGCTTATATGAGAGAAATGAGGTGGAGAATTTCTTGCAAGAAAAGCAATCACATGAGAAAACAACTGCTCTGCTCCTTTCTGGGCCGAGAGGAAGACTGCGGCTATGGAGTCATTGGGTCTCTGGCCTTTCTGGAATGACCCAGAAAGAGTCCCAGCAGGCACTTCTGGTTGGGAAATAGTGTTACATGTTTAGGGAAGGGAGAAGGAAGAAGATCCCTGTAATTAGGATGCCAGGGAAACCTCGGGGAGGGAGCTGACTGTGAGGGAGGCCCCAGAGGCTCAGGCACACTGAGGTTTAAAAAGATTTGGAGATGAGATGAGAGAAAGGGTGATTAAAAAAGAAGAGGAATGTGGGTGAGGAACTGGATCTCCTGTGATATTCTTTGTGAGAGATACGAATAGAAATTAGAATTGTGTTTTAATTAATTTTAGTTGTTGAGCTTGTTTCTTTGAATTCACCACTTAATCAAACAGGGGTACATGGTGGGCCCAGGACTTATTTTGGTTACATGTTTGTTTTTCCCTTATGCTATGAAATTCTTGAGGGCAGGAACTGTGTCTTATCCATCTCCATATTTTTAGCACCTAGGAGCCCAGCACAGAGTAGGTACACTTGCAGTGGGTTGAACTAGGGTGACCAACTTGTCCTGGTTCATCTGGCACCCTCCTGGCACCCACCTTCCCATGTTCTGAAGTTCTGGAAGTCCTGAGTCCCAGGCAAACTGGAATGGTTGACACCCTAGGCTGAATCAGTAAAAACTGAACCCTAATACTGATTCTCTGTCTTGCCCTTGGCTCTCGAGAACTTGAGAGAGTAAGTGGAATGCCCAGTGGAAATTCAGTCCCACCTCTGGTCAGACCCTCCATTAGGGAGTCTCTTGGTGGCTGTATCAGAGGGAATGCTGTCTTCTTCCTGCATGGTTCATTCTCATTGGGTGGTCAGTGTACAGTGAGTCCAGCCTGGCTGCCAGGCCCAGCCTGACGGGTCTCTTTAAGGCCCTTGCTGTGTTTCCCACGAACCCCAGCAGCTGTTGAGCGCTCATCAGTGCTTTCTCAGCTGTGAACTAGAGGTCTACAGAAGTGATTCTTCCACCCTGAAAAGAGCTGGCTCCATCTCAGTGTAGCATAAACAACTTCTTTTTGGTATCAGGGTATTAAGGGAAAAGGATTATTGAAGGTCCACCAATCCCAGAAACTCATAGAATTGTTTTTTATTTTCTCAAACCCACTCCGCTTCTCTTACCTCTGGGCCTTGGAATATGCTACTTCCTTTGCCTGGCTTTTATCCTTTTCTTCACCTGCTGAACTGCTCCTCAACGTGACTCCCTCCAGGCAGCTCTCCCTAACTCCCTCTTCCATGAAGATCAGCCCTCCTACCACGTGCTCCCCAGAATCCTGGGTTTATCAGTTTGTGGCCTGTGCTCTCCCCTGTACTCTGAGTCCCTGAGGACCTGGGCTATGTCAGAGGTGCTCTTCTACGAGCCACATCAGCCAAGCGAGTGGTAAAGGGAGCCCCCAGGACAACTTTGGAACATGTCAGCTCTCAGAAATCTGTTGAATCACCTGCAAATGAGTTTGCCAAAGATGATTATGATTTGAACAGAAGCCTTGGCTGAGCAGGTGCTACAAATGGATCATGGAGATGTGAAAAGAGAATAGCCAGTTTATCAGAGGGAGCTTAGAGTCCAGAAATCTGATTACTAGCAGGTACGAGATTAAAAGCTCCCCTCACATCTATTTTCGGCTGTTCTGCTATTATTCTTTCATTTTCTGGGGATAGAAGAAGCAAGTGATACTTACGGAGTCTCTGCTTGTTACATAAACATAAAAGGTGTTTTTACACTTTTCCTTCTCTAAGGACAAGCTAGAAAGGCGTCACGCAGTTCACCAGCTGCCCAGCCAAGTCCTAGAGGATAGAAAGCTGTCACATAGAAGGTCTTCATGCAGAAAAGAACACTGCAGAAAGAGCCAGAAGCCTGGGTTGTAGACCTGGCTTTGTACCATCCCATCTTATGACCTTGAGTAATTTTGTCTCTTTTGTGTTAATAATATTCATTGTGCGTGCTAGTCAGCTCATATTTTATCTCATTTGTTAAAAAAAAAGAAAATGTCTTGAGAAGTAAATCTACCGCCCCCGCTCCCCCTGTCCCGGCCCCTGCCGATAGATGATGAACTTGTGATAAAGTGACTCTCTAACCAGGATTTGTACCCATTGTTACACAAATAGTATGAGAAGTTGGGTTCAACCCCAAGTCCTTTTGACTCTACAGCTGAGCCCTTAACCATGACACTGTTTCTTTTGGTCTCTTTATCTGTTAAATGAGATCTCTTCTATTTATGTCATTCTCAGATACATGATGACAAACAGGCCATCCATATTTTTAGCCATACTCACAGATGGAAGCCCTGTCAGAAAAGAAAATGCCACACAGGTGTCTTCTGACTTGGATGTTTCATGGAAAAAGTCTTAAGATAGCATCTTTATATCTTCCTGTAAGCACACCAAACGTTTAATTTTTGTACATGTCATTACTCTGCCTGATGGAAACAGGAGTCAGCTGCATATTTCTGACATGTCTTAATGAAGTCACTGGAAAAGGCACTTTGCAAATGAAAAGGCAATGTGTGTGGGGAAATAGAGTGAAATTCTTCAAAGATGATGAAAGGTGACCCCCCTCCCCGAAAAGGACTGGTCTTTTGGATGAAAAAACTACTCCTCTAGTGTGCACTGGGGATTTCCGAGGCTGCATCAGTGCCAGGAGTGTTCTCAGGAACACTCAGGTTTTTGATGGTATTTGAAATACCTGAAAGAGTTACTCTCACTCTCAAAGCCCAGTAGAGTGTGATGATTAAAGCAGGAATGATGGAGTCTGATAGCTGATAGAAAGGGGTTCAGATTCCAGATTCTGTGTGTTGATAGGAATCAGCCCTGTCCTTCTAGGCCAAGGGTAATTAACGTTGCTGCACCCCAAACCCTTTATCATCTGGTGAAGCCCATGAACCTCTTTTCTTTTCTTTCCTTTCTTTCTTTTTGGCTGCACCGCTCGGTTTATGGGATCTCAGTTCCCCGACCAGGGACTGAACCCGGGCCCTCGGCAGTGAGAGCGCGGAGTCCTAACCACTGGACTGCCAGGGAATTCCCCCATGAACTTCTTTTCAAATTTTGATTTTGAAATGATTAAAATAGAAAACATAATATTTCATAGGAAACCAATTATATTGGCTATGAAAATATATAATATAATAAATTTTGATATAGTCATATATATACTTCTTTATTAATCCTTTAAATAATGAGATCTAATGATGGACTTAATAGCTACTAATTTTTATGTGTGATGCATTCTTGAAATATATCGACTGTAAGTGATATAAAGATGCCTGTGCCTTCTATAGGTAAATATGTTACAGTGTTATCAGTTCTTCTGTGGATAGTTACCTATGCTCACAATTGAAAGATATGTTAAGTTTCAGTAAGAAGTTAGTATAAATGGTGATGTAATTATTTTCTCTCATCCAGGTTCATGGGTCCCATGAATTCTATTCATAGGAACATTTGGTCCTCTGTTCCATAGGGGCTAAAAGTCTATAAGATACATTTTCCAGTGAAGATCTCCTTTATGTTCTTCCAGTGGGAGAATGCTTGGGCACTTCACTTGGGAGGTGCAGACAGGGAGAAATGGACTTCTTCATCTAGCCCTGGTGGCAGTGGCATCAGCCAATGACTGAGGAGGTCCATGAGCTCCTGAGGCAGCTGTACTGGCAGCTCAAGGGTTAAGGGCCATGGATCAGAAAAGGGCAGGCTCTCAGGTGGGGCAGTTACTCCCTATAGTTTATTTTTGGGTCACAGTGAGAATCCCCTTTTGCTCCTCCAGCCCTCCCAACAATGTTGTAACTTAATTCTCTGTATTTAATCCCTCCACTTAAAATGTCTAGAGGGGTGTCTGCTTTTATATTGAATTATATATTAAAAAAAAAATCCCAACTCTATCTCTTACCATTTCTGGTCGTCTGGTAAGTTAATGGACCTATCTATGCCTCAACAGCATAATACCTAGCTCAGAGGTTTGTTGTGAAAACCCAATGGTGCACATGGAAAGATCTCTTCCAGTATTAGCTGGGAACCTTTGACCTAATCAGCAGTATATATGTTAGGATGACATTTCAGAGAAAGTGGATTCATTGCCTGTAATTAATATGGAAATCAGATCTGGCTTGAAGTATCCCTTGAACATAATTAAGTAGGATCATGTATTTGTTTATAAGGACAGTTTTAAAAATTAATGAAAAATAACATTAGAAAAAATAATGAAAACTATTATCACTGCTATTGTTCAGTCACCTTTGCTAATCTCAAATGTGGCCCCTTGGGCAGTTAGGCTATAATGTCCATGATCAGCTTAGGCAAACTGAAACTCTTGCAGGGTTATACATAATAATGACTGTAATTTCAAGTCACCTTAGACTTGTGGATGATCTCCTTCTTTCAATTTAAATGAAATAACAAAAATAGCTAACAATATTAAGCATCAAGGGCAAATTGCCTTCATCAAACTCAGAAAAGAGAATATTTTGTCAAACTACTGGAAACATATGAAGTATCTAAACTGAATTATTGGGTAATTCTACAGATTTCCAAAATTTTTTTGTGGGCGAAAGATCTGTCAGAAAGATAGTAAATTCATAGGACTTCCCTGGTCGTCCAGTGGTTAAGACTTCGCTTTCCAATGCAGGGGGTTCGGGTTCGATCCCTGGTCGGGGAGCTAAGATCCCACGTGCCTCGTGCCCAAAAATCCAAAACATAAAACAGAAGCAATATTGTTAACAAATTCATTAAGACTTTAAAAATGGCCTACATCAAAAAAGTCTTCAAAAAAAAAAAAAAGAATGAAAGACAGTAAATTCTTGGTGGCTATAGTGCCCACCATGAACTAAGAAGTGAAGGACGTAAGAGAACCCCCTGGAGAGGTAAAAGTTACAGTTGATGCATGCTGGTCATAGCAGAGATAGGTAGAGACCTGAAGGAGAAACGTTGGTTCTCCATTCAGAAACACTGTCTAGAATGTTTGACTTATTAAAAAGGAGAGAGAAAGGCAGAGGAGAACTGTAAAAAGGTGCATAAGCAGTGTTCACCTGACCAGAGTAGAGGGAGCTTTAAGCAACAAACTTGGAATATTCTGACCTCACTGATAAAACCTTCCCTATGTAATGGAGAAAGGGGGTAGGTACCATGCATCTTGGCTGATGCCAGTCAACATTGGATTCATCCTCATGTGCAAACCCCTTGCTCACCAAGCAACACTATGCTTATGATGTGGCTTCACCAGGTGGATTTGCTTACAGAGACAGAATGGGATGATAAAAGTAACATCAACAACAATAGCTAATATTTTTTTTAGTGCTTTCTATGTGCCAGGAATTGTTCTGTGTGATTTGATATTAAATAATATCTTCACAATAATCTGATGAGGAAGATTTTATTTTATTTTATTTTATTTTTAATTTATGTATTTATTTTTGGCTGTATTGGGTCTTCGTTGCTGCATGCGGGCTTCTTGTTGTGGTGGCTTCTCTTGCTGTGGAGCATGGGCTGTAGGCTCACGGGCTCTGGTAGTTGTGGCATGAGGGCTCGGTAGTTGTGGCTCTCGGGCTCTAGAGCGCAGGTTCAGTAGTTGTGGCACACGGGCTTAGTTGCTCTGCAGCATGTGGAATCTTCCTGGACCAGGGCTCGAACCCATGTCCCCTGCACTGGCAGGTGGATTCTTAACCACTGTGCCACCAGGGAAGTCCAGGAAGATTTTATTAATATTTTATTAATATCTACATTTTACAGGTGATGAAACAAAACTGAAGTCCCACAGCTAGATCCTAGAGTTTATGACAGTTGGGACGATGAAAGGTGTTGCAGTTGTTTGTTTCTTTCATGCACCTGTTTTCAGGTTTTGATCTCAAATTATTTTATTCTTTTTTGTGCTTTAGCGTGTGTGGAAACACTAAATCACCAAATTTAAGTGATGAAAGCTGATTTTGCTTTCTTGAAATACAGATTACATTTCCAGTTGGCTGCTTCAGAAATCCATTTAGTCAGTGGAATTGGTGAGTGGAAGCCCATACAGCCTATATTTTGAAATTCCCTTATCTGTAATTTCAAAAGCAAATCCAACAGGCTTATTTTCGTCTCTAATTAAGGTTTGCTTTTATCCACATCACATGACCTCCTCTAGCCATGTCTTACTTTAGATGATGTCACCTCTTTTGTAGGACAGCCTTCCATTTCGGTAGCCCAGGACCTGGTTTCTGTCACACTGCAGAGGCTTAACTTTGCATCCAGACAGTGTTCTCAACGCAGCCCTATTATGAGAAGAGGCTTAAGCCTAGTGGTTTCAAGGATGGGCAGATCCTTAACAGCAGCTCCTACCTGGTGTCCTGGATTCCTGAAGATGCACATAACTATTAACTGTTCACTCAGGGGCAGGCAGAGCTGGGGAATTTAATGGAGCAAGGATGAGGAACGATGGTAGCCACAACCAAAGCTATTTGCAATAGGCTATTTGTGAAATAGCTAGAAAGCTCAACTTGATTTTCTTGTCCATTTCCAAAGGTTAGAAATGATATTGTTCCAAGGCAATTTTAAGACCTGGTAAGCATGCCACAAACAAGCAAAGGATAATGCCTTGGTTCCACAGTGATAGACCTGTTACAAGTAATGAAACCTGTCCCCAATTCTTCTGAAAAGACTGGAGTGGTTTAACACCCAGACGAGGGAGTGTGACACTGGGATGGGACAAGAGGAGCAAAGGAGATGAGAGAGAAAATACCACGTGCATCCGCTTAAGTGACCTAAAGAATGCGCATTCTGTCTTACCATAGTTGTGGTCCTGTGGTAAAAACCTTTGAATTCCCAACAGAGTTTCTAAGTCCACTTACATTAGAGCAACTTCTATTCAGTAGAATGCCAAAAACCCAGAGACCTTCCATGTTCACAGCTGTAGGATTGTATCCCTGCATAAATGTTTCAAATAATTTACCCACATAGGGCAAGGTGCACACTTCTGAGAATTGGACTCAATTTTCAGATATTCAAGTCTTTTGTCTCTGTCAGCTCTCTGACATGTTTTTAATGTCAGTATGCATTTCATTGGACTGGAAAATTCTCATCTTGTAGCTCAAAGTCAGAGACCAAGAACAAAGCACTGGAATGTTTTCTCTGAGTGGTGCCGTAGCTGCCTAAGTCATTTTGCAGTAGCATATACTCATGTCAGACAAATACAGCAAACCTTTGGAGATTTTCTTGTTTTTCTTTTACTCTTCATTTGTTTGTTTGCTTTTTAGCTAAATGGAACTAACAACAAAGGTTAGCCTGAAAATACCCATTAGCTAAGTCCTTGGAAGCAACGGGCCCCTGGCAAGGAAAGATGCTGGGAAGGGAGAAGTATAGGCCAGTTTTCAATTAAGGAGGCAGTGTGGAGAATGATTAGGGAAAACAAATAAGGTAGCCCATCTGCAATATCTGATTGTCGATAGGGGAGTGACCTCTTTCTGCCAATAAAGGCCAAAGGTGCCTATGTTAGTTATTCAGACTAGCAGCTTAAAGCAACAAGTGTTGATTATCTCACAGCTTTTGTGGGTTAGGAATTCAGGAGCAGTTTAGCTGGGTGCTTCTGGCTTGGTATCTTTCTGATCAAGCTGTTGACGAGGGCTGCAGTCACTGAGACTTGCTGGGGCTGGAGGTTCCTCTTCTAGGCTCATTCATGTGGCTGTTGGACAGAAACTGCCATGGCACCCTGTCTGTCGGGCTCCGCATGGCATGGCTTCCCTCACTAATCTAATCTCCAAAGTGGCACGCCATCACTTCTGCTGTTTTCTTTTTGTGAGAAGCCAGTCCCTAAGTCCAGCCCACACTCAGGAGGAAGGAAGGTAAGCTTTACCTCTTGAAAGCAGCAGTATCAAAACATTTGTGGACGTATTTTTAAGGCCTAGACACTGCCCGTGCTTAAAGTAAACTGCAGAAACATGAGGAGTAAACGCTTAGTAGACTCCAAATGAGGAAAAGGACAGCCAAGCCAGGAGAGGAGAGAAGCTGTCCTGACCGGTGTGGGGAGGGGAGGCTCCGCGTAGGCACAAGGGCCCTCGCGGTGAAAAGAAGAGTCAGAGGGATAGTCAGAGGTCAGATGAGACAGGAAAGATCCTAAAGCAAAAAGAGTTGAGATTAGAAAAGACAGAGGACAGCTGTAATGGAGATTCAGTGTGTAGAGTGGAGGGCAGCAGGTCCCAGGTGAGTCTAAAGCAGCATTAAAGGAGGCCAGCAGGACCAGCAGGATGGCTTGTAGAGGAGCAGGCCTGGCTCACAGGCTGGTGTGAGGAGGGAATGCGTATTCAGGGAGCTGCAGCAGAGAGGAAAGGGCCCTAGAGGCACAGCTTGGCTTGGCTACTTACCTGATCTGAGGCCTGGGGAAATTACTAATTTGCCATTTTTATCAGACAAGTATAATTGAATATTGTTCATTTCAATGGTTGAATTGAATATTTTGCCTCCCTGAACTTTGATTTTTTTCAGTTCTAAGATGCAGATGATAATATGTACCCTGAAGTATTGATAGTGAGATTAGAGATCATGTGTGCCAAAGGCCTAGTCCCATGCCTGGCAGGAAGGGGACACTCAATAAATGGCAGCCGCTTTTGTTATACAGTTAATCTTGGTGGGGAAGATGGCTGAAGAGTAATCACCAGGAAGAACTCAGGACCATTTAGCTTAGAAGACAAAGGACCAGATTCATTCCTGACCATCACTAATTTTCTTAAGCAATTCCCCTCCCCATCTGGGCCTCAGTTTTCCCACCTTTAAAATGAAGACATTGGCCTAGAAAAACTCTTAATGACTCCTTGAACGCAACTGAGAAATTTAATGAAACAAAGCAGGGCGCTACTGGTTTAAGCGGCTTGCTTGCTTGCTTATTTATTTATTTATTTATTTATTTATTTATATTTTGGCTGCATTGGGTCTTCGTTGCTGCGTGTGGGCTTTCTATAGTTGTAGCGAGCAGGGGCTACTCTTCGTTGTGGTGCGTGGGCTTCTCATTGCGGTGGCTCTGCGGCATGTGGGATCTCCCTGGACGAGGGCTCGAACCCGTGTCCCCTGCACTGGCAGGTGGATTCTTAGCCACTGTGCCACCAGGGAAGTCCCAAAGGTATAAGTGGCTTTATTTTCACCAGCAAAGGGGAGTGTCAAACTGATGAAAGAAATATTGGTAATTCTAGCCCCAAACCTGGTTATTAACAGAAATGTCTATGTGTGTGTATGTGTGTGCCTCTATTTGTGTATACATGTGTGTTTTTTTAATTTTATTTAATTTATTTTTTTATACAGCAAGTTCTGATTAGTCATCAATTTTATACACATCAGTGTATACATGTCAATCCCAATCGCCCAATTCATCACACCACCATCACCAGCCCCACCCCCCCATGGCTTTCGCCTCTTGGTGTCCATACGTTTGTTCTCTACATCTGTGTCTCTATTTCTGCCCTGCAAACCGGTTCATCTGTACCATTTTCTAGGTTCCACGTATATGCGTTAAAATACGATATTTGTTTTTCTCTTTCTGACTTACTTCACTCTGTATGACAGTCTCTAGCTGCATCCAAGTCTCTACAAATGACCCAATTTCGTTCCTTTTTATGGCTGAGTAATATTCCATTGTATCTATGTACCACATCTTCTTCATCCATTTGTCTGTTGATGGGTATTTAGGTTGCTTCCGTGACCTGGCTATTGTAAATAGTGCTGCAGTGAACATTGGGGTGCATGTGTCTTTTTGAATTATGGTTTTCTCTGGGTATATGCCAAGTAGTGGGATTGCTGGATCATATGGTAATTCTATTTTTAGGTTTGTAAGGAACCTCCATACTGTTCTCCATAGTGGCTGTATCAATTTACATTCCCAGCAACAGTGCAAAAGGGTTCCCTTATCTCCACACCCTCTCCAGCATTTGTTGTTTGTAGATTTTCTGATGATGCCCATTCTAATTGGTGTGAGGTGATACCTTATTGTAGTTTTGATTTGCACTTCTCTAATAATTAGTGATGTTGAGCATCATTTCATGTGCTTCCTAGCCATCTGTATGTCTTCTTTGGAGAAATGTCCAGGTTTTAGGTCCAGGTATTTAGGTCTTCTGCCCATGTTTTGATTGGGTTGTTTGTTTTTTTTTATAATGAGCTGCATGAGCTGTTTATATATTTTGGAGATTAATCCTTTGTCTGATAATTTGTTTGCAAATATTTTCTCCCATTCTGAGGGTTGTCTTTTTGTCTTATTTATAGTTTCCTTTGCTATACAAAAGCTTTTAAGTTTCATTAGGTCCCATTTGTTTATTTTTGTTTTAATTTCTGTTACTCTAGGAGGTGGATCAAAAAATATCTTGCTGTGATTTATGTCCAAGAGTGTTCTTCCTATGTTTTCCTCTAAGAGTTTTATAGTGCCTGGTCTTATATTTAGGTCTCAAATCCATTTTGAGTTTATTTTTGTGTATGGTGTTAGGGAGTGTTCTAATTTCATTCTTTTACATGTAGCTGTCCAGTTTTCCCAGCAACACTTATTGAAGAGACTGTCCTTCTCCATTGTATATCCTTGCCTCCTTTGTCATAGATTAGTGAACCATAGGTGCATGGGTTTATCTCTGAGCTTCCTGTCTTGTTCCATTGATCTATATTTCTGTTTCTGTGCCAGTACCATATTGTCTTGATTACTGTAGCTTTGTAGTATAGTCTGAAGTCAGGGAGTCTGATTCCTCCAGCTCTGTTTTTTTCATTCAAGACTGCTTTGGCTGTTCGAGGTCTTTTGTGTCTCCATACAAATTTTAAGATTTTTTGTTCTCATTCTGTAAAAAATGCCTTTGGTAATTTGATAGGGGTTACATTGAATCTGTAGATTGCTTTGGGTAGTATAGTCATTTTCACAATATTGATTCTACCAATCCAAGAACATGGTATATCTCCATCTGTTGGTATCATCTTTAATTTCTTTCATCAGTGTCTTATAATTTTCTGCATACAGGTCTTTTGTCTCCCTAGGTAGGTTTATTCCTAGGTATTTTATTCTTTTTGTTGCAGTGGTAAATGGGAGTGTTTCCTTAATTTCTCTTTCAGATTTACTGTCATTAGTGTATAGGAATGCAAGAGATTTCTGTGCATTAATTTTGTATCCTGCAGCTTTACCAAATTCATTGATTAGCTCTAGTAGTTTTCTGGTGGCATCTTTAGGATTCTCTATGTATAGTATCATGTCATCTGCAAACAGTGACAGTTTTACTTCTTCTTTTCCGATTTGGATTCCTTTTATTTCTTTTTCTTCTCTGATTGCCATGGCTAGGACTTCCAAAACTATGTTGAGTAATACTGGTGAGAGTGGACATCCTTGTGTTGTTCCTGATCTTAGAGGAAATGGTTTCAGTTTTTCACCATTGAGAATGATGTTTGCTGTGGGTTTGTCGTATATGGCCTTTATTATGTTGAGGTAGGTTCCCTCTATGCCTACTTTCTGGAGAGTTTTTATCATAAATCGGTGTTGAACTTTGTCAAAAGCTTTTTCTGCATCTGTTGAGGTGATCATATGGTTTTTCTTCTTCAATTTGTTAATATGGTGTATCACATTGATTGATTTGCATATGTTGAGTAATCCTTGCATCTCTGGGATAAAACCCACTTGATCATGGTGTGTGATCCTTTTAATGTGTTGTTGGATTCTGTTTGCTAGTATTTTGTTGAGGATTTTTGCATCTATATTCATCAGTGATATTGGTCTGTAATTTTCTTTTTTTGTAGTATCTTTGTCTGGTTTTGGTATCAGGGTGATGGTGGCCTCATAGAATGAGTTTGGGAGTGTTCCTTCCTTTGCAATTTTTTGGAAGAGTTTGAGAAGGATGGGTGTTAGCTCTTCTCTAAATGTTTGATAGAATTCACCTGTGAAGCCATCTGGTCCTGGACTTTTGTTTGTTGGAAGGTTTTTAATCACAGCTTCAATTTCATTACTTGTGATTGGTCTGTTCCTATTTTCTATTTCTTCCTGATTCAGTCTTGGAAGGTTATACCTTTCTAAGAATTTGTCCATTTCTTCCAGGTTGTCCATTTTATTGGCATAAAGTTGCTTGTAGTGGTCTCTTAGGATGCTTTGTATTTCTGCCGTGTCTGTTGTAACTTCTCCTTTTTCATTTCTGATTTTATTGATTTGAGTCCTCTCCCTCTTTTTCTTGATGAGCCTGGCTAATGGTTTATCAATTTTGTTTATCTTCTCAAAGAACCAGCTTTTAGTTTTATTGATCTTTGCTAATGTTTTCTTTGTTTCTATTTCATTTATTCCTGCTCTGATCTTTATGATTTCTTTCCTTCTGCTAACTTTGGGTTTTGTTTGTTCTTCTTTCTCTAGTTCCTTTAGGTATAACGTTAGATTGTTTATTTGAGATTTTTCTTGTTTCTTGAGGTACGCGTCTATAGCTATAAACTTCCCTCTTAGAACTGCTTTTGCTGCATCCCATAGGTTTTGGATAGTCGTGTTTTCATTGTCATTTGTCTCTAGGTATTTTTTTTTTTTTAACATAGTAAGGCTTTTTTTTTTTTTAATTTTTATTTATTTATTTATGGCTGTGTTGGGTCTTCGTTTCTGTGCGAGGGCTTTCTCCAGCTGTGGCAAGTGGGGGCCACTCTTCATTGCGGTGCACGGGCCTCTCACTATCGCGGCCTCTCCTGTTGCGGAGCACAGGCTCCAGCCGCGCAGGCTCAGTAACTGTGGCACACGGGCCCAGTTGCTCCGCGGCACGCGGGATCCTCCCAGACCAGGGCTCGAACATGTGTCCCCTGCACTGGCAGGTAGACTCCCAACCACTGCCCCACCAGGGAAGCCCTCTAGGTATTTTTTGATTTCCTCTTTGATTTCTTCAGTGATCTCTTGGTTATTTAGTAACGTATTGTTAACCTCCGTGTGTTTTACCTTTTTTCCCTGTAATTGATTTCTAATCTCATAGCGCTGTGATCAGAAAAGATGCTTGATATGATTTCAATTTTCTTAAAATTACTGAGGCTTGATTTGTGACCCAAGATGTGATCTATCCTGGAGAATGTTCTGTGCACACTTGAGAAGAAAGTGTAATCTGCTGTTTTTGGATGGAATGTCCTATAAATATCAATTAAATATATCTGGTCTAGTATGCCATTTAAAGCTTGTGTTTCCTTATTAATTTTCTGTTTGGATGATCTGTCCATTGGTGTAAGTGAGGTGTTAAAGTCCCCCACTATTATTGTGTTACTGTCGATTTCCTCTTTTATAGCTGTTAGCAGTTGCCTTATGTATTGAGGTGCTCCTATGTTGGGTGCATATATATTTATAATTGTTATATCTTCTTCTTGGATTGATCCCTTGATCCTTATGTAGTGTCCTTCCTGTCTCTTGTAACATTCTTTATTTTAAAGTCTATTTTATCTGATATGAGTATTGCTACTCCAGCTTTCTTTTGATTTCCATTTGCATGGAATATCTCTTTCCATCCCCTCACTTTCAGTCTGTATGTGTCCCTGGGTCTGAAGTGGGTCTCTTGTAGACACTATATTTATATGGGTCTTGTTTTTGTATCCATTCAGCAAGCCTGTGTCTTTTGGTTGGAGCATTTAATCCATTCACGTTTAAGGTAATTATCGATATGTATGTTCCTATTATCATTTTCTTAATTGTTTTGGGTTTGTTTTTGTAGGTTCTTTTCTTCTCTTGTGTTTCCCACTTAGAGAAGTTCCTTTAGCATTTGTTGTAGAGCTGGTCTGGTGGTGCTGAATTCTCTTAGCTTGTGCTTGTCTGTAGAGCTTTTGATTTCTCCATCGAATCTCAATGAGATCCTTGCCGGGTAGAGTTATCTTGGTTGTAGGTTCTTCCTGTTCATCACTTTAAGTATATCATGCCACTCCCTTTTGGCTTGTAGAGTTTCTGCTGAGAAATCAGCTGTTAACCTTATGGGAGTTCCCTTGTATGTTATTTGTCATTTTTCCCTTGCTGCTTTCAATAATTTTTCTTTGTCTTTAATTTTTGCCAATTTGATTACTATGTGTCTCGGTGTGTTTCTGCTTGGGTTTATCCTGTATAGGACTCTCTGCGCTTCCTGGACTTGGGTGGCTATTTCCTTTCCCATGTTAGGGAAGTTTTCGACTATAATCTCTTCAAATATTTTCTCGGATCCTTCCTCTTTCTCTTCTCGTTCTGGGACCCCTATAATGTGAATGTTGTTGCGTTTAATCTTGTCCCAGAGGTCTCTTAGGCTGTCTACATTTCTTTTCATTCTTTTTTCTTTATTCTGTTCCACAGCAGTGAATTTTACCATTCTGTCTTCCAGGTCACTTATCTGTTCTTCTGCCTCAGTTATTCTGCTATTGATTCCTTCTAGTGTAGTTTTCATTTCAGTTATTGTATTGTTCATCTCTGTTTGTTCTTTAATTCTTCTATATCTTTGTTAAACATTTCTTGCATCTTCTCGATCTTTGCCTCCATTCTTTTTTCGAAGTCCTGGATCATCTTCACTATCATTATTCTGAATTCTCTTTCTGGAAGATTGCCTATCTCCATTTCATTTAGTTTTTTTTCCTGGGTTTTATCTTGTTCCTTCATCTGGTACATAGCCCTCTGCCTTTTCATCTTGTCTATCTTTCTGTGAATGTGGTTTTTGTTCCACAGGCTGCAGGATTTTAATTCTTCTTGCTTCTGCTGTCTGCCCTCTGGTGGATGAGGCTATACAAGAGGCTTTTGGAAGTTTCCTGATGGGAGGGACTGGTGGTGGGTAGAGCTGGCTGTTGCTCTTGTGGGCACAGATCAGTAAAACTTTAATCTGCTTGTCTGCTAATGGGTGGGGCTGGGTTCCCTCCTTGTTGGTTGTTTGGCCTGAGGCGACCCAACACTGGAGCCTACCTGGGCTCTTTGGCGGGGCTAATTGCGGACTCTGGGAGGGTCACTCCAGGGAGTACTTCCCAGAACTTCTGCTGCCAGTGTCCTTGTCCTCACGGTGAGGCACAGCCACCCCCCGCCTCTGCAGGAGACCCTCCAACACTAGCAGGTAGGTCTGGTTCAGTCTCACATGGGGTCACTGCTCCTTCCCCTGTGTCTTGATGCGCACACTACTTTGTGTGTGCCTTCCAAGAGTGGAGTCTCTTTTTCCCCCAGTCCTGTCGAAGTCCTGCAATCAAGTCCTGCTAGCCTCAAAATCTGATTCTCTAGGAATTCCTCCTCCCATTGCCGGACCCCCAGTTTCAGGAGGCTGACATGGGGCTCAGAACCTTCACTCCGGTGGATGGACTTCTGTGGTTTAAGTGTTCTCCAGTTTGTGAGTCACCCACCCAGCAGTTACGGGATTTGATTTTATTGTGATTGCACCCCTCCTACTGTCTCATTGCAGCTTCTCCTTTGTTTTTGCATGTGGGGTATCTTTTTTGGTGAGTTCTAGTGTTTTCCTGTTGATGATTGTTCAGCAGTCAGTTGTGATTCCGGTGTTCTCGAAAAAGGGAGTGAAAGCATGTCCTTCTACTCTGCCATCTTGAACCAATCTCTATATGTGTGCTTTTGAGTGTCTGTGTTTACCTGCATGTGTCTGTGGGTGTAGGAGGGGGAGAAGCAAAGGCAACAGTAAGAAAGGGGCCACCACCGATAATTACTGTGCTTCTGCTCAGTGCCAGAGCAGTGGGCTAGGGATTCAGCAGTGACAGATGGGGTGTTTGCCTTGTGGAACTGTTGGCTTGGTGGTCCTGGCCACTGCTTTATTCTGCACTCATTTTCTCAGTCTGGGAAATGGAGTTTCCAGAGCCTTGGAAATAACTTCATGCCCATATTATAAATGTTAGTTATGTAGTCGGGAGCTCCAGGCACCAGGGGAGGTCAGTGTTTATTTTTCCTCTTCTGGGAGTCTAGTAGGGAGGCCACATCAGTTGCTTGGACTAGAGGCTGCAGTGATTCATGTGGCATAGGAGCGTAGGGCAGGGAGCCCTGAGCTTGCTTGTTGCAGTTAACATTTTATGGCTCCTCCAACCCCTGCCCCTCACTCAGAAGGCAACACTTGGCTCCAAGCCAAACTTTCCAATTATGCCATCAATAAACTTAGTGACATTGGCAAGAAAAGCAAAGGAAGAGAGTGTTTGCTTTGCCTCAGGTCTGATTTCCACCCACATGCCCTATCTGTCCTGTTGGTAGCTTCCTCAGGGAGCATTTGAGAAAAACTAGGAAATAATTATTTAATGGTCATGTTGGAGATTGTTGATTTATAGAGCCAACATATGTTCCCATATGTACTTTTTTTATTGAAAGATTATACCTCATCAACTCATTTCCTTGTCAACCAGGAGGTGCTGAAGGGCACCTCAATCCATAAATGAAAGGGACAAAGTTAAATTCACCAAAGAAATGGACGAAGCTGGGCCTGGAACCGGACGCCCAGGACAGTGGCTACCTCTAGTGTGAAGGAGAACATTCTGGCTGCACTGGAGCTTGCTTCTCTTGAAGATGTCCTCCTGATGTTTATATATGTTTGTGTGGTTTTTGTCTGTGGTGTATCTTATATCCTTATTTCCCTGAGGCTGGGATTGCCTATGATATGGTACCCGTGGGGCTTAAGAAATGCAGGAGATCTCTGAATGAATGGACATGTTCGAGTTTGGGCATATTAGGATCAGGGCTTGTTATGAACTCCTGGTGATGAGTTCACTCTGTGTAGGGTCTCCCTTATCTCTTCCTGAAGCAGCCACCATGTAAGTGGTGACCCATAGAGAATCAGCAGAAAAGAGGAAGGGAAGAATGACCTGTTCCCCACCCCCACCTCTTGGCCACAGGATCCTGAGGGAAGCAGTCCTAACTGTTGGCAGAAGGGGCATCCAGCAGTCGGCCACCCCTCTTCCAACTGTTCTGGACTTCTCTATTAAAGAACATTCCATTCAGCCAGCATATGTCATGTTCTGAGATAGAAATGGTCGCTAACACCAAGAGTGGGTGGTCAGGGCTTCCCTGGTGGCGCAGTGGTTGGGAGTCTGCCTGCCGATGCGGGGGACACAGGTTCGAGCCCTGGTCTGGGAGGACCCCATATGCCGCGGAGCGACTAAGCCCGTGAGCCACAAATACTGAGCCTGCGCGTCTGGAGCCTTTGCTCCGCAACAAGAGAGGCCGCGATAGTGAGAGACCCGCGCACAGCGATGAAGAGTGGCCCCCGCTTGCCGCAACTAGAGAAGGCCCTCACGCAGAAACGAAGACCCAACACAGCCATAAATAAATAACATAAAAATTAAAAAAAATTAAAAAAAAAAAAAGAGTGGGTGGTCGTTGAGCTTGAATTGAAACCTTTTGGGTGACTGCAAAGGACAAACACAGCAGCCCCGTGCTCCATGCTGGTGTGTCATATATGAGATGTGTCTGTGGAGCATGGGAGCTTAATGTCCACTGGCCATCGGTCTCATGTCGGCATGGCTGCTAGATTGCTAGGTGAACTGGCTAAGACTCTCTCTTCCTGAGGGGCTGAGGAGACTCTTGGAGAGAACTCATCCTGAAGGCAAAAGGAACCAGGCAGGGCAAACTTGAGAAGTGAAGGGCTTTTTCCTTCATGAATGACTAAGTTCTGTGGTGAGTGGGGAACCAGAGATGAGTCTAAAAAGGAGGTGACCAAGGAACATTGTTCGTGGACCCCTGTGAGAGCATATGAAGCCCTGCTGACTTCATAACCCCTGTGCCATTTTGAGTACCGCAGGAAACACTCAGAGAGCAACATCCACTTAGAAATGGCAGCCGGGTCTATGCAAGGCATTGGGGCCCTCAGGCCACAGCTATGTCTAGCTACGTGGCACTGCCCAGGGGTCATAGTGGTATCCAGGGGAAATAGAAGTGGAGCTCACGGGGTGGTTCTTGACCCAAATCAGAGGGCTGTGTGGTCCTGATGATGACATGTGACTCTCCTATGTTTTTAAACGAAGTGAGCATCTTGCTAACATTTGTAATATCGTTGAATTCTGGTCTTTCTCTCTCTTTCTTCTTCTAGTTTTATTGAGATATAATTGACATACAGTGCTGTATAAATCTCAGGTGTACAGCATAATGTTTGACTTACATACGTCATGAAATGATTACCAAATTGGGCCATCAGATTTATTATACTGTTTTTCCTTAAAGACTTCAGTTTACCAAAAACTGCGCTTTAATACCTGTGCCTGCTGTGGCCCTGCCATTCTTGTGACCTCATTTTTTTTTTTTTAAAACACATAGCTGCATTTCCAGCAACCCCTTTGGACTAAAGAGCCTAGATACATCCATGTTGGGATCTCTATGTGACAGCATCGAGCTTGTCATCTGAAGGCAGCAGGAAGTCTGACAGACACTAAACATTTTTTAGAAGCTAGAAATTCTACCATTTGCGGAGTTGAAGACAGTTTGAACATTTCTGGATGAATGCTGCCATTCGTTTTTGGAATTGAACCTCTTAACTTTCTTGGAGGACTGTCTCTTTGGTGAGACCCTTTCAGTCATGCAGATGTAGGGCAATAGTAATCTCTCCTTTTCCTTGGGGAAGCCCCACATGCAGCAGAGAGCCAAGTGGAAGTGCTGCAGACTGAGATGGGAAGTGTTTTGTTCTGAGAAGGCAGCTGACAGTGTGTTTTGTCCCTGAAGAGGTAAGAGACTTATTTTAAATGTTTCATTTTGCTTTGCTCTCATCTCCGGATTTGGCCTGCCCATGCGTGTTCTTAGAAAACACAGTCCTCTTATTTCAGCATCTGCTCACAGAAGAAGGGCAGCTCGAGCCAGACAAGGGGCGGGGGCACAGGTGTCAACTCATCTCCTTCTGGTGAGGAGGGATGGAGAAGAGGACTGGGATGAGGCTTGGACAGGGCAGATGGGACCCTTGGTACATCTCATGCTGTTATTTCATCTAGTAAAAGGCCACATGTTGCTGAGTATACCTATTAGGACTATTACGGCCCTTTTTTCCAGGGTACGGTTGTGGGTTTCCTCCTGAGGAAACTGAGGTTTCCACTGTCAACCTGAGAAGTTAATTCTAGAGCAGGAAAGACACTGGTGTTAGATGGGAGTGTGGAAGGACTTCCTTAATTTGGAGTCAGGAGGGAAGAGAGTGTTGGGGAGGCTATGGGTATGAAGATGCTTGGCGCTTCCTGCTGAAGGCAGTGAGTTGGGCCCTGCCATCTGGGACAGACTAGGAGATAGGCCAGGACTGGCCGCCATAGGCATCCTGAGTGAGAGAGAGAGCCCGTGGGCCTTTCGAATGGCCAGCTCAAGGAGAGCATAGTTACCTTTCAGGAAGAAGTTATACTTCTTTGAACCTATGCTGTCTTGTTAACATCTCAGCTGTGCTCTGGGTAATTAGAAAGCACAGGGCTCTCCCGCTGAAGTTGGGATGGTGTGGTGATCACTGGCAGAGACCAGGGGGAAGAGGCAGCTATGTCTGGCCAGACCAGCAGGTTTCAGAGGAAGAGCTTGGAGAAATTGCTGGGGATTTGCTAGAGGGACTTACATTAAGTGGGGCTTATGTTGTAATAATTTGAGTTTTTTAAAAAAAAGGTAACTTTGTTTTATAGTCAGGGGCCAGTGAGAATGTAAACTTGGTGGTTTCTATGGGGATTCCCACAAATATCAACAATACATTGTTTCTCTTCATAAAAATTAAAATCACATTAGTGTGAGGGATTCATGCCAGGGCCCCGAATGGAAAACACAGGGAGTACTCTGGACTGGAAAGACAAAGACTGAGAAGTGTTAGGTGTGCTGGGTCTAACCTAGGCAAGGCAGAAGAGGGGAGACAAATTTGTTCTGTAGATGTACACATTCTGGAGTGTCGTGGGGCTGCCTCTCTGCTTCTCTGCTTTACCGCAAACCATCGTTAGTGGGGTCGGACAGCGACAGTGCTGGCCACCAGGTTTGTGAAAGAGAACCCAACAGTATGGCATTATTCAAGATGGGATTTTGTGGAAAAATGTAAGAGCTGGAAGGTGTGACTGTAAGAACAAGTTCAGAAACACTTTGCGTTTTCAGAGACTAAAATGTGAGGAACGAGCAAGAAAATAGAAATAATGCGTTTCTAAATTTAATCACTGAACTGAGAGCATTGATGTCTGATTCTTGTCTGAGATGAGAATCCAATTCTCTGTGACCTGGAGGAGAGCTCAGCCCTCTCTGGACCTCAGTTTCCACCCAGCGGAATAAGAGGTCAGGCTTAGCTTGCATCTGATCCTCTCCAGCTGTGATGCTCTAGCCCTCCACGGTGGGACCACCACTTGATGGAAATATTGGTCTATCACAAATTGAGATGCTTAGAGCGCTACCCTTGGCTACACACACACTGATGGCTTGAGTAGAGGAGGACTGGCTTTCAGGTGCCCGAGTGTGACAGAGTGAAAAGGCCTTCATTACTCAGGCAGCCTGGATGGATGCCTGATGGCCCTTTGTCTCCCTGCAGCGCCCCCTGGTGTTTCTGGGCTTTGTATTCTACTTAGGCATCCTCCCAGGTCACTTGCAGGAAGCCAGGAACCTATTATACAATGCTGGGAACTCATTTTGAGGGTGTCAGGATTGCTGGGTCATTTCCCTCTGCTCAACTTCGCATACCAAATAACAGTACTCAAATGCTGCTTATTCCCAAAAGAAAACAGGAAAGGGGCATAAGTCAGCAGTGCTGTCATTTCTGCGTGATTCCGAATCCAAAGCAGGGACAGGACCAACAGGAAAGCACACAAAACATGGGAGGAACAGAACTTCCTCTAGAAACGGAGCTGTTTTATCATCAGCTTTAAATTAAAAGCATGTTCTGGGCAGCTCTTGGCCCTCGGCTGCAGGTGTAATATCACATTCTAGTTTACAAGTAGCTGATGTGTGGTTCTGGGTATAACAGTTATCTGTAATTGAAATCATTATGAAACAAATTCCCCCTGCACTGACTGAGACAGTAATCAGCGTCAGGAATGCTGTGTATACAGCATTCAGGACCCATAAATATGCAAGATTAATTTGCTGAACTTCATTCAGGCTTCCAGCAGTGCCGTCACCTGGGACCAGACAAGCAGCAAATTAATTCTGAACCTCTGCTAGTTTTAAAACATCAAGAGCAGCCTCCTTTGTGTAGGTGTCTTCTGCAGTGCTTCTCTGCCTTTGCAGATACTTTCTGGAAAAATCAAACAGCTAGAATGCAAAATGCTGTTTGGCCACAGAAGGTACCCCGGTGCCCCACCTGGTTCCCGTGACCTCTTCCTTCCTTCCCATCTCAGTGACCCTCATTTCATCCTCAGGTCCCTAAAACTACAAACAGAAAAAGAGAAAATCCTGACTTTGGTCAGCACACTGGAAAATCTCTTAGACATCAAATCGAGGAAGAAGAAATGCCTAATGGCAAAGCATTAGGATTTGAGTCAGAAAGTAGATCTAGTTCCGGCTCTGACACTAACTGCCATGTCTCCTTGGACAAATTGCTGTCCTTCTTTAGGTCTTAGTTCTGCATTTAAAAAAAAGAACTTTGAATTGCTAAAATTTCTTCTAGTTTCTTGATACTTTGATTTCACAAGGAAGGCTGACTAGATACTTTTAGGTTTCACTTTCTTCTCTGTGAAATCCAGTTTGTTACTTTCCTTCAACAGTGTTCTGGGTAATAAAAATATTGTTGATGTCTCTCTCCCTTTTTACCTACTCTCTGTTCTCTTTAGCCTTGCACCTCATACTTCTTTTATTCCTTAACTATTATTTTTAGTTTTGGGTGGAGGTAGCCATCAGTGTACTTGTTCAGTCCACTATGTTTATCTTGAAGTTTCCATGACACTTCATCTTCCAAATAAGGTGGTACTTTTATAATCTAATTATTACAGAGGAGGAAACAGAGGTCCAGAGAGGTTAAGAAAATTGCCCAAAGCTGCAGAGTTAGTGACAGCAGAGATTTAAACCCAAGGCTGCCTTTTGACAAAACCCATGCTCTTAGCTACAAGGCTGTCCTGAAGTCATGGGTTCTTTTGCAGATGTGTTGGGCCTGTTCTTGGTGCACTGACAATGCCAGGATTCTGAGCTGTGAAACTGAGGAAAGACCATGGACCATGGGAAAGAGTCCAAAGCAAAGGATACTCTGACAGGAGAGGGCCTGTCCGCCAGCTTCTCCCTTTGCACATCACCACATGTACAGAAAGAAATGTGCCTTTTGTCATCATTTTGATTTCTGTGTATAAAACACATGCTCGTCTGGCCCTCTCTGCAGTGGTGGCTGGAATCAGAGTGAGGAAGATAATGTAACATTAGATTTCAAGCATGTTCTTCTTTATTATTCTTTTTTTTTAATTGAAATTTTTGCTGTATATAGATTATATGCAGTTGTACATAATAATACAGGGAGATCCCATGTACCTTTCGCTCAGTTTCCCCTGATGGTAACATCTTATACTTTAAAATTTTTTTAAGTTCCTAAATATTACATTAATACATTTTGTTGTAATAGGTTCAAGTAATACTGAAGTATACAGAACAAAGCATGAAGTTCTGTTTCAAACCTTGTTCTCTTGGACTCTCTCCTCATCTGGGCCCTACTCTGGTTTGTGTACCTCCTTCTTCTCCTGTACCTCTTCCTTATCTTGTTATAATGGTCAGGGTCATCCTGGGGCAAAATAGAATTTTGGGATTTCTGGCTGACTCATCATCTTTTTGATGGTGTGTATGGATGACGTCAGCAACTCTTGATCTCATCTGGTCCTCTAATTGTCTGACATCCTCTGAATTCCTTGTTTCCATGCTTCATTACATACCCAGTCAAAAAGAAATAGTACATATAATACAATATAGACATTTAATATCTCTTCTATATTTGGTATTAAGTATTATGCTTATGTACTAAGTATTCTATACTAAGTAGAATACCTTGATTTTATTTATCTTATTTAACACACCATCAGGCACTGTTCTAAGCATTTTATAAATATTGATTCATTTAATCCTTATAGTAACTCTGTGAGGAAGGCACCATTATTATTTTCATTTTATAGGTGAGGTAGAGAGGTTGTGCAAGATCACACAGCTAGTAAATGATGGGGACAGGATTCACACCCATCAATCTGGTTCCAGAGTCTGAGCTCTTAACCACTTATGCAGCTAACTCATGGATAGTTGGGTAGTTCACCTCTTTTTTTTTCCTTTCCTAATATTTACATGTTCCCCCTACATTATCTCCTTTCTTGTAGGCTATAAATGTGTTGTGTAATATTAGACACCTTAAAAGACACCCCCCCCATACACTAGCCTTTGTTTCTGTGGCCTTGTCTTAAGTCACCACCCCATCTCTCTTTCCTGTGTTTGTTTCCAGCAAACCTTGAAAGACTCTTCTATAACTGCTGTCTCCACTTCATCATCTAATTCACTCTTGGACCCACTGCAGTCAGAGCTTCTCTCTTAATCACTCTATGGAAGCTGTTCCCATATCATCAAAACAGTCATTTCCTCTTATATGTTGATGTGATTAGTTATATTAATACATTTCCTAATATGGAATCATTCTGGCACTGACATCAGTTTTCACTTTTTAAACTCAGTGCTGGATTTGGTTTGCTAATATTCTATTTATAACTTTGATTAGTATCAGATGGATGGACTATTTCCTTAAAACTCAGGGAACATAGGAAGTTCTTTCCAGTCCATTTAATTTCCTTGTTAATTTATAGAGGTCGGTTTTCTTGTAGAAAATAGTTTTACTATCTGTGTCATTCATGTCTCTCCCCATGGGATGTCTTTTATTTACCAATTAAAAGAGAAATAAATGTGCTTTCTAATTATCACTGAATAGTCACATAAGGCAAACCTTTACACTGGAGCATGATTTTAAAAAGCTAGAATAATCTGTTTGGCTTTTACACAAGGTTCTATTTTGAGTCCCCAGAAAATGCAGATTGGTAGAAAGAACATTCTCTGTTGAGAAAAGCCAAAGAGTGATAATGATGATGATGGTGGCAAAAAGTTTTTTATTTTTAAAAGAGAGAGAACAGTTATCATATTTTCAGGACTTAAACTATGCTAGTCACTTGACTGATGGAATGTGTCATTTACTAGGATGGAAAGTCTACGAGGGCAGGACTGTGAGTATTGTGGTGATTATTTTGCATTCACAGCTCTATGATGTGGCTGCTACTATTATCTCCAAATTGCAGATGAGGAAACTGAGGCTCAGAGAGGTGGAGTAACTTTCCCAGGTTCATCCAGAGATACTAGAATGGATTGTTGGTTTTTCCTAATAAAGTCGAAGCATAGTGTTAATAGGTACCGTCAGGCCCCTTTATCCCCTGCACTCCTTAAGTCCCCACTAACCCTGCCAGGCAGAGTGACCAGCAATTTGTGTGAACCATTCCCATCCCACGTTTTTGCACATGGATGCTGCTTCCTGTCTCTATGCAATGCCTTGAACTCTGATCACCTGGCTCACTTCCACTTGCCCTTTGAGGTTTATCCAAGTATTCTCTCTTCCTTCTACCATTCACTGCACCCCCCTGCCCCACCCTGAGCTCATTTCTCTTGTGGTCGTGGCACATTAGAGATCCTCCAGATCCTTATCTGTCTCCTGCATGAGACAGGAGACTCTGTTGTTCCCCACTGGGGCCAGTGGCCTCTGGGACCTCTCAGAATGTGTTTGTCAGATAAATGAAGGATGAGAGTCTCCAGATGGTTCTGTCTCCAATCTGAGCCCAGTCCTTCACGGGGCTGTGGTTGGTGACCTCTAACCACCCCCCACCCCCCAGCCTGGCAAGGTTGGCTTCTGGGTTCTTAGACCCACAGCCTCTCACCCTCTGACCATTTTCTGCCTCTCCAGGGAACCACCCCTTACTCCAGAGAGCATCACACGTTCCTCACAAGAAAATACATTTAGTTCACTTATTGAAGGTTAAGAAGTCATAAAACTCATTGAGCAGGAGGCTGAGAACAGCTTTAACAAAATCAAGCTGAGGTCAGAACCACTGAAATATGGGAATATGGGGGACTACAGCCCTGGAAAATGACATGAATATCTGAAAATCCCTTCTCTGTATTTTCTTAAAGAGAGGCCACTTCCAAATAATCTTTTTTTTTTTTCTCTCTCACTGTGATAAACACTGTGGCATTCAACTTGATCAAAATAATCTAGCTCATCAGTATTTCCAGGGGCTATGTAACTGATCAGGAGATTTTCTTCTTTTGGAAACATTTCTTTCTGTGGAGAAATAAATGGAAAGAAATCCAGAAAAATATATCCTACTGTTAGCTCCAGAGATATACAATTTCTAAGAAGGTTGTTATCTATCCTATAGCAAGAACAGAAAAGAAAAAAACTCATTTGTATATAAAAATAAGATAGAGCTTGTGGTTCTCTCTGCCGTATGCAAATCCTATAGGGTCTTGCTATTAATCTGCTATTAAATCCCAGTTCTTTTCCTGAGATTGAACCAGCAGGTCAAAATGACAGATGCTGCAGTTGCCAATGCAACAGATCATTGTTTTCTGAAAACAAGTGTGTTCATGTGAGAGGGACCAGGGCTTGTTCCCCAGCCTGCCTCTTTGTGTAATTCAGGAGCATGTCAATAAGGCTCCTGATTGAATTCTCAACACTGAGCACTGAGCCTGGAATCTAGTCAGAGTTCAATAATATATGTTGAGTGAGTGAATAACTAAGTGACTGTATTCACTCCTCCCAAAATTCACACTGTGACTGACCCTTATATATATTTCATGTACATAATTCTTCCAGGGTACTACCCATTCTTTAAGCTGCAGTGCCACCATCTCCGTGACATACAGGAATTGTGTGAGCACAGAGGATGGAGGATCTGACTCTGCCTTGGGTTATCAGAAATGCTTCATGGAGGAAGTGCTGTTTGAGTTGCATCTGGGTGGATTAAGAGGTAGAGAAGAGAGAGAAGGCTCTCTAGGAGGAAGGAGGGGAACTGTTACAGGTGAAGAGGGTCAGGGGAGGGGAAAGGCATACTCTTGTTGGCTTCTTCCCAGAGTCCAGGAGATCAGAACCTTGCGGGTCAGTGACTCATCTCCCTTGCAGGCCTTTGAGAGTAGAAGGGTCTCTCTGCTCCTACATGCCAGGATCCTAGGGCATCAGAGCCTCTGATCTGAGAATCTCCCCCACCCTGAGAGCCAGGAGCAACCATCAGGCCTCTGCCCTAATCTGCCTGGTGGTCCCAGCCAGACCTGTATTCCGCAAGAGCTATGAGTGGTGCTTGGTGTGCCCTCAGAGAGCTGTGATGCGAGTATGCGAACTGCCTTCTACTGTCCCTTCATCATTCCTCAGGACCCCTCCTCTAGAGGCGCCCACACAGTACACAGTATAGGCCCTGGCACATTGCAGGGCTCAGTAATTATTTCTGAGATGAATGAATACTAGAATCTTGGAGGTGGAATCATTACCACATTCCCCATCTAAAATAATCCTGGATTATTTCTTAATTCACTGGACTCTTAGTGGAGGGGTGATTTGGAACATTTGCATCCCCACTAAATATTCAGACAGTGAGTGCCCAGTCTGTTCTTCTCATTTTCCTCTGAGTAGTTAAACCTGTCCTGCATGAGGGTTTAGCCTTTTGTCCAAGCTGCCACCAGACACTCAATAGAGTGGCGTGCTCTGCAGTTGGATCTCATTAGGATAAAGAGAGTTGGTCTGATCCTGGGGATGTAGGAGACAGATGAATCACAAGGTTGTTAGGTGCACAGGAATTGTAATCAACTGAGAAGAAAGAGCAAGCAGCATGGTCATAAACAAGAGTGTCCTATCCAACATGTTGTAGATAGGCAGTCACTCCCAAGAACATGAGGGCAAGCACCATTTTGAAACTCCTGCCAGGTGTGTTGTAGTAAAGGGAAATTTGAATGAGCTGATGTTCGGAGGCATATCCCTTCCTTTCCAATCACAAGGCTCTGGTGCTAATTACAATTTTATCAATATAACTGATACACTGAATTGGCTTTTAATAGCTCAAAGAGGTAGAGACTTTAGGAAGAATTTCATTTTGGAAGAGATCATGGCGTAGAATTTGTGACCTGCTTCAGGCATTTTAGCAGGTGCTGACCTGCCCCTCCTCCATTCACTACTTCCTTGTCAAGCCGTGCTCCAGTTATTCCTCCTTGCCTCTGTTAGCGTCTCGGTCTTCTGTGGCCTCTAGTTTCTCTCCTTCTTCCTTCTCTAATCCATGCTAGAGTGAGCTTTCCAAGGTCAAAACTTGACCACGCTCTTCTCAGGTGAATGTCTCCTAATCAACTGCAGAGTAAAATTGAAATTCCTTGTTGCAGGGCACCTGGCCTCACACAGTCCTTGTCTATTTTTTCCTTCTGTCACTATCTCTTCCTTCATCTGTCTTCAACTTCCTTCTGTTCCCCAAGCAAGTTATGTTATCTTCTGTTCCTTCACCTCTCTCAATAATTTTCTTCTTTACCACACTTGCCCTTCCTTCCTCGAATATATCTGATTTTTATCTCAAAACCTTCCCTGTGAAGCCCTCCTGCTGGCACAGCCACTCCCTGCAGTGTCCCCATAATACCTATACAAGTCCTATCAGGGAGTTTTCTCATTGTATGTTTGTATGTATGTGTTTGTTTTTTATTGAATCATAGTTGATTTACAATAGTATATTAATTTCAGGTGTACAGTATGGAGATTCAGTATTTTTACAGATTATACTCCATTTAAAGTTATTATAAAATAATGGCTCTATTTCCCTGTGCTGTACAATATATCCTTCTTGCTTATTTATTTTGTATATAGTAGTTTGTATCTGTTAATCCAGCGGTCCCCAACCTTTTTGACACCAGGGACCGGTTTTGTAGAAGATAGTTTTTCCACGGATGGGGGTGGGGGTGGGAGGGAATGGTTCAGGTGGTAATGCTAGCGATGGGGGGCGGCAGATGAAGCTTCGCTCGCTCGACCACTGCTTACCTCCAGCTGTGTGGCCCGGTTCCTAACAGGCTGCGGATCGGGGGTTGGGGACCCTTGTGTTCATCGCATACTTCTCTCTCCCCGTCCCCTGCCCTTCTCCCCAATACTAACCACTAGTTTGTTCTCTATATCTGTGAGTCTGTTTCTTTTTTGTTATATCCATTTGTTTGTTCTATTTTTTAGATTCTACATATAAATGCTAACAAGGAGTATTTATCTTTCTCTGTCTGACAAATCACTAAGCATAATACTCTCTAGGTCCATCCATGTTGCTGCAAAGGGCAGTATTTCATATATATACCACATCTTTTATGTATATATACTGCATCTTCTTTATCCATTCATCTATTAGTGGACGTTTAGGTTGCTTCCCTATCTTGGCTATTATAAATAATGCTGCTATGAACATTGGGGTGCGTGTATCTTTTTGAATTAGTGTTTTTATTTTCTTTGGATATATATACACAGCAGTGGAATTGCTGGATCATATGGTAGTTCTATTTTTAGTTTTTTGAGGAACCTCCATACTGTTTTCCACAGTGGCTGCACCAATTTACAATTCCACCAACAGTGTGCTAGGGTTCTCTTTACTCCATTTCCTCGCCAACATTTGTTATTTGTAGACTCTTTGATGATAGCCATTTTGACAGGTGTGAGAGGATAACTCATTGTGGTATTGATTTGCATTTCTCTGATGATTAACAATATTATCTTTTTCATGTGCCCGTTGGCTGTCTGTGTAGCTTCTTTGAAAAGTCTATTCAGGTCTTCTGCGCATTTTTTAATTGGGTTCTTTGTTTTTTTGATAGTGAGTTTTATGAGCTGTTTATGTATTTTGGATAATAACCCCTTATCATTAATATCATTTGAAAATATTTCTCACATTAAGTAGGTTGTCTTTCCATTTTGTAGATGGTTTCCTTTGCTGTGCAAAAGTTTTTAAGTTTAATTTGATCCTATTTGTTTTTTTTGCCTGAGGAGACAGATCCAAAAAAATATTGCTACAGTTTATGTCAAAGAGTGTTCTGCCTATGTTCTCTTCTAGGACTTTTATGGTTTCAGGTCTTACATTTTAGTCTTTAATCCATTTTGAGTTTATTTTTGTACACGATGTGAGGAAATGTTCTAATCTCATTCTTTTACATGTAGCTGTCCAGTTTTCTCAGCACCACTTGTTGAATAGACTGTCTTTTCTCCATTGTATATTCTTATCTACTTTATTGTAGATTAACTGACTGTAAGTGCATGGGTTTATTTCTGGGCTCTCTATTCTCTTTCATCTATGTGTCTGTTTTTGTGCCAGTACCATACTCTCTTAATTACTATAGCTTTGTAGTATAGTCTGAAGTCAGGGAGCATGATACTTCCAGCTCTCCTCTTTTTTCTCAAGATTCTTTGGCAATTTGGTGTCTTTGGTGGTCCATGTAAATTTGAGGATTATTTGTTGTAGTTTGTGAAAAATGTCATCGGTGTTTTGACAGGATTACATTAAATCTGTAGATTGCTTTGGTTAGTATGGACATTTTAACGTTATTAATTCTTCCAATCCAAGAACGTAGGCTACCTTTCCATTTCTTTGTATCATTTTCACATTTCTTCATCAGTGTTTTATAGTTTTCAGAGTATAGGTCTTTCACCTCCTTGATGAAGTTTATTCTGAGATATTTTATTTGTTTTGATGTGATTATAAATGGGATTGTTTCCTTAATTTCTCTTTCTGATAATTCGTTATTAGTGTAGAGAAAAGCAACAGATTTCTGTCTGTTAATCTTGTATCCTGAAACTTTACTGAATTCATTTATTAGTTCTAATAGTTTTTGGTGGGGACTTTAGGGTTTTCTGTATATAGTATCATGTAATCTACAAATAGTGACAGTTTTACTTCTTCCCTTCTAACTTGGATGCCTTTTATTTCTTTTTCTTGTCTTGTTGCTGTGGCTAGGACTGCCATTACTGTGTTAAATAGAATTAGCGAGAATGGACATCCTTGGTTTTTTCCTGATTTTAGAGGAAAGGCTTTCAGCTTTTCGCCATTAGTATGATGTTAGCTGTGGGTTTGTCATAATGGCCTTTATTATGTTGAGATATGTTTCCTCTGTATCAATGTTGATGAGCGTCTTTATCATGAATGGATGATGAATTTTGTCAAATGCTTTTTCTGTGTGTATTGAGATGATCATGTGATTTTTATCCTTCCTTTTGTTAATGTGGTATATTACATTGGTTGAATTGTGAATATTGAACCATCCTTGCTTTCCTGGAATAAATTTCATTTCATCATGGTGTTGGATCTTTTTTATATATTGTTGAATTCAATTTGCTAATATTTTGTTGAGGATTTTTGCATCTATACTCATTAGAGATATTGCCCTATACTTTTCTTTTTTTGCAGTGCCTTTGTCTGGTTTTGGTATCAGGGTAATTGTGACCTCATAGAATGAATTTGGGTGTGTTGTATCCTCTCAACTTTTTGGAATAGTTTGAGAAGGATAGAGCTCTTCTTTATCTGGTAGAATGCCCCTGTGAAGCTATCCAGTCCTGGACTTTTGTTTGCTGAGAATTTTCTTTTTAACTACAGATTCAGTTTCACTGCTAGTGATTGGTCTGCTCAGATTGTCTGTTTCTTCCTGATTCAGTCTTGGAAGGTTGTATGTTTGTAGAAATTTGTCCATTTCTTCTAGGTTATCCAATATTTTGGCTTATAACTGTATTATTCTCTCATGATTTTTTTAATAAGTTTTTATTGGAGTATAATTGCTTCACAATATGGTGTTCATTTCTTTTGTACGCCAAAGTGAATCAGCCATATGCATGCATATGTCCCCATATCCCCTCCCTTCTGAGCCTCCCTTCCATCCTCCCTATCCCACCCCTTTAGGTCATCGCAAAAAACCGAGCTGATCTCCCTGTGCTATGCTGCTGCTTCCCCCTAGCTAACTATTTTACATTCGGTAGTGTATATATGTCAATGCTACTCTCACTTTGCCCCAGCTTCCCCCTCCCACCCTGTGTCCTCAAGTCCATTCTCTATGTCTGCATCTTTATTCCTGCTCTGCAGCTGGGTTCATCAGTACCATTTTGTTTTTTTTTTTAGATTCCATATATACGTGTTAGCATATGGTATTTGTTTTTCTCTTTATGACTTACGTCACTCTGTATGACAGACTCTAGGTCCATCCACCTCACTACAAATAACTCAATTTTGTTTCTTTTTATGGCTGAGTAATATTCCATTGTATATATGTGCCACATCTCATGATTTTTTAAAATCTCTGTGGTATTGGTTGTTGTTTCTCCTCTTCCATTTCTTATGTTGTTTATTTGAGTCCTCTCTCACTTCTTGATGATCCTGCCTAAAGGTTTATCAATTTTGTTTATATTTTCAAAGAATAAGCTCTTAGTTTCATTGACCTTTTCTATCTTTTTGGTCTCTATTTTATTTATTTCTTCTCTGATCTCTATAATTTTCTTCTTTCTGTGAACTTTGTGTATTGTTTGTTGTTTTTAAAATTGCTTTAGAAGGAAGGTTAGGTTGATTATTTGAAATTTTTCTTGTTTCCTGAAGTAGTTTCAGGAAAAATTTTCTGAAATTTTCCTTGTTTCCTGAAGCAGGAAAACTTCCTTCTTATAACTGCTTTTGCTGCATTGCGTAGATTCTGGAAAGTTGTGTTTCCATTTGTATTTGTTTTCAGGTATTTTTTTGATTTCCTCTTTGCTTTTTTCATTGATCCTTTGGTTTTTTAGTAGCGTATTGTTTCGTCTTCACATGTTTGTGCTTTTCCCATTTTTCTTCCTGTAAATTATTTCTGATTTTGTACTGTTGCGGTCAGAAAAAAAAATGCTTGATATTTATTTATTTATTTATATTCTTTTAATTGTAAAACACATGTGACATAATTTACCATCTTAACCATTTTTAAGTGTACAGTTCAGTAGTGTTAGGTATACTTACAGTTTTGTGCAGCCACTTCAGACTTTTTCATCTTGCAAAACTGAAACTCTGTTCAGATTAAATCTCAACTTCCCATTTCACCCTCCCCTCATCTCCTGGCATTGACCATTCTTCTTTCTGGCTCTATGGATTTTATTACTCTGGGTACTTTACATAAGTGGAATTATACACTATTTTTCCTTTTGTGACTGGCTGTTTTCACCTAACAATGTCCTCAGTGTTCATTCATGTTGTAGGATAGGTCAGAATTTACTTCCTTTTTAAGGCTAAGTAACATTCCGTTGTATGAATGGGCCACATTTTGTTTCTCCAGGTGTCATATTGATGGACAGTTGGGTTGCTTCCACCTATTTGCTGTTGTGAGTAGTATTGCTGTGAACTTGAGTGTGCAGATTTCTGCTTTAGTTCCCACTTCCAATTATTTTGTGTATATACCTGGAAGTGGGATAGCTGGATCATATGATAATTCTATTTTTAATCTTTTGAGGGACTTGAGACTTGTTTTTTGGACTAGCATGTGATCTGTCTTTGAGAATGTTCCATCTGCATTTGAAAAGAAGGTGTATTCTGCTGTTTTTGCATGGAATGTTTGATAGATATCTATTAAGTCCAGTTGGTCTATTGTGTCATTTAAGACCACTGCTGCCTTACTAATTTTCTGTCTGGATGATCTGTTCATTGATGTAAGTGGTGTATTAAAGTCCCCTACTGTTACTGTGTTGTTATCAGTTACTCTCTTTATGTCTATTAACGTTTGCTTTATATATTTAGGTGTTCATGTTTTGGGCAAATTTATGTTAACGGGTATAATATCCTCTTTTTGTATTGATCCCTTTATCAGTATATAATGCCCTTCTTTGTCTTTTGTTATAGACTTTGTCTTAAAGTCTATTTTGTGTGATCTGAGTATTGCTACCCCTGCTTTCTCATTATTTCTATTTGCATGAAATATCTTTATCCATTCCCTCACTCTCAGTCTGGGTTTTTAGTTCTGAAATGAGTCTCTTGTAAGCAGCATATAGATGGGTTTTGTTTTTTATCCAATCAGGCACCCTGTGTCTTTTAATTGGAGATTTTAGTACAAGGACACTTAAAGTGATTATTGATAGGTATATACTTACTGACATTTTGTTACTTGTTTTCTGGTTGTTTTTGTAGTTCTTTCCTGTTCTTTTCTTTTTCTTATAGTTTCTTCCCTTATGGTTTGATGATTTTCTTTACTGGTATGCTTGTGTTACTTTCTTTTTGTTTTTGTGTTATCTATTGTAGGTTTTTCATTCGTGGTTACCATGGTGTTCATATATGTTGACCTATATAACTATATCTACTTGTTTTAAACAGGTAGTCCTTAAGTTCAAACACATTCTAAAAGGTTTACATTTTGATTCCCTTCCCTCACACTTTGTGGTTTTTAAAAAAATGTGTTTTATTGAAATATAGTTGATTTACAATGTTGTGTTAATTTCTGCTGTACAGCAAAGTGATTCAGATATATATATATATATATATATATATATATATATATATATATAACTTTCTTTTTCATATTCTTTTCCATTATGTCTTATCACAGGATATTGAATATAGTTCCCTGTGCTATACAGTAGGAACTTTAGAAGTTTATAAAGTTTATAAGTTTATATGGATAAACTTGTTGTTTATCCATTCTAAATGTAATAGTTTGTATCTACCAACTATTTGTAATAGTTTGTATCTGTAAGTTTATATGGATAACCTTATTGTTTATCCATTATAAAGGTAATAGTTTGTATCTACCAACCCCAAATTCCCAGTCCATCCATCTCCTTCCCCCTTTCTGTTCAGTGGCAATGAGAAGTCAGTTCTCTATGTCTGTGAGTCTGTTTCTGTTTTGTAGATAAGTGTATTTGTGTCATACTTTAGATTCCACGTATCAGTGATATCATATGGTGTTTGTCTTTCTCTTTCTGACTTACCTCACTTAGTATGATAATCTCTGGGTCCATGCATGTTGCTGCAAATGGCATTATTTCATTCTTTTTTATGGCTGAGTGCTATTCCATTGTATTAATGTACCACATCTTCTTTATCCTTTCATCTGTCAGCGGACGTTTAGGTTGTTTCCATGTCTTGGCTATTGTGCATAGTGCTGCTATGAATACAGGAGTGCATGTATCATTTTGAATTATAGTTTTGGAGGGATATATGCCCAGGAGTGGGATTGCAGGGTCATAGAGAACTCTAATTTTAGTTTTCTGAGGAACCTCCATACTGTTCTCCATAGTGGCTGCATCAATTTACAATGCCTCCAACAATGTAGGAGGGTTCCCTTTTCTCCACACCCTCTCTAGCATTTGTTACTTGTAGATTTTTTAGTGATGGCCATTCTGACCCGTGTGAGATGATGCCTCATTGTAAATAGTTTTGATTTGCATTTCTCTTATAATTAGTGATGTTGAGCATCTTTTCATGTGCCTGTTTAATGACTTTGACAGTTTTGATGAGTATTGGTCAAATAGTTTATATAATGTCCCTCAATTGAGATTTCTCTGATGTTTTTCTCATGATTAGTTTGGGGTTACGTGTTCTTGGAAGGAAAACCATAGAGATAAATTGCCATAAAAGTCACATTTTACCAACTGTACTTATGATCAACATATTTGTCACTGTTAATGTTGACTTTGATCAGCTGGCGGAGGTAGTGTGTATAGTGTGTGTCAAGATTCTCTACTGTAAAGTTACTGTTTTTTCCTCTTTCCATACTGCAGTCTTAGAAATGAAGTCACTATTGCAGCCCATACATAAGGAGTGGGAAGCTTTGCTCTCTGTCCTTGAGGGTGAAGTATCCATGTGCATTATTTGGAATTGTACTGCACAGAAGATTTGTGTCTTGTTACATTTATTTATTTAATTATTTTTTTCCAGTATGGACTTATGGATATTTATTTTAAGCTTCAGGTTATAATCCAATACTACTTTATTTATTTTGTTGCTCAAATTCATTCAGCCTTGGGCTTTGGGAGGTCTTTCATTTGGCTCCCGTGTCCCTTTGACATACCTCCACATTGTGTACTGTTTTTAAAAAAAGTACTTCTTTATGTTCTGGTGCTACAAGATGATCAAGGCTCATTTTGCGTATTTCTTGCCTCAGATGTAGAATAAATCATTTCTCCAAAGAGTACTGATTTTTTAAGGAGAAGGATGTTAAATTCTGAGATCTGGGTACTAGGTGTATTCACTGCTGCTGGATGCTGTTGTTTATAGATCCTCTCGGCTAATAGAACAAGGAAATAGATGTGTATAGTAACGTGTATATATACATATCTATAAATATATCTGTATGTAGCCATCTCTAACCGTTTTAAAGTAAACATGAGTTCACACTGATGTCTCCAACTCTGATTCATTACTACATGTTCTAGCCTCTTCCCCTTGCATATCTGTAACTTCCCACTCCAACACTGAGAAACTTGGATCCCACAATCCACCAACAATTTACTTAATTGTTCAGTTCCAGTATACATGTGTAGCAATATCATAACCTGCACTCCCATGGGGAACAACTTTATCAGTTGGAGCACAGTGCTTATGTATAGTTTTCTTTTGCCTTTAGGCTTATATTATACATTTCACTCATTTAAAAGTTACTTAAGTCAGGGACGTTCACCCCAACCCCTTCAGTGAGGTTGTTACATACATTTGTAATACATTTAATTGTTTTGTCATATTTTGCGGTTCATCTTGGGACTCTCCCAATTTCTTGCATGATTTTTTTGAAATTTGCATGTATTAAGACTCACACTTTGTGCTGAAACGTTTTATGGATTTTGACAAATGCGTAATGTCATGCATTCCCCTTTGCTTTATCTATTTAACCCTGTTCCCTCCTCTTGGATGTAACCATTGATATGTTTACCACCTGTATAGTTTTGCCTTACCCAGAATGTCGTATAATTGGAATCTTTTACATACTGGCTCTTTTCCCTGAGCAATATTCATTTAAGATTCATCCATGTCTTCTCATAACTTGATAACTCATTTCTTTTTTTCCCCCAGTTTTATTGAGAGAGAATTGACATAAATCACTGTATAAGTTTAAGGCATACAGCATGATGGTTTGATTTACATATATTGTGAAATGATTACCAAAATAACTTCAGCTAACATCTGTCATCTCATATAGATACCGTAAAAAGAAAAGAAGAAAAGAAAAAAGAAAAAAAATTTCCTTGTGATGAGAACTCCTAGAATTTACTCTTAGCAACTTTTCTCTATGTCATACAGTAGTCTTAACTATAGTCATCATGTTGTGCATTGCGTCCCTACTACTTATTTATCTTATAGCTGGAAGAGTGTACGTTTTGACCACCTTCCTCTAATTCCCCCTCTCCATACCCTCTGCCTCTTTTAACTACAAGTCTGATCTCTTTTCCTGTTAGTTCTTTTAACTTTGTTTTGTTTTGTTTTTTGTTTTTTAAGATTCCACATATAACTGAGATTATACAGTATTTGTCTTTCTCTGTCTGACTTATTTCACTTAGTACAATGCCTTCACCGTCCATCCATGTTGTTGCAAATGGTAGGATTTCCTCATTTTTTATGACTAAATAATATTCCACTGTGTATATATCCACAACTTGTTTGTCCATTCATACATTGACAGACACTTAGGTTGTTTCCAAGTCTTCCTACTGTAAATAATGCCATGAACATGGGGGTGCAGATATCTTTTTAAGTTAGTGCTTTCATTTCCGTTGGATGTATTCCCAGAAGTGGAATTGGTGGATCATATGGTAGTTTTATTTAAAAATTTTTAAGGATTCTCAATACTGTTTTCCATAGTAGCTGTACCAATTTACAGTCCCAACAACAGTGCACAATAGTTCCCTTTTCTCCACATCCATGTCAGCATTTGTTATCTCTTGTTTTTTTGGTGATGGTCATTCTCACAGGCGTGAGGTAATATCTCATTGTGGTTTTGATTTGCATTTCCCTAATGACTGGTGATGTTGACCATCTTTTCATGTACATGTTGACCTTTCACATATTTTCTTTGTAAAATGCCTAGGTCCTTTGCTTATTTCTTACTTGAGCTATTTGTTATTTTGCTATTGAGTTGTATGAGTTCTTTATATATTTTGGACATTAACCTCTTATCAGATATATGGTTCTCAAATATTTTCCCCCTTTTCTAGGTTGTCTTTTCACTTTGTTGATGGTTTCTTTTGCTGTACAATGCTTTTTAGTTTGATGTAGTTACACTTGTTTATTTTTGATTTTGTTACTTGTGCTTCAGGCGTCATATCTAAAAAAAAAAGTCATTAGCAAAACCCATGTCAAGGAGCTTTATTCCTATGTTTTCTTCTAGGAGTTTCATAGTTTCAGGTCCTACATTTAAGTCTTTAATCCATTTTGAGTTAATTCTGGTGAACGGTGTAAGATAGGGATCTAGTTTCATTCTTCAACATGTGAATATTCAGTTATCCCAGCATCATTTATCAAAGAGACTGTCTTTTCTCCATTGACTATTCTTGGTTCCCATGTCAAATATTAGTTGACCATGTATGTTTGGGTTTATTTCTGGGCTTTTGATTCTGTTCCATTGGTCTATGTGTCTGTTTTTATTATTGTAGGTTTATTGTATAGATTGAAATCAAGAAGTGTGATGCCTCCTGTTTTGTTCTTTCACAGGATTTCTTTGGCTATCAAGGTCTTTTGTGGTTCCACATACGTTTTTGGAGTGTTGTTTTTTTCTACTTCTATAAAATGCCATTGGAATCTTGATGGGGGTTGCATAAATCTATAGATGGTTTTTAGGACTTCCCTAGTGGTCCAGTGGTTAAGACTCCATGCTTCCAGTGCAGGGGGCTCAGGTTTGATCCTTGGTTGGGGAACTAAGATCCCACATGCCACATAGTGCGGCCAAAAACCAAAAACAAGCAAAAATCTATAGATGGTTTTTTGTAGTATGGACATTTTAACAATATTAATTATTCCAATCCATGAACATGGGATACTTTTCTATTTGTGTCTTTTTCAAGTTGTCTCATTATTGTCTTGTAGTTTTCAGAGTATAGATCTTTCATCCCCTTTGTTAAATTTATTCCTAAGCATTTTATTTTATTTTATTTTTTGATGCTATTGTAAGTGGGATCAATTTCTTCATTTATTTTTCAGAAAATTTGTTGTTAGTATATAGAAGCACTACTGATTTTTGTATGGTAATTTTGTTTCCTGCAACCTTACTGAATTCATTGATTACATCTAACAGTTTTTTTGGTTGAGTCTTTGATTTTCTATGAATAAAATCATGTCATCTGCAAATAGAGACAATTTTACTTCTTCTGTTTTGATTCTGATACTTTTTATTTTTCTTGCCTGACAGCTCTAGCTAGGCCCTCCAGTAGCATGTTGAATATGAGTGGTAGAGTGGGCCACCCTTGTCTTGTTCCTTATCCTAGAGAAAAATCTTTCAGACCATCACAATTGAGTATGATGTTAGCTGTGGGCTTGTCATACATTGACTTTTATTATGTTGATATGTGTCCCTTCTATGCCTAATTTGTTAAAAATTTTTATCATGAATGTATGTTGAATTTTGTTGAATGCTTTTTCTGCATCTATTGAGATGACAATATGATTCTTTTGTTTCTTTCTATTAATGTGATGTTTCACATTGATTTGTGTATGTTGAACCATCCTTACAACCCAGGCATAAATCACACTTGATCATGTTGAATGATCCTTTTAATGTGTTGCTGAATTCAGTTTGGTAGTATTTTATTGAGAATTTTTGCATCTATATTGTTCAGGGAATTGGTCTAGTTTTCTTTTCTAGTAGTGTCCTTTTCTCGTTTTGGTATCTGGATAATGCTGGCCTTATAAAATGAATTGGGGGATGTTTCATCCTCTTCAATATTTTGGAAGAGTTTGAGAAGCATTTGAGTTAATTTTTCTTTAAGCTTTGGTTAAGTTCACCAGTGAAGCTATCCAGTTCTGGGTTTTTCTTTGTTGGGAGATTTTTGATTACTGATTCAGTCTCTTTACGAGTAATGGTTCTATTAAGATTTTCTTCTTTTTTTATTTTCTGTTTCAGTATTGGTAAGTTGTGCATTTCTAAGTTTTTTACATTTTTTTCTAAGTCATTCAGTTTGTTGGCATATAGTGGCATATAGTGTTCATAGTAGCCTCATGATCCTTTGTATTTCTGTGGAATAACTTGTAATGTCTGTTTTTCATTTATAATTTTATTGATTTGGATTCTCTCTTTTTCTTGGTTAGTCTAGCTAAGGATTTGTCAATTTTGTTTATCTTTTCAAAGAACCAGCTTCTTAGTTTGATTAATCCTTTCTATTGTTTTTTCTTGTTCTCCATTTCAATTATTTCTGCTCTGATCTTTATTATTTCCTTCCTTCTGCTAACTTTGGGCTCAGATTTTTCTCCTTTTTCTAGTTCCTTAAAGAGTAGAGTTAGGTTTATTTGGGATCTTTCTTGCTTCTTAATGTAGGCATTTATTGCTATGAATTTCCCTCTTAGAACTGTTTTTGCTACATCCCATAAGTTCTGGGTTTGCTGTGTTTCCATTCACATATGTCTCAGGAAACTTTTAAATTTCCCCCTTAATTTCTTTTTTGATTCATTGGTTGTTCAGAACAGTGCTGTTTAATTTCCATGTGTTCATGAATTTTCCAGTTTCCCTCTTGTTATTGATTTCTAGTCTGACGCCACTGTGGTCAGGGAAGATAATTGGTATAATTTCAGTCTTTTTTAATCTGCTAAGACTTGTTTTGTCACCTAACATATGGTCTGTCATAGAAAATGTTCTATGTGCACTTGAGAAGAATGTGTGTTCTGCTGTTGTGGATGGAACGTTCTGTGTATGTCTTTTAGGTACCTGTGATCTATAGTGTTGTTCCAATCTTCTTTTTCCTTATTGATTCTCTGTCTGGGTGATCTATCCATTATTGAAAGTGGGGTACTAAAGTCCCCAACTATTATTGTATTACTATTTGTTTGTGCTTTTAGTTCTGTTAAGTTTTGCTTTATATATTTAGATATGCTGTGTTATTGGACATACAAATGTTTACAACTGTTATATCTTCTTGATGGATTGACCACTTTATCATTATGTAATGACCTTCTTTGTCTCTTTTTACCATTTTTAGCTTAAAGTCTGTTTTGTCTAATGTAAATATAGCTACTCTTGCTTTTTTGTTGTTGTTACCATTTGCTTGAAATGACTTTTTCCATCCCTTCACTTTCAATCAATGTGTGTCTTTAAGGCTAAAGTGTGTCTCTTGTAGGCAGTGTGTTTTTGGATTTTGTTTTTAAAATTTATTCAGCTGTTCTCTGTCTTTTGATTGGAGAATTTAATCTGTTTACATTTAAAGTAATTATTGATAGCTACAGACTTACTATTGCGATTTTGTTAATTGTTTTCTGGTTGTTTTGTAGATCCATTGCTCCTTATTTTTGTCCTGCTGTTTGTTTTCTTGTTTCAACGTCTTCGTATATTAATATGTTTTGACTTCTTTATCTTGTTCTTTTGTTTAACTGCTATAGGTTTTTCCCTTGTGGTTACTGTGAGGCTTACATAAAATATCTTAAAATTATAACACCCTATTTTAAGCTGATACCAACTTAGCTTTAATAGAATTCCCAAACCTCACACTTTTACTTCTCCTCCCCCTCACATCTTAGGTTACTGCTGTTAAAATTTACATACTTTTATATTGTGTAACTATTAACAGATTATTGTAGTTATGGTTATTTTTACTATGTTCATTTTTTAAAAAAAGTTTAAAGTAAAGTTGTAGGCAAATTATGCATCACCATTACCAAGTTATAAACTCTAACTTTGACTATATATTTACCAGTGAGTTTTACACTACCTTTTTATGTTTTTATGATGTTAATTAGTGTCTTTCTACTTCCACTCAAATAATTCCCTTAAGCATTTCTTGTAAGGCAGGTTTAGAGGATATGAACTCCTTGAGCTTTCTTTGTTTATTTGTTTGGGAAAGTCTTTATTTTGCCTTCATTTCTGAAGATCAGCTTTGCCACGCATAGTATTCTTGGTTGATGCTTGTTTTCTTTCAAGCTTTTGAATATGTCATCCCATTCTCTCCTGGCTTAAAATATTTCTCTTGAAAAATCCACCAGTTGTCTTATAGGTGTTCCCCAGTATGAAAATTCTGTTTTTTTTCTTGCTGCTTTTAAAATACTTTCTTTCTCTTTGACTTTTGACAGTTTTATTATAATGTGTCTTGGTGTAGTCCTATTCAAGTTTAACTTATTTAGGATTCTTTATTTATATTCTTTTCATGAATCTGGATGTTTATTTATTTTTCCAGGTTCAGGAAGTTTTCAGGCATTATCACTTTGAGTATACTTTTTGTGCCTTTCTCTTTCTCTTCTACTACTGTAATTCCCATAATGCAGATATTTTCTTTTCATTGTGTCCCATGAATCTGGTAGGCTTTCTTCACTCTTTTTCATCCTTTTCTTTTCTTCTGACTGGTAATTTCTAATGTCCTATCTTCTAGGTCACTGATTCTTTCTTCTGCATGGTCGAGTTTGCTTTTGAAACTCTATTGAATTCTGCAGTTCATTCATTGTATTTTTCAACTCTAGGATTTCTCTAAGGATTTTGTTTTGTTTTGTTTTGTTTTTTGATGATTTCTGTTGTATTGTTGAACATTTCATTTTGTTCATGCATTATTCTCCAAATTTTGTTTAGTTGCTTGTGTGTTCTTGTAGTTCATTAAACTTCTTTAAGAGGATTATTCTGATTTTGTTGTCTGACAGTTCACAGATCTCCATTATTTTTGTGATCAGTTATTAGAGTTTTATTTGTTTCCTTTGATACTGTCATATGTACCGGTTTTTTTGTGATCCTTGGTTTCTTATATTGACATCTGCACATTTGAATAATTGCCTTTCTTCCTCTTCGAGACTTTACGGGTTTGCTTTAGAAGAGACATATTTTCAGCAGTCTACTCAGTTTGGGTTTCTGGACATGGCTCCTGGTAAGTCCTTGGGTAGGTGAGGCCTGCTATTATGGTATATTTTTGGCCAAGGCAACTGAACTCTGAGATTGGGGGTGGCAGGGAGTGTGACATGGCTGATAGTAGTTGGATATGACGTCTGGCTTGGGTCCCTTCTGAAGTGAGGCTGTAAGATGGGCTCTTTGGTTGCATGGATTCTCTGGTCAGACTTAATAGATAGTTAGAATTGGATACTATATTCATTAGTAGGTGGGGCTATGAATTAGATTCCTTGCCCTGGTGGGGCATCAGGACAGAACCCAGGGCCTCTGCAGCTCATTGTTTGGGGACCTGAATTGGGCAAGAGTGTGCACTGAATTCCCTGGTCAGGTGAGGTCACTGGTTTTGCTCTGCAGTTTGGGGAAGCCACGAGCTGTGCTCTCTGTTCAAGTGCCATTGTAAGCAGGGCTGTTCCATGGGCTATGCAGCTTCCTGTGTGATCTGGTTAGCTTCCCTGGTCAGGCAGTTGGATGATATATTCAGAAATGACTGGGGCTAGAAATCAGTTTCCCTTTCTGGGTGCAGTGGGGGAAGCAGCTCTAAAGCTGGTAAAACTCTTTGTTTGTTGTCAAGTGGACCCATGTCCTAAGTTCCCTTGTCAGTGGACCTATAGTCCACTGGCTTTGCTCTGAAGTCTGTAGGCTACCAACTCTACTTGAGTGACACTGAGCTGCACAGCTTCTAGGAGTTCTCACCAGTCTTTCTGGTCAGATGGGGCCCAAGAGCCACAGTGGTGGGTCTGTGTCTCACTTCCTTTGCTTGGGTGGTCAGGAGAGTAGTGGCTTAAGGCAACTCCTAGTTTCCCAGACTTTCCAGTTGGGGGAGCCTGGGAGTTACCATCAATTTTAAATTTATTTATTTATTATTATTATTTTTTATTTTTTATTTTTTAATTTAATTTTATTTTAAAACTTTATTTATTTATTTATTTATTTATGGCTGTGTTGGGTCTTCGTTTCTGTGCAAGGGCTTTCTCTAGTTGTGGAGAGCGGGGGCCACTCTTCATCGCGGTGCGCGGGCCTCTCACTGTCGCGGCCTCTCTTGTTGCAGAGCACAGGCTCCAGACGCGCAGGCTCAGGAGTTGTGGCTCACGGGCCTAGTTGCTCCGTGGCATGTGGGATCTTCCCAGACCAGGGCTCGAACCCGTGTCCCCTGCATTGGCAGGCAGATTCTCAACCACTGCACAACCAGGGAAGCCCTATTATTATTTTTTAACATCTTTATTGGAGTATAATTGCATTAAAATGGTGTGTTAGTTTCTGCTTTATTACAAAGTGAATCGGCTATACATATACATATATCCCCATATCTCCTCCCTCTTGCATCTCCCTCACACCCTCCCTATCCTGCCTCTCTAGGTGGTCACAAAGCACTGAGCTGATCTTCCTGTGCTATGTGGCTGCTTCCCACTAGCTATCTATTTTACATTTCGTAGTGTATATATGTCCATGCCACTCTCTCACTTCATCTCAGCTTACCCTTCCCCCTCCCCGTGTCCTCAAGTCCATTCTCTACATCTACATCTTTATTCCTGTCCTGCCCCTAGGTTCTTCAGAACCTTTTTTTTTTTTATATTCCATATATATGTGTTAGCATATGGTATTTGTTTTTCTTTCTGACTTGCTTCACTCTGTATCACATACTCTAGGTCCATCCACCTCACTACAAATAAATCAATTTTGTTTTTTTTATGGCTGAGTAATATTCCATCGTATATACATGCCACATCTTCTTTATCCATTCATTTTTTGATGGACACTTAGGTTGCTTCCATGTCCTGGCTATTGTGAACAGAGCTGCAATGAACATTGTGGTACATGACTCTTTTTGAATTATGGCTTTCTCAGGGTATCTGCCCAGTAGTGGGATTGCTGGGTCATATGGTAATTCTATTTTTAGGTTTTTAAGGAACCTGTTCTCCATAATGGCTGTATCAATTTACATTCCCACCAACAGTGTAGGAGGGTTCCCTTTTCTCCACACCCTCTCCAGCATTTGTTGTTTGTAGATTTTTTGTTGGTGGCCATTCTGAACTGGTGTGAGGTGATACCTCATTGTAGTTTTGATTTGCATTTCTCTAATGATTAGTATTGTTGAGCATCGTTTCATGTGTTTGTTGGCACTCTGTATATCTTCTTTGGAGAATGTCTATTTAGGTCTTCTGCCCATTTTTGAATTGGGCTGTTTGTTTTCTTATTATTGAGTTGCATGAGCTGCTTGTAAATTTTGGAGATTAATCCTTTGTCAGTTGCTTCATTTGAAAAAATTTTCTCCCATTCTGAGGGTTGTCTTTTTGTCTTGTTTATGGTTTCCTTTGCTGTGCAAAAGCTTTGAAGTTTCATTAGGTCCCATCTGTTTATTTTTGTTTTTATTTCCACTTCTCTAGGAGGTGGGTCAAAAAGGATCTTGCTGTGATTTATGTCATAGAGTGTTCTGCCTATGTTTTCTGCTAAGAGTTTTATAGCGTCTGGCCTTACATTTAGGTCTTTCATCCATTTTGAGTTTATTTTTGTGTATGGTTTTAGGGAGTGTTCTAATTTCATTCTCTTACATGTAGCTGTCCAGTTTTCCCAGCACCACTTATTGAAGAGGCTGTCTTTTCTCCATTGTCTATTCTTGCCTCCTTTATCAAAAATAAGGTGACCATATGTGCGTGGGTTTATCTCTGGGCTTTCTATCCTGTTCCATTGATCTATATTTCTGTTTTTGTGCCAGTACCATACTGTCTTGATTACTGCAGCTTTGTAGTATAGTCTGAAGTCAGGGAGCCTGATTCCTCCAGCTCCATTTTTCTTTCTCAAGATTGCTTTGGCCGTTCAGGGTCTTTTGCATTTCCATACAAATTGTGAAATTTTTTGTTCTAGTTCTGTGAAAAATGCCAGTGGTAGTTTAATAGGGATTGCATTGAATCTGTAGATTGCTTTGGGTAGTATAGTCATTTTCACAGTGTTGATTCTTCCAATCCAAGAACCTGTTGGATATCCCTCCATCTGTTTGTATCATCTTTAATTTCTTTCGTCAGTGTCTTATAGTTTTCTGCATACAGGACTTAGGTCTCCTTAGGTAGGTTTATTCCTAGTTATTTTGTTCTTTTTGTTGCAGTGGTAAATGGGAGTGTTTCCTTAATTTCTCTTTCAGATTTTTCATCATTAGTGTATAGGAATGCAAGAGATTTCTGTACATTAATTTTGTATCCTGCTACTTTACCAAATTCATTGATTAGCTCTTGTAGTTTTCTAGCATCTTTAGGATTCTCTATGTATAGTATCATGTCATCTGCAAACAGTGACAGTTTTACTTCTTCTTTTCCGATTTGGATTCCTTTTATTTCTTTTTCTTCTCTGATTGCTGTGGCTAAAACTTCCAAAACTATGTTGAATAATAGTGGTGAGAGTGGGCAACCTTGTCTTGTTCCTGATCTTAGTGGAAATGGTTTCAGTTTTTCACCATTGAGGACGATGTTGGCTGTGGGTTTGTCATATATGGCCTTTATTATGTTGAGGAAAGTTCCCTCTAAGCCTACTTTCTGGAGGGTTTTTATCATAAATCGGTGTTGAATTTTGTCGAAAGCTTTTTCTGCATCTATTGAGATTATCGTATGGTTTTTATCCTTCAATTTGTTAATATTGTGTATCACATTGTTTGATTTGCGTATATTGAAGAATCCTTGCAATCCTGGGATAAAACCCACTTGATCATGGTGTATGATCCTTTTAATGTGCTGTTGGATTCTGTTTGCTAGTATTTTGTTGAGGATTTTTGCATCTGTGTTAATCAGTGATATTGGCCTGTTGTGTTCTTTCTTTGTGACATCTTTGTCTGGTTTTGGTATCAGGGTGATGGTGACCTCGTAGAATGAGTTTGGGAGTGTTCCTCCCTCTGCTGTATTGTGGAAGAGTTTGAGAAGGATAGGTGTTAGCTCTTCTCTAAATGTTTGATAGAATTCGCCTGTGAAGCCATCTGGTCCTGGGCTTTTGTTTGTTGGAAGATTTTTAATCACAGTTTCAATTTCATTACTTGTGATTGGTCTGTTCATATTTTCTATCTCTTCCTGGTTCTGTCTCGGAACGTCCTGCTTTTCTAAGAATTTGTCCATTTCTTCCAGGTTGTCCATTTTATTGGCATAGCGTTGCTTGTAGGAATCTCTCATGTTCCTTTGTATTTCTGCAGTGTCAGTTGTTACTTCTCCTTTTTCGTTTCTAATTCTGTTGATTTGAGTCTCCTCCCTTTTTCTCTTGATGAGTCTGGCTAATGGTTTATCAATTTTGTTTATCTTCTCAAAGAACCGGCTTTTAGTTTTATTGATCTTTGCTATTGTTTCCTCCATTTCTTTTTCATTTACTTCTGATCTGATCTTTATGATTTCTTTCCTTCTGCTAACTTTGGGGTTTTTTTGTTCTTCTTTCTCTAATTGCTTTAGGTGTAAGGTTAGGTTGTTTATTTGAGATGTTTCTTGTTTCTTAAGGTGGGATTGTATTGCTATAAACTTCCCTCTTAGAACTGCTTTTGCTGCATTGCATAGGTTTTGGGCCGTCGTGTTTTCATTGTCATTTGTCTCTAGGTATTTTTTAATTTCCTCTTTGATTTCTTCAGTGATCTCTTGGTTATTAAGTAGTGTATTGTTTAGCCTCTATGTGTTTGTATTTTTTACAGATTTTTTTCCTGTAATTGATATCTAGTCTCATAGCATTTTGGTCAGAAAAGATACTTGATACGATTTTAATTTTCTTAAATTTACCAAGGCCTGATTTGTGACCCAAGATATGATCTATCCTGGAGAATGTTCCATGAGCACTTGAGAAGAAAGTGTATTCTGTTGTTTTTGGATGGAATGTCCTATAAATATCAATTAAGTCCATCTTGTTTAATGTATCATTTAAAGCTTGTGGTTCCTTATTTATTTTCGTTTTGGATGATGTGTCCATTGGTGAAAGTGGGGTGTTAAAGTCCCCTACTATGATTGTGTTACTGTCGACTTCCCCTTTTATGGCTGTTAGCATTTGCCTTCTGTATTAAGGTGCTCCTATGTTGGGTATATAAATATTTACAATTGTTATATCTTCTTCTTGGGCTGGTCCCTTGATCATTATGTAGTGTCATTCTTTGTCTCTTGTAATAGTCTTTATTTTAGAGTCTATTTTGTCTGATACGAGAATTGTTACTGCAGTTTCTTTTGATTTCCATTTGCATGGAATATCTTTTTCCCTCCCCTCACTTTCAGTCTGTATGTGTCCCTAGGTCTGAAGTGGGTCTCTTGCGTACAGCATATATACGGGTCTTGTTTTTGTATCCATTCAGCCAGTCTATGTCTTTTGGTTGGAGCATTTAATCCATTTATATTTAAGGTAATTATCGATATGTATGTTCCATTTTTTAAATTGTTTTGAGTTTGTTATTGTAGGTCTTTTCCTTGTCTTGTGTTTCCTGCCTAGAGAAGTTCCTTTAGCCTTTGTTCTAAAGCTGGTTGCATGGTGCTGAATTCTCTTAGCTTTTGCTTTTCTGTAACGGTTGAATTTCTCCATCGAATCTGAATGACATCCTTGCTGGGTAGAGTAATCTTGGTTGTAGGTTTTTCCCTTTCATCACTTTAAATATGTCCTGCCACTGCCTTCTGGCTTGCAGGGTTTCTACTGAACGATCAACCGTTAACCTTATGGGGATTCCCTTGTATGTTATTTGTTGTTTTTCCCTTGCTGCTTTTAACATTTTTTCTTTGTATTTAATTTTTGATAGTTTGATTAATATGTGTCTTGGCATGTTTCTCCTTGGATTTATCCTGTATGGGACTCTGTGTGCTTCCTGGACTTGATTGACCATTTCCTTTCCCATGTTTGGGATGTTTTCTACTATAATCTCTTCAAATATTTTCTCAGTCCCTTTCTTTTTCTCTTCTTCTTCTGGGACCCTTATAATTCGAATGTTGGTGCATTTAATGTTGTCCCAGAGATCTCTGTAACTGTCCTCAATTCTTTTCATTTTTTTTTCTTTATTCTGCTCTGCGATAGTAATTTCCACTATTTTATCTTCCAGGTCACTTATCTGTTCTTCTGCCTCAGTTATTCTGCTATTGATTCCTTCTAGAGAATTTTTAATTTCATATATTGTGTTGTTCATCATTGTTTGTTTGCTCTTTAGTTCTTCTAGGTCCTTGTTAAACGTTTCTTGTATTTTCTCCTTTCTATTTCCAAGATTTTGAATCATCTTTACTATCATTACTCTGAATTCTTTTTCAGGTAGACTGCCTATTTTCTCTTCATTTGTTTGGTCTGTTGGGTTTTTGCCTTGCTCCTTCATCTGCTGTGTGTTTCTCTGTCCTCTCATTTTGCTTAACTTACTGTGTTTGAGGTCTCCTTTTCGTAGGCTGCAGGTTCGTAGTTCTTATTGTTTTTGGTGTCTCCCCCCAGTGGCTAAGGTTGGTTCCATGGGTTGTGTAGGCTTCCTGGTGGAGGGGACTAGCGCCTGTTTTCTGATGGATGAGGCTGGATCTTGTCTTTCTGTTGGGCAGGACCATGTCCGGTGGTGGGTTTTGCAGTGTCTGTCTTTATAATGATTTTAGGCAACCTCTCTGCTAATGGGTGGGGTTGTGTTCCTGTCTTGCTAGTTGTTTGGCATAGGGTGTCTAGCACTGTAGCTTGCTGGTCGTTGAGTGGAACTGGGTCTTAGTGTTGAGATGGAGATCTCTGGGACAGCTTTTGCCATTTGATTTTACATGGAGCCAGGAGGTCTCTGCTGGACCAAAGTGCTGAACTCGGCTCTTCCACCTCAGAGGCACAAGCCTGATACCTGTCCAGAGCACCAAGACCCTGTCAGCCACACGGCTCAGAAGGAAAGGGAGAAAAAAAGAAAGAAAGAAAGAAAAAAATAAAATGAAATAAAATAAAGTTATTAAAATAAAAAAAATTATTCAAAATAAAAAAATTAAAAAGTAATAAAGAAAAGAAAAAAAAAGAAAGAAGAGAGCATCCAAACCAAAAGACAAATCGACGCATGATAGCCAGTACTAAAAACTATACTGAAAAAGACAAAAACAAACCAAAGAAAAACCAGACAGACAGAACCCTAGGACAAATGGTAAAAGCAAAGCTATACAGAGAAAATCACACAAAGAAGCATGCACATACACAGTCACAAAAAGAGAAAAAGGAAAAAAAAATATATATCTACACACATTTTTTAAAAAAAGGAAGAGGGCTTCTCTGGTGGCGCAGTGGTTGAGAATCTGCCTGCCAATTCAGGGGACATGGGTTTGAGCCCTGGTCTGGGAAGATCCCACATGCCTCAGAGCAACTGGGCCCGTGAGCCACAATTACTGAGCCTGCGCGTCTGGAGCCTGTGCTCCGCAACAAGAGAGGCCGCGATAGTGAGAGGCCTGCGCACAGTGATGAAGAGTGGCCCCCGCTTGCCGCAACTAGAGAAAGCCCTCGCACAGAAACGAAGACCCAACACGGCCATGAATAAATAAAAATAAAATAAATTTAAAGCTGCAGTCTCTATAAAAAAAAAAAAAGGAAGAGAGCAATGAAATCAGTAAACAAATCCACCAGTGATAATAAAGGCTAAATACTAAACAAAGATAAACAAAACCAAAACCAAATTACATGCAGAAAGAAAACCCCAACTCTACCATTGCTCCCAAAGTCCACCGCCTCAATTTTGGGATGATTCGCCGTCTATTCAGGTATTCCAGAGATGCAGGGTACATCAAGTTGATTGTGGAGATTTAATCCGCTGCTCCTGTGGCTGCTGGGAGAAATTTCCCTTTCTCTTCTTTGTTCGCACAAATCCTGGGGTTCAGCTTTGGCTTTGGCTCCGCCTCTGCAGGTAGGTTGCCTGAGGGTATCTGTTCTTTGCTCAGACAGGACGGGGTTAAAGTAGCAGCTGATTAGGGGGCTCTGGCTCACTCAGGCTGGTGGTGCCAGGGGTACAGAATGCGGGGCGAGCCTGCGGCGGCAGAAGCCAGTGTGATTTTGCAACAGCCAGTGGTACAGAACGCAGGGTGAGCCTGCGGTGGCAGAGGCCGGTGTGATTTTGCAACAGCCTGAGGTGTGCCGTGTGTTCTCCTGGAGAAGTTGTCCCTGGATCACGGGACCCTGGCAGTGGCGGGCTGCACAGGATCCTGGGAGGGGAGGTGTGCATAGTGACCTGTGCTTGCACACAGGGGCTTCTTGGTGGCTACAGTGGCAGCCTTAGCGTTTCATGCCCGTCTCTGGCGTCTGCGCTGATAGCCACGGCTCACGCCCATCTCTGGAGCTCGTTTAGACAGTGCTCTGAATCCCCTCTCCTTGGGCACCCCAAAACAATCGTCTCTTGCCTCTTAGGCAGTTCCAGACTTTTTCCCGGACTCCCTCACGGCTAGTTGTGGTGCACTAGCCCCCTGCAGGCTGTGTTCACGCCGCCAACCCCAGTCCTCTCCCTCGGATCTGACCTCCGAAGCCCGAGCCTCAGCTCCCAGCCCTCATCTGCCCCGGCGGGTGAGCAGACAAGCCTCTCAGGCTGGTGAGTGCTGGTCGGCACCAATCCTCTGTGCGGGAATCTCTTCGCTTTGCCCTCTGCACCCCTCTTGCTGTGCTCTCCTGCATGGCTCTGAAGCTTCCCTCCTGCCCACCCCCCATCTCCGCCAGTGAAGGGGCTTCCTAGTGTGTGGAAACTTTTCCTCCTTCACAGCTCCCTCCCAGAGGGGCAGGTCCCGTCCCTATTCTTTTGTCTCTGTTTTCTCTTTTTTCTTTTGCACCTCAGGCTGTTGCAAAGTCACGCTGGCCTCTGCCGCCGCAGGCTCCCCCGCATTCTGTACCCCTGGCACCACCGGCCTCAGTGAGCCAGAGCCCCCTAATCAGCTGCTACTTTAACCCCGTCCTGTCTGAGCAAAGAACATATGCCCTCAGGCAACCTACATGCAGAGGCGGAGCCAAAACCAAAGCTGAACCCCAGGATTTGTATGAACAAAGAAGAGAAAGGGAAATTTCTCCCAGCAGCCACAGGAGCAGCGGATTAAATCTCCACAATCAACTTGATGTACCCTGCATCTCTGGAATACCTGAATAGACGGCGAATCATCCCAAAATTGAGGCGGTGGACTTTGGGAGCAACGGTAGACTTGGGGTTTGCTTTCTGCATGTAATTTGGTTTTGGTTTTGTTTATCTTTGTTTAGTATTTAGCCGTTATTATCATTGGTGGATAATATCACAGCCTGAAGGGGGTTGGTGCACCATAGCTAGCCGGGAGGGAGTCCGGTAAAATGTCTGGACCCAGATACCTGGGGAGTTTCTTGCCTTTTGGAAGTCTGAGGTCTTCTGCCAGCGTTCAGTAGGTGTTCTGTAGGAGTTGTTCCGCATGTAGATGTATTTCTGATGTATTTGTGGAGAGGAGGGTGATCGCCACGTCTAACTCCTCCACCTTCTTGAAGGTTTCCTGTACCCTCATTTTTTAAAATTGTTGAATAATACTCCATTGTATGGATGTACCAGTTTGTTTACCTCTGAAGGACATTTTGGTTGCTTCCAGCTTGGGGTGAGTATTAATAAAGCTACTAAAAACATTCATGTGTAGCTTTTGTGTTGATATAAGTTTCTAATTTGGTAAATACTCAGAAGTATAATTGTTGGATTGTATTGTAACTATAGCTAGCTTCGTAAGTAACTGCCAAGCTGTTTTCTAAAGTGCTTTACCACTTTCATTTCTCACCGGTAATGAATGAGAGTTTCTTTTATTCCATGTCTTCAGTAGCCATCAGTATTGTCAGGCTTTAAAAATTTAATTTAATTTTAGTTTTTATTTTTGCCACTCTAATAGGTGTATAGTGGTATCTTACTGTTGTTTTAATATTCAGTTCCCTAATGACATATGATGTTAAACATATTTTCGTTTCTTTTTTTTTCTTGTTTTTAAACTTAATGCTCTTTTGTGTTCTTTTTACTTAATTAGTTTATTTATTTTTGGCTGCGTTGGGTCTTCGTTGCTGCACGTGGGCTTTCTCTAGCTGCGGCAAGTGGAGGGCTACCCTTTGTTGCAGTGTGCTGGCCTCTCATTGCAGTGGTTTCTCTTGTTGTGGAGCACGGGCTCTAGGCACGCGGGCTTCAGTAGTTGTGACGTGTGGGCTCAGTAGTTGTGGCTCATGGGGTCTAGAGCACAGGCTCAGTAGTTGTGGCACATGGGCTTAGTTGCTCCGCGGCATGTGGGATCTTTCCAGACCAGGGCTTGAACCCATGTCCCCTGCATTGGCAGGCGTATTCTTAACCACTGCGCCACTAGGGAAGTCCCTAAACATATTTTATTATGCTTATTTGTTATTTGTAAATCTTTGGTATTCTAATTTTTGCCTACTTTTTAATTTGGTTGTTTATTTTCTTATTGTTGAGTTTTCAGAGTCTTTTGTACATTTGGAATACAAGTCCTTTATCAGATATATATTTTGAAAATATTTTCTCCCAATTTGTGGCTTGTCTTTTGGTTCTCTTAACAGTGCTTGGTGCCAACTGATAAGAATGGATTTTATTTTCTAATAAGAGTTAAAGTTATTAAGACAGTATTTGTTTTATTCTTTAAACGTATTTTTATTTAATTCTCTAAACATATCATGTGTGTTTTAACATCTTTGTGTGCTGAATTCAACATCTGGAGCTGGTTTTTATTGATGGCTTCTTTACTGAGTATGGGTCACACATTCCCATTTTTCCTCCCCCACCTCCCTGCCTTGGGTGTGTAAGTTTTGATTGTGTGCTGGATATTGGTAATGATATGTTTAAGCAACTCTGGAGTCTGAAATCTTCCTCTGAGGAGTGTTAATTTTTGTTCCATTTGGCGATTCACTTACTGGTTGATCACCTTCAACCTGTGTAGACTTGATTTTATAATTTATTTAGGGTGGATCTGTGAAAAGCCTGAGGTGTTTTCTTAGCTGTTCTAACTTGGTGAGACTCAGCCTCCAAATTTTATCTTCCCTTTTTGATCTTGTCAGGTCCTGGTCCTAGGCTTTGTTAGGATAGGTCTTGAATATACTTTATTTTAGGATGCAGTCTTTACTTTTTAGACTCAGCCTTTCTTGTGTCTCAGCTGAATATCTGGGATGCTCTTGAGGTGTTAATGAATTTTGTCCTCTTAGGCTAGATTTGACCAATGTCCTCTAGTATGCTTGACTGCTATTATCTTTTTTTTTTATATTTTGACTCTGTAGCAGCCGTAAGTCTCATTTTGTCTACTACTGATATAATCACAGAGCAGTGTTCAGCTAAAACCTTGTGGAAAACTCTCAAGAGGCTTGCAGGGCACCTTCCTGCAGAATTCCCATATATATGGACTCTGCTCTTCAGATTTCAGTAGCTCCAGATGCCCAAACTGTGATCTCTTTCTCCTCAGCCCAGTGGGATTGCCATGCTCTGATTGTACTCTAGCTCAGTATGCAGTGGTCAGGAAATCATTCCTACGCAGATGACTAGGGCTGTCATGGGACTCACCTCATAAGTTCTCCTTCCCTTAAGGATCACAGAATTTCAATGCTTGTGTCTGTAAACAGTTGCCTCATATATTTTGTCCAGTTTTATAGTTGTTTTCAGTGGGAGGGTCTTCTGAAATCCAATAACTCCATAATAGCTAGAAAAAGAAATCCCAGCGTGACAGTATGTTTTGATTCTTGTCATCTTTGAAAGACTCTCTTAAATGCCACCTCTTCCTTGAAGTATCTCCTGATAATGTCAGAATTAATCTTTTTCTCCCTTTCTTGTCCATTGTTTTTTGTACTTCTGTTATCACCATGAAACATGAAAGATATATCACGTCCTACATCTAGTTATTTGAGGGGTGCCGTCATCGTATTACAGCTAATTATTGTCTTTGGGAGCTAACAGGGTTGGGGAGGGGCTGTCATAGTCTTGTTCAGGGTCAGTGACCAGTAGGATGCATTCTCACATGCTGCATGTTTTGCTCCCCCACTAAAGGGAAGCTCCTTAAGAGGAAGAACTATATGTTTTTAATCTTTGTTTCTTCTCATTATGCCTAACATAGTGCTTGAGACAGTGACGATGATGAAAATTAAGAATAACACCAAACATTTATTGAGTGCTTTTTATCTGCCAGGCTAGACTAAATGCTAGACTAAGCATTTTATTTAATGAACAGTCATTTGTATGGCGTTTACCATGTGCCATGTATTATTCTAAGCACTTACGAGTATTAATTTATGTACACAGATCATCTCATTTAAGCCACACAAGAACTTTATGAGGAGCTCTATTATCTCCATCTTATATTTGAAAAAACTGAGGATTGGGAAAGTTAGGTAGCTTTCTCAAGTGCTCACGCATCTAATAGGTAGGGTACAGCTGAGACAGGCTGGGACCTGGGACTCTTTGCTGCATGCAGTGCTTGCACCGGGACAAATGTCTCCTTGAGCTACAAATTACAAAGAAACTAAATGTGACTAAAACTAACTGCATGCATATACAGTGGGTGCAAATTCTGGACAAAAAGATGCATAAAGACCCCAAAACCCAACTGCCACTGCTGAAGAGCCGGGAGCAAAAACAGGGTGTCAGGAGCAAAAGTAGGGTACTGCACATGCTCCCCTGCACTCAACACCACCAAAGGGGTGGGCAAACCATCTAAGCCACTCCTCCAGCCCGACCCCTGGACACACCACTACCCTCACCCCATATAAGAAACCAGCTCGCCCCCCCTCAGGGAGGGAACAAGGGAACCTGTTGCTTGTTCTCGCTCCCCCCTGCTATAGCAGGGGCCCCTGTAAAGCCTTGCCTGGATTTCTTGTCTGGCCTCTAGTCAATTTCTATTGATTTGGGAAGGCCAAGAACCCTGGTTGGTATCAGAGCTAGTAGGTAGTCATCAGATATTTGTTAAATTACATACAGTTTATAGCTTATACTTGGTAATGTTTCACTCCACCTTTACAGGGAGTAATATTATACCAATGCACGTAATGTGTACACACCCTGCAGGGGTTTGCCTGGTCATTCCAGCTGGCTGCATACAATATCCCGAACCAAGGTGTTAATGCCAGAACTAAAACTTTTTGGAAAAGGAAGCCCTGTGCGGATTAATGGCCACCCTTCCACAATCTTCCATTTGATGGATTCTAAGCTGTCAGAGTAAGCTATGGCTGTGTGGCTGGACCCAGAACCACAGAGGCCCAATTCTTACTGATTGTTTGCAATCAAAGCTTCCAAATTAGATTGCTGGAAAAACAGCAGAGATTTGAAATGACCAGGAAAAATGTTGTCCTTCTCCAGGAAGATGGATCAGGTAGTACTCATACTTTAATTCAGGTTTTATGGAGCTATAAGATTCAATAAGACATTTCAGCCTAATATATCGAGACAATTTCAGCACAGTGTTTCTCCAAAGAACTCCATCTTTTTCCTGCCAGCGGGTACAAAGGGGAGGGGGGAAAACTCCTCTGGTCAAAACAGACACTGCTGTGCTCCAAACTGAAGCAAGCTAAGAACACAGGAACATCTTTTATGTAGTGTAAGCCCTTCCCATTCTCCACCAGTGATAGATAGTGACATTTTTCCACAGTAGAAGGAAGATTTTACCTTTTCATTATCCTACAACCTGTTATTTATCCTAAATGCTGAAGGATTTTTAGAGGAAATTTAGCTGATTCCCAGAGCTCTAGTAAATTGCATTTGCTTTCTGCAAGTACCATTTTCCATGAGTTCAACCAGTCCCTAGTCCTTGTAGTGTTTGTGTGTGTGTGTGTGTGTGTGTGTGTGTGTGTGTGTGTGTGTGTGTGTGTGTGGTGGGGGGTGCATCCTGGTGCTACACTGATTTTGAAAGCAGTTCCAGAGACCCCCTTCCCAGCATGTCCATAATAGATTAGTTGTTAGATATAATACGATAATGATGTATTTCACATACCCAGACTAAGGGAATGACACATATTTTATCTTTTAAAATTTTATTTATTTATTTTTGGCTGTGTTGAGTCTTCGTTGCTGCACACGGGCTTTCTCTAGTTGTGGCGAACAGAGGCTACTCTTCGTTACGGTGCGTGGGCTTCTCTTGTTGTGGAGCACAGGCTCTAGGCACACGGGCTTCAGTAGTTGTGGCTCATGGGCTCTAGAGCGCAGGCTCAGTAGTTGTGGCTCACGGACTTAGTTGCTCCACGGCATGTGGGATCTTCCTTGACCAGGGCTTGAACCCATGTCCCCTGTACTTGCAGGTGGATTCCCAACCACTGCACCACCAGGGAAGTCCGACACATCTTTTATACTTAATACTGTGACTAGACTTAGAGTGAGAAAGTCCTGGTGCACACCCTCCGCTGGTCCAAAGATTGATATTGGTTTCAGACTGAAGAAATTTTGTAGAGGACACAATTTAGAGAATCAGTCAAAGGCCTAGTGAATCTACTATTGTAGACACTGAATTGAACTGTGACCCAGGGGAGGTGGTCTAAGGAGATGGTAATGTGCACTTTCCTTTGGAGTGAGACAGAATGGGTTCAGTTTCTAGTCCTGGTGCTTATTAGCTATGTGTCCTCGGATATGGAAATTAACCTTTCTGAGCTTTCATTTCCTCTCCTGTAAAATAGTCATGATATTTGATGGTTGAAAGCATTAAAGAAATAATGCAGGTGTGACTCTTATTATAATGCTAATAAAAGATTGGAAGAGGGCTTGACAAAACTTAACCATGTTTTCACTGTTCTAGGTTCTTTGTATGTATTATTTTGATCAATCTTCAGAACATCTCTCAGAGACTTTCCTCATTTTCACAGATGAGGAAACCCAGAATTCAGAGTTTAAATGACTTGCCCCAGCAAGAGCTAATAAGTTACCAGCAAAAAGTAAATTGATACTAGTTGGTGCCACAACACCTTTCAAATGCTGGAGGCGGCACTCCATAAAGTCAGCGAGCATTGGTAGGACTCTGGAGCAGGAAGTTCATCCTGTCCAACCACCTGGGCAGGATGGTTGGAGGTCATCCATCAGTGTTTCATGAACATACTAGCTGGATTTATAACCAGCCTGGTATTTAGCAGCTATTTAAACAAACAAACATCAAATAAATAAACATAATGGCATTTCTTGAGCACTTGCCACATGCTAACAGGTTCCTTAAGTTTTATCTCATATTATCTCATCTAATTCTCATAGTAACCCTGTAAGACTACCAGTATAATCCCCATTAGGAGTGTGGAAACTGGCATTTAAATGCTTATTTGCTCAAGGTCATAGGGCTAGTTAGAAGCACAGCCAGGGTTTGAATCCAGGCCTGTCTAACCTCAGAGCACTATCTACTTGCTGACTATGTTAACAGACTACCCTTCAGATATGAGGGCACCGTTGCTAGTTGCAAAGTCCAGGGCAGCGTTGAGAGCTCCACAGATGATCATCCTTGGCAGCCACTTTCATGTTTATCCTGTTCCTGTGTTCCTTGAATTTCCTTGATGATTTCAAATGCTAAGTGACTTGGCACTTCATTTGGGAATTCTGCAGTGACGCTGACCACCAACAAAACTGAACAGTCCATGGTGGATTCTTTTTATTATTAACTGAAAGCCATTTCTTGTGAGCCTATTAGAATAATAATTTTTTTTAAAGATAACCATATTCTTTATTAAAAATTATTTATTATTTCTTTATTTTTGGCTGTGCCAGGTCTTCATTGCAGCACACAGGATCTTCGTTGTGGCATGTGGGATCTTTAGTTGTGGCATGTGGGCTTCTTAGTTGCAGCATGCATGAGGGATCTAGTTCCCTGACCGGGGGTCGAACCCGGGCCCCCTGCATTGGGAGCACGGAGTCTTACCAACTGGACCACCAAGGAAGTCCCTAGAGTAATATTTTGATTGAATGAAAATAATTACTAAAATATCTGGCAGTACAAATTTACCCTAATGCAGGTTCAGGCTTAGGAATCATTTATTTGAATTAAAAAAAAAAAATCACAGCTTTTTTTCTTGTAGGAAAATAAGAAAAGTTCTATATGTCTACTTTCTGAGTTAAGGACAAGTTACTATCCCATGAAAAACACAAATAATAATTATACTCCAGGCTCATATTATGACTAATAAATGAGAGGGGGTGAAGTACAGTTGTCCCTTGGTATCTGCAGAAGATTGGTTCTAGGACTGCCCAAGGATGACTAAATAAATCTGTGAATGCTCAAATCCCTTACGTAAAATGGCATAATATTTGCATATAACTTAAGCACATTCTCCCATTTACTTCAAATCAACTCTAGATTACTTAAAATATCTAATATGTAAATACTATGTAAATAGTTGTAAATACAATGTAAATGCTATGTAAATAGTTAACCAGAGCATGGCAAATTCAAGTTTTGCTTTTTTGAACTTCCTAGGATTTCTTTTTAAGTAATATTTTGGATCTGCATTGATCCAAAATATTACTTGAATTGGTTACGGAGGGCCGACTCTATTTCAACATCCTGAGAGTAAAGAACAAAGTTATTTTAAATATAATTTGTATATTATTCTTTCTATAAAAAAATACTGGATCAGCTTTTTAGATTGAAAATTGCCAGGAAAAGGTACAAAATGTGCTCTAATTCCTGTCTAAAACTGGGAAGTGTAACAGGATGACAAGTGGACACAGAGTTGGGAGACTTGGGTACTAATTCCAGAGGTGCCACCTACTGCTGTGTAATAGAGGAAGCCATGTGTCCTCTCAGGGTCTTGATGACTGTTCCTGTAATGAGAGGACTCCAGGCACTGCATTATTTCATTTAATGCTGACAAGAACTTTATAAAGTTATCTTGGCCCTAATTGATAGACTAGGGAATTGAAGCTTATAGAGTTCAAGTGCTTTGTTCACAGTTGAGTTGTGTTTCGGCATCCAGAGGCATAAAGAAAATTTGCTCTTGGTATTGATTCTAGGTGCCCAAAGCAAATGTATGCAGTTGGAGAGGTCTAGCCTTGTCCTAGACACATATAGGAGAACTAATCTATCAGAATTCAGTCAATTCTGGTCTTTCCTATAGTCCTAAAGTCTCTAATAGAAATTGCATGGGGGAATATTTCCAATGAAGTTGCTTGGAGGAGCTGCTTATGCGAGATGACTATAAATAATGTTTGGCTTCGTTTAAATTGAATTGAGAATGTGCTGAATTAGGGACTGACTAAAATGTTAAACCACTTTTGCTTGAACCATATTCAAGGACAGGGCTGAAATAAAAAGTGTAAAGCCAGCTGCAAAGGAGGAAGACATAAGGTCAGCTGCATCAGTGATGGCAGCTTGCCCTGGACTTAACTCTGCTTGGCTGCAGTCCTGTCCCAGTGGGCAGCTGCAGGGAGGACAGGTGAAAGTCTGAATGAGCCGCCTCAGGAGAAAAAGAGTCTGCAGAGTGGCCCGTTATCACTGTCAGATGGGAATCATCCCTCCAACCAGAATGAATACTTCTCTAGCCAAGTCATCTTTTAGCAATTAATTATATTTGTGAACAATATTGAGATATGTGTGCTTCGTCATTTCTGAACACTTGGCAAACCAAGACACAGCCACCCATTTTTGATGAGTTCAAGCTGCAACGTCTGTGAAGACTCAGCTCAAGAATAAAGATGTAAGACTGTTGATGTTTCCATGCCAGTTGTAGTTTTGTCCTGATTAATTCATTTGTTCATTCATTCAGCAAACGCGTTCTGAACACTCACTATGTGGATAGTTCTAAATGCTTGGTATACATCGGTAAACAAGACAGACGAAGATCCCTGCTCTCATAGACATTTAGTTCCAGCGATTTACATTAAGTGGAAAGAGCACTAGCTTTGGAGCCAGCCAGCTCTAGGTTCTAAACTCAATTCCACTGCTTCTTACCTGTGGGACCTAACCTGTTTGAGCCTTGTTTTACTCATGGGTAAAATGTGGACCATAAGAACCATAATTCCAGCTATAGAAATGATGTGAGGTTTGGAACAAATGATGCAAGTATCCATGCTTGGCACCGACAAGGTCCTCAATAAAGCTACCTCCTTCTACTTTTCCCAGGCAGTGGCTTCCTTCCTTCCCTGCTCTCTGCTGTACACCAGCCAGCTCCATACCCTAGACTTTGTTCTGTGCCCATTGTGCAAAATTCATTCATCCCTTCCTCAGAGTTGTATTTTCAACTACAACTGACTAGAAAGTAGCAAAAAGAGGGGTGAGTGCTATGGCCTGAATGTTTATATCCCCCTAGATTAATGAGTTGAAGTCCTAACCCCCAGTGTGATGATGTTAGACGGTGGGGCCTTTGAAAGGTAAATAGGGTTGGATGAGGTCGTGAGGGTGGAGCCCTCATGGCGGGATTAGTACTCTCACCGCAAGAGGAAGAGGCACCAAAACTTCCTCTCTCGTATGCAATGAAGAAAAGCTGTGAGCGCACAGGGAGAAAGTGGCTGTCTACAGCTAGGAAGAGTGCCTTCGCCAAAAACAGAACCTGCCGGCTCCTTAATCGTGGACTCTTCAGCCTCTAGAATGTGAGAAGGAAGTGTTTGTTGTTTAAGCCACCCAGTCTATGGCACTTTGTTACAGTAGCCCCAGCTGACGAGGCCAGTGAGCTTAATGCCATCTGATAAGAACGGATGGCCATTGGTGCTGATCCATCCATTTCATTGGTCTGAGCACAGCGATCCTCCCACATAGTCACCAGGTATCTTAACAGTGGTCTTCACAGCCATGTCTCCCCACCGGAGTCATCATCCTGTAGGTGGGGACTTCAGATCCTGGCTGACCAGAGTGGGTGTTCTTAGCACATGCCACACAAAGTGGAGTCTTCCCTTCCTCAGCATTCTGAATTACAGTCAGACCTCCTTTTGCTTGATTAAATTTTGGTTTACTATGCTTCCCAGTGACACCAAAATTTTTAATTGACTTCAGAAATGCCATTTCTTAATATAAATTAAAACATCTGCCCCTTTGTACCTTTTAAACACTCTTAGTCTTTCTTGGAATTGTTTTTAAACTATTGATAAACTAAACAGAAACTAATAATGACTAAGGAATTGATTAATGACCTCTGATACAGCTTAATCAGTGGAGGTATTAATTTCAGGTATCATGGTGTAGTTTTCAGGTGAGAGGTAGAGAGAGGGGGAAAATTTTTAATTGTATTATACATTTAATAATATTTTATTGCTACAAATATATATAATACATATTCTTGATAGAAAGTAGAGAATAAACAAAAATAAGGAAATATTACAGGACCCTGTGGTAAATGCTACAGTCATTTTTGATAAATATTGTAGTTGTTAAAGGTTGGTAATCTACTTTTATCAACCTATTTCATCTTTTCCTGTCATTAGATACTTTTATATAATACCGTTTTAATAACTTCATTAGTACTCCATTACACAGATGTACCATAATTTACTCCCCCCCCCAGTTTTTACATTTATCCCTCATACACTTTCGGACATCACTAACAGCATGATGATGAGAATCTGCAGAGCCAAGTCTTTGATCTCATCCATGTTTATTTCTTTAGAATAGCTTTCTAAAGGCGAAATGGTGGGTCCAAACTTAGAGCCGAACTCCCATTGATTTACATATTTATTTAGCAGATATTTTAAAGCACCTGTTATTTTCAGGCAGCAGTAGGCACTAAAGAAAAATCATGTGAATGAGACACACAGTCTCCATCCTCACAAAGCTTATAATCTCATGAATTTGTCTGATTTATCCTCCTGCAAGCAGAATATGAGAGTGTCTTTTATCTAATATGAATCGGCTCCTTCCAAAATGCCTTTAAAAATCTTTCATACACATTTGTTGAACTGCAAAATAAAATCGTTCCCAATGTCCCAACATCGTGCTATGCGAAGATGCATACCAAATTGTATCAGTCTGTTGGAATGACTGATCACACAGTGATGCCCTTTTACCACAGTTCTTGGAAGTGAGCATGAACTCTTTAAAATCAGTAAACTAGTATTTTTATGCCTTTTTGCCTTGACATGTTCTATGCTCAAGACCTCATGTGTTCCTCATTTTAACACCTCTTGTGTCTGGGTGTCTGGAGCAACCCAGACTTGGATGTTCTGTTTGCACGTCATGGCATTTGTGTCCAAACAAATTAGCGTCCGAAATGGCTCAAAAGGAAATAGGTGGGAAGGGGACTGGACAAGATGGCTTTGAAATGCCTTCTAACCCTATTTTTTCTCCTCCTTTGTCATTTTAGAAAGTAAAAAGTGTCTTCAAAAAGAAGAAAATCTGTTAGAACTCAGATAAAATTTATTCTAAATCATTAACAAAGAAAGACATCTATCTTCTCTCAACACAAAGAGATCCCAAAATGTCATACCCAAGTCTGCAACATGGAAAATCTGAACCATTGAAAATCATGCATTAACTATGGTTATAAGATAGTCATCTCATCTCGACAGCTAAAAATACACAGGGACAGTCAGAAATATTTCCATTTTTTATATCCAGTGAAATAGCTTCATTTTCATTCCACAAAGAAAAAGGCTTCTTTGAACCCTGAACAATATTAAATTTTCTGTTAACTCCCGTTATGCCACGTTCTATCTTAAGGTCAATACTCTGAGTCCTCCCCTGGCCAGGGCGCCTCCTTTGCATGAGCTCTCAGGGTCCTCCCACGTTCCTCATTCTCAGTGAATTCCAACCCATCCCCCCAAGGTCCAGGTTCTTTATTCTCCCAGTCACTCACAGCTCCTAAACCCCCTTAATGCCCACCCATGCTTATTTATTGGCTAGCTGAGCCAAGAGTATACGACTGAGTTAACGACAGCCTCCTGAATAGGTGACTTTTGCCATGAGAGAATAGAGACCAATGCTTTCCCGATGCTTTCAATTAAGGCTTCTGGTAAAAGAAACTGACATTGGAAAGAAGAGGTGTCAAGTCAGTAAGTTCAACATCAGAAGTGAGGGTAAAGACACAGACCTACTAGAGAATGGACTTGAGGATATGGGGGGGGAAGGGTAAGCTGTGACAAAGTGAGAGAGTGGCATGGACATATATACACTACCAAACGTAAAATAGATAGCTAGGGGGAAGCAGCCGCATAGCACAGGGAGATCAGCTCGGTGGTTTGTGACCACCTAGAGGGGTGGGATAGGGAGGGTGGGAGGGAGGGAGATGCAAGAGGGAAGAGATATGGGAACATATGTATATGTATAACTGATTTACTTTGTTAGAAAGCAGAAACTAACACACCATTGTAAAGCAATTATACTCCAATAAAGATGTTTAAAAAAAAAAAAAAGGCATTGCCACAAATCCTGGGAAAAAAAAAGAAGTGAGGGTAGTGAGGGAGGGTGAAGTGAGATACCAAAGGATCATTTAATTTGGCAAAACAACACACAAGCTTTTATAGCAGTTACTATAATATGTCTTTAGCTTAGGAACTTCATATTTTGGGGCACTATAAACATGTATTTCCCTAAAATGCCTAAATCATTTTTACTTCATTTGGAGCCACTCACTTTCAAAATACTCAGGAGGCTATATTTTTCCATAAGTTCACCTAAATCTAGATCAGTTGGTTGCATACATCAGTGAGATTAAAAACCTCCTAGGGACCTTGCTGTAATGCAGAATCCCAGGCCCTAATTCCCATTCATCTTTATCCAGGAAGTCTGGGCTGGGGCCAGTTAATGCTGATGCAGGTGCATCTAGGGATAAAATGCCTGGTACATGGATTTGGATATATTATGGAGCAAGCTGGACTCAGAGTTAGTGAAATGTGAGGGTTTGAAAATCATGCCAAGGTTTTAACATAGTAGTATTTAAGTTATGTCATTGGGTGTTGAGGCAAAAGGAGGAAGATAAATCTTCTCTAATATTCCATGACCAAATCGGATACCATACCATCATGCAGGAAGGGGCAGGTTTGGTGCTGAGCTAGTCGAATATCTCAGACAATTAAAAGCATATAGGTGTATAATTGCTTTACAGTGTTGTGTTAGTTTCTGCTGCATAACAAAGTGAATCAGCTATACGTATACATATATCCCCATACCCCCTCCCTCTTGCGTCTCCCTCCTACCCTCCCTATCCCACTCCTCTAGGTGGTCACAAAGCACTGAGCCGATCTCCCTATGCTATGCGGCTGCTTCCCACTAGCTAGCTATTTTACATTTGGTAGTGTATATAAGTCAATGCATCTCTCTCACTTCGTCCCATCTTGTCCTTCCCCCTCCCCGTGTCCTACTCCAATAAAGATGTTTTAAAAAAAAAGGGAGAGAGGGATAAAAACTCTATTGATTAATTAATGTATGGTATCATGGCTTATTCCACAGGGCTCTATGTTGTCAGCCAGCTAAACAATGCTTGGTTCTGTTAAACCATTTGTATGTTTTTCATATGCTGAAAAAAAAATTTATATACAGGTTTGGTTTGAAAAACTGTTCAATAGAGATTTTTGTTATCTAGAAAAATAAAATGAAGGAAGATTTAGGTCAAAAAAAAGCGCATATAGGTGTCAAGCAGATTAAATAGGACAGAAAGAAGTGAGTGGAAATGAGTCACAGGTATTGGAAGCTTCTGGTGCTTAGCACAAGTGCTTGCTTACCTCAAATTCTTATTATAAAAAGAGTCTGGGGCCAATGGCTGACATGTGAATTAAAAAGTAAAGAAATTTCTTTTCTTTTTTAATTAATTCATTATTTATTTATTTATTTTTGGCTGCGTTGGGTCTTCGTTGCTGCATGCGGGCTTTCTCTAGTTGCAGCGAGCGTGGGCTTCTCACTGCAGTGGCTTCTCTTGTGGAGCACCTGTTCTAGTCGTGTGGGCTTCAGTAGTTGTGGCACGTGGGCTCAGTAGTTGTGGCTTGTGGGCTCTAGAGCGCAGGCTCAGTAGTTGTGGCGCACGGGCTTAGTTGCTCTGTGGCATGTGGGATCTTCCCAGACCAGGGCTTGAACCCGTGTCCCCTGCATTGGCAGGCGGATTCTTAACCACTGCGCCACCAGGGAAGTCACAATAAATTCCTTCATTTCTGAGCCCTCTCACCTTTTTGATCCTTTTAAGGGACTGCCACCACCTATAGGCAAGAGGCCAGACCCTGCCAGTCTGGCATGTGGAAGCCTTAAATATCAGGCTCACCTACCCACCCAGCCTCTTACCTACTCCAGCTCCTCTTCCCACACACTCAGTGCTCTATTCCCGTCGACTTTTGGACGTCCCCTAAACATACCCTCCTGGAGAGCAAACCTTGCCTTGTGGCACCCCCTCACCCACCCACACCCTACTTCCACCCGAGCCCTGCTCTGTAGCAACCGTCATCATTTCTCAAACCTTCATTCTGGACGTGTCTCCTCTTTGGACCTTTCCTGACCCTCTAAGCCACCCTGATGAAATAGCTGAGTTTTTCTTAATGGCCCCACAGCAACTTGAACCCACTCTATAATGTTTTCCAGGGCATGTTACTACGTTAACCTTGTTCATTTGTCTGTCTCCCCTTACTAGACTTACAGCCCCTCCTGGGCAGAGGGCAACCACGTGGTGGTGGCATCACAGGGCTTGCACTTGGGGGCAGATATTGAATAAATATTTTTATGTGAAATACTAAGACCACCAGGATTTTTATGTGAAATACTAATACCACCAGGATTTTTGGGTAGACTGAGAAACAGGGTGGTCAATAGAGCTAACATTTTAAACCTTGGCCCCTTTTCTAATACTTTTCTCTGGAGTGAGGAAGGATTGTGTTGAGGAAGTCCCTCTACTTCACCAGAGCAGTCAGTGGCTTTCCCAGTTTTAGGACACATTGTTGGGGTGGTGTTTCTGAGCTGGCCTCTAATGTCTGTGCCCGGCATCTGCTTACCAGCTGCCGTGTGCTCTCAGGGGCTGAAGCTTGAGAGCTACACATGAGTCAGATTGGATTTCGGGTGAATGCCTTTATCCTTCATTTTTCAAGACTTTCATTCTTGACCTGAAGTTATTCATTTTAGCAGTCCTACATCTGAAATTCTATTATTTTGTATACTTGATAATTTATACCAATCTATTGAAGACTTGGATACACATTTTTTTTCAGTGAACAGAATGGGACAACTCAATTACTACAGATTGAATTCTGTTCCATTTCACAAATTAGCTTTTTCAAACCTATTCAGAAAAGAAAGGGTTGGCTTTGGCCCCGCAGTCCCAGACCCCTCCCTGATAGCAGCTTCTGACCTGGTCTTTCTGTTTTTTGGGTGAATGGGAAAACATAGCGGTATCACAGGTCCTCAAATGCCCAGACCAAACAGCGTACAGCATCTTTACCTCTAGGAATTGCTAGTGCTAATGCCAATTTAAGGAAGGATAAAGACAAACCAAAGGCACCGTATTATTTTACGGAGATAGATTTTATACATTAATTTATATTCATTGATTGATTAATTCATTTACATATTGACTGAGGCTCTCTCTGTGTGAAGGTTATGCTAGATCTTGGCACAGGGAGGTGACTATCTCCAGTCTCATGGGGAGACATGAGTAAATAGTTACAGGGCTTATGGGGTTCTGAGCTCTGAGGAAAGTGTGGCACTGGGTACCATGGGGAAAAGCAGGGAACAAGGAACTCTGTGTGGGGAGGTGTGGGAGGGCCTCCTGATGGTAGATGTGTACCTGGCAAGACGGCATACTAGTGGGTGGGAGGAGGGTGACCAGGAGGGGAAACAGCTGCTGAAACTCTCAGAGGGCATGTCTTATTTGGAGACCACAAACTTGTTGGTCTGGCCAGAGTGTAGGGTACAGATGTGAAAGTAGAGACAAGAGACTCTAAAATGGGAGAACAGTCCTAGATCTGAAGGATCTTGGCTGCCAGATGAATGAAAGTACCCAGGAGATGAATTTGTTTTAGAATTTTACTTCTATTGTGGCTTATCTCAACATCAGCATACAAGAATATATCCATATAATAGATAAAGATAAAACATTAGAACAGCTGGGTAATAAAAATCATGAGACCACAATTACGCTGTAATGCATTTAAAATAGTCCCATACCAAGCTAGCTGATTTGATCGTTATTTTCTCCTCCACTAAGGTGCTCCCGCCACCTGCCTTGGAGCAAGGGCACCCCAGCAGCACCCCAAACACTACAGTTTCCCCTGACTTCCCATCGAGCACAGTTAAGCAGACAAATGTGCTTCTAATTGCCAGAGACATCTTTGTTCTCTCTACAAAGATGAGCTTCTTCCAGCCCTTTGTGCTGTCATCTCACTCTGTTAAGCACTTTCTGTTGGGTGTGGATTTTGCCGTGATGGGTCTCTTTAACAGGCCTTGCTGCTGCTTTTTATCTGAAAGAAAGGGCTGCAAGAATTCAATGGATTATTTATTAAACAGCCGGTCCTGCTTTGAGAGACTTTTTTTTCCTTTTGAGTGTTTAATAATGGTTCTCCTCTCGCATGCTCTCTGCCTAAAAGAAGTTAAACTATTGAAGAAATGATTTAACCATTTAAAAACTAATACACTTTAGAATTCTGATTTGAGATACAGTAGAATTTTATTAACAAAGGGCAAATCTCATTTTTACAAAGTGGAAATGTGTTGCTACTGGAAGGACAAAACCAAGTCTGGGAAAGTGTGACTCAGGTGATCAGCAGCCCAAGGTGAAATTAATACAGTGCTCAATGTCCTATTCATGAAACCCAGAAGGATTTCCTTGCCCTCTGACCCCTCTCTTCCCCCCCAGAAAACCCCAGGATGGCCCAAAGAAAGATATATGTAAAAATAATATCCCTCATATATGGCTTTTGGCCAGATCCTTGTGTAAATGAACATCTATCTCTAAGTTATTTATTCATAATATTAGCTCACATCCATTGAACATAGGGATCATGTAGGGCATCTTACAGGTAATATTCCCTTTTCCTCTGTAACTCTATGGGGCGGGTGTAATGATTTTCCTCAATTTACAGACGCTCAGAGGAATTGAGCAACTGCCAAGGTTAAACAGCTTCTAAGTGTGAGTGTTGGCATCCAAATTCTGGTCCATTTTCAAGGCATACTTTTTTTTTTAAACAATGCTTTGTGGTCTCCTGATATTTTTATTAGTTTCCTTGATAAAACTGTAGGAATTATATACCTGTAATCGTCAGTCCTAAAAGGCTTGATAGCTGCCCTTTGAAAAAGCCAGACACTCTCCTGCCTCAGGGCCCTTGCACCTGCTTGTATGTCTCCCTGGAATGTTCTTAGCTCAGATGCTTGCGTCATTCCCTTCCTCATCAACTTCAAGCATCCTATTTAAATTGCACTCCGTAGCAATCCTTATTTCTCTTCTCGTTATTTACTTTTCTCCATAGCGCTTACATACCGCTTACATATTTTATACTTTATTTATTTGCTCATTATCAGTTTTCTCTCACTAAATGCAGGTTCCAAGAATGTAGGGATTTTTGTTGGTTTTATTCACCACTCTGTCTCCAGCATTTGGAACTATGCCTGGCTCATAGTAAGTGTTCAGTAAAAGTTTGTTAAATGTATTGTAAATAAATATGTATTATGAATAGAAAAACCAAGATGACATGTGTACTCATTAGAATGTAATTTCCATGAGGGCAGGAACTGAGTTTTGTTTGTCACATGGTCCCTGGTGCCCTGAAGAGGGCCTGATACATAATAGACATTCAATATACCTTTATGAATTGGATGGATCAGAGCTCATTAATAAAATGATTGGAAATATTACTAGGTTTTTAAAGGAGAGATGAAGAGAGGGAGAGAAGAAAGAACAAGACAGAGAATGAATAAGTATTTGTATATCGAGCTCACTTTCATTTTACATTGGTTTTACAGAGATTATATATAGTTTATTAGGTTAGAGCTACAATTTCAAACAAAATTTGCAATTCCCCAAGAACAGAAAATCAAATTGTGAATAAATATAGCTTAACATGAAAACTCATATAGACTCCCTGTCAGCTGCCTTTTTTTTTAATGTATCAGTCGGTCTGAAGTGAGGTGCATTTAATGGTATGTCTTGTAAGTCTTGGCTGTACTAATCATATTCTGTATAGATGTCTATAGATGTTTTAGAGTCATATATAATCCAACAACCATTTACTCCGTAGAGAAAATAAGAAAGATTACTCTTGCAAAGTTCATTCTTTGTGGACCCAGGGACAAAACAGGCACTTCAGCTTTACCATGAACCAATCATCATCTACCTGGGAGGGTGCAGGGAAGGGGAAAAATGTAAGATGAATTATAATGATGAACAGGACACTAGCATTTGAAGTGCCTGTTTATTACAAAAATGGGAAAGCTTCAGAGTTATTCTTTCTGCTGCCTGGGAACCAGAGCTAAGCAGAGAGAGGAAAATTGCCTTTGATTGAAGCTTGTGGCCAGCAGCCACTGGTATGCTGTAAAAGCAGAAATAGACATTATAAGATACAGAGGATCACTGTTTGACCCAGGTTATCTTTAAATATATTAAAGCACATTTCTTAACATGGAGAAATATTAACAATGCTATGAATTTTTAGAATTTGGAATTTAGATGCTTAGATGTTTAAATAATCAAAAGTGTTCAGACATAAGACAATACAAGGTAGAACATAATACCTGAAAAGGATAGTTAAATTAAAACTGGGAGGGATGGACTTCCCTGGTGGTGCACTGCTTAAGAATCCACCTGCCAATGCAGGGGACACGGGTTCGAGCCCTGGTCCAGGAAGATCCCACATGCTGCAGAGCAACTAAGCCCGTGCACCACAACTACTGAGCCCGCGTGCTGCAACTACTGAAGCCCTTGTGCCTAGAGCCCATGCTCCGCAACAAAGAGAAGCCACCATAATGAGAAGCCCGTGCACCACAACGAAGAGTAGCCCCTGCTCGCCACAACTAGAGAGCCCGCGTGCAGCAACGAAGACCCAGTGCAGCCAAAAATAAATAAATAAATTAATTAAAAATAAACAAATAACTAAATAAAAATGGGAGGGTGTTATGGGTGGCAAAATATTAAGCTTAGTCAGCAAATAGTTAGTTTGGAGAAGGAATCTTGGTTAGTTCAGGAAAAATGGACAGTTAGACCTATTCAAGACTTTAGATAAGGTTCCTGTGATCCATTCATTGTATTATTGTGAAAATAAGCACTAGAACTAACTCCCAGCCTATTTCTAAGGGAGGAGTTTACTTCCTGACTCCTTGACAGCAAGCTTGGGCATCTGATTTTCTTTGGTCAGTGAAATGTAAACGGAAATGACATATGACACTAGCAAAAGCTTAAAGAGCCATCATGAGATTCTGCCATTTCTCTTTTCCTTCTACCGTGACGTCAGGATGTTCCATATAGGGACTGTTCTTCAGCCTTGGTCCCCAAATGGAAGGGGTACGTAGTATATTCATAGCCATTTCATAGGGACATAAATGTGAGTCAGTGAATCAGCCTTTGTTTTTGCAAGCCAGTAATGTTGGAAGTCGTGTTATTGTTGCACAACTTAGCCTAAGCTGACTGTTATTGTCTCTGTATCTGTGAGGAGTATTGAAAACATAGTCTGGTCTTCTCAGAGAACATTCTCAGAGGAGTGGTGTCATGACTTAGATAGAGAACAACAGAGTTGTAAGAATTCAAAGTTTCTCCAGGTGTGGTACCACATCAGAATTAACTGTGAGCTGGTGAAACCTGCAAATTCCCAGGCCTCATCCCAGAATTAGTGAATCTGCATCTCTGGAGGTAAGGCCTGTGTATCTGCATTTTTCCAGACTCCTTAGATGATCCTTGTATAAACCCAAATCTGAGAACTTCTGGCCAAGATGTTGACCTAAGACTGAAGGGCTAGAGGAGAGAGGTAGTGAACAAGAAATTAGAAAACTTATTTCACAGGTCTTGAGATTGGGCCTGGTGTTGCCTGCCACTCATTAGCTTTGGGATCCTGAGCTAGTCACTTTAGTTCCAGTATTTGGATTTCTCATGGCTTCCATGGTTTTGGTGACAACCATTCCCACTACCTCTCAGACCTGTTGTGATAAAATAATGTGAAAATGCTTCATAAACTGAAAAACACTTTGCATTTCAAGATATTGTGGTCTTGTTAAGATATCGTTTGCAGGGGGGAGGGGGAAGCTTTTCTCTAGGGACATTGGGAACTTCTGAGACCATATATTGAATCAAGATGGAAATCAACAGCATAGCATTGGAAAGCAGGCACAGCCTAGTCAATGCTAATTGTATTTTGCTCTTCTAATAACAAGCAGGAAAATGAATTAGGGATTATTCATGTCTAAAAGGTGGCTTAATGTCTAGAGCCCATCAGATTTAAGCTGCAGAACTGAGAAGACAGACACATCCCTGCTATTTCAATTGAGAATCCCAGATACTTGGAGAAGCCAAGAAGGGAGAACCTGCCAAGTTGTTCTTAGACAGCTCAATAAAGGAAGGGTAAAAGCTCCTCTAAGCTCCTCCCCAGCCCTGCTAAGATAGGGCATTTATTGAGTGCTCATCACGTACTCGGCATGTGCTAAGCACTTTAACTGAGGATTCACAATAATCCCAAGAGATAGTTATTTTTGCCTACTTTTACAGATAAAGAAACTGAAGCTTGGCAAGATAAAGTTGCTTGTTTGTCTAAAGTAACCCCTCTAATAAATGACGGGGCATGATCTTAACCAAATTTTGGCCTGACTCCAGAGTTTTTGCTCTCAGTCACTATGGTTAGTTTTTCTGTACAAAACAGATACAGTCATTGTTGATGAAAAGATGAAAACACAGGTATGTATTGTTTTTATAACCAGAAAAAAATAAAAGTGATATTTGGAACCAATGAAACTCACCACTCAAATACCAAGACATTCTACCTAGCTAGAATAAACTAGAAACTATAGTACAATAAATTATAAAAACCCAGTAACTCTCATAAAAACCATCTTCTTATCTTACATTAAAAAATAGTAAATGTAAAACAAAAAGACACCCTATGGAATGGGGGAAAATATTTATAAATGATGTGACCAACAAGGGATTCATTTCTAAAATATACAAGCAGCTCATACAGCTTAATATCAAAAAAGCAAACAACCCAATCAAAAAATGGGCAAAAGACCTAAACAGACATTTCTCCAAAGAAGACATACAGATGGCCAACAGGCACATGAAAAGATGCTCAGTATTGCTAATTATTACACAAATGCAAATCAAAACTGCAATAAGGTATTACATCACACCAGTCAGAATGGCCATCATCAAAAAGTCTACAAGTAATAAATGCTGGGGAGGGTGTAGAAAAGAGGGAACCCTCCTACACTGTTGGTGGGAATGTGAATTGGTGCAGCCATTTTGGAGAATAGTATGGAGGTTCCTTAAAAAAACTAAAAATAGAGTTACCATATGATCAAGCAATCCCACTCCAGGGCATATATCTGGAGAAAACTCTAACTTGAAAAGATACATGCACCCCAGTGTTCATAGCAGCACTATTTACAATAGCCAAGACATGGAAGCAACCTAAATGTCCATCAAGAGATGAATAGATAAAGAAGATGTGGAGTGTGTGTGTGGGTGTGTGGGTGTGTGGGTGTGGGTGGGTAGATGTGTAATGGAATATTACTTAGCCATGAAAAAGAATGAAATAATGCCATTTGCAGCAACATGGATGGATCTAGAGATTACCATATTAAGTGAAGCAAGTCAGACAAAGACAATTGTCATATGATATCACTTATGTGTGGAATCTGGAAAAATGATACAAATGAACTTATTTACAAAACAGAAATAGACTCCCATACATAGAAAACAAACTTATGGTTACCAAAGGGAAGGGGGGAGAGATAAATCAGGAGTCTGGGATTAACATGTACACACTACTATATATAAGATAGATAAAAAACAAGGACCTATTGTATAGCACAGGGAACTATGTTAGGTATCTTATAATAACCTATAATAGAAAAGAAAAACACATCCAGTGGAGCCAACTCTTTTTCCTGCAATTATAACCCATTTGAAATGGGCATCCTGTGTCTTCTTAAAGTGCTTTCCTTGATTTGCTCATCACTGTAACTCAAAATAATTCCTAAGGAAGGCATGCCAAAGAAAAAAATGCCCTTACAATCAGGAAAATAAAAATACTCACATTTATATTTTAAAATTGCAATGTTCTGAATTATGGTTAAGTACTTAAATGTCTGGTTATCTATTATATTTATACCTAATACAGGGCCGGGGTAAAGGAGCTGCTCTGGCAATAAAAATATTTCATATGCTAATATATCAAAACATAATTAATAAAATATGAATTTCCTTTACATGATCTAATGCACCTTAGTTTTTGGACCATTCTCTATCCAGCAAACTCCTGTGACTCTAAATCTTTAAAATTCACATAAAAACAGCTGACATGCAATAGAGGCTACCATGTGGGAAAAGCTATATTGTCAAGAAATGGAGTACATAAAGAGAAGTAATAAGGCCAAGCAAGAGCTTTACAGGACTTTAAAACGAATCCAAACCCATAATGAATGGTGACCGTTTGAGTTCTTGGAATTACTTAAGAATTCATTTAACCATGTTATTAGTTATTTTCTTAGGCATATTTCAAAACATATAGAAATTGTCTTTTACTTTCCTCTCTTTTTCCCTTCCTCTTCTCACCTTTCCTTCCTCTTTCCTTTCCTTCTCCCCTCCCCCCCACCCTTCCTTCCATCCTTCCTTCCTTCCTTCCATTGTTTCTACTATTCTTCCTTCCTTTTATTTTTACCAGCAAAGGAGAAAAAGCATGATTCTTTTAAGAAGTATTACAGCAAAGGTAAAATGCTGCTATATAAATAATCCCTTGCTCAGACTAAATAATTTTAAAAATTCTGAGTGTCTACTGTTGCTTTTTTAAAAAAAAATCACAGACTTGTTACTCATTCAGTCATTGTTTTTTGAGCACCTACTGTGTGCTAAGCTCTAGGCGTTTTCCCTGTCATATCCACACCAGGAGGGAGGTAGAGTTTCAGAGCAGGGAAAAAGTTTCTGGGGTTCTTCGTTGATGAACTCTGGCTTTGGCACTTCTGTCCCACGGCTTCCCTTGCTGAGTGGAGTCAGAGACAGACTCTCAAGGTCAAGACAGGTGAGGGTTCCCCTCTTTTCCACTTCACTTTGGTCCACTTCTCACACCTCTGCAAGTTGACATTCCTCTACTGAACATTCCTGACCCTGAGTACTGCTAGAAATCGGTAACCCATCCACTTGTATTCTGTGGATTGGTACCTGGACAGCCAAGCACTGGCTGGAGAAATTATACCATCTGGCAATTATACCAGTTGGTTCCATTATAAACTCATGGTTACAGCTTCAGCTGCCTTCAGTGTGGACCTGTCTTGGCCCATCCAGTTCTCGTACCTGCATAAGATGTCTAAATTTGCTTCTTTGCCCTTCATTCTCTCAGCAGATGATCTCCTCTTAAAGAGGAAGTAGAAGGCATGGGAGAGGAGTCCCTGGCCCCTTATCTGCAAGCCTCTTTGCCTCCCTCCTCTCAACTCTACCTGTAGTCTGCGTTCTCTCTCTTCCGTCTTCTCAGGAACCGTGTGCTGTTAATTACTCCCCCTCTCCCCAATATCATCAATGTGATATGTCTCGATCTTCTTGGCAGCACTTTAACGTGTTCTGGTTTCTCCCAAATTACGAACAACTCTTCCTGAACAGTCCTCCAGCCTCACTATGCTTCCTCTAGTTTACTATAATGCCAAGTAAGGGACAGTGATTTTGTTGAGGTAGCTAATGCAAGCTGGACTTTGAGGAAAATGTGTGTCTTTCAGCCTTAATAACTCCTGTGAAGAACTATAAGACTTCATGGACTGAGATTTATAGAAAATGCTTGCTAGTATATACTGAAACGGCCCTTCCATTTCTGTAGACAACATTAACAAGCTCAACAAATTAAGTGATTAAAAGCTGCTAGAAGTTGGCCTTCATGCAAGACATATCTTTCTCTGTTTCTCCTCAATGGCACACTTTTTTTAAAAAATAAATTTATTTATTTTATTTATTTATTTATTATAAATTTATTTTATTATTTTATTTTATTTCTTGGCTACGTTGCGTCTTCATTGCTGCATGTGGGCTTTTCTCTGGTTACGGCGAGTGGGGGCTACTCTTCGTTGCAGTGCGGGGGCTTCTCATTGCGGTGGCTTCTCTTGTTGCGGAGCACGGGCTCTAGGGAGCGGGCTTCAGTAGTTGTGGGTCGTGGGCTCAGTAGTTGTGGCTCATGGGCTCTAGAGCACAGGATCAGTAGTTGTGGCGCACAGGCTTAGTTGCTCCACCGCATGTGGAATCTCCCCGGACCAGGGCTCGAACCCGTGTCCCCTGCATTGGCAGGCGGATTCTTAACCACTGTGCCACCAGGGAAGCCCCGTAGCACACATTTGAATGGGAAGTATTCACTTAATCATGGAGGATAGGTAAGAATTTAAGCTGAAGAATGCGTAAGAAAAACCAGTGTCAGAGTGCATGGTTCGTGGCCAGCCTGGACTCAAAAGATCTGAAGAATAGAATTTTTAAAATCTAATTTCCAGTGAGTCAGTAAAATAACTTTTTGTCTCTCTACTCTGAATTGTATTAAAAAGCCTATAGCTAACTTAATTAACATCATTCTAGTGAGGATAAATAAAACAAATATGGAAAGAAAAAAAATCTGAGCCCTAAAACAAAACTGCTTCTGATAGTTTAGAATGAACATTGGATTGGATACATTCTGATATTCCATTTCTGTATATGTATCCCATGGCTCCATGCACTTTAGGGAGGTGTGGGTCTCAACTGTAGAAAGCCCAAGCCCTAGAGCTCAGTTGCCAAAACCCTTGCTCCTCTCTACATACCTGCAGCTGGAAGCTAGCGCACATGGAGAATATGGATGTTTATATTTTGAGGCTGAGCTCCCATTCCACATAGGAGAATTGGCTTTTTTCATCTATCAGTATCAAAGGCAGAATAAATGGCTTCATAACACTTTTACTTTTGCTAATAGTAATAATAAATCTGGATTTTATACTGACCTCTGTCCCAAAGCACTTCACAAGCATAAAGAGAAGTACAAACGTCCCACAAAGATTGCTTTATACAGTCAAAAGCCATTTCCTATGAAATGAAAGGCACTTGCTGTTTAACAACCCACGGATACGTTACAGAACAATTTGAGGGAGGATCATCCAATAGTAACCAAAGGCAGAATTGATTTAGGCAGGATGCAATTACCTCAGACGCTCCTTATCTCCATTTTACATGCCATGTGAAGGGACATTAAGGAGTCCAGTTAGCACACAACTCTCTATTTGGGTTCCATCCCGACTCCTTTTGGGGGGATCAGAGTAGGTGATGCTAGTCCCTATGTGGAAAGCTGTTCATTTGACCCCAGGGCCCAGGCTACCCTGGTGAACCAAAGATTTTTCTCTTTATTTTTGTCTTCTTTTGCTGGTCAGTCTGTTCAGAGGCTCACCTAATTTGACTGTCTTTCCCTTTTCCAATTCTCATTTTTCTCCCGGTGTAATCCCTTTAAGCTTGGGCTGGAGCAGCATTTTTTGCCCAACACTTCTCAACAACCACAGTTCTGAGAAACAGTTACGAAAAATGATTCTAATCGTGAAACTGTTTGCAGTATTCTCCCTCTTGGAGACTTTCATCATCTACTAACAAATTAAAGGCTCTGAGAATTCCTGTAGTGGTACTGTTGGACTTTGCTTAAGTCAACATTTCCTAGACAAATTCAGTGACATTATTTTCTCCCTCTTTTGTGAAACAAATATTAACATCTGGCAAAACTTAGTCTCCAAGGAATACTCTTTCAAAAATGCTGTTTAACAGAGTGTCTCCCACATTGAGTTACCTTCTTCCAGGTTTTCTCATCTATGGAATAAAAATATTATTAGACTGGAACTTTTCTGAGATCCCTGTCAGTTTCAAAATAACATGCATATAATGTAAAATGTACTGCTGGAGGAAGTCATTCTCAAGGTGACCCTAAGTGTATAAAATAGCAAAATTCTTCTCAACCTATACTTTCCAATAAAGTCTCACCCAATATTCCAATTGATTTTTCTCTGCTAAGAACTGGAACTCTATTGTCAATAACATCTAAGATTTATTGGTAGAGGGGTTTTATTAGCTGGCAAACACAGGAACCGAACAAGAATTCTCCTGAGGAGAGTATGTTCTTTATCTTTTCTCTCCTAGATTTTAATCTATCAGACCTCTGGATATTAGTCATAGACTCCATACACTACCTAAAATTATCTCAGTGTAAATCCTGAATTAGGAATGGATACAGACTAGAATTCTCGTTTTGGTCTTTAGCAGTCACTGTAAAACAACACCTCTGACTTTGGCATATAACAAATGAACACATCAAAAGAGCCTAATAGGAGAAAAGGAGAGACATCTCAATTTTTCCTTTAGATCTCTGGATTATTTTGACACATGCATTCCAGTGATGATTTGGGGAATTTAGACAGATCTTTTAGTCAAGGATAATGGAAGAGTTTAGGCCATGGAAGGTCAGTATACAGCAGTTGCTACTCACTGAAATGTAAGAACCACTAAGAGATCATTGAAATTTTAAATAAGTACTTCACCTGTCTTTTTCCTTCCTTTCCTACCTAAAGTTTGGCACTGATATTGAATCTGTTGGTGAGAAATTTTCTAAAGGGTACATGAGAAAGGAAGTACCTTGGGGCTATCAGTTCATTTAACACCAGTGCATTGGACATCTATGGCAGACTAGGTGCTTGGTGCTGGAGATACAGAAGTGGATGGAGAAGGCACATACAGGTACGGTTCCCTCTCTTGTGAGCTAGGAGTGTGAAGAGGGACACAGATGGTAATCACTTGACCACATTGCCAACTCTGTGACTTCAAACTAAGATACATACAGTCTCTGAAGGGAAGAGGTATGTTTCTGTGACAGCATCTATTCAAGGGGTCTGACCTAGAACAACAGGGGCATAGACCTCTCAAATAGGATACACAAGGATTTTGTGGAGGAGTAAGAGTTCTCTGAGTTGGAAAGAATATTCCAGACAAATGAAACATCATGAACCAATCTGCAGTGGAATGAAGGGCACTCACAGTATGTGTAAGGAGTAACACATTGGTATTTTAGGGGTACACAATTTTTGGATAAATTTGTACATCTTTTTGGGTACATTTCTAATTGGGAAAGAGGACAGGAGGTGGTTGAGAGGAGACTGAAAAACAGGAAAAGAGGTAGATCAACGAAGTACTTGGGTTCTGTGCTGAGGAGTGGCATACCTGCTGCATGTTGCATTCAGTGCCCATGGCAGAGATTGCCAGTCAACTGTAGGAATATCTACTGCTGAGTCCTGAAATCTCAGCCCAGAAATCTACTGTAATTGACTTGGGATTGGTTCTTGAGCTGAAGCCTATTTGCCATTCCTGCTGTAAACAATGAGGGAAGATTATTATTTTTTAAGCAATGTAGGTATATGATTAACAATGCTTTAGGAGGATCAATGACCAGAGGATTGATTGTAGAGGAGAGAGGAGTAGGAAGACCAGTTAGGAATAACCTCGAAAACTATGTGAATTATTGAGCCATTATTATTGAGTATTCATGTATATTTATGTGTAATATCTCATTTAGACTTCCTTGTAACATCATTGAGGTATATTATTATTCCTATTTTTATAGATAAGGAAAGTCAGCTTAATAGTGGTTTAGTAGTTAGGCCCTGGTCACATAGGTAGAAAGTGGCAGAGCTGGACTTGAATTTTGCAAGGCTGGCAGTTTAATGGCCCTTGCTCACTTATGTGGCCTCATTTCACACCACCTTCTCCCTACCTTTCTGGGTTCTAGTCATATTGGCGTTCTTTCAGTCTACACTCCCTTCCATAGGGCCTTTGCAGAAACATGCATTTCTCTCTCTCTGAAACAACCTTTGTCCCTCTTCATATTCTTGACTCCTTCTTCATCAGTCTTCTCCATCTCATCACTTCTTCGGGGAAGGCTTCCCTAAAGACTTTTGCAGCACTCTGTTCATTTCCTTCAAACCTCTTGCCTCCCTTTGTACAAACACATTTACTTATGTCATAATATGATTAATGCCTGTCTCTCCATGATCTAAGTCCCTTGAAAGCAGGGACTGTAGCTGCTTTCAGTGACCACTGTATCCCAAGAGGACAAGGCATGATTTAGGGGAACAATATATATTTATTAAATCAATTATTCCATATCTCCTTCATGTTGTAGTTACTAAATATACCTCCCACTCTGGTAAGAAGGTAAAAGGGAGGACTGGAAAATGGTTACAGAGTTATGAGCTCAGAAAATAAGAGAAAAAGTATTGGGTAAACCATATTGATTTTCTTCTGTTCCAGAAGAAACGTAATTAGCTGGATGCTCCTGGCAGCCCATAAATACAAGAAAGGCATCATTACTCTTAGGTGATAAAAGAAGCTTTCTGTGCTATTATTAAAAGAATTTGATTATGCCAGATTTCCTTAGGAAACCATTGGACAAATTAAATCACTTTAAATTCATTAAATAATATGAAAGGAGAGAGAGAGATTGGGAAATTCTTAAGCAAAAAGCATCAACCAAAATATTCTAATTCAGAAATAAAAACAGGCAACACAAATCCAAAAGAACAGAAGGGTCTACCAAAGAGAACCACAACAGGCACTTCAAATAATACTTAACCCTTTCTCTTATCTACTGTCAGAATATAAACACGCCCCTCCAGTATCATCAGTTGTGATTCTTAGACCAAAAAGTAAAAATACAAGTGTTGTTGTGTGGCTTTGCAAAATATTTTCACATTTGAATATAAAAAACTAATCTTAAAATACCTTTAAATCATCTTAGAAAATTCCTTTTAGAAAATATCTCTCTCTGAGGTACAATACCTATTTAGGCAACAGGCTTTATTCATCAGAAAACGTGCATCAAATGTGGTATTTTTAAAAGCTAAAATTTTAAATTATAAATCATATAAGATCATTGTACACATATAAATGATAAAAAAGTGTAAAAAAAAAAAAAGTTCTCAACATGTACCTGTGCCACTGCCAACCTCACTGCCTATGGAGGTAACTGTAAAGATTTCCATTCTTAAAAAGTTTGTTGTGACCTCCACAGTTATGGTCAATTGATTTTTGACAGGGGTACCAAGAGATTTCAGTGGGGAGAGAATAATCTATTAACAAATGGTGCAGGAACAGCTGAATATTCTCATGCAAAAGTATGAAGTTGGACCCCTTCCTCACAGCATATACAAAATAAACTCAAAATAGATTATAGACCTAAATATAACAGCTAAAATGATAAAACAATTAGTAGGAAATATAAGAGTAAATATTTGTGGCTTTAGGTTAGGCAAAGCCATCTTAGATATGATACCAGAAGTACAGGTAGATATAAGACAAAAAGATTAATTATAATTCATCAGAATTAAAACAACTATTTGACCAACTATAGATTTCTTATGAGAAAACATGGAGGTGAGAGGTTAGTGGACTAACCTCAGTGGAGGTTAGTGGAGGTTAGTCCACTGACTAACTTTAAAATACTGAAAGGAGGCTTCACAGGTGAATTCTATCAAACATTTAGAGAAGAGCTAACACCTATCCTTCTCAAACTCTTCCAAAATATAGCAGAGGGAGGAACACTCCCAAACTCATTCTATGAGGCCACCATCACCCTGATACCAAAACCAAACAAAGATGTCACAAAAAAAGAAAACTACAGACCAATATCACTGATGAACAGAGATGAAAAATCCTCAACAAAATACTAGCAAACAGAATCCAGCAGCACATTAAAAGGATCATACACCATGATCAATTGGGGTTTATCCTAGGAATGCAAGGATTCTTCAGTAAATGCAAATCAATCAGTGTGATATACCATATTAACAGATTGAAGGATAAAAACCATATGATAATCTCAATAGATGCAGAAAAAGCTTTCGACAAAATTCAACAACATTTATGATAAAAACTCTCCAGAAAGTAGGCATAGAGGGAACTTACCTCAACATAATAAAGGCCATATATGACAAACCCACAGCCAATATCGTTCTCAATGGTGAAAAACTGAAACCATTTCCTCTAAGATCAGGAACAAGGCAAGGATGCCTACTCTCACCACTATTATTCAACATAGTTTTGGAAGTTTTAGCCACAGCAATCAGAGAAGAAAAAGAAATAAAAGGAATCCAAATCGGAAAAGAAGAAGTAAAACTGTCACTGTTTGCAGATGACATGATACTATAAGTAGAGAATCCTAAAGATGCTACCAGAAAACTACTAGAGCTAATCAATGAATTTGGTAAAGCAGCAGGATACAAAATTAGTGTACAGAAATCTCTTGCATTCCTGTACACTAATGATGAAAAATCTGAAAGAAATTAAAGAAGCACTCCCATTTACCATTGCAAGATAAAGAATAAAATACCTAGGAATAAACCTACCTAAAGAGACAAAAGACCTGTATGCAGAAAACTATAAGACACTGATGAAAGAAATTAAAGATGATACAGGCAGATGGAGAGATATACCATGTTCTTGGATTGGAAGAATCAACATTGTGAAAATGACTCTACCACCCAAAGCAATCTACAGATTCAATGCAACCCCTATCAAACCACCAATGGCATTTTTCACAGAACTAGAATAAAAAATTTCACAATTTGTATGGAAACACAAAAGACCCTGAATAGCCAAAGCAATCCTGAGAAAGAAAAACGGAGCTGGAGGAATCAGGCTCCCTGGCTTCAGACTATACTACAAAGCTGCAGTCATCAAAACAGTATGGTACTGACACAAAAACAGAAGTATAGATCAATGGAACAGGATAGAAAGCCCAGAGATAAACCCATGCACATGTGGTCACCTTATTTTTGATAAAGGAGTCAAGAATAGACAATGGAAAAAAGACAGCCTCTTCAATAAGTGGTGCTGGGAAAACTGGACAGCTACATGTAAAAGAATGAAATTAGAACACTCCCTAACATCATACACAAAAATAAACTCAAAATGGATTAAAGACCTAATATAAGGCCAGACACTATAAAACTCTTAGAGGAAAACATAGGCAGAACACTGTATGACATAAATCACAGCAAGATCCTTTTTGACCCACCTCCTAGAGAAATGGAAAAAACCAAAAATAAACAAATGGGACCTAATGAAACTTAAAAGCTTCTGCACAGCAAAGGAAACCATAAACAAGATGAAAAGACAACCCTCAGAATGGGAGAAAATATTTGCAAATGAAGCAACTGACAAAGGATTAATCTCCAAAATATACAAGCAGCTCATGCAGCTCAATATCAAAAAAACAAACAACCCAATCCAAAAATGGGCAGAAAACCTAAATAGACATTTCTCCAAATAAGATATACAGATTGCCAATAAACACCTGAAGGGATGCTCAACACCTCAGATCATTAGAGAAATGCAAATCAAAAATACAATGAGGTATCACTGCACATGGGTCAGAATGGCCATCATCAAAAAATCTACAAACTGTAAATGCTGGAGAGGGTGTGGAGAAAAGGGAACCCTCTTGCACTGTTTGTGGGAATGTAAATTGATACAGCCACTATGCAGAACAGTATGGAGGTTTCTTAAAAAAACTAGGAACTACCATATGACCCAGCAATCCCACTACTGGGCGTATACCCTGAGAAAACCATAATTCAAAAAGAGTCATGTACCACAATGTTCATTGCAGCACTATTTACAATAGCCAGGACATGGAAGCAACCTAAGTGTCCATCAACAGATGAATGGATAAAGAAGATGTGGCACATATATACAATGGAATATTACTCAGCCATAAAAAGAAACAAAACTGAGTTATTTGTAGTGAGGTGGATGGACCTAGAGTCTGTCATACAGAGTGAAGTAAGTCAGAAAGAGAAAAACAAATACCGTATGCCAACACACATATATGAAATAAAAAAAAAAAAGTTTTTGATGAACCAAGGGTAGGACAGGAATAAAGATGCAGATGTAGAGAATGGACTTGAGGACACAAGGAGGTGGAAGGGTAAGCTGGGACGAAGTGAGAGAGTGGCATGGACATATATACACTACCAAATGTAAAATAGAAGGTAGTGGGAAGCAGCTGCATAGCACGGGGAGATCAGCCCAGTGTTTTGTGACCACCTGGAGGGGTGGGATAGGGAGGCTAGGAGGGAGACGCAAGAGGGAGAGGATATGGGGATATATGTATACATATAGCTGATTCACTTTGTTATACAGCAGAAACTAACACAACATTGTAAAGCAATTATACTCCAATAAAGATGTTTTTAAAAAAAGCTATAAAAAGAAAGCATGCAGAGAAACGTTTAAGAACACATATAAAAAGATGCTTGTAAGAGTGGTACTTGCTTGCCACGTTGAGAACAATCAGTACTATATCAGTGAATGGATGTGACAGCCTTTCTGTAATGCATGTACAGAAATGTTTAAGAACACTTGTGGACTTCCCTGGTGGCACAGTGGCTAAGAATCCGCCTGCCAATGCAGGGGACACGGTCGATCCCTAGTCTGGGAAGATCCCACATGCCATGGAGCAACTAAGCCTGTGCACCACAACTACTGAGCCCACGTGCCACGACTACTGAAGCCTGCGCACCAAGAGCCGTGCTCCACAACAAGAGAAGCCCGTGCACCGCAACTAGAGAAAACCCATACACAGCAATGAAGAGCAAACGGAGAGAGAAAGGGAGGGAGGGAAGGGAGGGAGGGAGGGAGGATCATTATTTAAAAAAAAAAAAAAACACTTGTAATGAAGATGTTTGTAAGGAAAAAAAAGTACTGAAAGGAAACAACTGAAGACCCAGACTTTTATAAACAATAAAAATACCATCAGGAACAAATCCAAAGTCATTATGAGACGGAGGAAAGATGAGAGAATTTGTTGCGTACATCTTTGTTCTACTAGAAACATTGAAGGAAAATGATCCCAGAGGGAAGCTTAGAACTTCACGAATGAAGGAATAGTAGCAGAAATGGTAAATATAAAAGGTCATTTTTCTTCTCTTAAATTCTTTAAAATAATATTACCATTGATAATTAAAAATATAATGTTGTCTGGTGGGGTTTTTGATGTAATGATCTGACAACCATAACATGAAGGAAGAGGATAAAGGAAACTATAAATTTGGAAGGCTTCCATATTTTACTTGAAGTGGTAAAATATTAACCCTAAGTAGAACTTTGAAAGTTTAATTGTGTATATTTACTCCCTGAGAAAAAAACCACTAAAATTAAAAATAATGCAAAGATACATAGTTAAATAGCCAATAAATAAATATGCAATAAAAATATTCAAATAAGCCCAAAGAAGACAAGAAATGTGGAACATAGAAACAAAGGAGGGGGAACAAACAGAAAAGAATAAATGGTAGACCTAAATTCAATCATATCAATAATTATATAAAATGTAACACATATAAATATCAGTTAAGAGACAAAGGTTTTCAGAATGAATAAAAAATAAGACCCAAAGATCAGATGGGTTTTTACCAGGAATGAAAGGCTAAATCAACAGTAAAAAATCAATATATATAATCCATCTATTAACAGACAGATGAAGAAAAAGTTTCTAATCACAAAAACAGATACAAAAAAAGCATTGGATAAATTTCAACATCAAATTCTGATAAAAACCCTCAACAAACTAGGAATAGAAAGGAACTTTCTCAATATGATAAAATGCATCTACCAAAATCTACGGATAGTATTATACCTATTGGTGAAAGATTGAATACTTTCCCTGTGTCAGAAAAAAGGCAAGTGTGTTTTCTCTTGCCATTTCTATTCAACATTGTACTAGAAATTCTAGTCAGTTGCAATAAGGGAAGAAAAATAAATAAAAGACATCTTGAATGGAAAGTAGGAAATAAAATTGTCTTTATTAGTAGATGACGTAAATATATATGTAGAGAACTCCAAGCAATGTATTTTAAAAATCTCTTAGAACTAATATGTGAATTTATGGAGTTTACAGAATACAAAGTCGATATACAAAAATGAATTGTATAAGTGAGTACTAGCAATGAACAAGTGAACATTTAAAAAATATACTGTGGGGCTTCCCTGGTGGCGCAGTGGTTGAGAATCCGCCTGCCAATGCAGGGGACACGGATTCGAGCCCTGGTCTGGGAAGATCCCACATGCCGCGGAGCAACTAGGCCCGTGAGCCACAACTACTGAGCCTGCGCATCTGGAGCCTGTGCTCCGCAACAAGAGAGGCCGCGATAGTGAGAGGCCTGCTCACCGCGATGAAGAGTGGCCCCCACTTGCCACAACTAGAGAAAGCCCTAGCACAGAAACGAAGACCCAACATAGCAATCAATCAATCAATCAATCAATAAATCTTTAAAAAAAAAATATACTGTGATTTACAGTGGCACCAGAAAACATGAAATATTTATGAATAAATCTAACAAAATGTTCTAGGACTAAAACCATGTAAGGAGTCATGACGTCACACTGCTAGCTAGTGCCATCACTTTTTTCTGTGGTCCCCTACATTGATGTATACAAGTGAATTGTTTTTCTTAAAGAAATCTCAGTTTCTTAATTGTGCTATTCATTTCTCTCTATCATTGAAAGTACATATCCTGGCATAAGTAACTTTAATTAAGCCAAATAGTTCTGGTAAAAAATAAGAATTCTGCCCAGATACGAGGATTAATTATGTGATAACCAGATTTAAAAATGGCCCACTACTGTCCATTCAGACTCTGTTTCCTACCTCCAGGGAGATGAAGTTTCTGGATACCCACACTGATAAAAGAAATAACATATGAGGCAGGGACTCCTGTGACATGTGGCAGAGAGGTAAGTTTCCTGGAGGAAGTGAGGTGTAGAGACCTACCTCTTTGCTTGGTGTATTTGTCAGACTCCTCTATATTGCTGAGGCTTGACCAGGCAGCAGCTATACCTGAGGCTTTGGTGGGAGTAAGTGAGAGCAGCCTCTGCCTTGTTTCTAGAGGATATGGGATGACTGGAAACCGGGCCTAAATGTGAGGAAACTGACTTGGAGCAAGTGTTCTGGGATGTTACAGCAGACAGACCACTTGACTCCTGATCATACAAGTTGGGGAGGAATAATGCACAGTATTGAGGGAAAGGGATTGTTTTAACTTAAAGGGATTGTTGTTTACTGAGTTCCTACATATTCTAATAACAGGATGTATTATGGAATGAAAGACCTTAACTTATAGCCTTATTAAAGCAGGAAAAACTAATCTAGACATGGAGGGTAAAATATTCATTGCAGATATTCGGATTTTCCAAATATGTCTAATTCCTTAAAGAAAAAATGCCTTAAGACAAGAGAATTTGAGAAAACCAATTCATTAACTAGAGGAAGTGACAATGGTGGACTGAAGCGAAGCATGACGGAAATTTCTTGGTGCAGGTGCATGCTTGTGTCTGTCTTTAAAGCACCTCTGCATCCCAAGATACTTCCTTACCTGGGCTCTTCTGATTCCTGTTCAAACACTCCCAGGCATCTTGAACCAGGGAAGGGAAGGAAGGGTGGTAGAAGAGAAAGGAGGACAGTGTCAAATGAAACTGTGACCAGTGTTACATAGTATTCATGGTTGTCTTTGTGAACTTTCAAAAGTTCTCTGTGTTTTCGGACATACTTCCAAGTACTCTCTCATGTAATGGTTTTGGTGGTCATTCCCAAGTCATCTGCATTCATCCACTCATATTTTGGGGGATGGAACGTGCCCATTATTTAATTCTGAGTATGTATCAAATTGTCACTTCAGGCTGCCAACTTAGATTTCTGGCACAGAATCACAGTTGGATTACACTGTGGGTGTCATACAGTCTACATCTGTTTGCTTTTCCATCTGAAAACTGATCACTAAAACTTCAAAACTTAGACACCCATATATAGATGACATGCTAATGGAATGTTTCATTCCTGCAGGTTATTGGAATGGAAAAGGGGGGGGTGGTTAAAATGCAATGCCTCACTTACAGAAATATTTTTGTGATGGGATTTATTAGTTAAGCCACCATAGAGGAATACAGTTTCTTCTAATAGGTTCCATTCTGGCTCGCTAGGTAAACAAAATACTTCTCAAAGAAATTTATGTATTCATACGTAGGCTGGAGATGAAATTGTTTTTGAAATTCAGTACTTAGTGGGCAAAATACAGCTCTAATTCATTCTAGATATAAAGTTTACAAAGACCTTGGCTGGGAAATTGATGAAAGGTCACCTTTTTAAAAAAGAGAAGGATAACAGACAGAGAAGACTCTCACACGTGTAAATGTCCACTCAATGTGGGTGGTGGTGGGGATGAGAAGATGTGTACTTTGGGCAAGGAGGTGATCACATGGATCACTTCAGACTCTGCCACTAGGATATGCCTTGTGGTTGTTTCTGATTTTCATGGCCTTGTCTATTCCTCTGCTTCTTAGCCTACAGCTTTCCTAAAGCACTAAGATGTTGTAGTTTGAAATAAGCAGCAATGTGTTGGGCAGCAGTAGCAATGGGCAGGAACTGTCTCACAGTTTTTGAATTTAGAAAAAAGAAAACCTTTACTAATGTGACTACTTGATGGCTTTACAGTGGTATATACAAAGTATTTTATCATCTTAGCATTTTAACTTTGGTTCTGTTACTTCTAAGATGAAGGTCATTAAGTTGCAATCCAAACATTTCTTGAACATCTACCACATACAGGGCCTTTTGCTAGGTTTTCCCAACTGTGAAGTCATTGATAACATTCTGAATTTCGTGAGGCAGCAACTACTAGAAAGGGGTGCCTTTCCAGGGACTACTTTATCTCACATAAGTCCTTAACATGACTGAAGACTTTTTCTAACTGTGAAGCCTGATAGATTCAGTCCTGAGGCCATGGTTTTCTGGCTGAGGCCGAATGGATGGTTTCCATTGCTTTGTTTGTTATGTAACACTTGGCTTTCCTCCAGCCAGTTGGAGTCATGGAAGACTGTTCATTACATATGCTTAATGGACAGGAAATTAACACAATGGAAAAATATGTATTGCTGCCCAGTCTTTGAGAGTACTTCATTTTTAACTGAGTACAGAGAAGAAGTATCTTGTTATTTTACAACATTTTTTAATTATTCCAGCAATACATGTTTACTGTAGAAAAGTTAGAAAAATACAGATAAGCAGAAAGAAGAAATTAAAAGTCATCCTTGATACCTAAAGATAGCTGTTATTAACATTTTGATATATATCTTTTCAGAGTTATTTCTATGTTTAGATTGGATCATGCTGTTCATGTTTTACAATATGATTTTTCTTTGGTTTAGTAATATATGATTAAAAACTTCCTCTGTTGATAGATATATTTTTATAACACTTACAAATGGCTACATACTCCATTATGATACTTTGTATACCCCTGTTCATTTATTTGAACCCTCCATTGGTAAACATTTGTAGTATTTTCAATTTTTAGATATACTAAGTTGCATTGCAGTAAACGTTATTGAAATAAATTTTTTATACACATTGATTACTTCCTTAGTAAAAATTGCTTAAAGTTTAATTGCTTTGTCAAAGGGTCTGCATTTTTATGTATTTTGTTATATGTTGTCAAATTGTCTTTTAGGAAAGTTATACCAACTTACACTTACAATAACATTGTGTAAGAGTGATCATTTTCTCTACATTCTTGACAATTTTAAGTATTATTACTTAAAAAATCCATATCAGTTCTGATAGGTGAAAACTAGTATCTCATAGGTAAAATTTCTTTGGTTACAGGTGAGTTTAAGCAATAATTTTATGTTTATTGTCCATTTTTACCCTTTTTTTTTTTTGTAAATCACCTGTTCATGTCCTTTGTCCATTATTCTATTGATATGTTTACCTTTCTCTTATTGAAGTAGTCATCATTTTGGGGGATATCAATAACAAGATGATTTTCAATGTAATATTTATTTAAGAGTTAAGTTACAGTTAAAGAAGAAACTATGTGAGCCAACCATCCTGGACTCATAGTTAATGAACACTAAAGATGTTTATATTAATATTTGAAATTTAATAACTGTCATTTATTAAGCAGAGTTTACAAGGAATTCTCCATAGCTTACCATCCCAGAAAATATCTGTGCCCGCCTCCCCATCTCTCTTTTAGTAGGCGTACTATAGTAAAATAAATGAGAACCACAGATCTTTCTTCTCCTCTCATATAGGCTTTTTGCTTCAAGCTGAATGGAGGGATGCTATTAGCCCTTCTCCCACATCCGGTTAGATCCCTTTACCTTTTTTTGTGCACCCTAGTTCCCAGGGCATTTTCACTCCAGACAGCCAGCACCTGTGTCTCTTGGTGGAAGGGCTGCCCTCTTGCTGTCTTAACTCCTTTTCCCTGCAGGGACCTGTGGACACACGCCTAGGGGCATTACTTAACCAACAACTGGGGCTGTGCAGCCCCCTTGTCCCCTGAGATGGGCAAGTCTGCAGTGTGACCTGTCCCATCTTAGTAGCTCTGCTGTGGAACTGCCAAACCTACCCTCCGTTGGACTTGGCTTGATTTACACCCTAGCCTGACCTCTTTCCTTCTCAGTTACCACTTCCCCTTCTCCACTTTACTGAGAATATTTACCATTACATCAGTTTTACACAAATGCTGGTTGTTGGATGGGCCTCTGGGGAATGCCCCCTAAGGCACATATAACAACATCTAGAACTTATACTATTATGTCAAGGAAGGTCCCTTCATACTGTGAGCTCTAATGGCTAATGATAGCTACAGTAACTAACATTGTTGAGACTTTACTGTGAATCTAGCACTATACTAAATGTTTTTTCACATAATAACTCATCTAATCCACATATTATAGCATATCTATTTTTATCCCCAGATGAGAAAACTAAGCTTAATTTCCTTAAGTCCACATAGATTCTCAGTGGCCAAAGTGGGATTCAAAGCCAAGTCTAGTAGACTTTAGAGCCCAAGTTCTGTAACCACAATGCTACTCTGCCTCATAAGAGGCTTGGTGAGCTCTGCAGCAGGGTCAGAAGTTCTTCTCAGCACCCTGGGGGCATTCTTGGGCACAGTCTAAGGTGCACGCGCACTGACCGGTCAAGGCAGTGTGTGACTCAGTGTTCTGCTGGATCACTCTCACATCTACACAAGTTGCCTTTAAAGGACTACCCTTGTTTTCAGCTCAGCACAGTTTTGTAGGAGAAAGAAAATATGACAGAACTTTCTGTTGGGCGGAAAGTCAGGATAGAGACATATTTGGACGGTACAGAATCTGAATCATCAGGGATTTTTTTTTCTTTTTCATTTAGTGGCCTAAGTCTTCCCATAAAGTAGAATAAATTATAATTATTTATATGCACTTGAGCATAGCATGTAAATAATTTTGACTTATTTCTAACTTCAGTGACATGATGATTTCATTTTGACTCTAGCCTATAGACCCAGACCAAAAAAAAAAAAATACTGAGATTTAAGAGATTTCTGTACATTCCAACTATTTACTTGTTAGCTAACTCAGCCTCCTTATTTAGAAATCCTTACTTGTAGGGTGCCAGACATAGGAAACAACAACAACAAGATGCCCTGTTAAATTTGAATTTCAGATAAGCAATGGATAATTTTTTAATGTAAGAATGTCCCATGTAATTTTCCTCCATGCAGTATTAGGGATATACTTATACGAAAAAACTATTTATTGTTTATCTGGAATTCAATTTAAACTGGGCATCCTGTATTTTATCTGGCAACCCAGCTTACTTGGATGCCCACCCCAATAGCAATATTCCTTGTGTTTCAGCTTCTCATAGGCTGTCACAGCTATTCTCATGTGCTAAGAAGTGTCCCTGCTCAAGACAGGTGGCTTGGTCCCCACAGAGGATCTCTTACTGGTCCCATGCTTCCAAATTGCTGTCTACAAACTTGTTTCCATCCAGCTGTCTGAATGATTGTTCCAAAACATAAATTATACCACTCCCCTCCTCAAAACCCTTTGGTGGATTTCTGTCATGTGCAGAATATCTAAAGGGCTGGGCACATGTTCTATAAATCCTCACCTGACCGGGTCTTCCTTACCTCACTGACCTCCTGTCCCTCTCCCCAGGCAAGAGGGCAATTTCAGGTCAAGTCTGAGCCTCCTCTGATTCCCCAGCAGAGCGGTGGGAGAGTCTTTCTCCCCTCAAAGGAGCTGGGCTTTCATCTTCTTGCAACAGTCAGTCATTGGCTAAGGTTTACTCCAGGAACATGTGACTCCCCTGGATTTTAGGCTCTCAGTATCTGGGTGAAGCAGCTTCAGTAACCAGCAGTTAGTTCTCTGATGAAGATTTCTAGAAGATATGAGCCACTAGGAGCAAACAGTACAGAAGCTGAGCAATGGATCCACAGAACCATTAAGGGAATCTGAGGAAGTTTGGATGGTTCTAACAGCATCCACTACAGCAGGACTCGGACAGGATCCTAGAGGCATATTGGCAGGGGAGTTTGGCTGCCTTCATTGCAAAAATGTCCCCAACTGTTGGCAGCAGCCTGTTAGATAATTAAGGTTCCCGGGCAAGTCAGGGAGTAAGAACGGGACACTCCAGTCACACTGAGGGTCAGGGAAAACCCAGTGAATATCTGATTAGTTTAGTTATGAGACAGAATGAGCTGCTCGCTGGGCTTCTATGGGGGAACAAAAGCAGAAGTGAGTTCTGTCCTCTTGGAGCGTAGCATTTTCAAAAAGGCGTTTGGCAGTATAGGGTGAAGAGACAGAGTATTAAGCAGAGCTTCTGATGAGCAAATCTTTAAGGAAGAAGCAGCAGAATGTAGTGCCCTCAAAGGTCTGAAAGTGGTGGTTGAGAAAATTGAAAGAGTATTCATTATTTTATAAAGGAATAACCACATGTAAGAGTCCAGTAGAAATATCTACATGCTCTAAGGAAATTTTACTTCAGCCCTAATGTGTGCCTAATCTTAAAAACTGCAAGGGTGTGTATATATCACCCATCAGGATGTAACAGCCAGGGAGGATGAAGGCACGTGGAAGGATCCTTCAAGTATACTTCTAAAAGCACACTGCTATGTTCTGTGATCACTGCTATATAAGTGCTATAATCTGTCAATTTAATATTGTCATGAAAAGTTCTAATAAATCATGACGAAGTCATGATTGATAAGACATGAATAGGATCCTGGGCTATGCACTGAGTCCCCCTAATTTATTAGCCCATTTATTTGAAATTAAAGATCCTCTCACAATGCTAGTTAAGTGGCTTTGGGCAGAATTCTGTACAGTGTTCAAATGAGGAAATCCTTTCCAGGATGAACTTGAGTTTGAGAGATTTTATCTGAAAACTCTTCTCCTCCCCATCTCCTTTCAGAAACATGAGGGGTCTGGGTCACTCCCAGGAATGCTCCCAATCCTCTAGACTACATACTATGCATCCCCAACTGTGCCCAAGTAACTCTTACCAAACTACCCCAATTCTAAATAGTTCAGTCATCTTCAAGGTATAAGATCCTTTGGAAAGACTTTTTCAGAATTGAATAGACCTATTTCTTTGATTAAAAAAAAAATCCTTTCAATCAAAAAGGAACTAAAAATGTAGGCCACTCTCTTTAGAAATCAATTTCCTAAATTGTGCTCTTAATCAGAAACTTTGATTCTTTTTTTTGTCAGTGATTACTACTTCAAAAGGCCAGATGTCTGAAAAACATCTCTCTTGGTTTATGACAGTCATAACCTATTGCAAAATCATATGCCTATTACAAAATAGTGTTTTCTACAGCTGGATCTGTGTGTCTGGCTCGTTTAGAATGGTATCAAATCGTAAAGGTGTATGTTTAAAAATGGGAGTTATGTTTTATAATCAATAAAATACTAGTAAACAAATGAAGGAGACCCTCAATCTTACTGGTAATCAGAATAAAATAAACTAAAACAATAATGAGATGCTTTAAAGCCTGGCAGTGCCAGGGGTGGTCAAGATGGCAAAGAGATAGGACTCAGCCATCTCCCGTCCTTCTCTAGACACACACCAGAATGCAGGTTCCGTAAGGTCAGGAGCCTTGCTTGTTCAAATGGGAGTGTGAATTTGAACAAGCAGTTTGACAATAGCTGCTAAAATTGAAGATAAGTAAAACCTATAAGCCAGCTACGCTACTCCTGAGTATATATCGTAGAGAAATTCATGCACATATGCACTAAGAGACCTAAATGAAGATCTAGTCATTACAGAATTATTTGTTTCAGCAAAAACAGGTAACAACCCAAATGTCTTTCATTAGAGGAAAGGAGAAATTAACTCAAGTATGTTCATAAAATGACATACTATGATGCAGTAAAAAAGAAGAAATAGATCTATTTGATCAATATAGGTAGATCTCAAAAACAATATTGGGTTAAAACAAAACAAAAAAACCCAGATTGCCAAATGCCATGTACAGTATAATATGTTTTATATAGAAATATATTGTTAAAGCATATATACATAGTTAAAGTATAAAATGGCCTGGATTCATGCCAAGTTTATGTTAGGGGTTACATCCAGGGGAGGAGAATGGGAATGTAATATAGAGAACAGGGGACACATCAACTTTATTTTTAGAGTTTTCTTTAAAAAATATGAAGCAAATATGATAAAAATGTTAGCATTTATTTCTCTGAGTGGCAGATACATTGATGTTTATTATCCTCTGCATTATTCTGTATTTTTAAAATTTCATAATGAAATAATCAATATGAAAATGACAATCACCCTGGAAGAAAAATGGGCAAAGAACATAAACATGGAATTTCTAACCATGCATAGAGAAATACAGATTAAAAGATACAAGTATTTCACATGTGACTGCCAAAGATTAAAATGAATGACAGTATTTGGGACTATAGAAGGTATAAGGAATTGTGAACTCTTAAACATGGCTAAAGTTAAAGGAAGTTGATACGATATTTCTGCAAGGTGATTTGCCTGTATATTAATGATAAATAGGTATGTAGATAATTAAAAATGTTCAATCGTGTTGCTCCAACAATTCTTTTAGAAATTTATCGTATAACAGGAAATGTGTTCAGAAATTTATGCAGTTATATATGCTTGAAAATGCAGAGAAGGTGTATTGACTGACTCACAAAAAAAGTGTTGACTGTGTCTCTGGGAAAGGGGGTGGGGCAATACAGGTTTGGGATGGTATGGGGAATTTTCATTGTATATATTTTTATAGAATCTGATTTTTAAAGTCAAGTTCATGCTTTTCTTTATAATAGCTTTATTGAAATATAATTCCCATACCATAAAACTCACCCTTTTAAAGTATATAGTTCAGTGGGTTTAGTATATCCACAGAGTTGTGGAACCATCACCATTGTCTAATTTTAGAATATTTTCCTCATTCCCAGAAGAAACCGTATACCCGTTTCCCCCTTCCCTTGGCATCTGGCAACAACTAATATATTTTCTATCTCTGTGGATTTGCCTGTTTTTGATATTTCCTATAAATGGAATCATACAATATGTGGTCTGGATTATTTCACTTAGCATGTTTTCAAAGTTCATCTGTGTGTAGCATGTAGCAGTACTTCATTCCTATTTGAGCCAGCATAGTATTCCATTGTATGGATATACCACATTTTATTTATCTCTTCATTGGGATTATGGACATTTGGGTTGTTTTCCACTTTCTGGCTATAATGAATAATGATGCTGTGACCATTTATGTACAAATACCTGTGTGGCCAAATGTTTGCATTTATCTTGGGTATGTAATTAAGGAATGATATTGGTGGGTAATATGGTAACTCTATGTTCAATTGTTGAGGAACATCCAGACTGTTTTCCAAAATGGCTGTACCATTTGACATTCTCACCAGAAGTGTATGAGAATTCTAATTTCTCCAAATCCTTCCCCACGTTTATTATTATCTGGCTTTTTGATGTAGCCGTATTAGTGGGTGTGAAGTGGTACTTCACTGTGGTTTTGATTTGCATTTCCATGATAGCTAATGATGTTGAGCATCTTTTCATTTACTCGCTGATCTTTTGTAAAATGATCAGTGAGTAAAATTTTCTTTGGTTAAATGTCTATTTAGATTATATTCCCATTTTTAAATTGGATCATTAGTCTTTCTGTTGTTGAGCTGTAAGACTTCTTTACGTATCCTGAATACAAGTCTCTTATCAGATGTATGATTTGAAAATATTTTTCACTGTTCTGTGGGTAGTATTTTCATTTTCTGGTGATGTCCTTTGAAGAACAAAAGTTTTTAATTTTTAAAAAATAAATTTATTTATTTATTTATTTTTGGCCGCATTGGGTCTCTATTGCTGCACGTGGGTTTTCTCTAGTTGCAGCGAGCGGGGGCTACTCTTCGTTGCAGTGCGCAGGCGTCTCATTGCGGTGGCTTCTCTTGTTGTAGAGCACGGGCTCTAGGCGCGCGGGCTTCAGTAGTTGCAGCATGCTGGCTCAGTAGCTGTGGCTCACGGGCTCAGTAGTTGTGGCTTGCAGGCTCTAGAGCGCAGGCTCAGTAGTTGTGACGCACAGGCTTATTTGCTCTGCGGCATGTGGGATCTTCCCGGACCAGGGCTAGAACCCATGTCCCCTGCATTGGCAGGCGGATTCTTAACCACTGCGCCACCAGGGAAGTCCCAAGTTTTTAATTTTGATGAAGTCCAATTTATCTTTTTCTTTCTTTTGTTGCTTGTGCTTTTGACGTCTTATCTAAAAGGCTTTCATAACCCAAGATTACAAAGATTTACTGATAAGTTTTCTTCAAGACTTTTTGGTTTTACACTGAGGCCTATCATCCTGCTTTGAATTGATTTTTATATGTGGTGCGAGGAAATGATCTAACATCATTCCTTCGCATACGTGTATCCTGTTTTTCCAGCACCAGCTGTTGAAAGACTTATTTCCTCCAATGAAGTATCTTGGCAACCTTGTCAGAATCAATTAACCATAAATGTAAGGGTTTATTTCTGGACTCTTAATTCAGTTCCATTGATATATATGTTAATCCTTATGTCAATACCACACTCTCTTGATTATTGTAACCTAGTTTTAAAATAGGGAAGTGTGAGTTCTTCAACTTTAGTTTTTTCAGAATTGTTGGCTATTTGGTGTCACATGTGTTTCCCTGTGAATTTTAGGATAAACTTGTCAATTTCAGCAAAAATTCCAGCTGAGATTTTGATAGGGATTACAATGAATCTGAAAATCAGTTTGGGGACTATTACTATCTTAACAGTATTAAGTTTTTCAATCCATGATCACGGGATGTCTCTCTGTTTATTTAGGCCTTCTTAATTTATTTTACCAGTGTTTTGTAGTTTTCAATTTACACTTCTTTTGTTAAATTTATTGCTAAATATTTTATTCTTTTTTGACGGTATTTTAAATGAAAATTTTTTTTTAAATTTTGTTTTGCATTTGTTCATTGCTTGTGTAGAGAAAGACCCTTGATTTTTGTATGTTGGTCTTGTATCTTGCAACCTTGCTGAACTTGTTTATTAGCTCTAATAGTTGTGTGTGTGCATGTGCGTGTGTGTGTGTGTGTGTGTGTGTGTGTGTGTATTGCTTGATTTTTCTATCCACAACATCTTGTCTTCTTGAATAAACATAGTTTTACGTCTTCTTTTCTAATCTGGAGGAATTTTGTTTCTTTTTCTTGCCTTATTACCCTGGATAGAAGTGCTGGTATAATGTTGAATAGAAGTGATGAGAGCAAACTTAGACATCCTTGTCTTGTTTCTGATCTTAGCAGAAAAGCATTCAGTCTTTCATCATTAGCTATGATGTTAGCTGTCGTAATTTGTAGATGTCCATTATCAGGTTAAGGCAGTAACTCTAAATTCTTAGGTTTTTGAGAATTTTTATCATAAAAGGGTGTTGGATTTTGTCAAATGTGTTTTCTGCCTCTAGTGATATGATTATGTGGGTTTTGTCCTTTTGCCTATTAATATGGTGTATTACATTAAATGATTTTTGGATGTTAAGACAACTGTGATGGTTAATTTTGTGTATCAGCTTGACTAAGAGATGTCCAGACAGGTGGTAAAACATTATTTCTGGGTGTGTCTGTGAGGTTGTTTCTGGAAGAGATTAGCATCTGAATAGGTACACCGTGTAAAGATCGCCTTCATCAATGTGAGTGGGCATCATCAAATCCGTTAAGGGACTAAATAGAACAGGGTGGAGAAAGGGAAAATTTGCTCCCTTTGCCTGAGCTAGGACATCCATCCTCTGCTCTTGGACGTGAATGCTTCTGGTTCTTGGGCATTTGGTCTCAGCCGCGGACTTACCTCATTGACCCCCAGCTCCTGCTCTGGTTCTTGGGCCATTGGACTCGGACATACACCACTGACTCTCCTGGTTCTCAGACCCAGGTTGCATTGTATTACCAGATTTCCCGGTTCTCCTGCTTGTAGACAGCAGATTGTAGGACTGACAGGCCTTCATAATTACATGAATCAATTCCTGTAATCAGTCTTCTAATATATATCTCCATATATCCAATTGCTCTATTTCTCTAGAGAATTCTGGAAATTAACCAAAGACTTGGAACAGTACAACAGTCAATTTAAGAAAGATGACTGAATCTCAATAAGAACAGCAAGCTTTTTTCCCATCCTTCTCTCTAGATATGTTACAGTAACCTTGATACAGCAGCCTCATAATCACAGATGCTGAAAACCCAGCAGCCTCGCAGCCACTGGAGGGGGTAAAATGGGTTTGGAGCTCCCCCAAAAGCCCCATCTCCAGAGATTGTCATTATTTCACTTATTTGGCTGCTCTTTGGAAAATCCCCCTTCACAGCATTTGTCTTTATTTGACCTTAGAGCTTGCTCAATATCCCCAAGGTGTTTATTGCCACTCCAGAGGTTCTTCATGCATTACCTTTGCAGTGAAAAAAGTACTTACTTTTTAAAATGTTTGTACGGTATAATTGAGTTATTTAAGGAGTGATCAAGTAGAAACAACCTAAATGTTTAAACACTGTTCTAAAAAGAGTGATATATCCATAGCCTTCAGAATGAGTGCATGTGTGTATAGTGTGTGTGTAGTGTGTTAAATAATAATAACTTTGCATATGACGATAAAAGGGACAGATAAACATATCCCCAAATATTGACGTTGGCTATTTGGAGAAGGATTGGATTATGGATGATTTATTTTTAAAAAATAATTTTAACTTTGTGCTTTTAAAAATGTGTATCTATGTGTTAAGTTTTCTGCATTAAGCATGTATTTCTGCAATTAAAGTATGATTAATATATCTAAGATAAATTTACTTCCTAATTAAAAGAATATATTTTCATACCATAGTTCTTTTAAAATAAATTGATACAGGCTTGCCAGCTATCTGTAATCCATAAGTGGACACAGAATACTTTTTGATAGGTAATTTTCTACCTATATTGTTACTTCGAAAACCTGGGTCGGAAAGAAGGAAAAATAAAAAGATACTGCCTCCTGACCATTAGGTAGAGCATGTCACTTTCTCAGTTTAATTCAGCGGGGGTCCGGAGACACTAACCTATTCCCAGAACTACTTTTGCTTTTAGAATCTGCACAAATCCCTGGGAATGTATAATTTCTCCATTGCTTAGCAACCGTTCCACTATTTTCAGGAACTTGTTAAATGAATGAATGCATTTTGATGACAAGACAGCTTTATTCATGCCATACTCTGGGCCACCATGTAACAATAAGAGATAACAAAATGAAATATTGCAAAGATCATGTCTCTAGTCACTCTGCCCACAAAAGCCCTCAGAAGAGCTGGGTTGGAAAAGAAACTTTTATGCAAACAGATTTTAAAAGCTAATAGAAAAAGCATATTGATCTGAAATACTTATATTGTGGACACACATTCACATGTTTTTTTTTTATCACTTCTTGGATGACCGTCCTTGAATAAAATACAAGCAGAAGTGCTATGTGGACATCAGTCTTTAACAGTTTCAAAACCCCTAAAATATCTCTGGTTTCCCTTATACTTCTGCGTGTTAGAAACTCAGACCTATGTTGGAAGGTAACTGGTGGATGATCAAGATTCTCATTTTAAACAAGCTCAAACATTTGGCCAAGAAAGTTTGCAGACTGGAATAACACATTCTACAGAACCGGTTCCTCTGTAAGAAGCAAATGCTGTGTGTTAATACCCTTTGAATAGAAATAACAATTCTAAACAATTAAGGCTTAAAATACTTACATTTTGGGTTTGACTGTCAGAAAACTCAGAGCAAAATTTTGGTGCCTAAATTCCAGTAACAAATTTACCCTGAGGTCCTGACAAATCTTATTTCCTCCTAAGAATGTCGAAGGAAACATATACATGCACATACACACAAACACACCCGTGCACACAGTGAATAACATTGACAACAAATATGAAAGGTCTAAAATGTACCAAGTTATGGGATTATGCCACCTAAAATATGTATGAATAATGAAATTTTGAGAATTAAATATATTCTCAGGCTTAAAGTCAAGGGGCAGGGGCAGCACTTTACAGTCTCCCTGCTTAGTCCCCTCTCTTTAGCTCAGGGAAGCTTTGAACCTTGTTCAAGGTAGAACCAAAACTGGGAATCAACATTTCTACTTCCAGTTCATGCTCATCCAACTCACTGCGCTTCTCTTCCTGCCAGAAACTTTAAGCTCAGGGTTATAAATAAAACTTTTGCTGTAAAAATCTAAATAATACAAAAGTACATGGAGTAAAAACCTCTCTGATTCCTCATTTGTGAAATTTTTATGTATGGGTATAGCGCTGCTGTTGGTTCTTAAGAAAATAACAAAAATATACTTTAATTACACAACTCAGTTCAGCTCAACAATTAAATTCCATGCCTTGTGTCTGCAAGCATCACCATTTGGGAAGTGAGGCAAATGGGGTCAGGGGGTGTACAGACATGTGTGCCACAGCTCTTGTCTTCGATGAGCTTGTAGGCTGTTTGGGGAGATAAAGCAAAGACAGGATCACAAATATTGTCAAGATGTGTAGTTCGAGAAGATATTATGTACTTCAGAGAAGGATAAGTTATGAATGAATGGTTCATGAAGGAAGTAGAATTTTAGGTGGCTCTTGAAAGATGGGTAAGATCTAGAAAAGCAAAGGGAAGAAAGAAAAACTCAGACTGTTTAATTTGCACACTACATTCTTCTCCAGAGGATTGTAGTGTGGGTTACAATAAGACAAACTACTTAACTTCTTAGTGCCTTACTTAGTTTGTCCTTGGTAAAATGAGATAATAAAAATAGAACCAACTTCATAGTATTGTGAAAATTAAATGAAGTTCTATATCTAAGTAGCTCAGAAGAAGTGCCTAGAAGACAGTAAGGGTTCAGTCAGTGTTTACTACCTGTACTTCTGTTGTTCAGAATGAAGTATGCAGGGCCATATATAGCTTTGCAAAAGTTTCATTCATTCCTGTTCCTCACCAAGGAGAACGGTGATACTAAGTTTAGTTCAATTAGGCCCTTGAACGTGGAGGTGATTACTAACAGAAGAAGGGAGAGTGCAAATCCATCAAGATACTTCTCAGAACGTGAGACGTAGTTTCTTACTACTACTTAACTTTTCTCTGTTGTTGAACTTGAAACTAAAAAAAAAAAAATCCTTAATATGTTGAATTCTCCTAGCTTAAAAGCCATGTCCTTTAGAATTGAGAGTTTAGGGTAATCCAACTGAATATCTTGATATGCTATCTACTTAGACCTCTGAAACCCATAGAAGCTGGGCTTCAACCCATTGCATGCTCTGGCCTGAGGTACCTCAGCTGGTCATTTGTTGGGACTAGACTCAGTCCCTCCTCTCATCCCATCTCCATCCCAGCTCTGTCCAAGCATCTTTCCTAGTATCATGGATACTGCGTTTCTAGTTCTGATAAGCCTTTATTCAGATGTGTTAACTAAAACAATAAACCTTGCTGTTACCATTATCCTTTTGTAGAAGCATCCTTGAGTCAAGGATGACGCAGAAGGTTCACAATTACTCCTGCAGTAGCAGACCAGAAAAATCAATCTGTTCCTTCTTAGGGAAATAACATTCAAGTGCAGTCAACTATAATGGGAACAAGGAAATATTTCTTTAACAAGAAAAATATTAATGATTAAAAAGGGTGGGAATAGGAGAGCTTCAGATCAGCAAAGAGGCTGGATGTGACTCCAGAGGTGGCAGATTTTGTCAGTTAAAATCTGTCTTAAAATGGACTGCTTATCAAGATATTTTAGGCTGAATTTGAAAGCAAAAGTTGCACCTTTTTTGCATTTTTCTTCTAAACTTGTTTTAAAACCATTTGTATTGTAGAATATTGTACACATACAGAAAATACATAAAATATACATGTTTGGTTTAACAAATTATTATAAAGCAAGTCACATTTAACTACCTTCTCAAGCCAACACCCCCAGAACATTGCCAGCACCCCAAAAGCCTCTCCCAGCCTCTACCCATTATGACCACGTCCCTCCTCCTCCCCACTTTTCTGACTTTTATGGTAATCATTTCCTTGCTCTACTTCATAATTTTATCCCCTAAGTATGAAACTCTAAACACTGTACTAGTCTGTCTGTTTGAAGTTTAAATGAATTGAATCACACAACATGTGTTCTTTATGTCTAGCTTCCTAAGCATAACATTCATCCGTGTTGTGTGTAACTGGGTTCATTACTTTTTATTGCTGTATGGCATTCCGTTGTGTGAATATACCCCAATTATGTCTCCATTCTCCTGTTGATAGACTTCTGGGTTATTTGCAGTTTAGGGTTATCACAAATAATGCTGTCATGACCATTCTTTTGATTTCTTCTGATGCACATGTGCACACATCTTTCTTGGGCATACAGTCAGGAGTAGAATTGCTGGATCATAGAATATGCAAATCTTCAACTTAGTAAATAATGCCAATGGTTTTCCAAAGTGCTTGTCCCAATTTACACTCTTACCAACAGTATATGACAATTTTCTCTTAACTTTTAAGAGAGGAAAGATATGTTAAAATGTATTTAACTACATGAAATCCATACATTTGACTACTGCAAAAACAGGGCGCGTTTTATGGACTAAGTTCCTACAAATGGTATGAGTGGTGTGCTCAGTAAGTGCTTTTGCTCTGGGCTCTGACAAACCTGAGTTCAAATGTTGGTTCTGCCACCTATTTTATGTGTTACATTAGGCAAGGCATTTAACATTTCTAATTGTTTTCTTATCTGTAAAACAGGGATGAAAATAGCATGTAATTCGTAAGACTGTTGTGTTGAGATAACATATTTAAGGTGCCTAGTACCTTGTCTGGCCCAGAGAAAAACTGAATATAATAGTAGCTATTACATTATTATTATTATTATTATTACTACTACTGTTACGTGTACTCAGAATTTCCTTTCTAATCATAGCAGTGAGAAAGATTAGGAAGCAGAAAGTTAGACTTGACCATCTATACTTGTATATTTTCCAGTAACGTCCCAAATCAGGAAATAGTGGAATAGTCTCATAAAAGGAGAATCAAGTTGTTTATAAGCCAAGACTCAGTTTTGCCTGAGTGGCATCGTCAAGAGAGGACCTCCCAGGTCACTTTGACAGTTTTACATTTCTTGGCATCTCACACAAAGTGGTTGGAACCCTGAGCTCTCCACCACCTGGCTGGGGCGCCCAAGTGCTCTGTTGCCCTCATTCCAGGCATAGCCCCTGGCGTGCTCCTGACTTCTGAGACCACAGCTGTGGTAGCAGCATGGCAGCCGCATCCACTTGGACCTCTGTTCACCATCGCGCTGGGATGCAGCTGCCAGGCTCTGCTCCCAGAGGACTATGGTGGCTGGCAGCCAGCAATACTGAGAAACATGAGTCATGGAATCCAGGATACAGGGTGGAAATTATTGTAAAATATCCTACAGTGAGTGAGCAGGAAGGCTGCCGATGAAATTCTGCACCAAGGTTGACTGATCCCACAGCAGCTTCTCTTCAGCACCTGTTCCTTTTGTCCATTTTTCTAAGAAGATGCCCAGAAGGCATCAGGAAGATTTCTGCAGAGCTCTGGTAGTTCTCTACATGAATGGCCCATCACGGTTTCATGGGGCAGGGCCTTGGGCTGGAACTCCTAAAGGCAGGAGGGATGTGACACCACATTCCTTGTCCTTTTAAGGCCAAGCCTTCCCACTCCTGACTTCTTCATTTTAGAGAAGTGATGTATTGGGAAAGGCTCAAGAGTCTGCTGGATAGGGAACTTGAGTCTGGGCTAGCCAAAAATCTGAATCAGAGTACACACACACACACGTACACGTGTGTGCGTGCAAGTTCAGTGACTTTAAATTCGCTAAGTGGGTCTTGCATTAGAGAATCTATTTAATAAATCTTGGAATCACTCTAGACTACTCATTCTTTTCATGCTGCATATCGTATTTCTCCACTCGAGTCATTTCTCTCTGAAATGTTCCCATCTGGTGTTTCCCTTCTTACTTTGAATCTTGCTACCTTTATTCCTTTGTTACTGCAAAGATCTCCCACTCCAATCAATTTAATATCATTTAAGCAATTCTTTTATCATTTTAGGATAAAAAGCTCAAAAAGCCTCCCATCTACCTATGCAGTAATACAAAAATTCTTCACCCTGGAACTTAAGGTCCTTTACAGTCCATCAGTTTTTTAATTCTCATTTCCCACCAGTTTTCAGTGAATTCTTACATACAGTCAAATTAGGGGACTCATTTTTCCCTTTAACAAGCTACACCCTCTGTTCTTCTGTGGCTCACCTTCTGACACCATTCACTTTCTTTCCCTCTTCTACCAAGCTCAGTATTGACAGCATGTGATATGGGTATCTCTGGTGTCCCACGATATGATTAGGTGGTAGACCAAACTTTAAAAACTTTAATATGTAAACTTTTAATAAATATGTTTTATAGAATAATCAGATTATCACATCACACTCATGACTTTGTGGATATCATTGTCCAGGCTAGTCTAGAGCAGGTAATGCCACAGTATCTCACTTATGCAGACTGAATAATTATAGGTATTCTGCATCATTAGAATATAAATGGGGTAGTCACACACCCTTAGCCAGACTGGTTCAGGGAGAGGCACATGGTTCAATTCAGTCCATTGAGAAGAGGTCTACCAGGGACTTTGAGAAAGAATTTCCTCACTCTGAAGAGCCAGCCGTCAGAAGTGATGGCCTCCCCTCTGTCTCTTTTTCTGGATGTTGACGCTGCAGATAAGAAAACTGAAACTGTTATAGTTACTTTGGTACCATAAAGGCAGGCAGCCAGAGGACAAATTCAGACCCATGGTGAGGATAAAGTTGAGAGAAGTTCAGCAAAATCTGCATTAAATATTAAACTAATTCTAAGTGGACTTTTAGTTACACAAGCCAATGCATTTCCTACCAGGCATTTTAAGTTGACCTCTCTGCCACTTCAGTCCAAAGTATCATGATTGATTCAGTATGGATGATACAGGTTACTAATATAGATCCATGCTTCCTCTTTTTTTTTTTTTTTTGATCTAATGGCTATAATAGAAAAATGGCAAACCTGAAACATACTGGTGTAAATAGATAATACTGCTCAGAATCAGAGGGAAAGGGCCCCAAGGTCTTTGGCAACATCAGCTCCACAGAGAGCTGAGGGATTGATATGTTGGGACCTTATAATCCATTTGTGGTGAGTGCAACAATCCAGCATTTGGGAGGCTCTGCTGTAGATGATCCGTGCCTAGTGTTCTTTCTTTTCAGAAATGTGTAGAAATTTTACTTCTAGAAGCTGTCATTCATTTAGCAAGTGAGATATAAACATTAGAGTTAGGATTTTACTCTTTGTTTTTCTCTTGTGTAGAGCCCATTAGAGAGCCCTGGTTAAAAATGAGATTTTTACAGTGTAAAGGTGAGCCCAAATTGGAAACATAAGTACTAGTAGTGACTGGTGTTTGAATGATTGCACTGGAAGTTAAATCTGCTGATCACCATGTTCTGGTGAGCTTTATGGAAAGGTGGCTACACACTAAAACAATTTCTGTTTTGTTCTGAAGTTCTTGGGCTTTCAGATAGAAAGGTCCTGAACATCTATTGCAAATCAGTTCTCCTCACTCACAGCTCAGCAGTCTTCCCCAATCAGTCTGCCTCCACAAAATAATGAAGATATGTATGTTTTGGGCAAGCCATAAACTTCATTTCTTTAGAAGGCTCTGGTCAGAAAGAAGATGAAGAATTGGGTAAATGAGAGAAATTTATCATTTTTTTCAGTTACGGAGATAATTCACTCCAGAAAATAGGTATGATGCCAAATACCTGTGAATGAATTCAGCATTTCTGGGGAATAGAATATTTAAAGAAACCCCATTTATCACATGGTTTAAAAATAGCCAAGATGAATGGATAAAGAAAATGTGGTCTATACATACAATTAAATATTATTCAGCCTGAAAAAAGAGGGAAGTCCTGTCATATGTGACAACATGGATGAATCTGGAGGACTCTATGCTAAGTGAAATAAGCCAGCCACAGGAGGACAAATACTGCTTGATTCCGTCTACATGAGTTATTTATAATGGTCAAACTCATACAAACAGAGAATAAAGTGACATCTTCCAGGGGCTGGGATGTGGGGGAAATGGAGTGTTGTTGTTCAATGGGTATAAATTTTTGGTTATGCTAGATGAATAAGTTGTAGAGATCTGCTTTATAACATGGTGCCGTTAGTTAACACTGTATGTGCAATTAAAAACCTGTTAAAAGGATAGATCTCGGAGGAACTTCAAGATGGCGGAAGAGTAAGACGCGGAGATCACCTCCCTCCCCACAAATACATCAAAAATACATCTACATGTGGAACAACTCCTACAGAACACCTACTGAACGCTGGCAGAAGACCTCAGACCTCCCAAAAGGCAAGAAACTCCCCACGTACCTCGGTAGGGCAAAAGGAAAAAGAAAAAACAGAGACAAAAGAATAGGGACGGGACCTGCACCAGTGGGAGGGAGCTGTGAAGGAGGAAAGGTTTCCACACACTAGGAAGCCCCTTCTCGGGCAGAGACTGCGGGTGGTGGAGGGGGGAAGCTTCGGAGCCACGGAGGAGAGCGCAGCAACAGGGGTGCGGAGGGCAAAGCGGAGAGACTCCCGCACAGAGGATTGGTGCCAACCAGCACTCACCAGGCCGAGAGGCTTGTCTGCTCACCCGCCGGGGCGGGTGGGGGCTGGGAGCTGAAGCTCTGGCTTTGGAGGTCGGATCCCAGGGAGAGGACTGGGGTTGGCGGAGTGAACACAGCCTGAAAGGGCTAGTGCACCACAGCTAGCCGGGAGGGAGTCCGGGAAAAGGTCTGGAGCTGCCAAAGAGGCAAGAGACTTTTTCTTGCCTCTTTGTTTCACGTTGCGTGAGGAGAGGGGATTCAGAGCGCGGCCTAAACGAGCTCCAGAGACAGGCGCGAGCCGCGGCTATCAGCGTGAACCCCAGAGACGGGCATGAGACGCTAAGGCTGCTGCTGCCGCCACCAAGAAGCCTGTGTGCAAGCACAGGTCACTATCCACACCGCCCCTCCCGGGGGCCTGTGCAGCCCGCCACCGCCAGGGTCCCGTGATTCAGGGACAACTTCCCTGGGAGAACACATGGCGTGCCTCACGCTGGTGCAACGTCACGCCGGCCTCTGCCGCCGCAGGCTCGCCCCGCATCCGTACCCCTCCCTGCCCCCGGCCTGAGTGAGCCAGAGCCCCCGAATCAGCTGCTCCTTTAACCCCGTCCTATCTGAGCGAAGAACAGATGCCCTCAGGCGACCTACATGCAGAGGCGGGTCCAAATCCAAAGCTGAACCCCAGGAGCTGTGCGAACAAAGAAGAGAAAGGGAAATCTCTCCCAGCAGCCTCAGGAGCAGCAGTTTAAATCTCCACAATCAACTTGATGTACCCTGCATCTGTGGAATACCTGAATAGACAACGAATCATCCCAAATTGAGGAGGTGGACTTTGGGAGCAACGATATATATATATTTTTCCTTTTTCGCTTTTTGTGAGTGTGTATGTGTATGCTTCTGTGTGTGATTTTGTCTGTATAGCTTTGCTTTTACCAAAGCTTTGCTTTGCTTTGTCCTAGGGTTCTGTCTGTCCGCTTTTTTGTGTGTGTGTGTGTGTTTTTTAGTATAGTTTTCAGTGGTTGTTATCATTGGTGTATTTGTTTTTTGGTTTGGTTGTTTTCTTCTTTCTTTTTTTTTATTTACTTAAAAATTTTTTAAAATAATTTTTTGTTTTTTATTTTAATAACTTTTATTTTATTTTATTCTATCTCTTCCTTCCATCCTTCCTCCCTTCCTTCTTTCTTTTTTTCTTCCTTTTATTCTGAGCTGTGTGGAAGACAGGCTCTTGGTGCTCCAGCCAGGCATCTGGGCTGTACCTCTGAGGTGGGAGAGCCAAGTTCAGGACATTGGTCCACCAGAGACCTCCTGGCTCCACGTAATCTCAAACGGCAAAAATCTCCCAGAGATCTCCATCTCAACGCCAAGACCCAGCTCCACTCAAAGACCAGCAAGCTACACTGCTGGACACCCTATGCCAAACAACTAGCAAGACAGAAACACAACACCACCCATTAGCAGAGAGGCTGCCTAAAATCATAATAACGTCACAGACACCCCAAAACACACCACCAGACTTGGGCCTGCCCACCAGAAAGACAAGATCCAGACTCATCCACCAGAACACAGGCACTAGTCCCCTCCACCAGGAAGGCTACACAACCCACTGAACCAACCTTAGCCACTGGAGGCAGACACCAAAAACAACGGGAACTACGAACCTGCAGCCTGCGAAAAGGAGACGCCAAACACAGTAAGTTAAGCAAAATGAGAAGACAGAGAAACACACAGCAGATGAAGGAGCAAGGTAAAATCCCACCAGACCTAACAAATGAACAGGAAATAGGCAGTCTACCTGAAAAAGAATTCAGAATAATGATAGTAAAGATGATCCAAAATCTTGGAAACAGAATGGAGAAAACACAAGACACGTTTAACAAGGACCTAGAAGAAAAGAGCAAACAAACAATCATGAACAACACAAAAAATGAAATTAAAAATTCTCTGGAAGGGATCAATAGCAGAATAACTGAGGCAGAAAAAAGGATAAGTGACCTGGAAGATAAAATAGTGGAAATAACTACTGCAGAGCAGAATAAAGAAAAAAGAATGAAAAGAACTGAAGACAGTCTCAGAGACCTCTGGGACAACATTAAACACACCAACATTCGAATTATAGGGGTCCCAGAAGAAGAAGAGAAAAAGAAAGGGGCTGAGAAAATGTTTCAAGAGATTATAGTTGAAAACTTCCCTAATATGGTAAAAGAAATAGTTAATCAAGTCCAGGAAGCACAGAGAGTCCCATACAGGATAAATCCAAGGGGAAACACGCCAAGACACATATTAATCAAACTATCAAAAATTAAATACAAAGAAAAAATATTAAAAGCAGCAAGGGAAAAACAACAAATAACATATAAGGAATCCCCATAAGGTTAACAGCTGATATTTCAGCAGAGACTCTGCAAGCCAGAAGGGAGTGGCAGGACATATTTAAAGTGATGAAAGGGAAAAACCTACAACAGGATTACTCTCCCCACCAAGGATCTCATTCAGATTTGATGGAGAAATTAAGACCTTTACAGACAAGCAAAAGCTAAGAGATTTCAGCACCACCAAACCAGCTTTACAACAAATGCTAAAGGAACTTCTCTAGGCAGGAAAAACAAGAGAAGGAAAAGACCTACAATAACAAACCCAAAACAATTAAGAAAATGGTAATAGGAACATACATATCAATAATTACCTTAAATGTAAATGGATTAAATGCTCCAACCAAAAGACATAGACTGGCTGAATGGATACACAAGCAAGACCCGTATATACGCTGTCTACAAAAGACCCACTTCAGACCTAGGGACACATACAGACTGAAAGTGTGGGGATGGAAAAAGATATTCCATGCAAATGAAAATCAAAAGAAAGCTGGAGCAGCAATTCTCATGTCAGACAAAATAGACTTTAAAACAAAGACCATTGCAAGAGACAAAGAAGGACACTACATGATGATCAAGGGATCAATCCAAGAAGAAGATGTAACAATTGTAAATATTTATGCACCCAACATGGGAGCACCTCAATACATAAGGCAAGTACTAACAGCCATAAAAGGGGAAATCGACAGTAACATAGTCATAGTAGGGGACTTTAACACCCCACTTTCACCAATGGACAGATCATCCAAAATGAAAGTAAATAAGGAAACACAAGCTTTAAATGCTGCATTAAACAAGATGGGCTTAATTGATATTTATAGGACATTCCATCCCAAAACAACAGAATACACTTTCTTCTCAAGTGCTCATGGAACATTCTCCAGGATAGATCATATCTTGGGTCACAAATCAAGCTTTGGTAAATTTAAGAAAATTGAAATCGTATCAAGTATCTTTTCTGACCACAATGCTATGAGACTAGATATCAATTACACGAAAAAAAATCTGTAAAAAATACAAACACATGGAGGCTAAACAATACATTACTTAATAACCAAGAGATCACTGAAGAAATCAAAGAGGAAATCAAAAAATACCTAGAAACAAATGACAATGAAAACACGATGGCCCAAAACCTATGGGATGCAGCAAAAGCAGTCCTAAGAGGGAAGTTTATAGCAATACAGTCCTGCCTTAAGAAACAAGAAACATCTCAAATAAACAACCTAAACTTACACCTAAAGCAATTAGAGAAAGAAGAACAAAAAACTCCCAAAGTTAGCAGAAGGAAAGAAATCATAAAGATCAAATCAGAAATATATGAAAAAGAAATGAAGGAAACGATAGCAAAGATCAATAAAACTAAAAACCTGTTCTTTGAGAAGATAAACAAAATTGATAAACCATTAGCCAGACTCATCAAGAGAAAAAAGGAGAAGACTCAAATCAGTAGAATTAGAAATGAAAAAGGAGAAGTAACAACTGACACTGCAGAAATATGAAGGATCATGAGTGATTACTATAAGCAACTATATGCCAATAAAATGGACGACCTGGAAGAAATGGACAAATTCTTAGAAATGCACAACCTTCCGAGACTGAACCAGGAAGAAATAGAAAATATGAACAGACAAATCACAAGCACTGAAATTGAAACTGTGACTAAAAATCTTCCAACAAACAAAAGCCCAGGACCAGATGGCTTCACAGATGAATTCTATCAAACATTTAGAGAAGAGCTAACACCTATCCTTCTCAAACTCTTCCAAAATATAGCAGAGGGAGGAACACTCCCAAACTCATTCTACGAGGCCACCATCACCCTGATACCAAAACCAGACAAAGGTGTCACAAAAAAGAAAACTACAGACCAATATCACTGATGAACATAGATGCAAAAATCCTCAACAAAATAGTAGCAAACAGAATCCAACAGCACATTAAAAGGATCATACACCATGATCAAGTGGGCTTTATCCCAGGAATGCAAGTATTCTTCAGTATACGCAAATCAATCAATGTGATACACCATATTAACAAATCGAAGGAGAAAAACCATATGATCATCTCAGTAGATGCAGAGAAAGTTTTGACAAAATTCAACACCCATTTATGATAAAAACCCTCCAGAAAGTAGGCATAGAGGGAACTTTTATCAACATAATAAAGGCCATATATGACAAACCCACAGCCAACATTGTCTTCAATGGTGAAAAACTGAAACCTTTGCCACTAAGATCAGGAACAAGACAAGGTTGCCCACTCTCACCACTATTATTCAACATAGTTTTGGAAGTGTTAGCCACAGCAATCAGAGAAGAAAAAGAAATAGAAGCAATTCAAATCGGAAAAGAGGAAGTAAAGCTGTCACTGTTTGCAGATGACATGATACTATACATAGAGAATCCTAAAGATGCTACCAGAAAACTACTAGAGCTAATCAATGAATTTGGTAAAGTAGCAGGATACAAAATTAATGCACAGAAATCTCTTGCATTCCTATACACTAATGATGAAAACTCTGAAAGTGAAATTAAGAAAACACTCCCATTTACCACTGCAACAAAAAGACTAAAATACCTAGGAATAAACCTACCTAAGGAGACAAAAGACCTGTATGCAGAAAATTATAAGACACTGATGAAAGAAATTAAAGATGATACAAATAGATGGAGAGATATACCATGTTCTTGGATTAGAAGAATCAACGTTGTGAAAATGACTATACTACCCAAAGCAATCTACAGATTTAATGCAATCCCTATCAAACCACCACTGGCATTTTTCACAGAACTAGAACAAAATATTTCACAATTTGTATGGAAGCACAAAAGACCCCGAATAGGCAAAGCAATCTTGAGAAAGAAAAACGGAGCTGGAGGAATCAGGCTCCTGGACTTCAGACTATACTACAAAGCTATAGTAATCAAGACAGTATGGTACTGGCACTAAAACAGAAATATAGATCAATGGAACCAGATAGAAAGCCCAGAGATAAACCCATGCACATATTGTCACCTTATCTTTGATAAAGGAGGGAAGAATATACAATGGATAAAAGACAGCCTCTTCAATAAGTGGTGCTGGGGAAACTGGACAGCTACATGTAAAAGAATGAAATTAGAACACTCCCTATCACCATATGCAAAAATAAACTCAAAATGGGTTAAAGACTGAAATGTAAGGCCAGACACTGTCAAACTCTTAGAGGAAGACATAGGCAGAACACTGTATGACATAAATCACAGCAAGATCTTTTTTGACCCTCCTCCTAGAGAAATGGAAACAAAGCCACAAATAAACAAATGGGACCTAATGAAACTTAAAAGCTTCTGCACAGCAAAGGAAACTATAAAGAAGACGAAAAGACAACCCTCAGAATGGGAGAAAATATTTGCAAATGAAGCAACTGACAAAGGATTAATCTCCAAAATTTACAAGCAACTCATGCAGCTCAATATCAAAAAAACAAACAACCCAATCCAAAAATGGACAGAAGACCTAAATAGACATTTCTCCAAAGAAGATATACAGATTGCCAACAAACAAATGAAAGAATGCTCAACATCATTAATCATTAGAGAAATGCAAATCAAAATTACAATGAGATATCATCTCACACTGGTCAGAATGACCATCATCAAAAAATCTACAAACAATAAATGCTGGAGAGGGTGTGGAGAAAAGGGAACCCTCATACACTGTTGGTGGGAATGTAAATTGATACAGCCACTATGGAGAACAGTATGGAGGTTCCTTAAAAAACTACAAATAGAACTACCATATGACCCAGCAATCCCACTACTGGGCATTTACCCTGAGAAAACCATAATTCAAAAAGAGTCATGTACCACATTGTTCATTGCAGCTCTATTTACAATAGCCAGGACATGGAAGCAACCTAAGTGTCCATCAACAGATGAATGGATAAAGAAGATGTGGCACATATATACAATGGAATATTACTCAGCCATAAAAAGAAACAAAACTGAGTTATTTGTAGTGAGGTGGATGGACCTAGATTCTGTCATACAGAGTGAAGTGAGTCAAAGAGAAAAACAAATACCATATGCTAACACATATATATGGAATCTAAAAAAGAAAAGTCATGAAGAACCTAGAGGCAAGACGGGAATAAGTACACAGACCTACTAGAGAATTGACTTGAGGACATGGGGAGGGGGAAGGGTAAGCTCGAACAAAGTGAGAGAGTGGCATGGACATATATACACTACCAAATATAAAATAGATAGCTGGTGGGAAGCAGCCGCATAGCACAGGGAGATTAGCTCGGTGCTTTGTGATCAGCTGGAAGGGTGGGATAGGGAGAGTGGGAGGGAGGGAGACGCAAGAGGGAAGAGATATGCGGATATATGTATATGTATAAGTGATTCACTTTGTTATAAAGCAGAAACTAACACAGCGATGTAACGCAATTATACTCCAATAAAAATGTTAAAAAAAAAAAGGATAGATCTCATGTAAAGTATTCATACCACAATACAAAAACAAAGGGCAGAAGGAAACTTATAGACGTGATGCATATGTTTATTACTTTGATTGTTGTAATGGTTTCATGAGTGAACATATCTCTCCACACTTATCAAATTGTATATATTAAATAGGTCCAAAAATTTTTTATGTATCAGTTATACTGCAATAAAGTTGTTTTCTTTTGTTTTTAAAGAAATCCCTTTTAGAAGCTTTTTTACACATAAACGCATTTTGGAATATGTATGATTGCTTTTTTATAAAGTATAGAATTTAGCTTGTTTCATATGCAGTCGATACATAGAAAAGTCTGACTGTAACAGGTCAAGGCTCTTAAGGGAAAATGCTATATTATTAAATGGTAAATAAATATAGCTGCTGTGACAGAACTCTGAATTCCCAGTGACTTTACACAGTACAGTTTATTTCTCGTGTTGCAGCCTGGTGCAGGTTAGAGAGGGTTGATCATTTAGGGACCCAGTACCACCCTCCTCTGGGTTCTAGGAGTTCTTTCCATCCCACCAGCCAATGGAGAGGCAGAGAGAGAAACACACATGGGAAGTAAGGGCTAGATTGAAAATTGCACATGTCACTGCCACTCACTTTCTTTTGGCCAGAATTTAGTCCTAGGACCAGATTAGCTTCATGCCAAGCTTTATGCCAAGGAAGTAAGAAGCTCACAACTTTTGGTGAGGACCAGCTTTCTCACAGTTCTAACTAAAAGGAATCTACACAGTTATCCAAATTAGCAAACTTTCACCTACTCTGGCAAGGCACTGTGCTGGAGGGGTCATGGGTCTTTTCACCATGAGAATGTTCTAGGGACCCCAGCATCCTGTTTGTGAGTCCTACCACAAAGTGACAGGCTAACAGAAGCTTCCTCTATGAAGAATGAAGGCCTCGGATATGATATAGCCCTTGAATACCTGGCCTGGGCCACTCCTTTGCAACAACAGTAGAAGTTGTTAGGTGTCAGGCATAGGCATGAGGGATATGAGAACTCAGTTTGTTTTCAGAATATATGAAACATTAGAAGGAAGTGTAATGCTCTAGAGTTTTCCTAAGACTTAAGAAAATAGACTGTGGACAGTCTGAATGTGCTCAGCTTGAAGCCTTCCTGGATAAACTGTGGTTCTGTTTTTCTTTCCAAGTACGTCTTTTTTTTTTTTTTTAACAGTGACAAAACTCTCTACTTTGAAGTATTTATTTATTTATTTATTTATGGCTGTGTTGGGTCTTCGTTTCTGTGCGAGGGCTTTCTCTAGTTGTGGCAAGCAGGGGCCACTCTTGGTCGCGGTGCGCAGGCCTCTCACTATCGCGGCCTCTCTTGTTGCGGAGCACAGACTCCAGACGCTCGGACTCAGTAATTGTGGCTCACGGGCCCAGCTGCTCTGCGGCACGCGGGATCTTCCCAGACCAGGGCTCGAACCCATGTCCCTTGCATTGGCAGGCAGACTCTCAACCACTGCGCCACCAGGGAAGCCCCCCAAGTACTTCTTGCTCAAAGATGTGTTTCCTCCTGCTGCTTGAAAATAGACGCCTAAGGAAGAAATGAGAATGGTTTTGCAATGAAAGGTTAAGGCAGGCAGCAGTTATTGATGAGAGAAGTAAGCTGTGATAGTAGGAGAATGTGTTTTACCATTTGCTTACTTTACCGAGCATAACTGACTGAGGGCCTCAGATGCTACTCTTTGAAAATTGTCTTGGTTTTGCACTGAGGCCACACTTCCCATGAGCATGTCTCTGCTTCTGATAGTTACCTCTGTTCAAGAACTCCCTGATGGGTTTTTTGAACTTTCCTTTGACTTCATGAGTCTCAGACACTTCTACCCAACTTTCTCTCCCCCTCTCTCTTACCTGGGGTCTGACTTGCATCACAGTCTGATGCTCTCCCAGCCTATCCTGGCTTCTTCCTTATTGCCTTTTACGTGGGCATTTTCCTCATAAAGTCCCTGCACATCCTTCTTGGCATCTTCTTCTTGGAAGACTGACACAAAAGCATATGCTTAATATTACTTTGCTGACTGTCACTTACAAAGAAAACACATATACAAACATGCACACCACACGTTTCCACAGAGGTCAGTTCTAATAAGTCTTTCTTTAAAATTCCTGTGAATTAAGAGAGGGAATTGAACAACCAGGAACTTGGGGAGAGAGTTGCTGGGGAGATCTTGAAGCTTGGGGCACTGTTAAGTGATATTTGGCTAGGGAACGAAGAAGCCTGAATTCTCTCTCTCTAGGTCCTTAAGAGAAGAACATACACAGGAAACAACAGCAAGTGGGTGATAACGTACTAATTTATTGTTTATTATGTTTATTATTGGCTGGCTTGAACTCAATGAAGAGCTTTCTAGTAGGCTGGGCTGGGCTTGAGCACCCAAGCTAGACTAAAGACCTAATGGGCTCTTCAAAATCTTTAACTCAAACCTAAATTCCAGAATCCACCTACCCTTCAGCCAGACACATGGGACAGGAGACAAGTGAACAAGAATACCCAAGCCCATGTGCTTGAAGAAAAGAGAGAGCAAGATGGCTGAGTCTCCTCCCACATGGGGGTGGACTCTGCCTTACTTCACCACCTAAGCCAGGGGGAGAAATGGAACAATAAAAGATGTCATCCCAGAAATTCACACTGACCCCACCTGCTAGTGAACAAGACCTAGTCAGAGTCTTGGAAACCAATCCAATCAGATTTTTATTTCCTTTTTTCAGGGGGAGAGAGGAGAGAATAAGGAGGAGCAGATAATATTCTCTCTCCTCAGGGAGCATACCTAGATCCTTACTAGAATGGACATCAGTCAGCTAAGAGCTCTGTGTGTGTGTGTGTGTGTGTGTGTGTGTGTGTCTGTGTGTCTGTCTGTCTGTCTTATAGGAGGCAATCTCTTCTTCCCTTGAGGAGTTGAAAATTTAATTGGGAGATGAAACACATGCATACAGAGCAATCAGATAACAATTTATAGCTCAGCTCTGTGATTCTGATCAATAGGATGGATGGGAACAACATGGGCCAGGCTGACTAGCCTGAGCTTCCAAGAAGAGTTAAACCAGAGTCAAGAGAGATGGAAGGAGGGGCATTGGTTAAGTGCTCATGTCCTGGCATGCAACAGACCTGGGTGCAAAACCTGACTCCGCATCTTGTGAGGTTTAGCAGGTTGATGAATCTTTCTGAGCCTCATTTTCCTTATCTGTAAAATAGGAATAATAATCTTATATGACAGGTTGTTGCAAAGATTAAGTGGTAGATGACTGCCTATCATGATAGGTGGAGGGGAGGAACCATTCCAGCGGAGACGAGCAGCAGTAGCAGAGATGCATGTGGGGGACCAGGAGGAGACCAGCTGGCCAGAGAGAAGAATGCACTTTGTAAGGTCTTGGAAAGTCAGGCTGGCTCATGTGATGGGCCTAGTAAGGCTGCAAGGCTGGCTGATATTCCAGCTTGATGCAGAAAGAAAGGAGATTAAGAAGGTTTTCCAGTAAGCAGTGGCAGATGAGGGTGAGTGTTTAAATATTTAAATCCCTGGGAACAGTAGGGTAAAAGAGTTCAGCTGGACTTTTTTTTTTTTGTCAGAAATGAGACTTGTACTCTTCCTCCTCTAAGGATCCCACACACAGGATCTACAGCATGGAAGAGAAGATTGCATTTTCTCATATCAGTCAATCAAGGAAACTTGGAATTAGGGAAACTTGCAGAAGACCAAGTGGAGATTTTGCCTGTTGCGATGCTAATTGCTTGCAGAATTGTGTTCACTTCCTATAGCTACAGCTGCATTTGCAAATAAGATATGTAAGGAAGCTAAATGCAGAATGACAGTGTGGAGTCTTATTGAAAAAGTTATTTCTCAAAAATTTACAATTTACATTTTTTTAATCAATCACAACAAACCCAGATAAAAGGCACTTGGCCTCTAATTTTTATTCTAACCTAATTACAAAATGACTAATCTATTTACTGAGCTCTTTAATATTTATCCATATTCCCCCTGCCTGTTGAGTTTAATACACATCCAAGCCTTTTTGGTTCTTGGACCTACACAGATGTAATTTTCTATGTTATTTTCACATTAAGTTAAATACTCCTGGTCCTTCTGACCTTTTTCCTCCATTGGTTTAATCTTGACTTTATCCCAGACTCGACATGCAGGGCTGTCTGTTTTTATTAAGATATTTTGGTCCGCCTTGGAAAACAAAAATTGCATGTGATGTAGCCCATTGGGATTTTAATCACAGCAAAAATGACAGCAGGATTAAAGACTTACAGCTTGATTTAAACAGTCTTGTGAATAAGTACTCCCCCACCCCCAAGATTCATTCCAACCAAGGAGCACAGGCAATAAAATTGGCCAGCCCACATTTTTTCATCAGTCATTAGTCTCCTATTGCCCTGGTTCTGATCTAGTGGAGAGAATAAGATCTTCAGGGCCTGTGACTGCTCTGCTTTCCAGTATATTCTGGCTTGGTCCAATTGTAAGTCAACTTGATGGCTGTTTTTGTGGCTAAACTGGAGCGTCATATTTCTTTCCTGCTCATCTCAGTCTAAAGCCCCAATGCCACTCCCCACGCTGCAACAAGGGATGCTCCTGAGCCAAGGGAATTACAGAGGCAGTGCATGGATTCCTTGCTCATGGACGGCTTCACAGAGACATCAAAATTGGATGAAGAGGGTTCCTTTTTCTCCACACCCTCTCTAGGATTTATTATTTTTAGACTTTTTAATGATGGCCATTCTGACTGGTGTGAGGTGATACTTCATTGTAGTTTTGATTAGCATTTCTCTAATAATTAGTGATCCTGAGCATCCTTTCATGTGCCTGTTAGCCATCTGTATGTCTTCTTTGGAGAAATGTCTGTTTAGGTCTTCTGCCTATATTTGATTGGGTTTTTTCTTTTTAATATATTGAGTTCTATAAGCTGTTTGTATATTTTGGAAATTAACCCCTTGTTGGTTGCATTGTTTGCAAATATTTTCTCCTAGTCCATAGGTTGTCTTTTCATTTTGTTTATGATTTCCTTTTCTGTGCAAAAGCTTTTAAGTTTACTTAGGTCCCATTTGTTTGTTTTTATTTTTATTTCCATTACTCTAGGAGATGGATCCAAAAAAATACTGCTACGATTTATGGCAAAGAGTGTTCTGCTTGTGTTTTCCTCTAAGAGTCTTATACTATCCAGTCTTATATTTAGGTCTTTAATCCATTTTGAGTTTATTTTTGTGTATGGTGTTAGAGAATGTTCTAATTTCATTCTTTTACATGTAACTGTCCAGTTTTCCCAGCACCACTTATTGAAGAGACTGTCTTTTCTCCGTTGTATATTCTTGCCTACTTTGTCACAGATTAATGGACCATAAGTGGGTGGGGGGTTATTTCTGGGCTTTCTATCCTGTTCCATTTATCCATGTGTCTGTTTTTGTGCCAGTACCAGACTGTTTTGATTACTGTAGCTTTGTAGTATAGTCTGAAGTCAGAGAGCATTATTGTTCCAGTTCCATTCTTCTTTCTCAAGATTGTTTTGGCTACTCAGGGTCTTGAAGAGTGTTGTTAGGGTCCATCCATAGCATGCATCAGAATGGTTTAGGGATAACCATGTACCAATATTGTTCAGTAATTTGCTTCCCAAGTGCTTGATGAGGAAGGAAGGAGTGGTACATGATGGAGCTCTATGGTTGCTATGAGGAGAGGAGCATGAAACTTGATCTGGTTACTAACTATACCCAAGGCTTCTCTGAGCATCTGCACAGCCTCATGAAGGGCTTCCACAACCTGAGAAGCCCCTGGCAGATAAAATCTGTGCCCAGGAGCAACTGTGTGCTAGAAGAGGAAAAGAAATGGAGAGAAAATAGAAGGGCATGAAAATAAGAATGAGGAGAAGAGAGAGAAAAAGAAGGCAAGAAAAAGATTCATGTCATAGGGAAGGGTAGGGAAGGGACATCTAATGATGTCCACAGTTGCAGCCTTAACTTCTCTGGCTTCCTAAATTGAATGGACATGAGGACCTATGCCCTGTATTTTCCAGAGAAAGTTTGATTTTAAATCATTGTTCTTTTTGTCATGCTGTGGATCTTAAATTTAAATTCGGAAAAATGGCCATCTGATGGAAAACACATGAAAATAGATGCCCTCCAAGTTACATGGACCCCACAGACATGTATGACAATCAACTTCTGGTGCTGGTGAACATATTGAACGTAACCTATTATTGAGAGTAAGTGAGTTACATATCATACAATAGACAACATCAGCTCTGGTGATTGCTTCTCTGAATTAATTATGGTTGGCAGGGATTTCTTGGAAATAACTTGTGCTTAGGGATTTTTTTTCTTAGGGACTGTGTGAGCCTTATTTAGCTGGCATTTCTAATGCCTTTAAAGTTTTAGAAGTTAGACCCCTAGTAAGATTGGGCAATTACTGGCATTTAGCCACTGGTACTTTTGGTTTTCTTTTTAATCCAATAGACGCCATTTAAGGAATAAAAATTTTTCCAAAATAAATAAATCTTCACTGTAGAAAATTTTCAACATACAGAAAAGCACAAAGGAGAAAGACAATATTATCAGTGGTCCACTCAAGAATAATGACTATTAACATTTTGGATTCTTATTTGTGGCCATCAAGCCTTTTCTCCAGATTGTGTGTGAGTGAGTGAGTACATACTTCTTCCAGGCCTATAAAAGTTGGGCTCACATCCTACATACTACTATTTTGTGGGCTGTTTTTTCACTTATGATTGTCATGAATTTATTTACATATCATTAACTTTGTTTCTACAGCATAGTTTTAATAGCTGCATTTTATTTTGTCATAAGGATATATTATAATTGAAACAGTTCTCTGTTACTTGACATTAGGTAATTCCCAGATTTTTGTTTTAAAAGTACTGATATAAATATCCCAGACTATCAATTTGCGGTCACACGATGATGATTTCCTTAGAGAAAATGCTTCTAATTGGACTTTCTGGGTCAAAGGTTATTGACATTTTAGGAACTTTTTATTTATATTATCTAATTACCCTCCAGAAAGAGAATTGGACTTCAGTTTCAGACTCGCAAGCAGTGTGAGCAACTGTCTGGTCACTGAACCTTTGCCAACACTAGATATTGACCATTGGTACATTTTCATATCTGTTTTGAAGTCATATTAATTAGCTACACTAGAGGATTATAAAATAATAATAGCTACACACTGGCCCCTTCCTAATGCCAGATCCTAAGCTGAACGCTTTACACACAAACATTTCCCTTAAAAGTCCCATCCATCCTGGGAGATGGTGTTATTAATATCCCCATCCTTTAGATGAGGATATGAAGACAAGAATGGTTAAGTAACTTGCCTAAACTCTCACAGCTAGTAAGTGGCAAATTTGAAACTAGGATTGTGTGATTTCAAAGTTTGAGTTTTTACTGACAAAACCATCCTGCTTCAATAGCATAAGTTTTTAGATGCTACATAATCTGTCTTAAGTTGATTCCCCAGAAAGGGATTCAGACTTTGAGATCTGTGTGCAGGAGAATTATTGGGGAGTGCTCTTGGGAACAGTCCCTATGGGTTCAGGGCAGGGACAGAGAAGCAAGATGGACAGAGGGAGAAGTTAAATAGCAAAGCAGTTGTGACGAAGGCCTCAGTGAGTTCTGGAGCCAGGGTTGGGGTGGGAGGTCCTTCAGAGCATCCTGAGTTGCGGCCAGGAGGCCAGACCTTCATAACCCTGTCATTGAATGTGGCCCTGGCCAGATAGTGACTTAACCTTGGATAAGGCAGCTCCATTTGCCCAAAGGCAAGTCCCAGAGAGACTCCGCTGTGAGCTGTCAGGCAGGCGCTACCCCTGGCAGCTGGAGGAGTGAGTGCCTTGGTGCTGCGTGAGAGTATGAGCGGCACACCACACCTCCACTCAGAACTCAAAAACAGCTGTTCAGGGGACTGAACTGATGCGTCAAGCATAGGCCCAGAGTCTTGCCTGTCTTTAGTCCTTCTGGGAAAAGTATAGTTTTCCAAGGAATTTTTCCTCCTTTTCTGGGACTAGCTGGGGAAGGTCATTGTCACAGCTGTAATCAGCTTCAGAATGTTGGGGATGGGGGTGGAGGAAAGAACTGAGGCTGTGGTCAGAAGTCCACTGGTCACTGTTCATTAGCTGGTGATGTCACAAAGGGCCTTGTAGGAGACAATTTCTGGTGTCCTGTGCCAGTGCCCCTCTTTCACTTCAGGAATCACCTCGCCCCATTTTCAGCTCATACGGTTTTATGGGGCTGGCCCTCTCCCCAGCCCCAGGAACGGGCACAGGACCAAATGCCTCTGGCTACAGTGATTGGTTAAAGGATAAACAGGTGACTTGCCCAGGCTAATGAGAGTCACACCTGGGACTTTGGCTGGAACATTTGGGAAAGAGATTCTCTTTCTACCATAGTTACTCTAGCCTAGAGTTTCTGATGGCCATCTTGGCCTTTACTTGGAGAGTACTCACTGGGAGAAAACAAGAGGAAAAAGACACATGGAGGTAGAGACAGAAACAAAGAGATACAGAGACAGAGAGGGACTGATTTCAGTGACATGGTTTTAGCACTTGAATTCAGACAAGCCTGTGGTTATACTTTCCTTATCACCATTCTTCAGACTTTTCAATTACCATAGCAAATAATTTCCTTTTTCTCCCTCTTAAGAAAGTGTGGCTTGGGTTATGGCCTTTGCTTTTGACAGAATTCTCATGATAAAAGAGATAGCTGAAGGTCTCAAAGCACAGTAAACAGGGCTTCTTGGCCACCAGCGGCAGTTTGGGGGGCGGGGGTGGTCTAGTATCCTTGAGCATCATAGAAGGCTGTAGTGACCACCAGAGAGGGGACGGCACTTACCTAGGGTCACACAGGTGCTGGAAAATCCAGTCGGAGGACATACCTCTCCCAATGCAGAGAAGGAACTAAATGTACACTGACCTTCCCTAAAATCTTTATGTGATAAATAACACGGGTATTGATGGCTGGCGAGGTGAGATGGGCTGCGTTATGTGCTGAGAGATACAAAGATGAATCAGTCATGAACTCTGGCCTCAAGGGGCTGTTCTCAAAGTTTTTTTCTTTTCTTTCTCTTTTTTAAAATAAATTTATTTATTTATTTTTGGCTGCATTGGGTCTTCATTGCTGCGTGTGGGCTTTCTCTAGTTGCGGTGAGTGGGAGCTACTCTTCGTTGAGGTGCACGGGCTTCTCATTGTGGTGGCTTCTCTTGTTGCGGAGCATGGGCTCTAGCCATGCGGGCTTCAGTAGTTGTGGCACACAGACTCAGTAGTTGCGGCACACAGACTCAGTAGTTGCAGCTTGCGGGCTCTAGAGTACAGGCTCAGTAGTTGTGGCACACGGGCTTAGTCTCTTTGCAGCACGTGGGATCTTCCGGGACCAGGGCTCAAACCCGTGTCCCCTGCATTGGCAGATGGATTCTCAACCCCTGCACCACCAGGGAAGCCCTCAAAGTTTTTTTCTTAAACTCAATGTATTTGAGGTAGAAACGACAAGATTTGAGTATCAGGGGAATGGAGGAGAGGAAAGGGATGATGGAATTACGAATGACTGTAGCCAAAATGATTAATTAAGGTGGGGAGTAGAGGAGAATCTGATTAACTGAATTCTAGTTCACTGAGTCTTATTCATTGTAGGAAGAGCTGTGAGCCATGCAGTTTTCTTCCCTTCTTCCCTCCCTTCCTCCCTTCTTTTTCCCCTTCCTTCCCTTCCCTTTCCTTCCTCCCTCCCTCCCTTCCCCCTCCCTCCCTCCCTTCCCTTTCTTATGCCAGAGGTAGATATTCATGAAGTTTGAGAGGCCAGAATTGGGAGTGCAACATGTGACAATTAAATGGCAGTGTTATAAAACTATCACTGTGCTAGATTCCAGGAATAAAATAGGATATATTTGTACTGATTTAAAGTTATCTATGTTTATTTGCTTTTCTACCACTTGCTATTTTGAATGAAAGAATTACTTAATGTGTCAAAGATTATTTTCCTTAATACATGCTTCCTTATTTACCACTCTGCTTCATCTCCTCTCTTTTTTCCTGTTTCCTCTTACTAAAAGCCAAACGTTGATAAGAAAGTAAAAGAAAATATAGAAGTTGTGTCTAAATAAACTTAAATTGTGTTCATTTCTCCCCATTTTTCAAATTGTCCAATTTCATCAGACAATGACCTCAGTCTAGCCTAGAATAATAAAGGCAATTATCAGCTACTCTGCTGCATGAATAAGCCCTAGTTTTACTTTGCCAAGCATTCCATTAACTGTTTGCTGGATTCTTCTATTTTTCTTCTTTGTGTCGGAATCAAGGCAAGCATCACAAGCCAAGTAGCCATACTGCAGACTGGAAGATAAGTGGAGAGCCAAACAAGGAAAACAGACTCAGGGACGATCAGTTTTCCCTGAACGAGAAACAACCTACTCTGATCAGAGAAGACCAGTGTCACTTAACATATGACCAACTACTATCCACGGAATGAATTACCATGGTAACCCAGGACTGCAGAGCACAAAACTTCTGGATCAGCCCCATTTTGTGCTCATTGGTCACATCTTGTGCCTTCTGACTCTTATTGAATATCTACTATGTGTAAAGCATGTGATGAACTTCATCATTACTAAATAGAATTTGGACAAAGCCTAACCCCCCTTTCCAATTCAAAATGTACCTTAGGAATAAGATTGAGCAGAAATATAATTCCATTCCATGCCCAGAGACTATACAGGTATCCACTTGAGATGGGACGATACACATTAGGCTTAGTCCTGATGCTCCAGGCAGGCCCACTTCAGCTCACTCTCAGGGCTGAATCCAAAGTACTAGGGTGGATACTGTCATGTGTCAAACTGACTACACAGCCAGAGAAAACACTGGAGAATAACCAAGCTGAAAGCATCTTTCCAAGTCAGGGCTTACACTATCCACAGATAGACCTAAATCAGTCTGTCTTTTGACTGTGGAATTGGAAAGGATCCTTAAATTGGACTGATGTCCATGAAGCTCAGAAAAGCTGGAAGAGAATAGGATGACACTTGGCAAATAATAACCTTACCTTCAGGGAAATCCACAAAGCTTACTGGTTGTCAGAAATTCCCACAAGGAGCTCTGGCCCTGCAGGAGTCTTGCCAATTACAAAAAATTCAAAGCTTATTGAGGAGTCACTATCAGCCTGGCACTCTGCCAAAAGCCTTGTAAGAGTTATCTCACTTTAAATCATCCAGTGAGTCTATGATATAGTTTTTAATTAATCCCATTTTAAAGAGGGGAAAACTGAGGCTCCAAGCGGTTAATTAATTTGACTAGAATCACAAACTACAAGGTGGTAGAACCAAAGTAGTTTGACCCCAGAGCCTATGTTCTTATCAGCTCTGCTTTGCTGACTTAATGCCCAGCTTCTTTACCTGGCAAGGAAAACTGTGTATACGGACTGTAGGGCCCACACAGAAACATCTTACTTGAGCTGTCCTCTAGTATTGTTCCCTATGCTTTGCCAGAATGTAAATGAGAGACTAACCTGGCTGAACCATGCCCTTATATCATTTGTGGAAATGTAGTAAAAGGCATTTGTTCCCTGCTATTCGCTAATCTAAACAGGGATTGATTTGATTTATTTCTAAATAGTTTTACAAATTAATTTGGAGGCAGTATGCTGTAGTGGTAAAGAGCACAGCCTTAGGAATAAGCCTGCCTGGGATCAGTATCAGCTCTGCGTCTTACAGCTAACCCGCCTGACCCTCAGATCCTTTATGTGTAGAATAAAGGTGATCACGGTTCTCACTTTGGACGATTATTATGAAAATTAAAATACTTAGAAGTGTTCTGAGCACCGAGTTAGCCCTCAGAATTAGATATTAGAATTATTTCTCCGCTTTCTGTTTTCAGAAAGTAAGTTACATTCCCAAAATCTCTTCCCTAGAAGTCTTACAGCCAGGTGTGCTTTAGAAGTCACAATTTGGGGGATTTTAGAAAGGTAACAGGGCGTCTGTACTGTATATGCTTTATGATGTAGCTTCCTCGGTGGGGCCTGGGACAGCACACGATCAAATGCAGGAATATTTCTTCAGCAAAATGTATCACTTCTTACTCTCAGTGGGATAAGCAGAGACGATAAGAAGTCTCATGTCTTTTGTGGCAAGTGAGTTTGCCTGGGACTACAAATAAGTAAATAAATAAATGGGCTTGTTTTCAGAACTCTTTGCCTTTCAGAATTGTGGACAAGAGACTGTAGATCTTAACTACAGGACAGGAGTTTCACTGGGCATCCAATTCCACGCCCAGCTTCAGCCATCTCCTCACTGAAACGGATCCCCCATCAGCACTTCCTGGACTCACTTTCATGTCCAGGTGCAGAAAGGACAACTCCCGGTCACTTCCTGTTGGTACCGCAGGCCCGACTTGTTTTCTTTCCCATCAGACCTGCTCCTCCTCCCATACTTCCTCTCTTTATTAGCAGCATCTCAGGATCCAGTCCCCTTGGAATCCCACCTCCCCGGCCAGTCGCCTGCACTGCCCTGCTGCTGGCGCTCTCCTGCTCTCTCTAAGTCTCTCCCCCATCGTCTGGTTGGAACCCCTCTCCCTCCCTGGTTGTCCCAGCCTGGCCGTCAGACACAGGCTGCTGGGTCCGTCTCCCCACATTGCCGCTCAGATCCCGGTCCTACACATTGGAAGATCCCTCTTGCTTTCAGGAGACTCCTAGCTCGCCAGCCAGCTCTTAAGGATCTGCGGAACCTCTTCTTAACTTCTCTTTCCAGTCTCGCCTGCCCTTGCTCCACCACACCTGTGGACTTGCTGTTTGTCCCACAACCCATGCAGCTGTCTCTGTGTGTTGGTGTGTCCTCATACTGTGCCTACTTTACCCTTCCTCGTCTCCACCTCTTGAAACCTTACTCAAGCCATTTGCTGCTTCTTCCCTGAAGACTGTTTTGATTGCTCCAGCGGGAAGTGTTCCCCTCCCACCACCCCATCATCCTTTCCTTGTTGCTTCCCTCATTCTCCAGTTGCTCTGTTCATCTTGCTGTCTGTAGGGAGGCTGCATAGCATCGTGGTCAGGAGTCCAGGCATTACTTACCTCATCAGGTTGTTTGTAGCACATTTACTGCTTTGCTGTGTGTAAAGGAAACCATTTAGCAGAGTGCCTTGGGGACAGCGAGTACCCTATCGTGTCTGATATTTTGTTGTTGTTGTTTTTCTTATTCTGTACGTTATACCGTGAGCGCCCTCATGGAAGAAACATGTCTAGTTCATCGTTCAAATCCTCTTCAGTGCTTTTCATAATCTCTCACACACCATGGGTAAAATGAACATTTGTCAAATGGAATTCTTGTACCTTCATACTCTTCCTTTTTAATATTCAACTCGCCTACAGCCCTTTTTGGAGTGAAGGTCTCAGAATCTCAAAAGAATGAAAAGGTAGAGCCAAAGTGAGAAGATTGTGTTCTTGTGTGTGTGTGTGTTTATTTTTAGTATTTATCTGTATGTATAGTATTTTAGCATATTTTAGTATATATTTGTATATGTAGTATTTGTATTTAAATACACAAGAGTCAAAGGGACTATATCCATTTCTTTGAATGGCTCAACCTAAATAAAATCTGGAAAATTCTATATCCATCAGTGCTCCTGAGGAATAGCATATGAAGAATGAATGAGAAATAAATCAGTTTAGGGTATGAGAAGAGGACCACCTGGCAGAGGCAATGGGAAGCTTCATTAAGGTCTGTTAAACCCCAACTACTAGGTCAATAACAGGGGGATTTGTTTTGAGCTCTGTAAAACCCTAAGTATGTTCAATCGCACTGTGTAATCCAGGCAAACCGTTGACCCTTCTCAGATGCTCTGCTGTCAATCCAGCTGCTGTGCCAGCTGTTTCCTTTCATGCCAGAGCCGCTCCCCCAGGTTCAAGTGAGCCAAGGCAGCCGAGGAGATAAAAGCCTTTCCTCTCACTGGAACTGGATGCCTGTGTGACAGACCGTCCGCCACAGTCCTGCAGTATCTGTCTGATCAGATCCCCCTCTGCCGCGGCTGTGGGAGGGGCAGCTGGGGAGTTGAGAGCAGAGGCATCACAGAGACCAAAACAGAAAAACTGCATCTAGTCCAAGTCATCAGATCCAAAGGGAAAGGCACGCTTTACAAACAGAGGGCTTTGAAGCGTACGGTTGAGTTGCAGTGTGCGCAAAGAGAGTCTGCCTTCATCCACCATCTCCAGCCCTGGAGGTAGGTGGGCACTGCCAGGACCCTCCTCAGGATTCCAGGTTGGACACAGTCGGGGCCTAAACATGCCATCCTGAGTGTGTGCGGCTTTTGCTTGTTTTTTTCTCCACACATAATCCATTCTTAAGAGCACCCCACTTTCCTCTGGGGAATTACTGCATTCCGCAGTGTGCAGTCATGATGTGGTAGTAAATCCAGGGCATGTGTCCCCCAATCTGCAGTTGAATATTCCATGCCAAACCCTTCGGCCTTTACTTAGATCCTGCAAGTGTCCCCATTGCCTTCTAGAAAATTCCCTTTCTGCTGAAGTTTGCCAAAATAAGTTTCTATGGCTTTTAATCAAGAACCCAAACTCAGACCCTGTCTGATTGATGGGCATCTGAAAAGGGATTTTTAATTTTGGCCTTTCTACAGACACCATTTCCATTCCTTCTGGCCCTTCTCCAGAAGGCTTCCAGGCTTAAGGGAACATTCCCCAGAGAAGAAGAAAGAAACAAAAGACTCCCATAAACAAGTAAGCCAGGGAGCCAGCTGTGGGCAGCATGAGCAGTGGGGTGGCACTCATTCAGCGTCTCCGGAGCAGCTCTCGCTGGCTGGACCCTGCAGGGAAGTGTGGGCTGAGCTCATCAGCTCATTGAAGCCTCACCCAGCTAAGCATCCAAACTGAGTTTATGCTCTTTGGTTGAAAACCTTTTCTAAAATTTACTGATATGTTTTACATTTCTGCATCAAGCTCTAATGCAGCGGTGCCCTCAGTGCCCATTTCTTGGGCACTCCCCCTGGAGTTGTTTGCCTCTGTACTAACTGCCGTGCTACTTGAGTGCCTCTGTCATTTTTAGTGTTCTCCCCCTCCCCACTTCCTTGACTTTGAGTAGTTTTCTCTCACTTCTCACCACTAAACGTGTCTGCACACTGTATCACTCTTCTAATTTTCTATCAGCTTAGAAACCAAAAAGTCAAACTGGTTAGAACTAAGTGTAAAGCAAGAGTGAAGGCTTTGGTTGTGAGTAAAATGCATCTCAGCACATGGGCTTTGTGGCAGAGCTGAACTCCAGACACAAGAGGTGTTACTGTGCTCAGAAACAAATTTTATTTCTCTCAAATTTTACTGAACTTCCTCAGCTGCTTTTCCTCCTCCAATGGACTGTTAATCATCTTGACAAAAATCAGTAGAAATCACTGAGTTCTTTGCCGCAGACCGGCTGCAGAAAGCTAGAAGTTCCTGGCGGTGAGGGGTAAGGAACTGAAAAGCACCAGTATGGGGTCAGAAGGGCCAAGACAACTGATGGTTGCAAGGCTAGTTTATTCAAAGAGCATGAATGTATATATAGGTTTAGTACGGAACGAATACCAGACAACAAATCAGCAAACCTTGTATTTCCACATAATTCTGTCGCCATTATCTATGCGCCACTATCTATGCGCCATTATCTATGCGCCACTATCTATGCACCACTATCTATGCGTCAGCATGCCTTATGGGCCGTTCTTTGGAGATACAGACTTCCCCCTCAGGGCAGCACGTCCTTCTTCTGGGGAGCAACCAGGGGCTCTTAGATCCAGAGCAGGCACCTGGAACGAAACTGGCCGCAAGCCATTTTCCTTTTTTACGCTCAATACCGCAGCGTCAGGAGTGCATACCAAGAAAGAGACAAGCAGTTCTCCGCAAAGCAGAAAGCTGAATAAGCTTACAGCTTGGGGGCCACCACAGTTCTTACAGGCTGTTCTTGATGAGATGTTTACACCAGAGTCCACTCTTGTCAGGGAGGAGACGTGAAAGATGGATCAGGTAGCTTTTGTTGCATAACAAGCCACTCTGAAACCTAAGAGTTTAGAATGACAATCTTTGTCTGTTCGTCTGTGATTCTGTGGTTCAGAAATCAGGCTCAGCTGGGGTGGCGTGTTCCTGCTCCACTTGGTGTCACTTGGGGACTTTAGCTAGGACACCGGGGATGGCTGGGAAGGCTGGTTCTCTCTCACCTCATGGTCTCATCCTCCAGGAGGCCAGGTGGCCAGCTTGAGCTTCTTCCTGTGGATGCTGGGTTACAAGACAGTGAGGATGGAAGCTGTGAGGACAGTAGGCTCAGAAGTCCCACAGTGTCACTTCAGCTATATTTTGTTGGTCGAAGCAAGTCACAAGACTGGTCTACACTCAAGGAGTAGAGAAATAGACTCCATCTCTTGATGGGAAAAGCTGCAAAGATTTGTGATCATTTTCAATCTATAACAGCAGGAACCCCCAAACTCATCACTTTATAGAGGACCAGTAAGGCATAAACTCTTCTGATTCTAAAATAATCATCTTTCCCTGGCCTTGTCCAATCTCTTGTTATCTGATTAGTGCTTGTGAATTAACAGATTGCTTTCATGTTCTGTATTTCATTTATCTACATGACAGACTTTTGAAGTGTGTCACTTCCTGTTTTGAGATCAAGGATTAGAAGCCCAGAGAAGTTAATGACTCACTCAGGGTCCCACAGCTATGAAACAGGGGCACCTCAAGTCCTGTGCTTGTCCCCTGTGCTCTTCTTATGAGGAATTCCATTTATTTCAAGAGGTCGGTCTGCTTATTTAGTATCATGTTTGAGATCAGACTGAAGCTGGTTCTTCCCCCGGTTCAGGGGGAAGATTGCTGGTTCAGGGCTACCACTGAATCATGGGAGATGAGCACACATTCGTCTGGGATGCAGTTCTCCCTAACCACAGAGTTGTGCTTACAAATACCACATGTGCTTTCAGTGGGCTCTTTTATACCAGCAGCTAGATGGGCTGCACTGCAAGGAGAAGTATTGGTATGTACAGCTGGTACCCCTCAGAAGGGCAGGACTAATAGCCATATCACTATAAAATGGTAGCAGCAGACTGGGACCTTTTATGGCTTCTAAACATATATAGTGAAATTCTTTAAACCCGTTTCCTTCAGAAATCTATAGCATCTAGCTATCCTATTAAATGAGGTATGCATGCCATGGTTCTCTAGCACAAATGAAGTTTTGAATTCAGCTGGAAACATGTTTGAGCTGTTAAATAGTCATCTTAAAAAAAAAAAAAGGAACGTTCTACCCACCCACCTGAGAATCTTGAAAATTTACTAAGGGGATGCTTTAAAAAGGAAATGTGAATAAATTAAATCATCGAACAGAGCCTCCGCACTGGACAGAAAGTTCAAGGATACATAGAGGGATCAGAGATCATTATTGCCAACTGTGAAGGAATGTCAGCCTTAAAATGACCACAGTGATACACTATTTATTTACCTACTGCATTTCTGTGCTTCCTCTAGTTTTTCATTTCACATGCCAAGGAATCTGAGGCAGGGTTCTCGGAAAGTCACTTACTTTTTGTACCTTGTGACACTTAGCGGTATGCTGTCATTGATGCTGCTTTTGAAGCTTCACATTTTTATTATATGGAGGATTCTTACTTGTAATTCCTTTCTTTATTCCCAGTTCTGTGAGAGAGCCAGGGCAATTTCTCCAACGTCTGAGTGAGGAAGCTGAGACTATGAGGCTATTCGAAAATCACAAATTTAGTTAAGTCAAAAGTGAAGCTAAAACCCCTGTTATAATTCCTTCCACCTGTCATATTGCTGGCTTTTAAAAATATGTAATAGTCTATGGATCGTTTTCTGAATATCAAATAAATAAATGCACAAATAAATAAAAGTCTAAACAAGAAACTAAAAATTATTTAAGATCGCACCACCTAGAAATAACCACTGTCATTCTGTCATTGGCTGGCTCTTTTTTCTTGTCTTTAGTATTACTGGAATTAGATGTGTATACAGATTTTTATCATGATTTTTGTTGTTTGGCTTGTTTTGCTTAAACTTAGATCAGGAGTATTTTTCAGTGCTATTATAAAATCTTTGGAAATATAACTATAAAATGCTGCAGTGATACTATGTCATATGCATATTCCATAATCATTTAATCAGTGCCCTATTGTTTGACATTATCATGGATACTATCTTGTTTTTAATCTAGTAAATAACAATGGAATGAAAAAGGTGTTATGTATAAATTTTCTTTTATATTTCTGGCTTTTTCCTTAGGACATATTCTTATAGAACTGTAGGGTCAAAAGCCATTATGTTTTTTAAGGCACTTGACATTTCTTAACTATTAAATCTCCCCCATTAAATTCAGGCGAAACTCAGACTGTGAAAGACAACTTCTCAATAGGAAGCACCATGGTTCTCTCTACTGGAAATTCTCTTCTAGGAGAGGCAGGAACATATTCGATGGACAGTGTCTTGGTCTCACAAATTAGACCCTACACAGAGATTGGTAATAATTTCTTTAATGGGCTTTGCTGTCTGTCTTTTGCTCTCTGTGTCCCTGTTCTAAGATTCTGCTATAACTTCCGCAAAATTCTCCACTATGAGATTAAAAAGTGGGAGTGAGAGGAATAATTAAAGTGTGGAAATCTGGTGAGAAGGCTGTGTTGTAGTTATCCTGGGCCTGCTCTCCTTTGCATCTATTCCTTCTGCCTGGAATGCTCAGTACCACCTTTTCATTCAGTTACTTCAACTCATCTTCAAATATCAGCCTAGTCCTTGCTTCCTCTGGGAAGCTTACTCTGTCCTCCTCCCCATTAAATCTCACTCTAATGGCTTCGTAGTACTTACTGCCTAACTGTGGTATTTATCACATTTTAAACTTTACATTTATTTGAAGACTTGTTTGGTTAGTATCTGCCTCACCTACTAGATTGTGAAGTTCAATCACATCTGATTTTTGCACATTATTGTATCTTCAGTACTTGGCATATAAAGGTTCAATAAATATCCGTTCACTTAATAAATGATTGAGTGAATGGATGAGTGAATACAAGGCTATATAAGTATCAAAATAGAAGAAGTCAGGGGTCAGGGAAAGTAGGGAGCAAGGAGGTGAGTGTGGTTCCAAAAGGGCAATATGAGGGATCCTTATGGTGATGGAAATATTCCCTAGCTTGACTGGATCAGTGTCCATACCCTGATTTGGCAAGACGTGGGTAAAGTGTAGAGAGGATCTCTCAACTGCATGTGAATCTACAATTATTTCAAAATGAGGTTTAATTTAAAAAATAGAAGTAATGTTCAATCTGTGGAAGTTGGCCTAAAACACTTTTCTGTACACTGAGTTAAAAGGTGAGGAAAGCTCCAAACTACTTAACGTGGCTGCTGGTGGACTTGTCCACTGCATGATGAGTATAAGAATGTTGCAGGCGCTGTTTCTGTCACTGTGCTCCTACTATAAATGTTTGGCTGGAGAAAACCCAGATGTACATTTTCTGAGACATACAGAGGGTGTCAAATGTGAATGGAATGTTTAAGAGCCCTATTTTGTAAGGAGTAGAGAGCGGCCTTTTTGAGGATGCTAGACCATCTGTAGTCATGGTCTGGCTTTTCTAGCACTGTAACGTATGAGCATACCATTCAGTGCTATCTTGATATATCCTGCAGGAAAATATCTTCTCCTCATGCTTTTTTTTGGTACAGATTTATAAGTTTATGATGGAAGTGACTGTTACTCAGCCCTGGTCAGAATGTTGCCTGGGATCTACAAAAGCCAAGGTGTTTGCCATTGGTTTACAGAGCAGAGAGAACTTTCAAGATGTCAGTGGTAGCTGAGCTCTCTTCCCTAAGCAGGGAAAAATTTATTGCAAAAATCCTTTACTTAGAAAGTAATTTGGCGTCAGATAAAATAGGAGGGAGACCTTATCAGTATTAGGGTCATATCAAGAGCTTATCTTTTGATGTTTCTTTAACATATATATGTATATATTTTTAATGATCTTCCTTATAAACACATTAGGCTTTTCTTTCTCTTCAGATTTGTTATAGTAGCTGTGGGAGGATTCCCTTTAGATTTGGTCAGTGTCTGGTTAGTATATAAATGTGCATGTTTCTTTTCTAAAGGACAAGAAAATTTTGTCTTCAGTTCTTATAAACTACATTTCAAAGGCAAAATTTATTTGTATTTCTTATACAATTCTTTGAGTATTTAAAAAATTTTTCTCCCAACTCATACCCTGCCTCTTCCTTTCTTCTATTTTCTCTGATTACTATCCTCCCATAGAATTTGCAGAACAAAATAACTCTGCAGTAATAGGTTGTAACTGCTCAATAATTGCAAGCACAGTGCTTGAGTGCTTCACGCAGTGGGTTGGTACAAAAACAGGACCCCTTCAGATCATCTCTGCTGGAGATATTTCTCATCAGAGATATGCAAATACAGTCATCTGGAAAATGCTTTTTTAAAAATTAATTCAAAGGATGTTGGGTAAGAGTGGCCAAAATCTCATGATCCACAAAGCTACTAGCAATGAGAATAACGGAATACAGAACACACAGAAGCAGCACTCGATTGATCCTAAAATGAAGGAAGGTTTTTGGGAAGGAGGCTGAAGAGCACAGGGTAAGTCAGTTCTTGTTTGACAATCTGATTACTAAGAAATAAGAGAGAGTAAACAGCCTACTGGATTAAAGGGCTGGTGGGAACCAGTAAGCTGCTCTCTGAGCACAGTTGCCAGGGTGGTAATAAAACCATTGAGATGTGCAGAGAGATGGACATGGATCTTCTAGCAGGAGAAACAGCAAGAAAAATGGAAGTGAGCATTGGCAAATATTTTCCGGCAAACTTGCAGAAGCTCTGTTCTTTGCAACTAATGGGTAATGTGTTAGTCTTTATAAAGCTGCACTCAAGGCAAATTTTATTTTTCTTGTATAATGAGGTATCATAAAAGATGTGACTGGAAAACAAAACATCACTGAGAAAAGGACTTGAAAAACTTGAGGTGGGTAAGACTTCAGAGATAAGTTATCTACAGTTTTCTTGAAAATCTCTGGAATTAAGTAGTAATGATGCTAAGTCCACAATACCAAAAATTTAGAATGACTATAGGTCAGTTGAGTTATCCAGTCTGAGAATAAAAGAAATCAGAAAATAGTTTGAGATGAATGAAAATGAAAACACAACATACCAAAACTTACAGGCTGCAGTTAAAGCAGTATTTACGGGGAAATGTATAGCTGTTGATGACTGTATTTTTAAAAAAGGATATAGATATCAAATTAGTAACCTAAACTTTCATCTTAAGAAACTAGGAAATGAAGAGCAATGTAACTCAAAGCAGCAAGTAATGAAGATTAGAGCAGAAATAGATTAAAGAGCAAATAGAAAAATGATAGAGAAAGTCGTTCAGTAAATATAGTTGAGCATGTTTATGTGCCAGGCATTGTACTAGGTATAGCTAACGCCACGTCTTTCTCATCCCCTTGGCTCTGGGTTCCTCATGGGAAAGAGTTTGAGCGAATCGCCTTTGTGACCTCTACAGTGGTTTTTAGGTAGTACTCAATGAATGATAGTTGTTGAATGTGGCCCATCTGACTGAAAGATTAGTACTCACTCATCCTTATTTCTATCAACAATACTCAGAGGTTGCTACAGTTCATTAGGCCTGTTTGTGTAATAATATCACTAGCTAGAAATTTTTGAATACTTTCCAAGAGACAGACTCTACCTTAATCACTGATGTTCACAGAAATTTTGAAAAAAGTATGAATATCAGCCCTTTTTATAAATGAGGAAACTGAATGTTGAATTGTAGGTCACAGATAGTAATATGTGGTAGAGATGAGATGTGAGCTGAAGCCTGCAGTACTCTTCCCACCACACCATGGTGAGTACTAAAGGAAAGTGTCACTTGAATTGGACCGAATATCATGGAAAACAAGGTACTAAGGATTCCATGTTCCAATGTGCTAAACGACATGACCTCTGAGAACAGCTGCCCAGGTAGGCACAGCTGTCCAAGAGGGGTGCCTGGGAATGTCCTCCGACAGTAGCTGCTGCCTTTCATGGAAAGTGAGCTTTCAGACTTCAACGCTGAGAGCTATGTAAGGCCTTCCAAAATTGATTTTTTTCCTATGATGGCTTTTGTACTCTTTAGCAACCCAGGCTTATTTTTTGATTGAACTAGACCCTAGTAGTTTCCAGACTAAATGGATTTCAGAAGTTCCAAAAGGCTGAACTGTTTGAAAACTACACAGCCTACATGTGGCCACAGAGGGAATCTTCCTCTTGAACCAACTGCATTCTGAATATTGAAATGTCATTTTTACAGCTAATGCAGTTTTTCCAGATGGATTGTTTTTCAGATTTGGTCGACATTACCAGAAATATAAGTTCTTGTTATTAAAAAAAAGAAACATTTATTTGAGTTTGAAACAAATCAAAGTTAGAAATAGTGTTCTGTGAGTGGAAATGTGAATTAAGATGCCTCTAATGTCACTTGTTCCTGATACAGTTTTCCCTGAGAATGTTGTCAGCAATGCACTGTGATTGAGAAGGAAAAAGAGCTACTTTATAATGCTTAGTAATCTCCCCAGAATTAATTCCATAAGGGACAGTCAGTACATCCATTTTGGCTAACAACCACAGTATATGGTAGTTATCTGAAGTAAGCACCCTTTCCACCTGGAAGACAAATTTGAAAGCTAAATTCTGGATTTTATCTTGGAGATGTCTCATTTTGTGGTGTCCCTGTGATTTAATTATCAAGCGTCTATGTTGCAAAGTTGTGTTTTTAACTTCTTAATTGAGGCATAACATGGATATAGTTAAGCATATAAATCTTCTGTGAACAATCCAGTAAATGTTTCCATATGTATACATCTGTGTAACCACCATCAAGATCAAGATACAGAACATTTCCAGCACCCCCAGAGAGCTCCATTGTGCCCCCTTTTAGCCTATAACCTCTTCAGAGGTAACCGTATTCTAACTTCTGTCACTGTATATTTGTTTTGCCTGTCCTTAAGCTTTGTAACCATGGAATCGTGAGTGTGTATTCCTTTGTTTCCGGTTTCTTTTGTTCAACATTATTTCTGTGAGAGTCATCCATGTTGCATGTAGCACTAGTTTATTCTATTTTGTTCTGTGTAGTATTCCATTGTACCACATTTCCTTTTAAGGATCGTAGCCAAGATGACCATAAATTTACTCAGTGTGATAGGCAAAGAACCTATCTATCACCGCTAGAGGAAGATACATTAAATTTTTAAAAATCCTATGATCTTATCTCATCCTACAGAGAGAGACAGAGAGAGAGAGTAAGCGAGAGAGAACATCATCTAGCCAGAAAAACTTCATCTCACATCGGCAGACAAGTCAGCCCTTTATTGGGTCTGAGCAGTTTCACTTTTCAACTGCCTCTACAATGGTTTGCAATATTCAGGGATTCCTAATAAGAAGGTAGTGTTGTTAATTGACAAGCGTGGAAGAAAATATTGCCTTTTTGGTTCATAATCAGTAAAGCGTATTTAGTCATTGAAACATCATTGGCAGCTTCAAGAAGAGGCAGTTTCTAGGAGCAGTACACTTGGGTCAAGCGTTGATGATGTGGAAGCCTGAGTCATGTTGACACTCAGTAGAGATCAGTGCGTGGAGTGTACTCAGTACACTCAATACGTGAGTATATGAGGACCAGGAAGAAAGAGGCTCTATAGTCAGTGCTCACCATAGACATGAAAGAGCAGAACAAAGTGAGATGGGTGAAGAGGTTTAATGGAAAAAAACCTGAGACTGGGGTGATTCTATATAGAAATACAATAGTATGGTGTATCTGAACACATATCACAGTTACAAGGGGGTGGAGATAAATAGAGAAATGGGAGCCTAGATCATCTTCTAGCATTTGAGACTGTTTTATGATCTTGTAGGGGAGTGAGGCATTCTGAGGTCATTACAGCATAAAGTGCACAAAACGCCAGACCTTATTAGTGCATTGTCTTGAGCCAGCCATCCTGATAGTCGTGCTAACTAGAAGCAGAGAGGCATTTGATAAAATAGTAAAAAAGGAGAATGATGTAGAATTCATATATCATGAAAGAAAGAGCTTGAGGTGAGAACATAACTTTTAAGCTCTTTCAGCTTCACCATTCCAGTTATATCATTAAAATAAATATGTATTTTGTCTACAATTCATTCATTCATTCAACTAGTTTTTGTTGAGCTCCTATCATGTGCCAGGATACGGGAAGAGACTTATAGGTACCAATGCCCATTGTCAATGACCACACTCTGAATCAGCATCTTAGCTATTTTCCAAGGACATTTTATCCTACAGCTGTTTTGCTGCCTGTACTTTCAAGTCTGTGACTATATTTACAGTTTTCTTTTTGCCTTTGACATTTGCACTTCTCAACTCAATGCTTCAGTAACTCTCCATGCCCTTTACATATCCTGCAGCTGATAGCTACGCTGCTTACCTAAGAAAAATAAAAGAATCTTGAGTTGGGAATTTGTTGAGAACTATGAGCCAAAAGCTCCTACATCCTGACTATGCATTTTCTGAGCATGGTTTACAAAGGAAAAGCATCTGGGTTTGCTTGGGTGTGGACGGAAGAGAAAAGTAGGCATCTGCTGGTACTTGGGGTGTCTATAATGAAGTTCCTTCACTGTCAGGTACCCCTACTATAAGAGAGAGGGGAATTTGGTTTTCTTCATCCTTTAGCTTCAGATGGTCTGAGAAATGTATCTATTGCGCAAGTTGCTCAGTGCTCAGGACAGGAAATTCAATAAGAAATGTCATTCAGGGGCTGAATTGGGTTCATTTTGGGTTGAGAAAGAAGATCCAAGGCAGAGGAATGGAGAAGATATAATGGACTGATAAAACAAATCTGGAAGGAGAGAAAGCATTTGACCCTAGCTGAGGTTACAGTATTACAACAGGACTCTTGTTTTTTGAGCACTTACTACTTGTCAGACCCTGTGCAGCTCCCAGGGCTTGCAGTGTCTGATTTAAGCTTTCTGGCAATCTGACCAGGTATCTACTATTAATTTTATCATATTAAGAAGAGGAGACTGAAAATCATATACTTTCTGTAGATCACAGAGCTTATACACAGCAGATCTGGGATTTGAACTCTGGCCTGAGTGACCCCAGAAGCCATGAATTTAACCAAGTGGCATGCTGTCCCCATCTCTATCTGTAGGTTGAGATAAGGGAAGCGGTATAGGACAGAGTGCTTTTCACTAGGAGGTGAAGGTAATCAGAGGCAGAGGTACCTGCACATTTGGAGACAGAGAATTGGAAGGATGGATCCTCAAGTTTTATAAAAAACCAGGCTCTCTGCAAACCTCCGAATACTCCAGTGCATCAGGTAGCTCTATACTTGGAGGGGTGGCTATCACTGCCAGTCAAACCTGGATATGTCCTTCTATATGGAAACCTGATTTTCTTGTCTTCGTTCATCAACCACTCTGAAGCTAAACCAGGACCTCCACAACTGGCAAAGCTCGCTAACCTTCTAAGAGCTCTCTCCTTATGATGTCTCATCTGCATCTCACCATGCTGCTGTGAAGTATGATGCAGATGTAATTACTCCATTTTCATAGATGAGGAGTCTGAGCCATAGGAAACTACATGGAATTGGACTAGCTGGGTCCCTGCCCCCTCTCTGTTCTCCAGGCTGGTTCAGTTGTTTGTGCTTCAGTCTGTGTAACCCTGCCAAAGAACCAGTGCCAATTCTTGTCAGAATTTAAATTAAATTTCAGAGGGTTCACAGGCTTGATTTCTTCTTCTCTTGTTTTTTTTTTTTTTTCCCCTTTTTAGGAAAATGGTCTCAGAGACTTGATGTGTTTAGTCACTTCGAGTCCTTCCTACTCTAGGGCCAATTCCACAAGCTGTTTCTGGGAAATGCAGGGAGCAGAGCCTCACCCAGACCCGCTGAAGCCTGAAGGGTGGCAGAGCAACCAAGGGCCTCCCTAGTGATTCTGGAATCATGAAGACTGCACAGCCTTCCCTACTGACTCCATCCCCGCTAGCTGGGCTATAGTCATGTCTTGCTTACTAGAAAGCATCAGCTCTTCATTATGCCAGGCATTATGCTGTGTGCCAGGGATTTAGAGGTAAATGAAACTCTGTCCTTATCTTCAAGGCGATCATAGCTCAGGCAAAGTGTGTTTGGGGGATAAGCCTGTTAACAGCCTACCCTTAATAAGCCATGGTTAAGCGTGAGACCAATTGCATGAATAATGTGCTACAGGATTTCTGAGGAAGAAAGAATTGATTGTGCTTTGGGTAAGGAGAATGAAGGGGGGAGGCTGTTTGAGTTGGGCTTTGGGGCACGGGGAGGATTTTACAGCAGAGGCAGCATTATGAGCAAAAGTGAGAAAACATAGGAATAGTTTGAAAATAATAATTCCAGAGAGGGTTCTGTGATTTTAATTACTTCCTTAAAGCCGTATTCATTTACTTGTTTATTCAGCAAATATTTGCTGGGTTGCTACCTGTGCCAGGGCCTGGCTAAGCTCTAAGGATGCAGCAGTGACTAGGACCAGCCAGATCCCCGCCCTGTGGAAGATGAAAGTCTCATGGAGGAAGGCAAATACTAATCGGCTAATTACACAAGTATTTCTTTGGTAACAGTAATGACAAGTAGAAGTAAAAGAGTACCAAAAATGTGCCTGAAAAGGGGCCAGAGCTTGTCGTTGGAGAGTGAGGAGGCAGTCAGGATGGGCTTCTTTAAGGAAGTAATATTTAAGTTGGAATCCAGAAGATGATTAGGAGTTAGTTAAGTGAACGGGAAAAGCATTCCTGACGTAAGAAGTCATTATGGGCTGATTTGTGTCCCTCTCTCTGATTCATATGTTGAAGGCCTAGACCCCAGTACCTCAGAATGTGACTGGATTTGGACATAGAGACTTTAAAGGGGTGAGTAAGTTAAAATGAGGCCATTAGAATGAACACTAATCCAATGTGACAGGTGTTATTCTAAGAAGAGGAAATTATGATACACAAAATGTTACCAGGGGTGCAGGCTCACAGACCATGTGAGACAGTCACTTGCAAGCCAAGGAGAGAGGCCTCAGGAAATCAACACTGCCAACACCTTGATATTGGACTTATAGCCTCCAGAACTGTGAGACAAATTTCTGTTGCTTAAGCCACCCAGTGGGTGGTATTTTGTTTTGGCAGTCCTAGCAACTAATACAGGAGTAGAGTATGCTGAGGCCCTAGGGTGTGTGGGGCTGTGTTTGAGGACTGGAAAGGTGGCAGCTGTGGCTGATGACAATTTTGGTTTTGACTTGGTTAAGTCTGTCCCCTATCCCTGGAACTTGGAGTTCTCTCCTTGTAAGACAAAGGTCCTGGATTGATTGACCATCTCTGAGGTTCCTCCTGGGTCTGTGATGCTCTAAATTCAGTGCATGAATCCTTATAATCCTAGGACCCTAGGGAATAAATGGGCAAGATGATTATTTGAGAACCTTTCAAAACATTCATTTTTCCTCTCAGCTTTATTGAGGTATAATTGACAAATAAAATTATATACTTTCAAGGGTACAATGTGATGATTTAACATACATAAACTTTGTGAAATGCTTATCACAACCAGGTTAATTATCACATCCATCATCTCACATAGTTACTCCCACCCTTTTGTGTGTGTGTGTTGAGAACACTTAATATCTGCTCTTTTAGCAATTTTAAGTATGTATTATTATTAACTGTAATCACCATGCTGTACGTTAGATCCCCAGAACTTATTCCTCTTATAACTGAAGGATTGGACCCTTTGAGCAGCCTCTTCTCCAACCTCTAGCCCCTGGTAACCACCAATTTATTCTCTACTCTCCGTTTCTATGAGTTTGACCTTTTTTTTTGGATTACACATATAAGTGAGATCATAGAATATTTGTCTTTTTCTATCTGGCTCATTTTGCTTAGCATGATGTCCTCTTGGTTCATCCATTTTGTTGCAAATGGCAAGATTTCCTTCTTTATCATGGCTGAATAATATTCCATTCTCTCTCTTTCTGTTCACACTACATCTTCTTTATCCATTCATCCATTGATGGACACTTGGGTTGCCTATCTCTTGGCTATTGTGAATGATGCTTCAGTGAACATGGGAGTGCAGATATCTCTTTGAGATACTGATTTCATTTTCTTCAGAAATATACCCACAAGCAGGATTACTGGATCAAATGATAGTGTCATTTAAAAATTTTTGAGCAACCTTCATACTGTTTTCCATAAAGGCTGTACCAGTTTACATTCACATCAACAGTGCAAAATGTCTCCCTTTTCTTCACATCCTTGGCAACACTTATCTTTTGTCTTTTTTATAAGAGCCATCCTAACAGATGTGAGGTGATAACTCATTGTGGTTTTGATTTGCATTTCCCTGGTGAGTAGTGATGTCGAGCACCTTTTCATGTATGTGTTGGCCATTTGATGTCTTCTTTGGGAAAAAGTCTACTTGGGTCCTTTGCCCATTTTTATATTGAATTATTTTGTTTGTTTGCTGTTGAGTTGTATAAGTTTATTATATATTTTGGATATTAACCCATTATTAGATGTATGGTTTGAATATATTTTCTCCTATTCCACAGGTTAGCTTTCCATTTTGTCAATTATTTCCTTTGCTGTGCACAAGCTTTTTAGTTGGTTGTAGTCCCACTTATTTTTCTTTTCGTTGCCTGTGATTTTGGTATCCTATCCAAAAAAATTATTGCCATGGCCTATGTCAAGGAACTTTTTTCCTATGTTTTCTTCTAAGAGTTTTTCAATTTCAGGTCTTATACAGTAGTCCCCCATTATCCATGGGGGATGCATTTTAAGATCCCCAGTGGATGTCTAAAACCATGGATAATATCAAACTCTGTATATGCTACATTTCTTCCTATACATAGATACCTATAATAAAGTTTAATTTATATATTAGGCACAGTAAGAGATTAACAATAATAATAATAAAATAGAACAATTATAACAATATATTGCAATAAATGTTATGTGAATGTGATCTCTCTCTCACAAAATGTCTTATTGTATGATACTCTTCTTCTTGTGATGATGTGGAATGATAAAATGCCTATGTGATGAGATAAAATGAGATGAATTACGTAGGCATTGTGACACAGTGTTGGGCTACTACTGACCTTCTGACAATATGTCTTTGGATGTTTTTGGATCATTGAGCCATGATGATGTTGATGGTTGGATGTCAGGAGGAGACTGTGTAGATGGTTGGGGATCCCAGGTAGGATGGAGCAAGATAGCATGAGATTTTATAATGCTACTCAGAAGAGCATGCAATTTAGAACTTATGAATTGTTTATTTCTGGAATTTTCCATTTAATATTTTCAGACTGCGGTTGACTGTTGGTAACTGAAACCATGGAAAGCAAGACCATGGATGGGGGAGATTACTGTGTTTAAATCTTTAATCCATTTCAAATTAATGTTTGTGAGTGGTGTAAGTAGTGGTCTAATGCCATTCTTTTGTATGTGGATATCCAGTTTTCTCAACACCATTTATTGAAGAGACCATTCTTTCCCTATTATATGTTCTTGGCACCCTTGTCCAAGAGTAGTTCACCATTTATGGTGGCTTTTTTCCTGAGCTCTCTATTCTGTTATATTGGTCTGTGTATCTGGTTTTATGCCAGTACTATACTGTTTTGATTACTATAGCTTTGTAATATAGTTTAAAGTCAGAACGTGTTCTTTCTCAAGACTGCTTTGGCTCTTTGGAGTCTTTTCTAGTTCCATACAAATTTTAGGATAGTTTTTTCTATGTCTGTGAAAATATCAATGGAATTTTGATAGGGATTGAATTGAATCTTTATATTGCTTTGAGTAGTATGGACATTTTAACAATGTTAATTCTTCTAGTCCATGAATATGGGAATATCTTTCTATTTATTTATGTCTTCTTCAGTTTCTTTCATCAGTATCTTAATAGTTTTCAGTGTTCAGATCTTTCACCTTCTTGGTGAAAGAACATTTATTTCTAAGTAGTTTATTGTTTTTGATACTGTAGTAAATGGATTATTTTCTTAATTTCTCTTTCTGATAGTTCATTGTTATTGTATAGAAATGCACGTGGTTTGTGTGTATTGATTTTGTATCCTGCAACTTTGTTAAATTCATTTATTAGTTCTAACAGTTTTTTGGTAGAGTCATTAGGGTTTTATATACATAAGATTATGTCATCTGCAAACAGAGACAATTTTACTTCTTCCTCTTCAGTTTGGATGCCTTTTATTTTCTTGCCTAATTGCTCTGTCTGGGACTTCCAGTACTGTGTTGAATAGAAGTGGCAATGGTGGTCATCCTCATCTTGTTCCTGATCTCAGAGGAAAAGATTTCAGCTTTTCATCATTAAGTATGATGTCAGCTGTGGGCTTATCATATTGGCCTTTATTATGTTGAGGTACATTTCTTCTATATCTAATTTGTAGAGAGTTTTTATCATGAAAAGAAGTTAAATTTTATCAAATGTTTTTCCAGTATCTGTTGAGATGCTTGTAAGTTTTATCTTTCATTCTATTAATGTGGCATATTACATTTATTGACTTCCGTATGTTGCATCCCTGGGATAAATACAACTTAATCATGATTATGATCTGTTTAATGTGCTGTTGAATTCTATCTGTTATATCTTGTCTTTGATACTGATTTCTGGTGCCCTGGCTTAGTGTTATTTCATCTGGCTTCTGGTATCTTGGATGTCAATAGAGGTGTTGATATTTTTCCCTCCAAAAATAATAAGTAACATGAATTGAGCATAAACCGTGTTGTGGGCGCTGTACAGAATGTGTTACATCCATCTTATCCCTTTTAAATGAGGAGATTGAGGCACCAGGGGTTTAAGTAACTTGCCCAAGTTTCCACATTTACATGCAGAGGAGCAGGAACTTGCATCTAGCAGCCTGTCTCTACACACCATATTTTTAACCTCTATTATATACTGCCTCCTGTGTAATTATGGTATCTATGTTGCAGGGATGTGTGAGGACTAAAAGAGATATTGCATACACTGATGTGTGTACACAGGAGGCACATATTGTATTATTATTATTAAAAGAGAGAACACATGTTGGCTCTAATCTGCAAGGCTCTACTATCATGCTTGATGTCCATATTCTAGCACAGAATAGCCAAACAGTGACAGATATGGATGCATTTACACTCCCGTGTTTAAGAAGGATGGAAGAATGTGTGGCACTGGATTCTGAGGGGTTTAGTAGGGACAGACCTTGAGGACTTTGTGGGGAGCCGGCTACTTAGCAAGACCAGCGACCAGGAGCTCCTGTTTCCATACACCTTCAGGAGGTCATTTTCTGGTCTTGCCTAGATCTTGTAGGCACAGGCCTGACCTCTGTCACTGCAACCTGGCTTCCCAGTTTGTGCTTGGCTTGGGCAGACTCCCCAGGTGCCCTCCCAAACTCCCAATCACCTTTCCACTCTGTTAAAGTAACTTTGCTCTGGGGGAAGAGACAGGAAGAGTTAAGCTATTCTCCAATGATGTCAAATAAATTGGCAAGGTATCCAGGGAGGGAAACTGGGTGACTGGAACAGTGGTGTAAGAGATACTTTTCCCTGTATACCTTTTTCAGTCTTTTGGCTTTATATCCAGTGAATGTATTATTTATTCCCACAAAATGAAATTCAAAACTAATGCATAAATAAACAAATACATAAATCATGTTCCCTAGGTGGTTCTGCTGCACAACCAGGTTTGAGAATCACTGCATTAACTCATCATAAGGGAGGAAAATAAACTCAAATTGCTTAGCCCATTTGTCAGTCTTCTAGTGCAGACATCTGCCTTGTATCCCCAGTGCTTAATACAGGGCATGGATGAAGGGTACTCAAGAAGCATTTGTTGAATTTAAATCATTCTTCACCTGACCTCTACAACAGACTGAGGTGAGTTGGTCTGATGTTCTGTGTGTGTATCTTTACCTGCCACCTGTAACACTAAGGGCCACATCATCATGTCCTGCGTGAAAAACTCTAATTTCCAAATATCTAGCACTGAAATGCATTTCACTGGGTGGCCCCAAGGAACAATGGGTCTCCTGCGCTTATCCTATTCTTTCAAAATTGTGGCCTTTCAAGGTAAATTTGGAAAGAGCCTCAGGGCAAAAGTCAGAACTCGGTGTTTACAGGGAGTAATGCAAGCTTGGGAACATCTCCATGGAGGAGGGTACATCTTGACCCAGCCTATGAGAATGGCTAGGATTTCATAGTGCTGTCATGGGACAGGTGGACTTGGGGGCTAATACACTCCAGGTGGAGATATGGAAATGGCAAAGCATAGCATGGGGAAATGCTTCAAGTGGGAAAGTATGTGGGTGTTTATGAGAAAATGGGAGCAGCCAGCTACGGGAAAGGCGAACTAGGAGATGCAGGCTGGAGAAAGGAGTGGGCCAGATTGTGGGAGGCCTAATGCAAATAGTGTAGAAGTATTTGACATGATACACACACAGAGGAAATGATTAATTGCTATCTCATTAGAATTATTAAGACGTGGTTGAAGAAATAATGCAGATTATGGCCTTGTAGCTAAACTGGGCTGCTATTTTAAGCAAGAAATATACCACAAAGCTTGCTGTAAAAGCAGATAGCACATGTGAAACTACACTCTCCAGAAAAAGAATGAGTTCCTGGGACAGATTCAGGCAGGTTTTGATGTTGAACCTGCTGAGAATAATCAGGAGAGAGGTAGTGAGTGGGAAGAATAAGATCATCATTCCTTAAAGAAAGAAATGTAGAAGCAGAGAAAATAACTGTTTTCTCGTCTCAGTGTAACAGGGAAAGAAAGGCTGAGTTAGGTGATGATAAAAGGTGGCCCAAGATGAAATGGAGGATCAAGTGACAGAAATCGATTCCCTGGCAATTGTATATCCCATCCTGGGCTCAGAGACAGAGCCACCCTAGACTTTTGTTCCATATTCTCAGCTCAATAAATTCCTCTCCTTTTCCCTAAAGCACTGCTCACTGAGGCTTTGTTGGAAAGGATGGGGTGTGCTCTTCCATCGCGGTCTGAAAGCCGCCAGGCAGCCTGAGTGTGAGCCATGTCAGCATGCCTCCCCACAGATGGCAAGGAACCCTCGACAACATGAAAGAGTCCAAATTAATGGAAAACAGAGCAAAATAAAGTACTCCATATGTGAGCCCTATTTGCCCACAAATGTTTTGAGGGAGGAAATAGGAAAGACATCAAGCAAAGTTATCTTCTTTCAGAAAGTCAGTTTTATTCCTCTAGGAGAGCAAAGGAACCTGGGGAGTATGGGTCACAGTTATAAATTCCACCCCCAAACTGGAAACAGGTATTTGTTTTATAAGCTAAAAAATCTTAAAATGTGGGAGTTACCTTTTGATACAACCTGATGCAAAATATCCCCTCCCTAATAAGTTTCAGGTCTTATAAATCAAGGCACATGCCTTAATAGGATTATTTTTTTCTCTTTCTCACTTTTAATGTTCCAATTCCTATTAACAGCTCTTTTCATGGGAGATGGGGATGAATTTAGAAAAGATGTTCTTCTGAGACTAAATGGAGCCCACAGTGTTTCCCTGTCAGGCTGAGTGAAATTTCCTCTTAGGCTAACACATAACTAGCTTACTCCAACTTGGTGTGTAGGGAGCTATGGAATGTAAATTTGCATGGAAAAAGGTCTAGGGCAGAATAAAAGATCAAGAGAGTCCATTTGCTGTTGCAGCTGAAAGATCAGCCTCAGCAGGGCCAGTACAAGGTTGTGGTGAGTAAGGTGCCTAAGGCTAAAATTTAAGGAGGCACTCACTCTAAGGGTTATTTAAATGCAGAGTAAGCCCCAGGAGCCTCCTTAAATTTTGCTCCCCATGTGCCTCATTCTGGCCCCTGCCCAGAACCTCAGTGTTCTACTCACAAACACCCAGACATTTTATGTCTGCCTTGACAGTTTATGCAACTAGGTCACCATTTATCCAGTAGGTATGTTTCTAAATATTATTCACAAATATTGAGAAGCTTGATCTGTTTCTTAGGAACTTCTACTGGCAAGGGCCCCAACCCTGTTAATTTTCTATTTACCTTATTGCTTCATGCAGAGAACCTTAAATGCACTGCAAGAAGTTAACATTGAATGAATTGGTAAAAGAAAAATAATCTTGGGTGTTAATGATCACCTCCCAAATTTACCTGTTTTATAATTTTGTTTTCCTGTTTGATTTTCTACAATTTGAGACCACCTGTGATAAATTTGGATTTTTGCAGTTAACTGTCCCTCCAACCAACCAGGAAGCTAAACAAAATAAGAGTTACCATGACTCATCTTACTGCCCATTCATCATGCATACATTCTAGGTCAAAGCTATATGCTGTATTTAAGGGTCTTACAGTACCCAATTGATCCCGTATTCTCAGGGTTGAATTAATTGGGAACCTACTATTAACCACCTGGAGAAATGGATTCTCACATTCTATGGTCCTTGATTTAGCATCTTGGTAAATAAGGGCATCTATATCAATCTGGATAACAGGATTCAAATCATTTGGTTTTAATCTCTTTTTTTTTTTTTTTTGTATATCATGAGGTAAGTTTTGGCCAGTACAAGCCTGAATCCAAAACAGTTTTAAGACTATGGCCAACAGAGGACATTTTCAGGTCATTTCATCCTAAGTATCAGACAAGTTGTGTTATCTACATCATTCATTGCTGAATGCTATGGCAATATGATAACTGAATATCTAAGAGGGATACGTCTCACATGTACAGCTCTATCAATACCTTTTTTCTGACTGTTTCCATTGCTTTTATGCTTAGAAGGTCCTTTACTATTAAAAAACAAAATTCAACTGAGTAAATTCTAAAAATCATATTGGCTTTACTCAATGATTCATGAATCAGGCAGCATCCAATCTAGCAGACAGAAAGAAGTTCCAAGGAGCTGTACACAATGAAAGACTTTTATGGGCAGAGGGAGCAGGAACAAGGAAGTTACATTGGACAAAAAAACCGATTGGCTATAGCAAGGTTATTTCCTTTAGGAGATGGTAGGGGTCTATTGGGCAGAGTACCTAACTAGCTCTGATTAGGTGATTCCTGATTGACTGGTTTAAAATGGCATTTCTGGGAGAGCTGAATCTTTAAGAGTTGGTTTGGTGATGTGGGGCCTAGCATAAGTGACTCCATTTTGGGCTTGTTGTCTTGTTTTAAAAAATTTCCCCCTGATCAGACTCTCAGCCTATCTGAGAGATGTGATTAAAAAGTTAAGGCGTGGGACTTCCCTGGTGGTCCAGGGGTTAAGAATCTGCCTTCCAATGCAGGGGACGCAGGTTTGATCCCTGGTTGGGGAACTAAGATCCCACGTGCCGCAAGGCAACTAAGCCCACACGCTGCAACTACTGAGCCTGTGCGCTGCAACTACTGAGCCCACACCTTCTAGAGCCCACACGCCATGACTACTGAGCCTGCACGCTCTGGAGCCCGCATGCCACAACTGGAGAGCCCGAGCACCACAACTACTGATCCCACGCGCTCTGGAGCCCATGCACTGCAACTACTGAGCCCATGCACTCTGGAGCCTATGTGCCACAACTAGAGAGAAGCCCGTCTGCCACAGTGAAGAGCCCATGCACTGCAATGAAAGACCCCACATGCCACAACAAAGATCCCGTGTGCCACAATTAAGACCCAACTCAGCCAAATAAATTAATTAGTTAATTTTAAAAAGTTAAGGCATTAGCTTACCAGCTAAGCTACTCCCAGTAGCTTAGGTTCTGCTGAGTCTTTGTGTGATATTCACAGGTCACAACATCGGGTTCACATTCTTTGTTAGTCATTCTTTGTTCCTTTTCTAAGGTTCTAGTCTTAGGAAGATCATTTTCTTGGTGGTTCCTATGTTCTAGATTTAGAGCTGTTTGTCTTTGGAAAGTTTTTCTTTCCCTCTGGGTACATCGTTTCATTTAGCTTAGGGGAGAAGGTCTAAAATAATTTCCCCTTGGACTCTGAATATCAGCTTCCTAATGACCAACTTCTGACCATAGAGCTACTTATAAAAAATCCTTTCAAATATCTTGTCAGGTTTCAGCCAGAACAAATGCTAAATATTCCTAGAGTACTGAACAATGCTTTGGACAAAGAGGCATCCCCGAAGAGGGTGCAAAGGAGACTTCTCTCCCAAGATTCAGAGCCATTCCCCAAAGATAGTCAAAAGAAAGAAAGACTTAGTTCCCCTGAGAGCTGGCAACAGGTGGTAGGACCCTCACTGCAAATGGAGTGCAACCCACATTTCTGTCTGGCCATATTTTTGGGCCCCCAACCTGATGGTTGAGCTGCCTGTGTATGCAAGAACCAACAACTGGCATGTCCCAGGCAGGCAGAAAGCCAAGCTAAGTTCTCAGGATACAAAACAAGACAGATAAGAAGGAAAGAGCTGTCCCTGGGAGAGAAAGGATCAACAACCAATGGGTACCCCGAAACTGAATTCCCAACAGTCTAAATTTGGAAAGGAAGGGACAACCTGAAATTTTACCTTTCTCTCTCAACTGGGCACTACAAAGATCCATGAGAGCTGACTCTGGTAAGATTTCTCATGCTTCACTGGCTTTTGCCACTTTCCCCAGGATCTGAGAGTGGGATTTAAAGTAGAGAATGTAGCCCCAGATTCTACCAGAATTTGTCAGTTTTTACCACTAATTTAATTTTTGGTTTCCCCTTGGCTATTTAAGGGAATAACTGGTGCAATTTAGCCGAAAATCCCTCAGAGTCCCATCAACCCTGGGAGGGGCCCATATGGGGTCACTGCTTCAAGGGAGATATGGGGACATCTGTAAGGATACTAACTTGGCAGCCTTTTGTTTACAGTCTTGTGATCTCTTCAGAGTGGAGTGGCAGTTGAGCTAGAGGATTTGTAGACTGTGCGTACTCAGGGGAAGGAGGGTAGAAGGGAGTAATAGGAGCCATGCCAGTCTTAACAGTCTTTTGTTTTAGGTACCACTTGTGTCTTTAATTTGCATTAGCCTTTTGCAATGAATTTTTCAATGAAGCTATTTTGGAATTTTGAAACATTTTTGGAGGCTTTTGCATGCCCAAAATAATTTGATTTGGGAAACTTGCTTTCAAGTGCACCTCTTAAAAGAACGATCTTGTTTAATTGGAACATTCCCCATAATGGCCATTGTCATTCTAGGTTGTCTTAGTAAGATTTTGCCATTTTTGTGGATATCTACAGCTTCTGGGACCACAGTTCTTAAATATAAAGTAAGTAGGTGTGCCAGAAGGTGGCACATTCAATTCTTTGAAACTTGAGGATCCCATTTCTTCAGCTAAGCTTTGGGTCTCTCAAAGCCAAATTAATACCTAAGAGGTATTAAATACAAGCAGATAGGGACAAACCACCAATGGCCACAAGATCTTCATGGTGTTGGCATTTTTGTGGAAGAAGGAAACAACAGGGCAGCATCTGATAGAACTGAGAGTAGGAGAACCCAAAACAGTCAATAGGTATTCACTGGAAAGCAAGCTAGGCTGATTTGAGAGCAGCAGCTGAAATGAGGAGGGGTGTTTCTTTCTCTAATACTGGGTGAGTGCAAGGAGTCCACACTAAAAAGGTTTGAGGGAACAGCAGTAGTCCAGCCCCTGTGAATTCTCAAAACCAGCCAGCCAGAGCTCCTATCAGGACAGGGTTCCACACTGAGGAGTAACTGCTGGAAGTAGAATGAAAACTGAGCAGGACAGAGACAACAGGGAAAAGGAAAGACAAAACCAGGGAGTGGAAGAGCCAGGAAGCCTCAAGAAGTAAGCGGCCCTATTTTTGAACATTACAGCACAGCTGAAAAGGGTGCTGTGAGAAGTTTTAAACACTATCCCGAACCACGCCTCATTCTAAAAGTTCAGGAAACCAACTGCACACAAAAATCAGCAACAGAAAAATATGGAAGTCAAATCCATACCAAGTTATTATAAGATAAAAGAATAAGGAGCAGAATAGCATCCCTACAGACAATGAAAGCATGCCGGAAAGATATGCTCTCAAAATGGAATAAAACTATAACCTGTTATTTTAAAACAAACTTAAAGAGACTAAGAAAAAGATATAAGATATTAAAGAACAGTACAAATCGGAATTAGAAAAACTCAGAAATGAGGTGGCAAAACTCAGGAAAGGACTAAAAGTAATATAAAAGCTTGTGGTCTCCATATAAACTTTCTTTTTTTACCAAGTAACTAGAGAGAGAATAGATCTAAGGGCCAGTAGTGAGTATTGGATACATAGGTACGTATAGAACTAAAATGAAATGAGAGCTAAGGAGAGGCTGTAGTTTATAATTATATCAGTATTGTCATTCCAGTACTGTCGTATGTATAATGTGTGAAAAGAGAAATGAGTAATTATTAAATATTCTTATTCTGTCAACCCTGCTGTCCTTGAATGCCAGGATTCTCAGTGTGAAATAAAGGAGGTATATATATATATATGAAATATAGAAAAGGGTAAGTAAAAGTTCTGCAGGCTTAAATTTGAATTTTAAGTAGCAAAGTGAACTCATGAAGTCCTGTGTGTGTGTGTGTGTGTGTGTGTGTGTGTGTGTGTGTTTCCTAGTTCTGTGTACTAATGAAAAAGCCTAGAGATAATGACCAACCCAGTAGCAATGAGTTAGTACCCAGACTGTGGTCTTGAAATAAAATTTTTTGCTAAAAGTAACTTGGGCTTCATAAAGAAATAGCTGATTCTAGGTCTGGGGCAGGAGAGCTAAGATGAGCATGGAATATCTTGTCTCACGCCCAGAGGGGACTGCTCGGAAGCTACCAAATCCTACTTGGGTCATGACAGAAGGACTCTCCCAGCCAGCTTAAAGAGGCTCCCACTGGATAAGGGTGGGGCAAATTGTGTTTCAATAATGATAAAAATCACAGTGGGTTGAAGCCCAATAAATATGTTTAAACCCATGAATTTATAGCATTAAAAAATTAATCACCTTCAGAGAATGACAGAAAACTACTTCATTGTCTTGAAAACCTGTAAATAAATGAAAAGGACCAAGCATCTTCCTTCCTTTCCCGTATGAACTGTACCACAAGTAGTCAAAGAGTAGAAGAGGACAAGTGTCTCTTTATAAAATATTCCAACAAATAAACTAATAAAATGTCTGACTCTATTTTTTTGATGTTTGACTGCTGTCAGCTTTTAAGCCTCATTCTTTCTCTTTTCACCTTTTGCTCTGAGTCTGGGCAAGCTGATAAGACTGGGTTCTCTCTCCTTTGGCACCTATGGAAAGTTCAAACCACACAAGTCCCATCCATGCACAGAAGCCCTCACCTCAGCCTCACCTTCTAATCAAAATAAAAACCCTAAGCCAGTGTCCTTTTTCTTGGTCTCTCAGGTCATTTCTGGGCTAGCTGAGAAGACCAGCCATGCTGCTCTAGAAGCTTCATTATGTAAATAATAAGCCTTTTCATTCCCTCTCGGTATGTGTGTGTGATGTTATCAGTCTTGACATCCAAACCAATTTTGGATGGGGATCCATTCTTTCTCTTCAGAATGATCTCGTCGTAAACTAAAATGAAAAGATAGACTTAGAATGTTGCCATTTGTAACACCCAATTAAAAAAATGTATCTAAGCATTCAGTGTCAAAGGCTGCTAACATCATAAAATGAGAGACACTTCAGACATGTGTTCCTCCTATAGTTTTGATAGAATCTGAATCTGTGTGTGTGTGTGAGTGTGTATTCAGAACAAGTTAAGACATGATGGATCTGGTTCTCATACCCTGCTTGTGGAAATATATATTGGTACTATTTTTCTGGAAAGAAATTTGGGAATAAATTTTAAGAAGCTTAGAAGTTGTGAAGTTTTTTGTCACATCCTTGCAGATATTAAGTCTGAGGAATGATTAGTGACATGATAAAATATTTATACATAAATATATATTTACAGTATAGTAATGTAGTATCATTTAAAGTAGCTAAAGAAGGAGGATATGTAATATCTAAATGTAAAGGAAAAGGCTGAATGACATACAATAAATTAAAAGATGCTTTTGAAAAAAAATGTAATAAACATCAATGCTTGAAATATGTGCCATAGTGTTAAGTTTTTTTAAAAAGCAAGAAACAAATGAGTGTTTAAAATGGTTATATATATGACTAGTAGAAAACCTGGGAGAAAATTCAGCAATGCAAACTCTATGACTCCTGATGAAAACCAATGTTTGAGAACCGTTCTCCAATCAGCCTGTGAGAAATGAGAGCTCCTCAGCAGAGTCAGCAGACAGCACTTATCACATTCTAAGGCTACATGTTCACTGTAGACTGGGTCTATAAACCTCATTCCTTCCTTGGTCCAAATACTCTTGCAATAATAAGTAGGGAAAGGAGCCTTAGCATTCCCTAAAGGGGGGTGATAATAGAGAATGCCTTCACCTTTTCAAATAAAAGTTACAGGTCATCATTATCATCATCATTGTCATCAATCATCATTGATTCTGTGCTTGTCAGGGATGGGCTCATCGATCCCAGAGCCCCTGGGGCACTGAAAGACAACTTTTCATATCACACGAGAGCACACACATGAGAATTTTAGTCTCCCTGGCAAGACTGTAAGTTCCAAGGAGCTGAGTGTGTGTCTGTCCTGATCCCTGCTGGGGCCCTGGCTCCCAGCCCAGAGGCTGGCACAGAGAGAGTACCTGATTAATATTTGTCAAATGGATGAACAAATGTTCCTGTGACAGATGTGCTCCTAGGGAACCAGTTCTCCAGTGTTTAAGCCTTCTTTCTCTAGTGAGAGATGGACTGAAATTATCTCTAGGAAAGGATGCTCTACGCCCTACCGCAACATAATGGATTGTTATTAAATGTGGGAAGCCTGCTACTTCAATATTAATACTATCTACCATTTATTGTACCCTAGAAGGTATAATAAATATGTGTTGAATATTTCACATTCATTATGTCTAATACTTGAATCATGTTATCTCTCCATTTTGCCTATATGGAAATTGAGACTCAGAGAATTTAAGTGACTGGGCTGAGACCACAGAGCTGGGAGCCCCCAAGTCAAGGTGACTGTATGTTTCCGTAGCCCACATGCAGTCATAAGGATCAAATCAAGAAAAGAGAGAAGATGAAAGTTGCCTCTAGATGTCTCCAAAGAAGGGAATGAATAAATAAGAATATCATCAGTAGGCGGTGAGCTTAAGTTGGTGGGAAACTCCCGAATATTTCAGTTGGTTTGCTCATTTTCATTTGATAAGGAAAAATGGAGTTCTTCAATCAGTTACCTTAATCCTATCTTCAGGGAAGGCAAAACATGGTGTTAGAGATGAGAATAGCTTAAAAAAAAAAAAAAAGAGCTTGAAAATTCTTGAAAAGATGAAACACAAGGGATGCTGAGGAAAATGGGGACTTGAATCAGGTAGAGATTTTTTTTCGGGTTTTTTATAAACTTTGGCTGTACAGAGATTCACTATTGGTAGGTGAAGAGGAATGAGCAATTAATTAATGTATTAATGGGACAAACGTTAGCAAAAATGAAACAAATATCCAAATGATTTCCATTTGAATATTTCATCTAGAAATGTATACGCATGGAATTTTAATTTGTTTATTGACACTAAAAATGGAAATTAAAGGATAGTTTCTATTCTTAAATATTAATCATTTAGGAGAAATGGTTAATAATGGGGAATTGAAATACTTTCATAAATGGGATTCAACACCAATAATAAAAGTAAAGATTTTAAGATTAAAACAATGAAAACCTGATTGTTAAACAGTATTCAGCCAGAGAATACAGTAGTGATAAAAATAATTCAAGTGTTTTATAGATGCTGACATTTTTGGAGAATTTGTAAAGTCCTTACTTTTGTAAGAAGAATTTATTTTACCACCCTGAGACAGAAAATGTTCTAGGTGTCTTAAGGAAAGTTAAATAATATACAGATTTGCAAGATTCTTACTGACCATTATCGTCCACTGATTCTCAATACTGGCTGCACATTAGAATCACCTGGATAGCTTAAACAATGTTCATCTTGGGTCCCTACCCCAGACTAATTAAACCAGAACCTCTGGGAATGAAAATCAGTATTTTTAAAAGCTCCCCAGATGATTATATTTTGCTGCCAGGGTTGAGGATCACTAATTTAAACAGTGATGAGTAAGATTATATACCTGATGAAAGTAAGAACCATGCATGATTTATTTAGCATGGTATCTGGGACATGATAGATACTCAATAAAGACTTGTTGAATGAATTTAGTAATGCTGTGGCATATCTATAATTAGGGAAGCCTACCAAAGCTTCCTCCCCCATAATGTCATTTTTTAAATTGCCTGTGCTGAGTGATAACTTATTTCCACTTCTCCTTGAGTATGTGTTCAAGTAATATTTTCTGATTCGTAGTCTAAAAAACTGAAAGGTCCTATGAAATGGGACTGAATTAGAATGTGGCTATTTCTTGTCACCCAAAGGAACCAGCTAACTCTCTTGCCATCAAATGGTCTCTTAGCACCTGATACTGGGTGGGACAATACTGACATTCTGACACCAGAAGCCATGCTTTGACACATTTTTGATGGTGGACTGCTGTAAGATATATTCTACATAAGAACCAGTATATCCATACATTTAAATCTGAAACGAAAATCAGTACTTCCCTTTAATATGTGAGATAATCTCTGATGTTTTCTATTCTATTTTGTTCGTTTAAAATGTTAGTAAAATGTAATTTCATGACCCGCTAGGGGATCTTCACTCACACTGAAAGACACTGCAATAATTGGACAGTGCACATAGCATGGCCAAAGCAGAATAACAATGCTTTCCTTGCTGTGGAAGAGAAAATGGATTTTCAGTGCTTATAACTAACTCATAATACACTTGCCGGAAATGTAAATTTATTGTTTACTGTCTATTTCTTGCAATATGAATGTATGCTTCCTGGGGGAAGAACTCCCATCTGCCCTGTACATCATTGTTATCACCAACCAGATAGAAACACAGTGCCTGGCTCATGTTAGCCACTCAAAACATGCTCATTAAATTGATGAACAAATAAATGAATAACTGTACTATAATGATTTCCCAGACACAATAACATTACATGAAATTTTCAATTATTTTCCAAACAGCTTTCATTTCCAAAGTCCTAGTTATACAATTTTCATCCTCTTGAAAAGCCAGCAATGTCATTATTGTCTTAAAAGGGATTATTAAAGAGATACATGGCATATTCAGTGGAAAATATCATGCGGCTCCTACAACTCATCCCAGAGTTAAAAAAAAATCGTCTTTGTTCATGGCCCTGAGACCTATGAACCGAGAGAGAGAGACAAATCTATCTTTTGAATATTTTTCTGGGAATAATAATTTCCAAATATCTTGGCAGGGAATTAGGGAGCCTTTGGAAGTAAGAGAGCCATCAAATCAGGAGCCTGGGAGCCATGAATGGTGAATACCAGTGAGGCTGCCGAATCACAGGAAGGTCCTGACCTATGAAGGAGGGGATTGAGAAAAAGTGAAAATGACCAGTAATAGCCGCACAGTGGAGGAAATGAAGAAACAAAGGACTACACGGCAGGGGACCTGGGAGCACAAAGGCAACCCAGGGAAAGAGAGAACAGAGGAAAGGGTGAGAACATATATCTATAGCTATCCATCCATATACACACAGAGCATACCACAGATATCACACAAGTCTACGTCAGCCAGCTCTCATGGAGCCAAGTGACTCACAAGTTTCAGCTCAAAGATTTGTTGCACTTAGAGGTACATAGTCCAAGCTTCTGGTGTTGATGGAGGTTGCGAATCCGTCTGTTCACTTAGTTGGTGAATATTTATTGAACATTCGCCTTGTGTAAGTATTAGGAAGAGAATGGCCAGTATAGTAGACACACTACCTGTCCTTATGAAATTTTTATTCTAATGGGGAATTTAGACACAGTTAATACTAATAAATGAATTATACAGTTAATCGTTGATCTCAATTTAAAAGATTATGGAGATGGCCAATGGTATTGTAAACACTTGAGCTATGATCTAAAGCATGAAGAGGAGCCAACTAGGGCATTCCAAGTAGAGAGGACAGTATTTGCAAAGGCCCTGTGGCAGGGAAGTCTGTTCCATTTGAGGACAGCATGGCTGGAGCGCAGTGAATGAGGGCAGAATCACGAGGGAAGTAAGCAGGGTCTGGACTTGCAGAGCATGCTAAGGATTTGCTATTTTCTCCTGAGAGAAATGGGAATCCATTCAAGGGTTCTAAGCAGAGTTCAGAGGGGCAGCACTGGGGAGAGATCAGGGGCAGGATTTAACATGAGTATATCTGTCTAAGGCCGATTCTGTGGCACATGTTCCAGCCTGCTGGTTGTCAGTTGCTGTGAGCCTCTCATTCTATTTCTAACGGATGAGGTTTTGTTAGGCCCAACAGCTTTAGTTCTTTTACTGAATGATCTTTCCATTATGTCCCTGAATCTGTCCATTTTACTGTGCAGAGAAGTTCTCCGTTTTAAACCATTTCTCATTAGAGAATGATTAAAAAAAAAAACAAAAAACAAGCTTTGCCTCTCTGTTACTACTGAAGAAAATGTTCTTGAGAGAGAGGCTTGTCTTAATCTTGGGCCTGTAACTCGTGCACTCCAATAATGATTTGCAATAAATCTGCTTAAATCCTCATCGTATCTCCCTTTTAATCCACAGCTCCTTCCCGACATATCAAGCTTGGAAAGACACAAATCCCCTCACTTATTAAAAGAAACCCACGGTTCCATAACCTGAGAGTGTAGTTCCATTTGTACAAGAGTGTGGCTAAGTACAGCTTTGTGAAATTTTGATGAAAATGGAATTTTACTTTCCAGATGAGGAAAGTGAGAGCCAGAGGGCTTGGGACTCTAACAGTCCAAAGAGCCCTATCTAGGCAGCTAGGATGCATCCTTCTAGGGTTTTTATATTGCTTTTCAGATTCGATCAAATTCAATTTGACTATGAACCATTATTTCTAAAAAAACCTATTCTTGAAAAAATTCAGGTGTGAAATCTGAACCTTAGTGGGAACATTTGAGTTTAATTACCACATCTAAAAATGAGGGAAGATTGGGAAAATTCTTTTAAATATTTATAAAGGAGTTATCGTGTGTCAGGCACTGTGCCGAACACAGCTTTAGATGCACTATGTCATTTTACCCTTGTAAACTGTTCTATGAGGTAGATGCTACTAACATCTCCATTTTACAGGTGAGGAAAATGAGACTCAGAATGGTTAATTCAGTGCTTGAGATTGTGGAAGAACCAGGATCTGAACCCTGTTTATACATTTCAAACACTGTCTCTTTTAATTCCAATACAATACTATAATATTAATTGCCTAAAATGTATGAACACCAGGCCAGTTTTGACAGGTTCCTAGTATTGTCTAATAATGTGACGTTAGTAACTCAGGCTGGCATCTAGGAAAGGTGGTGACTTGAGTTTAGAAATCAAACCCCTCCCTCCCCTCTCTTCCTTCCCGTAAACTGAGCAAAAAGACCAAAGGATCCAAAAACAGGGGGACGAAAACTTGCATCAGTACAAGAGACCAGAGATGGTGCCATACCCATGTCAGAAACTTGCAAGAATTTCTGATATGGTACAGAAATCACATGTGAAAGTAGGGCAGTTTTAAGGGAACGAAGCAGAAACGAATCTGCAGAATCCTTAACAGCCTCTAATTTGGACTCACATTGGGGTGGGGTGAGACAGGCTGCAGGACAAAGGGGTTTCCCTCAGAGCCCCTGCTACACTGGGGTCAATCAACAGCAGTCAGCCCAGCAGGCAGAGGTTCCATCAGGGAAAAAGCCCTGGGGAGGTGGACTGCATATTGAGAGGCAATTTAAGAGCAACTGGGTGGATTTATTTTTTTTCTCTCCATCCGTGATGTCAAGAAGGTAACAAAACATTACCTACAGCAAACATTTCAATCAGAACATGCAATTCATTTAGAATACAAACTTCCTAAGTAAGATAGGTAGTCTGTCCCAAGGAATGGAACATGCATTTGTTTCTTAGCCTTGGGATTACACAGGGAAGATTCCATTGGTATTTGTGGTGCAGAGAGAAAGATGGTGTGCTGTTTGCTGGTTTTCAAGGTGTGGAAAGTTGATTCTTATCATTCCTTTTTTTCCTCTCTGTAAGTTCTACCCCCTGCCTATCCTATAAGACCCAGCTCAATTGCCCATTCTTTCATAAAACCATTACTAACCTCCTTATTTTTCATCCCCCTAAACCAGCAGTAATGTCTACATCCTTTTGTGTTTGTTTACTAATTGTTGTTGTTTACTTAATTTTTAAAGTTATAGTTGTATAGGGTTAAAATCAAAACTCACTACTAGGAGGGTATAAGATGAAAATATATCTCCCTACCACCCCAGCCCTCTACCTTCTCCCCAGAGGCATTTTCTGTTTTCAGTTTCTTAACTATCTCTCCAAAGATAGTCACCTATACCAGCAAATAGAAGTTCCCTCTGCACATTTTTCTGCCCCTTCCCTCCTTCATTTTAGCATGTATCTTGGAGATTATTCTACATCAAACATAAATCCACCTCATTTATTTCCATGGCTGTCTAACATTACATTCATGTCTCCCTCTTTTGAATCCCACTGGTGTACCTGCATTGCTGCTGTTAAGATACATGTCTCATTGACCTTGAGATCTAGTGTCCGTACAATTCTCTGCTGGATTTTAATTCATTAATGGCAAAGACTATATATTATTCTTTGTTACATTTCTTTAAGTCTTATTATCATCTTGAGGTAGAAGTATGAAATAATTAAATTATAAAGCTCTGTCAATGTACCATTTTGTCATAGAATAACAAGTTTTTTTTAAAAATTGAGGTACAATTTATAAGCAATAAAATGCTCAAATCTTAAGTGTTCAGTTCGATAAGTTCTGACAGTTGTAACTAACGGTCAAAGTAAGATATGGAATGTTTGCATCACCCTGGAAAACTCCCTCATGCAGCCCTCCAGTCAATTTTTAACTGTCCCCCACACCAGAGGCAATGATTTTCTGATTTCTGTCACCATATGTCAATTTTCTATTTTCTTGTACTTAATTTAAGTGAAATAAGGTAGTATATATTCTTTGGTTCCTTTTCATTGCTGAGTAATAACAACTTTCATGTATAACATACAGCAGTGTTAATTATATTTTTCATGTTGCACATTACATCCCTAGTACTTATGTATCTCACAACGGGAAGTTCGTAGTAGCTTTTGACTATCTTTATCCAACTCCCCCTCTCTTACCCACAACCTTTGGTAATCACAAATCTGATCTCTTTTTCTATGAGTTTGTTTGTTTTTGAAGTATAGTTGACCTACAACACTATGTTAGTTCCTGTTATACAACATAGTGATTTTTTTTCTATACATTTTAAAATGATCACAACCTTAAGTCCAGTCACAATATGTCACTATTCAAAGATATTACTTAGTTATTGCCTATATAGCCCACACTGTACATTTTGTAATCCTGATTCATTTATTTTGCAGCTGTAAGTTTGTACTTCTTAATCTCCTTCAACTATTTCTTTCTTCCCCATGCCTCCCTCTCCTCTGGTAATCACCCATTTATTCTCTGTATTTATAACTCTGTTTCTGTTTTGTTATGTTCCTTCATTTGTTTTGTTTCTTAGATTCCACATGTAAGTGAAATCAAGCAGTGTTTGTTTTCCTTTGTCTGACTTATTTCACTTAGCATAATACTCTCTAGGTCTATCCATGTTATTGCAAATGGCAAGATTTTATTCTTTTTTATGGCTTAGTAATATTCCATTGTGTTTGTGTGTATGTGTTATATATATATCACATCTTTTCATACTTTTTATCCATTCATCTGTTGATGGGCACTTGGGATGCTTCCATAGCTTGGCTATTATAAATAATGCTGCAATGAACATAGGAGTGCATATATCTTTTCTAATTGGTGTTTTTGTTTTCTTTAGATAAATATCCAGGAGTGGAATTGCTGAATCACATGGTAGTTTTATTTTTAATTTTTTGAGGAACCTTCAAAATGTTTTCCATAGTGGCTTGGCTGCACCAATTTATGTTCCTGCCAACAGTGCATGAGGGTTCCCTTTTCTGTACATCCCTACCAACACTTGTTATTTGTTGTCTTTTTGATTGTAGCCATCCAGACAGGTGTGAAGTGATATCTCATTTTGGCTTTGATTTGCATTTCTCTGATCATTAGTAATTTTCTTCTAGAAGTGTCATGGTTTCAGGTCTTACATTTAAGTCTTTAATTCATTTTTAATTTATTTTTCTGCATGGTGTGAGAAAGTAGCCCAGTTTGATTCTTTTGCATATAGCTGTCCAGTTTTCCCAACACCATTTATTGAAGAGGCTGTATTTTCCCCGTTTAATATTCTTGCCTCCTTTTTCATAGATTAATTACCCGTGTAAGCATGGGTTCATTCTTGATTCTCTATTTTGTTCCCTTGAGCCATGTGTCTATTTTTGTGCCAGTACCATACTGTTTTGATGACTGTAGCTTTGTAGTATAGTTTGAAACCAGCTTTTTTCTTTTTCCTCAAGATTGTTTTGACTCTTCAGGGTCTTTAGTGTTTCCATACAAATTATATAATTATTATAATTCCGTGAAAAATGCCATTGGTATTTTGATAGGGATTACATTGAATCTGTAGATTGCCTTGAATAATATGGTCACTTTTACAATATTAATTCTTACAATCCATGAACATGGTATATCTTTCCATCTGTTTGTGTCATCTTCAATTTCTTTAATTAGTGTCTTATCAATTTCCAAATACAGGTCTTTTACCTCCTTAGTTGATTAATCCCTAGGTATTTTATTCTTGTTGATATGATTGTGAATGAGATTATACTTTTAATTTTGCTTTCTCATAGTTTGTTGTTGGTGTTTAGAAATCCAACAGATTACTGTATATTAATGTTGTATCCTGTAACTTTACTGAATTCATTGATGAGCTCTGGTGGTTTTTTGGTGGCATCCTGAGGATTTTCTATGTATAGTATCATATCATCTGCAAGCAGTGACAGTTTTAATTCTTCATTTCCAATTTGGATTCCTTTTATTTCTTTTTCTTGTCTGATAGCTGTGGCTAGGACTTCCAATACTATGTTGAGAGAGTGGGCATCCTTGTCTTGTTTCTGATCTTAGAGGAAATGCTTTCAACTTTTCACAGTTGACTATGATGTTAGCTATGGGTTTATTATATATGGCCATTATTATCTTGAAGTATGTTTCCTCTATACCAACTTTGTGGAGGTTAGTTTTATCATAAGTAGTTGTTTCATTTTCTCTAAAGCTTTTTTTGAATCTATTGAGATCATCATATGGTTTTTATTCTTCAATTTGTTAATGTGGTGTATCACATTGATTGATTTGCAGATACAGAACAATCCTTGCATCCCTGGGATAAATCCCACTTGGTCATGGTGTATAATCCTTTCAATGTGTTGTTGAATTTGGTTTGCTAGGATTTTGTTGAGGATGTTTTCATCTATGTTCATAAATGTTTTAGGCCTGTAATGTTCTTTTTTTGTGTGATATCTTTCTCTGGTTTTGGCATCAGGGTGATGCTGGTCTCACAGAATGAGTTCAGAAGGCTTCCTTCCTCTGCAATTTTTTGGAATAGTTTGAGAAGGATAGGTGTTAACTCTTCTCTAAAAGTTTGGTAGAATTCATCTGTGAAGGCTTCTGGTCCTGGACCTTTGTTTTGGGGAAGTTTTTAAAATTACTGATGCAATTTTCTTCTGGTAATTGGTCTGTTCATATTTTCTATTTCTTCATAGTTCAGTCTTGGAAGAGTGTACATTTCTAAGAATTCGTCCATTTCTTCTATGTTGTCCATTTTATTGGTGTATAATTGTTCATAGTAATCTCTTATGATCCTTTGTATTTCTGGGGTGTTGGTTATAACTTTTCCTTTTTCATTTCTGATTTTATTGATTTGAGCCCTCTTTTTTATCTTGGTGAGTCTGGATAAAGGTTTATCAATTTTGTTTAACTTTCAAAGAAAAGTTGTAGTTTCATTAGTCTTTTCTATTGTTTTTTAGTCTCTATTTCATTTATTTCTGCTCTGATCTTTATGATTTCTTTCTTTTCACTAGCTTTGGGTTTTGTTTATTCTTCTTTTTCTTACCATTAGGTGTAAGGTTAGGTTATTTGAGATTTTTCTTGTTTCCTGAGGTAAGCTTTTATTGCTATAAATTTCCTTCTTAGAACTGCTTCTGCTGCATTCATGGATTTTAGATTGTTATGTTTACATTTTCATTTTTCTCCAGATATTTTAAAATTTCTTCTTTGATTTCTTTAGTGATTCATTGGTTGTTTAGTAGTATATTGTTTAGGTTCCACATGCCTGTGCTTTCTGCAGTTTTTGTCCCTATAGTTGATTCCTAGTCTCATAGTGTTGTGGTTAGAAAAGATGCTTGGTATGATTTCAGTTTTCTTTAATTTACCAAGGTTTATTTTTTGTCCTAACATGTGATCTATCCTGGAGAATGTTCCATGTGCACTTGAAAAGAATGTGTATTCTGCCATTTTCTGATGGAATGTTTTATATATATATCTATTAAGTCTATCCGATAATAATGTGTAGTTTAAGGCCAGTGTTTCCTTATTGACTTTCTGTCTGGATGATCTGTCCATTGATGTAAGTGGGGTGTTAAAGTCCCCTCCAATTATTAACGTTACTCTCAATCTCTCCCTTTATGTCTGTTAATATTTGCTTTATGTATTTAGGTGCTCCTCTGTTGAGTGCATATATATTTACAATGGCTATATCTTCTTTTTAGATTGATCCCTTGATCATTATGAAATGTCCTTCTTTGTCTCATGTTACAGTCTTTGTTTTAAAGTCTGTTTTGTCTGGTATAAGTATTGCTACCCTGGCTTTATTTTTATTTCCATTTGAATGGAATGCCTTTTTCCGTCCCCTCACTTTCCCTCTGTTTGTGTTTTTAGATCTGAAGTGAGTTTCTTACAGGCTGCATATATATAGGACTTGTTTTTGTATCTGTTCAGCCACTCTGTGTCTTTTGATTGGAGCATTTAGTCCATTTACATTTTAAGTAATTATTGATAGGTATGTATTCATTGTCATTTTGTTAAATTTTTTTGTAGTTCTTTTTTGTTCCTTTCTTCTTTGGCTGTCTTCCCTTGTTATTTGATGACCATCATTATTGTTATTTTCAGATTCCTTTCTTTTTTCTGTGTTTATATTATAAATTTTTTGTTTGTAGTTGCTGTGAGGTTTATAGTTAGCAATCTATCTATGTGTACATATCTGTATATTTATATGTATATCTATATGATTATTTTAAATTGCTGATCTCTTAAGTTCAAACACATTTTAAAAACCCTGCATTTTTATTCCCCCACACCACATTTACTGTTTTCAGTGTCATATTTTGCATCATTCTGTTTTGTGTATCCCTTAACTACTTATTGTGTATGTAGATATTTTTACTACTTTTGTCTTTTAACATTCCTACTTGCTTTATACATGGTTGATTTACTACCTTTACTGTATATTTGCCTTTACCAATGAGCCTGTCTCTTTCATAATTTTCATGATTAGGTTGTGGCCTTTTCTTTTTCACTTAGAGAAGTCCCTTTAACATTTCTTACAAAGCTGGTTTGGTGGTGCCAGCTTTTGCTTGTCTGTGAAACTTTTGATTTCTCCATCAAATCTGAATTAAAGCCTTGCCAGGTAGAGTATTCTTGGTTGTAGGTTTTCCCCTTTCATCACTTTAAATATATGCTACTCCCTTCTGGTCTGCAGAGTTCCTGTTGAAAAGTCAGCTGATAGCCTTATGGGAGTTTCCTTGTGCATAACTTGTTGCTTTTCCCTTGCTGCTTTTAATATTCTCTTGTTATCTTTAATTTTTGCCATTTCAATTACAATATGTCTTGGCATCGTCCTCTTTGGGTTGATCCTATTTGGGACTCTGTGCTTCCTGGACCTGGATGTCTGTTTCCTTTCCCAGGTTAGGAAAGTTTTTCAGATATTATGTCTTCAAATATATGTTCTCTTCTCCTTTGTCTCTCTTTTCCCATCTGGGACCCCTATAATATGAATTTTAGTACACTTGATGTTGTCCTGGGGTCTCTTAAATGGTCCTCATTTATTTATTTTTTAGTTTTTCTATTCAGCTTCAGTGATTTCCACTATTCTGTCTTCCAGCTCACTGATCCATTCCTTTGTATCATCTTATCTACTGTTGATGCCTTCTAGAATATTTTTTATTTCAGTTATTGTATTGTTAAGCTCTACTTGGTTCTTCTTTATCTCTTCTAACTCTTTTTTAAACTTTTCACTGTGTTCATCCATTCTTCTCCTGACTTCTTTGAACATCTTTACAATCACTACCTTGAACTTTTTATCAGGTATGTTGCCTAAATCCACTTCAGTTAGTTCTTCTTTGGGGGCTTTACCTTGTTCCTTCCTTTGGAACATGTTCCTCTGTCTCCTCATTTTGCCTAATTTGCTGATTTTATTTCTGTATCAATATTTGGTAGTTTGTTTATGTTTCCCAACCTTGGAGAAATGGCCTTTTGTAGGAGATTGTCCTGTGTGTCCCATCAGCTCACTCCCCTCTGGTCACCAGAGCTATATGCTCTAGGGGTGCCCCTTATTTGGGCTGCATAGGTTCTTCTGTTGTGGCAGGGTTACTCAGTGGGTGGTCTGGTAGGCATGGCTGGTCCTCTGTCTGGTTGATTGCCAGATTCTGCCTTGTGTGAAGGCTGCTGGCTGCTGGTGAGTGGGACTGTGTTACAAGGCCACTGGCTGTGGGCCCAGGGTTGGGGGTCCTGGGACAAGTGCTGGCCCACTGGTGAGCAGAGGTAGGTTCTGGAGTGGTGGATGTAGGGCTTGGGGTCTCGGTTAGAATGTCAGACTGCTGGTGGGCAAGGCTGGTTCCTGAGATGGCTGGCTATGGGGTCCAGGGAGTCCCAAAGCTGGTGTTGGCCTACCGGTGGGTGGGGCCAAATCCCAGGGTGGCTGGCTGAAGGGCTCTAGTGGTCCTGGGGCTGGTGTCTGCCAACTGGTGGTCAGGGTTGGGGCCCAGGGGGTCCCAGGGCTGGTGCCTGACAACTGGGTTGTGAGGCTAATTCCAGGGCTAGTGTGAGCCCACTGGTGTGTGTAGCTCGGTCTCACGGTCTCTGGCTGCAGGGCCCTGGTGGTGCCAGGGCTAGTTTCAGCACACTGGCATGCAAAGCCAGGTCCAAAGCCCTCTGGTGGACAGGGCTGGGTCCTGGGGCAGCAGGCCTGTTGGTGGGTGGGGCTGTGTCTCTGCCCAGGTGTTGCTTGGCCTGAGGCAACCTGGTACTGGTACTAAGAGCCTATTGGGTGGGGCTAGGTCCTAATGTTAATAAGCTAGAGGGAGAATTCCAAAGTGGCACTTGCCAGCACCAGTGTGCTCGTATTAGAACATGCTCCCCAAAGTGGCTGCCACCAGTGTCTGTTTCCCTGGGGCGAGCCCCAGCTGTTTTCTGCCTCTCCAGGAGGCTCTCGAAAATCAGCAAGTGGGTATGATCTAGGCTTCTTTCAAAATACTGTTTCTACCCTGGGTCCCAGAGCATGTGAGATTGTATGTGAACCCTTTAGAGTGAAGTCTCTATTTCTCACAGCCCCTAGCTCTCCTGAAAGTAGGCTCTACTGGGCTTCAAATGTCCTGGGTGCTCGTCTTCCCTGTGCAGGACCCCCAGGCTGTGGACCCCAATGTGGGACTCGGACCACGTACTTCTTGGAGAGAACCTCCACAATTGTAATTATCCTGCTGTTTATGGGTTGCCCACCCATGGCTATGGGCCTTGACTATACCATGTCTCTATTTCTCCTACCCTCTTATTATGGTTCCTTCTTTATATCTTTATTATTTATTTATTTATTTATTTATTTAATACAGCAGGTTCTTATTAGTCATCAATTTTATACACATCAGTGTATACATGTCAATCCCAATCACACAATTCATCACAACCCCACCCCCACCCCCCCGCCACTTCCCCCCCTTGGTGTCCATACGTTTGTTCTCTACATCTTTGTCTCAATTTCTGCCCTGCAAACTGGTTCATCTGTACCATTTTTCCAAGTTCCACATACATGCATTAATATACGATATTTGTTTTTCTCTGTTGTTCTCTGACTTACTTCATTCTGTATGACAGTCTCTAGATCCATCCACGTCTCAATAAATGACCCAATTTCGTTCCTTTTTATGGCTGAGTAATATTCCATTGTATATATGTACCACATCTTCTTGATCCATTCATCTGTCAATGGGCATTTAGGTTGCTTCCATGACCTGGCCATTGTAAATAGTGCTGCAGTGAACATTGGGGTGCATGTGTCTTTTTGAATTATGGTTTTCTCTGAGTATATGCCCAATAGTGGGATTGCTGGATCATATGGTAATTCTATTTTTAGTTTTTTAAGGTGGTTCCTTCTTTATATCTTTAGTTGTAGAAGATCTTTTCTGTGAGTTTTCTGGCTTTTCTCATCAACAGTTGCTCTGTAAATAGTTGTAATTTTTGTGTGCCTGTGGAAGGAGGTGAGCTCAGGGTCTTCCTACTCTACCATCTTGGCCACGCCTCCTTGATTACTGTAGCTTTATTTTGAATTCATAGAGTATAAGTTTTACCACTCTGTTCTTTTTTAAGATTGTTTTTTCTTATTTTAGACCCTTTGAATTTTTATATAAATTTTAAGATTACTTTGCAATTTTCTTCAACAAAGCCTGCTGGGATTTTGCTTAGGACTATATTAAATCTATAGGTCAATTTCAAGAGAATAGACACTTTCACAATTTTAAGATTTATGAGTCATGAAAATTGTATACTTTTCCATTTATTTGGATCTTATTTAATTTCTCTGAGGATGTTTTGTAATTTTCAATGTAGAGGTCTTACATATCTTCCATTGGGTTTATTCTAAGGTGTTTGATATTTTGATTGCTATTATAAATTTTATTTTATTTTCCAATTGTTTATTACCAGAATAATGCAATACAATTAATCCATGTATTATATATTGGTATATATTATGATAGTTATGATTTATCAGTGAATTGCTCTTTTAATCATTATGAAATGTCCTTATTTTTCCTCTTGCAACTTTCCCTGTTCTAATGTCTTCTTTTTCTGATATAATATGGCTGTGTCCCTTTCTTATATGTTGTGGTATGCATGGTATATCTTTTTCAACCCTTCTAATTTCAACCTGTCTGTGACTTTATGTTTAAAGTATGTTTCTTGAAAACAGCATATAGTTGGATCTTGCTTTTCTATTCAGTCTGACAGTGTCTGCATTTTACATATAGTGCTAATCCATTTACACCTAAAGTAAGTATCAATATTGTTGGATTTTAAGTTTAGCTTCTTGGTATTTACTTTCTATATGTCTGTATTAGTTTGCTAGAGCTGCTATAACAAAGTACTACAGACTGGGTAAGTAACAGAAATTTATTTTCTCACAGTCTAGAGGCTGAAGGTCTTGAGATCAGGGTGTTTGCAGAGTTGGTTCCTTCTGAGGGCAATAAAGGAAGGATCTGTTCCAGGCCTCTTTCCTTGGCTTGTAGATGACCATCTTGTCTCTTTGTCTTTACATTGTCTTCCCTCTATCCCTATGTCTGTATCCAAATGTCCTCTTCTTATAAGGATATCAATCATATTGGGTTAGGGCCCACTTTTAACTTAATTACCTCTCTAAAGGCCCTAGCTCCAAATGAAGTCACATTCTGAGGTACTGGGGCTTAGGACTTCAACATATGAATTTTGCGAGGAGGCACAGTTCAGCCCATAACAGTGTCTCAAAGGTCCTTAGTTCCTTTGTTCCTCGTTTGCTGCCTTCTTTTGGATAAATCAGGTACATTTTTAGTGTTCCATTTTATACTTTTTACTGACTTCTTAGTTTTACCTCTTTGTGTTATTTTTTAGTTGGTTGCTCTAGAGATTACTATCTGCAACTTTAACTTTTCACAGCTACCTTCAAATATTATACCACTTATGAACATTCTAAGAATGTTACCACACTATCATTCCATTTACCCCAAGCTGACCTTTGTGCTCTTTTTGCTACATATTTTACTTTTACATAAAGTAAACCCTGTAGTAATAATGTATGTAGAAATAAATATGTTTATAAACCCTATAGTATATTGATATTAGTTTTACCCTAAATAGTCAGTTATGTTTTAAAGATATGTGAAAATGAGAAAAAGTTAATAGTCTTTAAGCAATTATGTATAAAAGTATTATTAAAAGATATATGGTATTTTAAAGAAATACAAAAATACATAAACGTATTTATTTCTACATGCATTATTACTATTATTAAAAGTAAATAAAAACACGATGTATTTTCATTCGGCAAGTCGTACATACTGTTCTGTTGACTCTGGCCTCCATTAAAGCAGCAGTTTCTAACCTTAGCTGTTACAACCAGAGAGATGAAGGCTAAGTGCAAAGGGAAAGTCCCTATAAAGGAAAGAAATCAGTCTTCCATGTAATACTGGGCTTAGAAAATACTACTCCCTGCTCAGACATAGGCATACTGCATTCCTTCTCTACCATGGCCCCAGGAAGCTCTTTGTCAAGGCTCAGCAGGGATTTTGCACACTATTAGAAAGATATACCTTCTGAATTTTAGCATCCAGTGAGTCTGCATAAGAAATCACGGATGGATCTTTATACCACCCATCACTCACCTTTTGCAAGGAAAATGGAATAGGGCAAAGGCAAAGAGAGAATGAGGTCTTCTGAAGATAAGAATGATCTGGTTTACAGGAGTGACTCTCCACTGGTGAAAATATTGGGGCTTGGAGAGATTGAGAGATTTTTTTTTTGGTATGTAATTGTAGAGCTACCAGTGAGGATGGGGTGGTTTTGATGGTCCTCTCTGTCCTTCTGAGCAGCCCTCCATTATTCCCATCACATAGCCTTATGGCCTTTATGGCAGAAATGAGAATGAAGATGCGATGTGCAAAGTGTGGGTATCTTGGCATTAGAAAGGGCAGTGCTTTGCATGCTTGTCGTCTCTCTTTGCTTCACATACCCCTGGCTCTCACCCTGGTACTGCCAGCTCATATTCTGAACTGAGTTTCTCATTTGAGGAGACCCTAAGCCTTCTAATATCAGGCAGGGTCTTACTGCCTGAATGAAAAGAGAGTCACTGAATTCAAAATGAGAATGAGTAGTGGTAAGTGCTTCATCTAAATTATTTCATATGCATAGTGCTTTAAAATTTGCCATATGTGAATGTAAATGAAACCTCATTAGAATATGCCATTATGCAGTAATCATTATGATCTGATAGATTTGACAGATATTTGCAAGTCATTTGTTCAGATATCAGCTGAAATTGCAAATATCCATAGTGACTTATGCTTAAAAAATATTGCTAGGTATTTGTTTTACACAAATGGTTAATACTTGGCGTGAACATTCTCAGGCAATAAATTGAAGTAAATTGAATAATCTCAGAACCTGCTTGTCTGTCATCACCAGTTAGGAATATTTTGGTTGTAAAAGAGTGAAAAAACGACTCCAACCAAATTAAGCAAAAAATGGGAGTGAGGAGGGTAGTTCTTGGCTCACAGATCTGAATGATTCAGAAATGATTCAAGCAGTGCTTTATCCGATAACATATGTGTTGTAACCAGAACCTGATTTTTCTCTTTTGCTCCATCTTTTGTAGTGTTGGCTTCATCTTCAAGCTCTACACACTGCCCAGTCCCCATTCCCAGCTCTTTTCTTTTTTACAGCTGGCTGCTGCTAGCTGCAAGCTCATGACCAGCCTTGAACTACATTGTCCAAGGGAAGAGGACGGGTCCCCTCTGGTTGTTCCTGCCTAAATCCTTAGATATCCTATCTCTTATTGGCTCACATTTGTTCATGTGTCCCTCTTGAATCAATCATGGTGGTTAGGGGAGGAGGAGACCGTGTCTGGCTTAAATCCCTCAGGGCCTGGCCGTGGAACTTAGTGTGAGTCAACCCTACCGGAACCACAGAGTGTCAGAGGAAGGCAGGGAGGGATGGTTCCCCACCGTGGTCTGGGGACACTGGCCTGGCACCTGTGTTAGCATCTTGCTATCACTGTCTGTAGATGGTGACCTAAGAAGTGTAATATTGCATCACATTCAGTCCTTTCCTTGTTTTATAAACCCCAGGCTTTGGGATTTTCCTTATCACATAACTGATGCCTCCTTTTAGGGCATCTACAGGTATGTTTTGCCCTTAGCAGGGACCTCCCCTTCTTGTCAAGTATAAAAGTACCTCTAATTCAAAGACTTCCAGCAACAAAATTAAATAGTCTGTGTTTCATTTCAAAATGTATACTTAGCTGTTTTATTCCTGGGTACTGTAAGAAGTGTATCTACCTACAAGCTGCAGAATTGTTTGAATTACCATCATCATCATCATTTTCACTGTAGACACTGTACTAGGCACATTGCATGTGCTGTTCTATTCCAGTCTTGGAAGTCACTCCTTTTTAAGTCATGTACACATTTCAAGGCCGAGTTTCAGATCTTCTTCCTCCAGGAAGCCTTCTACAATCACCCGTACCCAATATCTTCCTTGGGTAATCTTTTTTGTCTGAATTATTTATCATGCTCTGCTTTAATCTGTCTTTCAAACTGGATTGTTAGCTGCTCAAGGGAGGTGGCCTTAACTCCTGCTTCCTGTATCCTCAGAGCTTAACACAGTGGCCTTGAACATCAGGGGCTCAGTAATTATTGATTATTACTCAAGATTGTGGGACTCTCATTCCTTGGAGGGAAATCAGGAAAACTTTGTGCCACATAAGAAAGCTATTTATGCAGGCCATATCCCGGGACATTCTCCTTTGTCTGAGCGCTTGCAGGTTTATTCTGTAAAATTACATTGTTCTGAACACTTCTCACACTAAGGAGACTGAAGACCTAGGACCAGAAGTGTTTCCCTTAGCAGTTCTATTTTCAGCACCATTCCCAGTAATGGCACTGGGATAAGCAATTATAATATCTGAACTTTGTGAAAGTTAGAGAAGATTGGCATAAGATAGAAGGATCACAGAGCTCGGAATCACATAGATCTGGGTTTAAATTCTATATCTTTTCACTTACTACCTGTATTACCTGATGAGAATTACTTAATGTTTCTAAACATTAGCATTTTCCCCTATAAAACTAGAAATATAATTCCTACATCAAAAAGTTGGGAACTACTCTTGTCTCCATCCCAACTGGAAATGCTGCAATACAATTGAATTCTGACACTGACCACCTGGAGTTAGCATCTGACACCACAGGTTTAGGGCATGGTCCACAACAAGACTTCTGTTCAGGTACTAGCCACTGGGATCCTCAGGCCACCTACACCTCAGACCAACAGGCTATCAGTCCGTGAGTTTCCTGCAATGCCCCTCAGATTTGATAATTTGCTAGAACCATTCACATAACTCAGGAAAAGAGTGCTTATGTTAACAGTTTGGTTATAAAAGATGACCGTAGGGCAAAGTCTGGGAGGTAACACAGAGCTTCTGTGCCCTTTCCCTATGGAATCAGGGTGTATCACTCTCACAGTACATTGATGTGTTCAATCACCAAACTCCACTGTGCTTTGGTGTCCAGAGATTTTATTGGAGTTCCATTATGTAAGGATGATTCATTAGATCAGTGGTCATGTAATTGAACTCAATCTCTAGCTCCCTCTTCTCTCCAGAGGTTGGGCTGGCTCAAGTCCCAAACCTCTAATGACATGGTAGGTCTTTTTGTTGACCAGCCCAGCTAGCACAACTGAAGCTAAGGGCTCCACCATGAGTCACCTTATTAGCATAACAAAGACACTCCTATTGCTCAGGGAATATCAAGGGTTTTAGAAGCTCTCCACCAGGAAACAGGACAAGCAGCAGACAAATTTTTTGTTATGCTTAAGGAAGTTTATGAGGTAATGAATGAAAACATACCTTTATGGTAAGAAAAAGTGAACATGGAACTAAGTAAAGCATTGAGTTTAAAGGCTGAGTTTTTTATGATTATATTGTTAGCATGTTGTCCCTTCCTCCATTTTTCAGTTCTTCAGGACTCTACCAAGATTCCAGCCATGAAAAGACACAGAACACGGAGTGGGTAGTGTAATCGTGGCATTACTCAACATGAAAAGGGATCTGTTGTAACTTATGTTTGCATTTAATTAGTGATGTATAGGACAGCTTCTGAGTAAAGAAACTATTTTAGCCACTCTTCATAAATTATGTTTCCATAACAAGAAGAACAGAGAGAAGGCCAGGTAACCTACTTAGGATAATGTCAGGAGGAGGAATGACAATGGAAACAGGCTTAGATCTCATCAAGTTACAGATATAATGAACACACATGCTGAAGACTTAGATATGCCAGAGTAAAAAGCTGTGATCTTCACATTCTGCAGTGCTACTTTGGATCTGTGTCCCTGGATGAACTCTTTTGAGATTCCACTAGGTTTTCATATCACATCTAGCCTTGAAAATAGGCAAAAAATACTTTGAGAGAGTCTTTCGGTGGGACCACTATGGCGAACCACTGGGAGCCACACATCCATTTTCCAGCCATGGAATACTATAAGAGGTCAGAATGAGTGATATAGACAAATGTTTGTATTATCATGCTCAGTAAAAAAAAAAAAAAAAGTCACAAAATTAAACACGAATATGATCCTATTCTTATCCTCATGCACACATGCAGATGGACATAAAAATACTGGGAAACATGTCAGGATATTAATAGTTCAAAATTTCTGAATCATGGCATTACCATTTAATTTCCTGCCCTTCTTTATTCTCTTCAGAATGTTTACATTGCTTATACATTAGTTTTATCATAATAAGAATATTTTAAGACAACACGGCATGCTTGTGTATATATCGCTCTGTAATTATTTTCACTTTATTCCCTGTGTGTCTAAATGATAAGCTTATCTCCCCAAGTGGAATTAAGCACCTGAAAGAGGCATAATGCCTCCGATTTTAGGCACGTGGTTACCTTTATGTTAGGTTCTCACTGTTCGTCAGTTTCTGGGTGGGCACATTTGCTGCCCACATTTGCTTTCTCTGAGCAATTGAAAAAGGTAGACTCCTAGAGACCAAAATTTGGAATGAATGTGTAAGGTCAGCAAAAATATTTGTGGCTTAATTTTATGTTAAAACTCTACACAATCTTCTCTAACCCCTTTCACAATAAAGCCCATAAGATTTTAGACAGCCATCCATTCATAAAAGTTCCCTACTAAGTCTAGACTTGGCATATCACAATCCTTAAAGTAAGGCTGATGATTCAAACAAAGTACCTGGGAGCAGATTGCCTTTGAATGGATGCTAGTTCATTTTTAGAAGTAGAGGACTGGGAGGAAATATTGAAGAATGAGTAATGTTTTTTCATGGACTATTGCAGAGCAAGCCATTCATTGATTCAAAAAATATCATGTTAGAGCTTTTAGAAAACTATGGTGAGCAGAACAGATGAGGTCTTCATTTCATGGAACAAACCCTTTCGATGCAGAGAAAAATCCTCTCAGGAAATATGTAACTTAAGAGCATTTTCCCCTAGCCCATAATGTGTCATTGGCAATAGGTGCTGGCTATAAAAATAACCACTTTTGAACTTAAAGACACCTCATTTTCTACTTTGCTGCATCATTCATTCATTTATTCATTCACTCACACACTTTTCATACAAACAAAATTCAAAAAACCAGCAGGCACCTTCACTATAACACTGTGCTAGGCACTGAGGGAGTATGGGGGGTAGAATATTAGGTCTGACATATTTCTGTTGAAAACCATCACCCAATAGACATGATGCTTCTGATCAATGATGCATATTATCTGGATTTCAAAGTTTTTCCAGCCCTCATAGTCCTCAACTTAAAATGACTAAATCATCTTTTTTCTTTGCAATCTATTAAATATAAACTTCAACATAATTTAGAACACATGGATTTTGAATATACCAAATTTTAGTATATAAGACTCTTTTCCATCTCCAAATAACTAAGAAATAAGGAAACAAGATTTCCTTCTGCATATTAAACTTTAAATTGAAGTAATGAAGCCTCCCATTTTCTGATCCATGGGGACTGGCCATGGTGATCACAGCTGGCCTTCTTCAGGTAATGCCCCTGCTGTTGTCATGAATTAAATATTGACAGTAGAAATCTCACCATACAGAACCAATTAAACAATTCAGAAAAGTTAAAGAGACCTTAAGAGGCCCAAAGATAAAATACACATATTATTAGGTGAAGAAACAAATGTCCTAGAGGTGTTTAGAAATATGCTTTCTTAGTGAGCTCCAGAAGCTTTTTCTCCCTTTGTGATATTAAAAAAGGAATAGACTCTGGCAGAAGGTCTTACATCATCTTTCCTGCCAAGGTGAATTCTGAGATAGGCATTTTCTAGTAAATGTCCTTGTTTGCAATAATTGCTTCCCTGGCATTGGGATATAATGCTGCCATTTCCTTTAATCTAAGTTGTACGTGTTTCAATACCTGACCATTCAAGCTATTATAACAAGAGATACAAAAAGAAATTACTTTGGCCAGTTTCCTGAGATGTTAGGATAGATGCTGTCATTTACAGTCATAGGTGAGGAGAAATCTCTTTAAAGGACAGGGGAATCTGTCCCTGAAACCTTATCTGTGTTATTGCAACATGATGGAATATGAACACCATCACATATCGTGTTTCCATCCACTGATTGGCTAGGTCTTTAGTCTTAAGTGACGGTGACAAATACAAATACTCATTGACTTACCAACAAGATGAATAGGGATTTACCATCAATCATCTTATAAAAAGCCCCAAATGAAATTTGAAACTAGGAAAAGGAATTCAAGCAAAATAGAAATTCCTCATGGGCCCATCAGTCACATCTTTGTGTCTCTGCTAGAAGTACCTCTTTCTCTTTCTCTCCAAGATGGGCAAGTAGCTCATCTCCCAAGACCCTAGCTTCACTGAGTCTGTGCTTCATCCCCATGCATGGCCTCAGGGATTTCCCTTTCTTGCAAATATAATTTGTCTAGGAATTGATTCAGTGTTTCAGTAGGAAATTTACTCTACTGTTATGCTGTGTGCATAAACAACTAGGTGATTTTCTTTAAAAAGTCAAATAATGGGTCATTTCAGCAAACAGATCTCAAGGGCTGATGTCGGATCAGCATTTATTTAAACTTTGCATGATCAAAGAGGGACAGTTCTTTCATCTCTAAAGCTTTATCAAGGCCTTAGTTTACACTAGGTGACGTTCTGGGATTTTGGTGGTATAAAGACATAAACTTCCTTCTCTCATGGTAGGTATGTTGGGGGAGAACCACAATGAGTGAATTAACAAAAAGAAAGGGAGAGAAAGGGTGGGAGTGAGAGAGAGACGGAGAGAGGGAGAAGGCAAAGAAGGAGAAGGAGAAGAAGGCAAAGGCTACGAAGAAAGAAAGGAAATTATAAAGAAAGGAGGGAGGGATGGAAGGAGCAATAAGAACTCTGAAACAAGCAAGAGATAGAGTATACGTGTGTAAACCATGGCCTTACAAGTATCACAACTCTAGTTCAATGGAACGTACAAATTAGAGCCACGTGATTTTAAAAGTCAGAAGCCTCTAATAACCCAGCAGCTCTGAATTATGTCATTGATGGGCTATGGCCACGTTGGTCTCTGCAGTGTTCCTAAAATAATGTGATGTGAAAACAAGACTCCACTCCCTACTCCTACAGTAGAAAGAGCACTGAGTTTCACTTATACCCCTTTCTTGAAGAGTCATAACCAATATTACCATATGAAAGATTCTGGAAAGTTACCTATTCTATTAAACTTATTTTGATGTGGAAACTTTATTTCTGTTCCACTTATTAACCTCCACCTTACTTGTGTCCCAGTGGTTATCACATGATTAGGATGGCTAGTGGAAGAGGCATCTTTAAACAGAAAGCATTATCACGTGGACACTCAGCCTTATTAGAAAGTAGTCAAAAGACAATAAAAAAAGCAGTATCCACCTTCTAAAGATTTATAATATGAGCATGGGTCAGTTCAGTTCATTAGCACCCATCCTGTACCAGTCCTGGGAATCAAGATGTGAGTAAGGCACAGTCCGCCTTCAAGAAGTCCCAAGAAGGTATGGTGTAATAGAAAAGGTATTTCCATGTAAATTAAAATGCAATTCAGTATTACTTGCTACAGTAGAGAGAAAGGCACAAGATACCAGGGAAGCACAGAGATTACTTGGTTAAGTCTGAAGGAGTCCTAAGGGGTATCATGGAAGGCTTTGTAGAGGAGGTGACAAGAATTACACACATAACATCGCTGGAGGATAATCCATGACGGTACAGCTATCATATGGGAAATGCTCTCAGTTCCCAACCCTAAATCTACAGACCTATTTCCACCTGCTCTCACTCTCTCTTCCTTCTCTCATGCTTACTTCCCTTTTCTCCAGGACTGCACGTGGACGATAGATTGTCCTTCTCTTTCTCCTTTCAATCTTTTTCTTGAAACCATCAACATCTAAACATGTTCAAGTGCCTCTTATAAAAGACAAACAAGCAAAACCAATTCTCCCGTTAAAAATTCCTCTCCTGATACTATGTCCCTCTCCACTTTCCTTCCCTTTACAGCCTTTTTGTAAGAGTTGCCTTTACTCGTGTCTCCATTTCCTCACCTCTTACTGCTCACCCAGTCCAAAATGCCTTATGATCACATCAAGCCAACATCACAGTGCTTATTAAATGACCAATAACCACCACGTTTCTAAATTCAGTGACCACCTTTCAGCTCTCCATTATTTAATCTCTCTGGAGCATTTCTTGGTGTTAACTTACCACTTCCTACCTTCTTGAATCACACTCTCTCTTTGGCTTCTGTGACATGACATTTTCCTGATGTTCCTCTAACATCTCTGGTCAATCCCTCTTTAGGTCATTAAATATTAGAATTAGTCAAGGCTTAATCACAGGACCCCTCTACGTTGCACTCCGTACTCTTTACTCTATACTTTCTGCCTTAGTTTCACTGATATCCATGGATTCAGTTATTACTTACACATGATGAACCATTAATATAAATCGTCAGCTTAGCTTCCAACACGTAGACCTGTCTACCTGGCATGTACACTTGATTACTTCTAGGTACCTTGATCTCAACATATGGACAATATCCAGTTTAGTCCCTTTCCATTGTCTTCTGTCTCAGTGAGTAGCATTCCCATGTGTCTAGTTCCATAAGCCAGAATCCTAGGAGCCAGACTTGACCTCCTTCTCCCTCACTTCTGCATATCCAGTCTATCAACAAGCTCTCTCAGCTTCCAAATCTGTGCATACCTCTTTCCACTGTCACAATCTTAGCCCAAGCAGCCATCATTTTTCATTTGTCTTCACTATATTGTTAGCAAAGTATTTTCTAAATGCAAACTGACCAGGCCTCCTGCCTACTCTTAGCTGGAAGACTGAAATCTTTAGCATGGTCTACAAGGTGCTTACAATATTGCTTCTGTTTAATGTTTTGGATTTTTGGCCTGGAGGCATGTGGGATCCTAGCTCCCCGACCAGGGATCGAACCTGCACCCCCCGGCATTGGAAGGCGAAGTCTTTATTTATTTATTTATTTATTTATTTGGTTGCACTGGCTCTTAGTTGTGGCAGGCAGACTCCTTAGTTGCAGCTCGCCAGCTCTTTAGTTGTGGCAGGCAAACTCTTAGTTGTGGCATGCATGTGGGATCTAGTTCCCCGACCAGGAATCGAACCTGGGCACCCTGCACTGGGAGCATGGAGTCTTAACCACTGTGCCACCAGGGAAGTCCCAGAAGGTGAAGTCTTAACCACTGGACCACCAGAGAAGTCCCTATAGGGCCCTTCTTGTGTTTATTGTTGCATTGCTTGATTCATTCCTTTAAGAAATGTGTTTTGAACGCCCACACTGTTCAAAGCACCACAGAAACAGTGGTAAAGAAAACAAATAAAGCTCCTGTCCTCATGGAGGCATGGAATATATATTCTAGTGGGGGAGATCAACAATTAAAAAGTGTAAAAAATAGAGATTTATTTTCAGGGGTGATAAGGCCTATGAAGAAATATTAAGTAGTATAAGGGATTAGGGAGTAACTAGCTAGGAGTAATTTTAGAAAGGAGGTGGAGGAAGCCTCTTTAAAGAGAGAACTCCCGTGCAGAATACTATAGGGGGTGAGAGCATACTTGGGGCCCTAGCTCTCTGCTCTCCCTTGTTCTCTGTGCTCTAGACTGGCTGACAGTTTTTATATTCCCCAATGCCTAAGGCTACCCCAGGGCCTTTACACATACCCCCAGCGCTTCCTCTTTACCTCCTCTTATTCCCCTGCTTCTTCTTCTTTTTCTCTTCTTCCAGTACTTGTAATGCTCTTCTCTCCTCTCCTCACTGGACCTCTTTTTCTCCTAATCTTCAGATCCAGGCTAAACTCACTTCCTCTAGGAAAAACCTTTTTGGCCCCCTAGACCAAATCAAACTTTGTTATCATGTATTCTTACTGATTATGCCCTTATCTTCATGTTGTCAGTTGAGTTTTGTAATGTATGTGGGTGGATTTTACACATTCAGTGGAATATTTACTATTACTTATATTTTAATTAATACTAAAATTACTGAAATAGAAATTTTTAAAAACTAGCTTCTCTTAATAAGTTTTAATCTCAAGGATGAATCACTTTTTAAATTTACAGATCTAGTTATTTTCTATATAAATATAAGAAATGTCTTATTTGTTATTTGATTAATATAGTTTGATTAATAGTAATGTTAGTTATAAATTTAACAGACTACGTTTTCCACAACATTTAATCTAACTTGTTTAGTTAATTAATCATATCTCCTTAGATGTTTCAAATTACAATCACAAATGTAATAGATCTGATTCTCCCAGGGCACAGTTATAGGCAGATCTAAAACTCAAACACAATTTTCTTAGACACTTGAACACTACTTTCAAAACTAATAAATCTCAAATTTTGGATGTAAGGGATCAGAGTATCAAATAAACAGTTTACAAATACAATCAATCTCATTATCCTATACATTTCCAATTAAAATCATGTTACCAGTTAACCATTTAAAATCAAAATAACAAGTCCAGTGGGTCAGTCAGCTTACCCATTTCATACAGTGTAAATCAGCGTTTATCCCCCAGTCTGCCCAGTGTGTCTCAGGAATTGATGTCTTCAATCTGTGAGGCAGGTGGGGCTTGAGGTGGTCAGAGTCCATGGCCGGATTGCCTCTTGCCAAGAACAGCCTCATATGGGGTTCCAAATCCCTCCACTTAGCAACCCCAGGATTCCTTTGAAATATTATTTGTCTCATGACATGGTAACGGTTGGGAAGCACTGCCACAGATAACAAACACACAAATTATTATGATTGCAAAACCTGTCAAAGCCAGATAACAGAAGTGTTAACACTTATGGGTGTGTTTTACATATTTTACCACCTCTTGGCTTTATTTCGAGACCTCACAGAATGCCAAGACACTTACCCAGATAAGCAGAGCAGATTTGCCATCTCTGGTCAACTGAGGTCACTGGCTTAGGACACGGGATATTGATGGATTTGGCTACATGTCCAGAATAATTCTATCTGAGCCTCAGATTTAAAAGCTGAGCCCTATTTTGTAGTCAGGCTCTGCATCCTTTCCTAGTTCTTAGAAAACTGCAACCTCTTTCACAGTTGTATTGCCTGATTTGAGTTGGTTCTACTCACCCTACCTGGACTGAAACTAACTCCTTTCCTATCACGTGGAAAATGTCTACATTCCTTATATTTTAGCTTCTCCTGTCTCTCTTGCCACCATTATTCTATAGTCTCTTATTTATATATAACGTTATCACAGTTTTAATTTTACATTTAAGACCTTGATTACTTGATTATTCTCCCTCTCCTTCACTGGACTGTGAATTCCATTAGAGACCTGACTATGTCTGCCTTTTGCTCAACATCTTATCTGTATTCTGTGGGACAGGATACCTATATGATCAGTTTACCAATGAGCAAATGAAGAATGAAGAAATAATTGTCCAGAGGTGTGGTATCCACTAAAATATAAGAGAAATACATACAGTGTGCTCTTAACCTATTACATTTCACTGGACCTCAAATCTGGAGCAATCTTCCTTATAACTTGCAAAAGTCATCATATAGGTAATACATAGATATACATCAAGGGATATGTTCCCTGGACAAACAATTTGGCCATAACAAATATCTAATTGCCTTCAGAGAAATGAGCAAAACATCAAAACATAATAGATCAGGGTAGTCAGGTACAAAGTCAAAGACAGAAAATATTCTAGGCCAGTGGGATTAGTTTGATTTTTCAACAAGAGGATGCTACTCAATGGGATACTCACCAAGGGAGACACTGAAATTAGCCTTCCTAGCAACGTCCAGTGGAAAAGGTACCCAAGGACACCTGGTCTGGACTTTGAGGAAACTGTATCTCTACTGTGGAAATAATATCGTCTTCGAACAACCCTGCAGAGCAAAAGGCCTACGGTTAACGAGCTGAGAGAACTAAGACTTGGACACTCTTCCCTGCCTCCCTCTCCCTACCACTCCCAACAAGCCTTCTCTTAACTTCATCTGCTACTCTTAAGCCATCCTTTAGGTCTTAGCTCCAGGATCACTGCCTTTAAACTCTTTCCAACTCCCCTCCACTTCAGCCCCTCTTACTGGGACAGAGGTCTCTGCCCCGGGCTCCCATAGCATCATACACCTTCCATGTCACATTATGCAAGTTCCACATCATTTCATACTCACTTCTCTACCTGTTTATGTCCTTTAATAGATTGTGGATTATATGATGGCAAAAGTGAAGTATGATTTGTTTATCGTTCACAGTGCCTTGCACAGAGCCAGACTCATAGCGACTGTTCAATAAGCACTTATTGAATGAATAAATTGTTCTGCTCCCCTGTTTAGAAGACACTTGCTGATTATTATCGACCTTCGCATGACAAGAGGGTGCACAGGGAGAGGGGTGCAAGTCAAAAGAAGAACGTGTGTAATCTCTTTAGGATTTCTAATTTCACTGCAAAGTGATAAGCTGGTGCTCTGACATATAGATCAGTCTCTGGGCGCTTAGTGAGTCCATTCTCGAGAGAGAAGTCAAGTTTGGTCAGTTTCTTCAGCAGCCTCCCTCAGGTAGATCCTCTCTCCATCTGCATCTCTTTCTGACCCCAAGCTTTGCTTTTGAAACTTTCATACATGGGAGGAAAAAAATGATTCAAGACTCAACCTGAAGGCAATTCTACGCTGAAAGAGATGAGCTAGTAAATGATAAAAAGTGGCTTGCACAAAGACTGCATTCATTGGAGGTGCCCTGACGTTAGATTTTTATTCAATTTAGTGGCTGTGTAGCTGTTTAGCTATTGAATGTTATGATCTAAATTTATTCTACAATGAATCTGAAAAGAATTTAACCTACAATGAAAAAACAGCTTGTCTTACTGGTTTCATCCCAGGAACCTATTTTCACCTTAGGTGAAATGTCATGCAGGGCTTTACTTTCCTCTTTTTCCAGAAGCCTTGGGGTTTAGTGAAAATGGAACTTAAAGCAGAGGTAGGGAAATATGGAAGGCACTCTCACTGCTGCCTCGGGAGGGTGGTGTCCAAGGGAGGGAGTGTTTTCCATGCCAGGCCAAGCTCTTGTCTCTTCATTGCATTCTTCTGATCTTAACTTCCATACTGATCAGCTGACCAAAAGGAAGGGCTAAGTAGCAGGTCTTTGGGAGCCATTTGAAGAACTTTGTACCATCTTTATTTTAAGAATGGACCTTGGCTAGAGTTACTTTAACTTGTAATTGTGATTTGAATGATTACTACCATTATTGCATATTTTCAATATCCCAGACCCTGTGCTAAACCCATACTCTGCATTTATCCCCTTTAATCCTTACAGTGGTCCTATAAGTTTGGCACTCATTCCATCAATTCCTAAGGCTTAGAGACATGAAATGACTTGTCCAAAGTCACAGACTTATACTTATGTCTGGCTGATTCAGAAGTTCATATTCTTTTTTTTTTTTAATTTTATAGCTACTTTATTTTATTTATTTATTTATTTATTTTTGGCTGTGTTGGGTCTTCGGTTCATGCGAGGGCTTTCTCTAGTTGCGGCAAGCGGGGGCCACTCTTCATCGCGGTGCGGGGACCGCTCTTCATCGCGGTGCGCGGGCCTTTCACTATCGCGGCCCCTCCCGTTGCGGGGCACAGGCTCCAGACGCGCAGGCTCAGTAGTTGTGGCTCACGGGCCCAGCTGCTCCGTGGCATGTGGGATCTTCCCAGACCAGGGCTCGAACCCGTGTCCACTGCATTAGCAGGCAGATTCTCAACCACTGCGCCACCAGGGAAGCCCAGAAGTTCATATTCTTCACCACTGTGGTGGCTTCCACAGGAGCAGGTTAAACATCGCTTGGTAAGCACTGGCAGTTCTGACTCAGTGGCCGCTGCCACCAGCCTGTCCTAGGCTCTAGTCTGTTGTGGTTTCCATAGCTCTTTGAGGCCACAACCTCCAACCTTACCGTGGATAATATAGCAGAGTGATGATTACTTATAGGACAGTCTCGCCAAAAGTACGAGTGACATATCAAGAATGCTTCCCAGGCACTGAGACAAGAACCACTCTGGGTTAACCAAGGGAAAAATTCAAGGTCTTTCTCTGCTTTCCAGGTTAAAGGTTTTGAACATTTTAAAGAAAGAAGAGATACATGTGAGCGAGCGTGTCATGTTCAGGGTGAAATAGAATTATTAACATTCAGATAAGGCCAGTCATTTGTGTTCAGTATAGATAAAACAGGTAGCATTTAGTAAAATGAAACCCAATCACATGAAATCAGGGCTCATGATTTCAATCTTTTATTCAACAAATATTTAGTATTTAGTTTACTTTGTGGAAAGCTCTGTCCTAGATGATGGAGATTTTTTTCTCCACTTAAGCTTCTATTATAGTTCTCAGATCATAATGTAATTAAAGACAACCGGTGATGATTAAAGGATGACATGGGATCCAAGTCAGCTTTCCCCCAGAGCGAGGGCCAAAGCCTGCCTCTTGGTGCAAGGAGTCCTGCAGGGGGACGCTGTAAACCAGCAAGGCTGTCTTCAGGAGTATCAGATAAGGGGCCAGGACACGATTCTGCGCTTTGAATAAGGATTTGGGAGAAGGGGAAAGGATGGTTATAGAATTACATTTAGCTTTGTATTGAGCATTATCCCGAGGTGCTTTACACATGTCTCGAAGAAAGTGCCTAGGATCTAAGGAAATAGGGTACTCTGAATTTGCTTTTTTTTCCCCTTGGACTTCTAAAAATGAACTTCGTAGATAAGGTCAATTGAAGTTCAGTGCTTCTTTTTCTTGGGTATTTGTGTCCCTAAGATATACAAATCCTCCCTCCATACCAGTAGACTGTGTGGCCTATCCCTTCTTTTCAAACTTCTGAGAGGATTTGCCTAATATAAAATACATGATGTGATAGCTAACATTTTACTCAGGACTTGCTATGTGCCAGGCCCTGTATCAAGCATTTTTATAGAAGCTATGTCGGGCTGGTTTTCTTCTTATGCCCATTGTATGGATGAGGGAAACTGAGGGTTAGCAGATTTAGGTAGTTTGTTCAAGTAAGTGACAAAGGTGGGGTCAGATCCAGGTCCAACTTCAATGCCCTTGACCTTAAACAAATACTATACTCACCACTGAACAAGTAAGTATGGAGTGCTGGCTGTGTGCTAGATCCTCTAGACACTGGGGATGTAGAGGAGAGGAGAATAGGCAAAGTTGTTGCCTGCTGAGATTTCTTCTGGGATGTGGGGGGAACCATAAACAATGAAACAAACGTGAAATCTACTATCAGGGAGTGAGAGTTGTATAGGCAATGTGATCCTATATTGATAGCTACATGTGGATATGTGACTAAAAAAAAAAATAAAGACACATACCATAAGGGTGATTATCTCTGGGTGGTCAGATTTTTATTCTCTTCTTTACACGTTTTTGAAAATTTTCAAGTATTCTGTAGCAGCTATATACTCCTGATATAATCAGATGAAACCCATAAATATTATTAAAAACAGAATTTAATCTTAGAAAATCCTGACAAACTGCATATAGGTTAGGCACACTCCTCTTACCCTTTTTCATTTCAGTCCTTTATATTATAAAAGAAGCAAAGTTTGTTTTTTTTTTTCCATCTGTATGAGTCTGAAATGTTTATTCCTCCCCCAGGAATCATGCTGGATCCCTCTGCCCCAGGCTTTTCTGAGTTTGTGCGCATCAGGCCTCTCAGTGCCGGCTCCACACCTGAATCTCCTGGGCAGTGTTTCAAATACTGATGCCAGCGCCTCACCCCCCAGCCCCGAGACCTGCTAAAGCAGAAGGGGTGTGTGTGTGTGTGTGTGTGTGTGTGTGTGTTAGCCTCCCAGGTGACTCTCTTGTGCAGCCAGGGTTGAGAATCCCTGGATGGTGAGCACCTTCCCCCTGATCCGCAGAGCCCTCACTTTCCGGGGAGCAACCAGAGCCCCAGAGAGCACATCCTTAGCCCCTGCCTTCCTGTCTGTCTCACTGGGTCTGGGATGGTCAGGGAAGAGAAGGAGGAGGCAATGGGCCCAGGCAGGTGGCCAGAACTGGGCAGAAGCTGGGCAGATCCTGAGCCGTCCCAGCACCTGGCTGCAGCCCCACTCCACCCTTCTGACCTACTTACTCAGGGCCTGCAGTGTGAGCGACTCGGGCCTGGAGGAGAGCAGAAATTATTAACAAAAGCCAGACACTGCGCAGATGGGGAGCAGGGGACACACTCCAACCACAGGAGAATTCTCACCTTTCCGGAACACAGCACTTGCTGTCACAGCTTCGGGCCTTTGCCTGTGCTGCCCTCTCAGACTGAAATGTTCTTTGATGCCAGCTCTCTCCTCCCCTGGGGCTGAGCTGTGCTACTCCTTGAAGGCTAAGCTCCCTGAGTTCCTCCCTGACCCTCTGCTCCGCAGACGGGACGACTCACTCCCTCTTCACCTGTGGCTCCCACCAGCAGGAATTTGTTCCCAGCATTAAGACAGCACTTCGAGGCTTGTGTCACCTGGGGAGGTGTCTGCCTCCCTGACCAGGTGGGGAGTCCTCAAGGGCAGCGCATGTCCTCATTCATCCCTGTGCCTCACACGACTGACTGGCGAGTAGAAGGGCCCAGGTCTTGGAGTCGGACAGAACCCGGTTCAGTCCCGGCTCCGCTCTTATGGCTGATTACATACCCAACCGCTGAGCCTGTGGTACTCACCGGCACAGGTTAGAAATGCAGAATCCTGAGTCCCGCCCCAACCAGTCTCTGCATTTAGCAAGATCTCCAGGTGATTCAGATGCACGCTCAAGTTTGAAAAGCATCAGTAGGCCCCTAATCCTCAACTTCCTCAGCAGTGAAATGGGCATAGTAACTGCGAACTTATAGGGTTGTGTGAGGCTTGAATAAGGCAACATGCTCAGAGAGTCTACTGCAGAACGGAGCACATAGGAAACATTTTTATTGCTTCTGCTCAATGAATGTTGCCCTGGGAGCAAGCAGGAGTCTGCGGTGGCCCACATTAAGGGCTCTGGGGTCTGCCCCATTGAGACTTAAGCACTGTAGTGGAGCAGGCTTCCCAGCCCACCAGCGGGAACTGGGAGGGGTACATAGTCTCCCAGTGGCCCAGGTTTGAGTAGGGGCTGTGGTCTCTGCTGTACTTTTTTTTTTTTTTTTAACATCTTTATCCGAGTATAATTGCTTTACAATGGTTTGTTCGTTTCTGCTTTATAACAAAGTGAATCAGTTATACATATACATATGTTCCCATATCTCTTCCCTCTAGCGTCTCCCTCCCTCCCACCCTCCCTATCCCACCCCTCTAGGTGGTCACAAAGCACCAAGCTGATCTCCCTGTGCTATGCAGCTGCTTCCCACTAGCTATCGATTTTACGTTTGGTAGTGTATATATGTCCGTGCCACTCTCTCACTTTGTCACAGCTTACCCTTCCCCCTCCCCATATCCTCAAGTCCATTCTCTAGTAGGTCTGCTGTACTTTTTAAGGGGCCTTGATCCCTGCAAAGAACAAGTGTGTGTTGAGCTGCAGTGCTCTGCCGTGCTGAGCTATCCCCTCCCCCGCTCCCCCCAGTGAAGTCCACCTTGGTCTCCCTCACTTTGTGAGGTCCAGTATCTGAACTGGGAAAACCCCTTTAAGATCTCAGAGAGCTGCAAGCAATTCATGCACAACTGAGCTGCGGAACAGCAAAGTGTGGCTATTTGGATTGGGCATCTTTTTATTAATTAGACATTAGTACTGATTACTAATTCCATGCAGTGCAAGGAATGTATCAATATCACATCATCACTCATTTATGAGAACTTTTTTTCAATCTTCTATATCATTTTGTACTTATTTATTTAATATTTGAGAATCATGATGAGCTCTACACAGAGATCAGTTTTGAGGGAAGTTATTAGGGTTTCAGAAAGATAGCCGGGGAAACACTGCTCCCATGTAGTGATGTCTTTTCGCCCTGGAATTCCCTGACTCAGTTGCTGCTGGAGAGATAGGCCCACGTGTCTGTCTGGCTCACAGGCTGCCTCTTTCTGGGGCAGGGACAGAACTGAGACATCTCTCTGCTCTCATCAGATCCTGCTAGCCAGGGCAAATAGCCAAGGGAAACGACATCATTTCAGCGACACCAGCCTCAAGTTTGAACCTTCAGACCTCTCTCCCAGACAAATTAGATCAGCGTTGCTCTTCAGTCTACCCTCTGGGACATGGTAGAGAAGCCTGACCCAGAAAGCCAACAGAAGCCCCTGGGGAGATGCAAATACATACGGGCAAAAGGCATGTGCACCTTTCAATGACATGGCCTGAGGCTGGTTCAGGCCAGGATTGAGAGTTGGGGACTCTGGGCAGCCAGCAGGCATTTCTGGCAGGGCTAGAAGGCAGTTGCCAGGGTGGGGTCAGGCTGACTTCTAATGACACAGCAGACTCAGGACCCACAATAGATTGGAGCTGCTAGTAAGGTGGCAGAGCAGGGAGTGGGAAGCCAGCAGGTGCAGCACTGGGGGTATCTAAGTATGAGAATTTGCCTTTCAGGACCTTATAATCTAATAGGAGAGATTAGTCTCCCAGCTAAAAAGAGTTCAGATAAATGCAGTTGTTGCCAGGGTGACTCAGCATCTGCTCCAGCCTTAATTCTCAGATAGGACCTGGAGGTTGTAGAGAGTGAATGAGACTAGAAAGTGAAGTGTTGAACGTGTTTTTACACAGTGTGATGGAGGGATAATTGACATACAATTAACTACACGTACTTAAAGTATACAATTTGATATGTTTTATGATCTGTATACACCTGTGAAATCCATACCACAAACAAGGTAATGAACATATCCATCACCCCCAAAAGTTTCCTGTGCCCCTTTGTAAATCCTTCCTTCCATCCTTCCCTGCTCTCCCCAATCCCCAAGCTACCACTGATTAGCTTTCTGTCACTGTAGAATAGTTCGCATTTTCTAGAATTTTACATGAATGGAATCATGCTATGTATACTCTTTTGTCAGACTTCTTTCACTTAGGATAATTATTTTGAGATTCACTCATGTTGTTGCATGCATTAGTCGTTCATTCCTTTTTGTTGCTGAATAATATTCAATTGTATACCACAATTTATTTATCCATTCACCTGATGATGGATATTTGAGCTGTTTTCAGATTTTGTCAATTATTGCTTTATTTTGTTTTATTCTATATTTATTTATTTTGGCTTTATTTCTGCTGTAAACATGTATATACAAGTCTTTGTATGGACCTATTTTTCATTTACCTTGGTAAATGCTTCAGAGTATAAGGACTGCATCATATGGCACATGTGTATCTAACTTTGCAAGAAACTTCTGGACTGTTTTCCAAACTGGTTTTATGCATAAAATATTTGGGATACTTACACTAAAAAAACTACTTGTTTATCTGAAGTTTAAATTTTACTGGGTGCCCTGTATTTTATCTGGCAGGCAATTCTATCCCCAAATAAAAGCCCAAGATCAGACCATTCTCTCCCAGATCAGGAACTGAGAAACTTTTTCTGTAAAGGCCCAGACAGTAATCAATTTAGTCTTTATGTGTTATATGGTTGTAGTTACTCAACTGTGCCATTATATTTTGATGACAGCCATAGACAATATATAAATGAATGAGCATGGCTGTGATCTAATAAAATTTTACTTACAAAAACAAGGGGCAGCTGGATTTGGCCCACAGGCCATAGTTTGCTGACCTCTGTCTTAGATCACTGATTCCCAAGGTGTGGTTTCTGTTATCAAATGCAACTTTGTGTGCCCAATGCACAGTGAGGCCAAACAGTAGTGAAATGTCAGAGTTTGTAGCAAAGAAAGCTTTATTGTAGGGCCATGCAAGGAAAACGGGTGGCTCATGTCCCCCACCCCAAACCCTGAACTCCCCGAAGGGTTTCAGCAAAGCATTTTTTAAAGGCAAGGTGAGGGAGGGGCTTGCTTGTTGCAGACTTCTTGGTGTTGGAATCCTTTGTTCTTGCAGCTGTCTATGTAGGTCAGGTCACAATGTTCCTGTAAATCTCCAGCAAGACAAATATTATTCTCTGGTCTGCAACTTTTTATCTCTATATGGATGGAAAAGTGTTATACCCTTAAAGGTCAGAGCCTTGAGAATGGGCTATCCTGTATGTTTCAGGCTACAGGCAACATTCTTAACTTGAAGCAAAAGCAATAGAATACAAAGATTAAAGTAAAAGAAACGGATCTAATATGGAGTCAGATTTGTTCTTCCCTATTACAGTTCCAGGATCAGGAGCATGAGTATCACCTGGGAACTTGGTAGATGGACTTGAGGATAGGGGGAGGGGGAGGGGCGAAATGTGACAGGGTGAGAGAGTGTCATGGACATATATACACTACCAAATGTAAAATAGATAGCTAGTGGGAAGCAGCCACATAGCACAGGGAGATCAGCTCGGTTCTTTGTGACTGCCTGGGGGGTGGGATGGGGAGGGTGGGAGGGAGGGAGATGCGGGAGGGAGGAGATATGGGAACGTGTGTATATGTGTAGCTGATTCACTTTGTTATAAAGCAGAAACTAACACACCATTGTGAAGCAATTATACTTCAATAAAGATGTTTAAAAAAAAAAAAAAAAAAGTAAATTCTCTATTTCTGCCTGAGACCTTACCAAGCCAGAAGCTCTAGGGATGGGTGGGGCTCAGCCATTTAAGCCCCGGGAAGTTCTGATGCACACCAAAATGAAAGAACCACTGCTCTAGAGTCTTAGTTCCCAAACATGGATGATCATCAGAATGCCTGGGGCACTTCTTAACTATAGACATAGGTTTTTCCCTTTCATCACTTTAAATATGTCCTGCCACACCCTTCTGGCTTGCAGAGTTTCTGCTGGAAGATCAGCTGTTAACCTTGTGGGGATTCCCTTGTATGTTATTTGTTGCTTTTCCCTTGCTGCTTTTAATATTTTTTCTTTGTATTTAATTTTTGATAGTTTGATTAATATGTGTCTTGGCGTATTTCCCCTTGGATTTATCCTGTATGGGACTCTCTGTGCTTCCTGGACTTGATTGACTATTTCCTTTCCCATATTAGGGAAGTTTTCAACTATAATCTCTTCAAATATTTTCTCAGTCCTTTCCTTTTTCTCTTCTTCTTCTGGGACCCCTATAATTCGAATGTTGGTACGTTTGGTGTTGTCCCAGAGGTCTCTGAGACTGTCCTCAATTCTTTTCATTCTTTTTTCTTTATTCTGCTCTGCGGTAGTTATTTCTACTATTTTATCTTCCAGGTCACTTATCTGTTCTTCTGTCTCAGTTATTTTGCTATTGTTTCCTTCTAGAGAATTTTTAATTTCATTTATTGTATTGTTCATCATTGTTTGTTTGCTCTTTCGCTCTTCTAGGTCCTTGTTAAATGTTTCTTGTATTTTCTCCATTCTATTTCCAAGATTTTGGATCATCTTTACTGTCATTACTCTGAATTCTTTTTCAGGTAGACTGCCTATTTCCTCTTCATTTGTTTGGTCTGGTGGGTTTTTACCTTGCTCCTTCATCTGCTGTGTATTTCTCTGTCTTCTCATTTTGCTTAACTTACTGTGTTTGGGTTCTCCTTTTTGCAGGCTGCAGGTTTGTAGTTCCTGTTGTTTTTGGTGTCTGCCCCCAGTGGCTAAGGGTGGTTCAGTGTGTTGTGTAGGTTTCCTGGTGGAGGGGACTGGTGCCTGTGTTCTGGTGGATGAGGCTGGACCTTGTCTTTCTGGTGGGCAGGACTGTGTCCGGTGGTGTGTTTTGGGGTGTCTGTGACCTTATTATGATTTTAGACAGCCTCTCTGGTAATGGGTGGGGTTGTGTTCCTGTCTTGCTAGTTGTTTGGCATGGGGTGTCCAGCACTGGAGCTTGCTGGTCGTTGAGTGGAGCTGGGTCTTAGTGTTGAGACAGAGATGTCTGGGAGAGCTCTTGCCGATTGATATTACATGGGGCTGGGAGGTTTCTCATGGACCAAAGTCCTGAACTCGGCTCTCCCACATCAGAGGCTCAGGCCTGACACCCGGCTGGAGCACCAAGACCCTGTCAGCCACACGGCATGAAACTGATACGAAATCGTGCTACTGCGAAACTGGCAGACGTTCTTTCCTGCTCTTGACTGAAAGACTCTCCACTGAGGATCTGGGGTATCTTTTCTTTTACACTTCATTGGATTCATCCACAGTTAATAATAATAACCATGATGATGATGATGATGATGATGATGTAATATGTGGTGTCTCTTGATAATCCAAAGATTTTCTCATATGAAATCCCTGTACTTCTTCCCAGTTCTCAGTTTTGTCTCCAGTGGTGCTAACTGGCAGAGGCACCTCTGCGCCCCTGTCTCTGAGGGCTGCTGCCCGCCTTCGCCCCAGCCCAGCAGCCCCTTGGCACCTAGGAAGTGGATCACGAAGCCCCAGCGGCAGCCCAGATCTGCTCCAGCCACTTGCATGCACCTAAGAGTTTTACATACTTCAAATGTGAGTATGTAATACTCGTAAGAACCCTTTAAGGGAGGTGTCATTTGTGTCAATTAACAGGTAAGCAAACTTAAGAGCAGAAAAATAAGTTGTTTGCCTTCAGCTGACATAGCTGATTAGTAAACTAGCAGAGATTTGAACTGAGATCCATTCAGTTTTAAAATCTTGTCCACCGCACATTTCTTCTTCTCTTTAGTTTCTATACAGCTGAGTAGATAACAATTGAGTAGCTATTAATAATAATACAATAAATATAATAATAATAATTTAAAAATACATGTTTTTATTAACTTTTACTTACCCCAGTTAATTTTCTTTCTACCTCAGTGGAGTATAATCATTGTAAACAACTTCTAAAATGTCAAAGTTGGAAATAGTCAAAGTAAGCCCAGTAAGACCTTGTATACTTGAGTGCTAGTATTTATTTTCTTTTACTGGAGCAATGCAAAATTTCTTCTACCCAATTATCTTGGGGTCTAGAGACAAAATAGTGGTCAAGACCATGGACAATTCCAGGCTCTACCGCTTGAAAACTGCATAATTTTGGACAGTCTCAATCTCCATATTTGTAAAGTGGGGATAAAAGTGGCATTTATTTTATGGGGTTTTTGGTGGGTTAATAACATATGAAAACCATTGGCCTATTCCTAGCACATAATAGGCATTCAGAGAGTTTTATTTTCCCTTTCTGCTTTCTTTCTGATCTAGTTTGCCACTATTTCTAAGCTCCTATTTGATAAACATGACAGGCAAATACACTCTACTTATAAACTTGAAACTCTGTCCCACTATATATACATATATATGTGTTTAAATATACGTGTGTGTGGGAAATAAAATTTTTCTTTAGTTTTGTGGCATGTAAAAATGCTGTTATCTAAATCCTTTCTGCCATTTTTTTGAGTAGAAAATCCCTCTCTCCAAATATTTCCTTTTCTGTTATTTCAGTCAGCAAGACAAATAGACTAAGGAAATCACAGCCAAAAAACCCAAAACAAACAAAACACACACACAAACACACACACCAGGGAAGGCGTTGTACGTCAATCAAAAACAGAAAGAAGGAGTCTTGCTCATCTGAGAGCCCCTAAAATCTCCTTGAAGATTCTTTCAAAAAAGAAAAAAAAAAAAAGCATCTTTTTCATTAAGAAGGCAGGAGAAACTCCCGTGTCCCTCTCACCCTCTCAGCCAGGTACAGAACCAGCTGATGCTCCAAGGGCATCATTAAGTTAACTGAGGAAACCTCACTGACGGGTGAGCCAGACTGGAAGGTTTGCATGTCCCGGGCAGCTCTCCGCCCAGTCCCCACTCCACTGCCTGCCAGCACCTGCCAGATCACAGAGACGGAGCAGCTCAGCTCCTCTCAGGAGCAGCTTCGAGATCAAGCCAGGCATGTTGAAAGACCCAGCCTACGTTCAGGGCTCCGGAAGCGGTCTTTTGCCATTACCAGGAGGCACCACTCTCCTCCGTGGAGCCTTTTTGCAGCCCAGGCATTCCCGCAATTTTTAGTAGGCCAAAGGGAGATTTTGAGCTTGCAGTAATAAGATTTTCTTTAGAGAATTAGGGAGAGGTGACAGCATCGAATAGCCCTCACTGAGTCGTCGGTCTTTGTATCTTCACGTGTAATAGCTCCCATGTATTGGGTGTTGGCAGATGGGGCACTTTTTAAACATTATCAAATTTGACCTGGATAACAACCCTACAGGATAGTTATTATTATCATCTTCAGTCTGTTCATGAATACAGAGGCTTAGAGAGGCTAAGTCACTTTCCTAGGGACGTACAGCCAGTAATTGGTATAGCTGGGGTTTGCTCCAGGCCTGTGCTTCCTTTCTTTTTCTTAAAGAGTAAACACTAAGTCCTAAAGAGGAAAGCAGAGGTGTGGACACATAGTAGGCCTACCTGCAAGTGGCTCATGGTTCCTCCTAAAGCCCTTCCTGTCCTGACATTTCAGAGAGAAGTTTCATGGAGGGTATTGGATTTGGGCACTTGAACAACAGACAAGATGGCTCTGGGCCACCCTCATCCTGAGCATAGTACGTATTGTGTGGGCCTATAAGAAATATTGCATAGCCTCTCACTTGGGTATCACGTGGGGAGCGTTCAGGGATTACTTTTGAAAAGAGCTCTGTCATTTCTGGTCGTTACAGAACCACCTTAATATGAATTTTTCCATCCACAAAACAGAAACGCAAGAGCAGCACCTCCTGAGAGCAGGGTCTGTTGAGGTGGGCAAAGCAACAAGAGAAGAAGGTTTTGCCACCACCTTAGTATGAGCCTCAGGATTCCTCAAGAAGCTGTCAGCATCTCCTGAGCAGGCTGGTCAAATCTCCTTAAACCACCTACCCCTGGAAAAGGCAACCTTGGGCAGCAGAGAGCATGGACTGGGGGAGGCCCCTAGCAGATATCACTTACTGGTAAATGAGAAACTAAAATAGGAATGTTATTCTATGCCATTTGAGAACTATTTTACAGTATTCAAAGAGCCACCGCAGGTAATTATGGGATTTGGTCGTAAGTCCAGTGGAGTCTCCACCCAGTCTAATTGTGCATGAGGAGCAGATTCGAATTCCCTTGTCTCTTTTGTAAAGTCTGCACCTCCCACACCGTCCCTGCTCCATGAGTACTCTCGGAGACCCTCAATGTGACAGCACTCTCTTGTAGCTCTGCATCCCCACTGCCTAGCATGGTGACTCAAGGTATGTTGGTTGTTGAACCGAATTGAATGGATTAAGCTCATTAGCCCTCTTCTTATTATGGGACTTCCCACCTAGCCCAGATTCCCAGACTTAACAAATCATTAATACCAAGAAGACGTCCTCAACGTCCCCGATGTGTCCATTATTAATTTCTTGGAAGGTTTGTACAGGGGAGGGGGGACCACTCTGCACCCTGCCCAGATAGCCTTGAGCTCCAGTGGATGACAAAGGCTTCTGACCATTACCCACCGAGGACATGTGTTTTCTGAAGTTCCTTTGACAGGGTCCTTCTGCACTTGGATTCCACCATCTGTTAATGTGTCTATAAAACTCTACTAATGTCCCATCATAGGGCAGGCCTCACTGGGTAAGGAGTGGAGGTGTCTGATTAACGTTAAGCAGACATATGAGATTCTATCTTAGGTGCATGACTTGGTTCCTTAGTGACCTCATCGCAGAGCTGAAGCTACATGATATCTCTCAGTAGCAGTTGTCCATACGAGCACCTGCCCCTGGAGGAAGAGCTGCTGACATGGCAGAAGATCCCTGGCCCCTCCATCTGGTCCTTGACCATCCTCTCCATGTCTTTGCCTCTGCATGGCTTCTTTGGAAGAGGCTGAAAGAACCTGTGGTAAAGAGAGAGTGGGAGAGGATCCTTATTAGCTGTGCCAAGCTGAAGCTCTTCTGATTCTGATTCCCCTTGCCCTGAATTTGAGAACCCTGAATGGAGAAGCCCTGTTTGCATTGCTTTGTCATTCAGTTCTGCCAATGCCATTTACCCTGGTTTTGTGGGACCACATGGACCTCAGTTACCTCAAAGGCAGTAGGATAGGAGTGGAACGTGGTAAAAATTACAAAAAGAAACTGAGCTTGGAAATAATGAATTAAAATTTGTTGGAAAACACAATGTTAAGATGTATACTACCACACCATATACACACCCAATGTGAGGATGTGTACGTGCACGCAGCCTGCAGGCACAGGTGTAGAATATGCGTGTGAGGTCATCATCCCATGACTCAGTGCATACCTGCCATGTCCAAGGCCAGCAGCTTAGAGTCGAGGAGCAATTCCCAGTCACCTTAGTGTGTCTCAAATAAGCAAAAAGAGCAGAGACATCCTCAAGAGTTTCTTACGTGGCCAGGGGACGGGAGACTGGATTCGAAGCTTGACGGTAGCACATCTAGGAGGGTTTAGCAGGCATCCAGGCACACAGTAAGTGCTGAGTACAGTGACAACTTATTAGTCCATCTCTGAACAAGCAGACAGAATCACTCTGGCCCCAGGTGTGGCATTTTTGTGAAAAATGGGGTCTCAAATTTACTACTTGGCAGAAGGTTGCTTCACAGCATAATTGGAGACAGAGCCCACAAAGGTGACAAAATTAGATGAGCTGATCCACTACCTGAGACGCTTTTGACCTTGTTCATCCCCCTTGGAAGAGCCAAGTAAACACCAGTCTCCTGGAGACAGCAGAGCTTTCATGAGAAAGGACTCTGGAAGCTGCCACTCAGAGCCACCAGAGCCCTTGAGATTTACACAGCAGAGAAGGAAGACAAGTCTCCTTCCCACTGTGTGGCTTCTCCACCCTGCTCTGTGTGGATGTGCCACACCCCCCCTCCTACCTTTCCATTCTGCTCCTACTGGGGAAGAAGCCCAGTCCACTCAACAGGCGTTTGCTGAGCACCTCCTGTGTGCCAAGTGCTGTGCTTACCCATATATCCTTGCACCCCCAGCTGAGGGCATGAGTCACCAGTTCAGATCATGAGGGATTATTAACTATTTTATTAATAACGACTGCTTGATACATATCTAAAATGTGCCAGGCAGTGAGCTAAAGAACTTTATATGTGTCATTTCAGTTAATGGTCCCAACGATCTAGTGAAGTCGGACCTATTATTATATGTGAGGCTCAAAGAGGCGAAATAGCTTAGGACATAGAATTAGCAGGTGGTGGAACTGGGTGTGAACTCAGGCTCCAGAGTCCACACTTCAGCCAGATCGCTAAGGAGAGGTGAGCCAGGTAGCAAAGTGGGAGTGAAGCCTCTCTGTGCCTTGGTCGGAACCTGGGCAACATCAGTGCTGAAGTGTTGATGGCACATGGCTTTCTGGAATGGGACCATGGCAGGCAACAGAAGAGGGAGGGATGTGGGAGTACAGCTTTTGCTCCAAGAACTCCCTACAGGCCTCTGTGCTCCTCCAAACTCTAGCTGGGCCGCCCAGGCCAGGAGCTTTGCTATTACACAAACCTCTGTTCTGTTGCTTCCCAGACCAGTGACCCTGGACAGCTTCCTTAGCTTCTCTGAGCCTCGGTTTGGTTCTCTATGGAAGGAGTTGATATTCCTCCTGTTTAAAGTGCATTAGAGGATTAAGTGAGCGACCGCATTTAAAACAAAGTCCGCCACAAAGTGGATGATCAATGAGAACTCACCAGATCATCTCCTCTTAATTCAAAGGATCGTGGCTGGCCTGTGAACCCAGATGTACTGTAATCATTCACTTATGCCTCTTTCCGGGCATCGCACAGACTTGATCCATTCAGTTAATGTAATAATGCTGGCTCTGGTCTCAGAATGCCACGGTTCAAATCCTGTCTCCACCACTTACTACAGTCTTGAGCAAGTTACTTGAATTCTCTGAGCCTTGGTCTTGTTATCTGTAAAAAGGGGATAGTAATGGTACCTACAATGTAGGGTTGATATGAAGATTAAATGAGATAATCCATGTAAAACAAAGTGTCCAGCACGTAGTAAGCCTTCAATAAATAGTACACAGTAAGAGAAAAAAAAAGCTATAAACCAATATTTACACAGCATTGTCTGTGTGTCAGACCCAGCACCAGATGCCAGGGATACTGTGGTAAATGAACAGACCTGGTCGCAGCCTCCCTGGAGGTCCCAAGAGTCCAGAGAGGAAGACCCACAAACCAGTAAACCAAGAAATAAATCTAACATTACAAATTGTGGTTCAGCCTGGGGAAAAAATGAACATGGTTTGGTGATAGAGAGTAACAGGTGGGACCTACCTTGTGAAGGTCAAGGAAGGTTGTGAAGTCTGAAAAATTCTGCATATTATAGTTCCCCTCTTCGAAATTCATGTTCGTTAACATATTAAAGACTGAGAAATCTTCAATAAAGAAGTGAAGAAATCCATTTAATTTTGTTTAACCTAGGTTTTTCCAAATTGTTTTGACTACAGTCTGTTTTTCTCTGCAGAAGACCTTTTAATCATCTTTTAAAAGTTAGTGTTCTGCTGAGCACATTTCAGAGGCTGAACTAAGCTAATATTTCTCTGTAATTAGCTGTTTTTGGCAGCCCCAGGCAAGAATCTTTCATTTGCTTATTCTTTAGATTACAATGACAATACTGCTTGTGAAAAATGTGTTTCCAGGTGTCACATTCATCCTGTTTTTCTTCAGTGCTATTGATTCCTTCTCTCTCTTGGAACTTCTTTCTTGGTGTATTTCTTCCTGTCTCTTTATTAGCAAACTGGTTTTCAGTCTTGTCTTTTTGCAGAGGGGTGAAAAAGATCCTTTTCAATGGGCAGTGAATTCAGGTGAGTTACACAGAGGGCATCACAGCATGAAGGCTTGACGGCATTTTCCCAGAGCCAGCTCGAGGCATCTGTACCTGGGTTGTGAGAGCAAATGTCCTGTTTAGAATTCAGAAGTGACAGTGAGGCCGTCAAGCCAGCTGGCAAAGATGTCCAGGGCATTCCCTGATCCGCACCACCAGGTAAGAAGAGAGAGAAAAGAGATACAGAGCTTCCAACCTCAGTGTCACTCTCCAGAGTAAGTGAGGCTAATCCATTGCTGCTCAGCTTCACAGTAGAGCCTGGAGTAGGCAAAGAATGACCTTGGGGCACAGGAAAATGTCCTTGTGCACAAAATGTTTCATACTTCAAACTTGAGAGGGAACCAGAAATTCTACTATTTGTCTACCATGGGGAGGGCTTAATAAAGTACCAGTATTTCCTGAAGTTGAATTGCAAATATTTCATGAACTTGGAATCAGATGGACCTGTATTTATCCTGACACCACACGGAAGCTCTGTGACCTTACTTACCCTCTCTAAGCCTCAGATGTCTCATCCATAAAGTGGGGCTACTGCCACACACCTAATATGAGGATTAGCTGGGAAGGTGGCAAGTGCAGTGGCAGGCACTTGGTAGGGTGTTTTAAAAGGGCATTTTGCCTCTCCTGCCCTTTGTGAGCCACAGTCAGCTGGTAACACCGCCAGGATGAGTAATTCACTAGATTAGTCCTGTCACAGAGTGGGGGCAGGGAGCAATGGTGAGGAATAGAAAAAAGGATTTGAAAATGTAGGAGCACTCAAATATATGGGGCACAGGGCCCCCAGGGCTTGCACCCCACTGGCTGCAAACAGTAAAGTGTGGAGGCCTTAGAGGCATATAGAGAAGGAAGGAAATGCAGGGATGAGTATGGGAGGGCTCCAGGGAACACTTTGGATCCCTGACACCATGGCTCAGAGCAAGACGTGGACCTGCAGTACACAGTGAGAGCCAAGGACCAGTTGTGTGACCGGCGGTGATGTTCTGCTCTGTGCCCCCGGTGGCCACCTGGTCAGCAGCAAAGCGCCGTCTTTCTCTTCCCGAGGATGCCGCAGCTATTGGCACCGAGAAGTATACCGGACAGGACTTTAAAAGATCATCCCACTCAGCTTCCTCGTTACCCAGGTAGAGAAACTGAAATACGAGACAAAGACTGTTCTACTCGGTGGGACAGTGTAATCTAAGAAACCCGGCTCTTAACCCCTAGTTTCCTCTTTCCACTAGACCTAATACTATACACCAGGACAAATAAATAGCCTTGCATGGGGAAAACTTCCCTGCTAATAAGCTTTTGCTTTGGGAACTAGGAGTGTCTCAGTACCTGGCATAATGCACAATGCCAGCCAGTGTATGTGAACCCAAATATAAAGAAGACATCTTTTTTTTTTTTTTTTAATTATCCCCATGATATCATTTTATTTATTTATTTATTTATTTAAATGTCTTTATTGGAGTATAATTGCTTTACAATGGTGGGTTAGTTTCTGCTTTATAACAAAGTGAATCAGTTATACATATACATATGTTCCCATATCTCTTCCCTCTTGCATCTCCCTCCCTCCCACCCTCCCTATCCCACCCCTCTAGGTGGTCACAAAGCACCGAGCTGACCTCCCTGTGCTATGCGGCTGCTTCCCACTAGCTATCTATTTTACACTACCAAAGAAGACATCTTTTATTCTATCCCTTTTCTCCCTCCTCTTTTTGCCTTTTTTGAACATGGTGATGGTGCAGCGACCATTCTGTGACCCTGAGCATACTTTGAGGATGGGGCCCAGCACCAAGGAGGAAGGGGAGAAAAGTGGAAGGAGGCTGGGCCGTTGAAAGCATCATGGAGCCACCATAGCTGTCTGGACTGTCAACTGTGGGTTTATTTTACATGAGAAAAAAGTCTCCATTTTACAGTGGGTGTGGGCGTGGATATGGACCTATAATATAATGTCAGACAAGCTTGGCTACAAATTCCAGCTCTTTATGACTTTAAATAGCCTAATTAATTTTTTTCTGGAATTTCCATTTCTTTGTAATCACATAAATACTGATTGCCATTAATTACTCTGTGCCAGGAGTTGTGCTGCCTACTTTACATGCATCATAGAGCCAGTGTCACCTCCATCGTACAGATGAGAAAACTGAGGCTGAGGTTGGCAAGTAAGTTGCCTAAAAAGGAATTCAGACCTAGAATTATCTGACTCTGGAAATCTATGTTCTTAAAACAACAGGTATCCATACCAAATGGATGAAAAAGTTCTACGTCAAGGTTTGTTGGGAGGATTATGTAAAATTGTGTACCGAATGGAACACCGGAAGCCCTCATTAAATGGTAGCTACTATAATAATTTTTAGATAAAGTTTTTTTTTATTAGTTTTTATTTTATTTTTTGGTTTTGTTTGTTTGATTTCTGAGACCTAGAAAAAAATCTGTGGGCAAAAAGGGAGTAATCCCAGAAGGTAAAGTGAAAGGATTAGGATAGGAGGGAATTTTTCCTCTGTTATTCCTGGCAGTGGCCAATTATTTATAGATGATTAGAAGCTAGTACTTTCTACTGTATCTCAAGGCCAATCAGAAGGGGCCCTGGACTGGGAATAGTAAGAAATGTGTTCTAATCCCAGTGTATTAGTAACTCACTGTGTGAACCTAGACAAATCCCTTCCATCTTCTGGATTCTAGTTTTCTGCTCTGTAAAAGGGGATGGTTAGATTGGGTTATCTCTAAGGACCTCTTCCTGTTGCTTCTCTGATCATTTCACGCTCACGCAGAATGGGCGTACCCCCCATAGAATACTTATTTCAATGAAGTCTTCAGTCCGTCATTTCAAGATACTATATATTCATACTCAAGACCTATATTAATTTCAAGGCCACTACTCACATATGTTAATTTTAGCATCTTATCACCATATCATTTTTCCTTAACACAGGTACTACAGTTACTTCCAAAAATTCCTTTTAAGGTATTAGAAGTAAGGAAAACTTACAGATAAAATCAAAGTATCAGTAATCCTAAGATTCGACTTCCTTTCCAAATTATGTTTTGTTTAGACCGCTATGAAAAATGAATCAGTATTTCCCACCTGACAACAACACAAGGTGTTTGCAAGCTTTCAGGATAAAGAAGCAGCAGCCCAAATTACACATGCATTCGTAGAAAGGCTGTAAATCACTTGAGTGACTCTGGCAGCTGTCCTAATAAAAGCTGCATTCTACACTCACTCCCATTATATATACATTCCAAGATCCCAAGGCTTCCAAGCTGTCAGCAGTGGGAATAATTGTGAGGAAGATTCAGAGACAATCTTGGGGAAGATACCTATCCAGGAGATTGCTGGAAATTGGTGTTATCTTCTCAGCACCAGCCCTACATGCCCATCCCCAGAGGGCAGAATAAGAACCCATGATCCAAAGTATTTAGGAAAATATAGGGAGGAAGTTCCTAGTCAGCAGCTACTTATAGGCAGTGACTTCCTTGTCATCATAAGAAGGCAGGTCACCTCTTAATGATGATGTTGAGGGATCAAACTTTAGGTAGAGGTTGTCCTTGATGAATGTCATCTTCGCTTCTATCAAGACTGACTAGGAGTGCAGGCTTTGTTTGCGTTACTGTTAACTAAACTCCAGACTTTGTTTGGATTTCATTAGTTTCTCCATTAATGTCCTCTTCCTGTTACAGAGAAATCCAAGGAACCACACTGCACTTAGTTGTTATGCCTCCTTAGTTTCCTGGGGTCTGTGACAGTTTCTCAGTCTTTCCTTGTTTTCCATGACCTTAACGATCTTGAGGATTACTAGCCAGGTACCCTGTAAAGTCCCCCAAACTTGAGTGTTTCTAATGTTTTTCTCATTGTTATATGGCTGTTATGGGTTTTTTGAAAGAATAAACAGAGGTTAAAGAAGTAATATCATACCGGGGACACATGACATCACATGACAACACTGGTGAAGTGAACCTTCATCACCTGGTTAGGGTGGTGTTTGCCACATCTCTCCACTGCAAAGTTACCGTTTTCCCATTTCCCTCTGTTCTTCAGACATGAGTCACTAAGCCTAGCCCACCTTCAGAGGGTGAGAGGGGACAGAAATTAAGCAGTAAGATCCATAAGTGGTATCTTTTTAAATTGTTCATTTGAGCTGTTTTTGCTGGTATTTAAATGAACAATTTATTTTTGCATGTTGACCTTCCATCTAACAACCTTACTAATTCACTTATTATTCTAAAAACTTTCTTTGGATTCTTCTGAAATTTCTGGGTACAAAATCATATCTATTGTGAAAAATGACTATTTTACGTCCTCCTTTTCAATCCTTAAACATTTATCTTTTTTCTGCCTTATGACACGGACTTTCAGTATAATGTGAAATCGATGTAGTTATAGCAAGTATCACTGTCTCACTCTCAGAGAGAAAGTTTTCAACACTTTACCATTAGGTATAGAAATAACCTATGTGATACTTAGAAAGTTCCCTTCTATTTCTATTTTGCTAAGAGTTTTTATTATGAATAGATGTTGGATTTTAAGAAATCTTTTACTGTATCCATAAAATTGATCATATGATTTTTCTTTTTAGTTTGTGAAGGTGGTAAAATATATTGATCAATTCCAAATGCAAAATCAACCTTGAATTCCTAGAATAAATGTGATCAAGATGTATTATCCCTTTTTTGTATTGCTGAATTTGGTTAACAGATTTTGTCTTTTAGAATTTTTGCAGCTGTGTACATGAATTATTATAGCCTCATTAAATGAGGTGGGAAGTGTTTCATTTTTTTTAATCATCAAGAAGAGTTGTTCTAAAAATTCTTATATCCCTTTCTTAAATGTTTGATTTTACATGAGGAGATACCTGAGTCTGCATTTTGGTGGTGGGGGTGAGGGGCAAGTTTTAAATTATGGATTAAATTCCAGTAATATTTAGAGGAGCATTCATATTTCTACTTCTTCTTCCGTCAGTTTTGAAATTTTTATTTTTCTAGAAATCTATTTCATGTAAACGTTCAAATCTATTTACATACATTAGCTTATAGTATTCTTGTGTTCTTTTTTCATTCCTGATGTTTGGTATTTGTGTCTGCTCTCAATTTTTTTAACTTGATCTGTCTTGTCATGGTTTATCTGATTTATTAGTCTTTATAAGACCAACTGTTTCTCTTTATTTTATTGATTCCTGCTCGTACCTTTATTGTTCACTTCCTTTTACTTTGGATTCAATTTACTTTTATTTTTCTAATTTTTTGAGAAAACCTTTTGTTAATGCCTAGACTTCTGATTTCATAACCGTCTCCCTCCGCCCCACTTATATGTATTTCAGGCCATTAATGTGTCTCAAATACACTTCTAGCTTCATGTTACAATTCTGATGTTTATGTTTTTTATTATTTTGTTCAAATATTTTCAGATTTCTACTATAATTTCCATATTGACCCATGGTTTATATGGAACCATGCCTGCTAATTTTGAAACGCATGGGGATCTTCTAAGACACACACACACACACACACACACACACACACATTTTCTGCTTGTTCTCAGTGGGGAGGTTGGCCTTTAATCTCTCATTCCCAGAAGCAGAACTCCCTTTCCTGTTTATTTTTGAATACTTTGTAAAGACTTACTTCTCAATGAAGCTTTCTCTAATCATCCCCATTCCATTCTCTTCCCTCAGCATATCCTGTCTGGTTCCGTACTGCTCAATGTGCTCCTGTATTTCCGACAATGGGAGTTATGCTTGCATTCATGCTCCTTCCCACCACTGCTTACACCCAGGACACTGTATTTTAATTCATCCATGCCTCACCTCAGCACCTCACATGTAGGAGGAAGTGCCACGGATGTATTCCAGCCCCTGGCTGACAGGTTAGCCTGCCACTGGTCATGCCTCTCGAGGGGGCATCAACCACTGCCTGCTGGTAGAGAAATGGTGGTCAATGGTCAGTGACTGACTTTGATGCAGTTACCCCACCAGACACACAGCTGGCCACTCTCACAAGAGTAGGAGTGCTTGTTTTCCCACCTGGCTTCTCTCCTTCTATATCTGGAGCTCTGGCTTTGTTATCTGAGTTCAGAAGCCTTGACTACTGTGGAACAAGATGGGTCTGAATCAAGCGTTGGCCCTTCTGGAGCTCAGATGAGGCACCTAAAGGAGATTCTGTCAACTTGGACTCTTATCACAATTGTTTAGAGAGAAAAATGAGGGTGTTTGGGAGTGATTTAGCTGTGTGGATTGTGGTGACTTGCCTTGCTACTGATTTTATATATTCAGGGGTCTCTAAAGTGATTGTTCTTGGAATGGTCAACCACCACCACATCGATTTCTATGAATCTGATGGTATCTGGAGAGGGTCCAATCCTGCTTGGCAGAATACATTGGGAAGTGAAGTGGCAGGCCCTTTCTAATGAGGCTCAGAGCAGAATGTTGAATATGGAAGAGTGAGGGAGGGAGGTGGCGGGCTCAAAGCAGATTGCTTTAAACACAGCCAGCATGGTCCACTTCTGTGTCCCCTTTCCTTCATGTGCAAATCCAGTCCTGTCCTGCAGTTGGACATTCATTCCCCCCCGCCCCACCTGCCCCAACCCTGGGATTCTGGACTCTAGGATAAGAGGGTCCCCAGAAAATTTTAGTATAAGAGGTAATTACTTAGTCCTAATACCATTCTTATTTGAGTTTGTATTTGCACATGAGAAGAAATATATGTATCAGTAAAAAAGGTAAACGTATTAGCAGTGATTATCTTCTGGTAGATAGAGCATAGGTTATTATAATACTCCACAATTATTTTTTATATTCAGAAATATATTGATATGGCCAAAAATATATTTCAATAAAGGACTATGTCCTCTGACTCAATGGTCTGCCTCTTGGAATATATCCTAGGTTAGTAATTTAAAACACAGGAAATATAGTTATATATAAACATGATGATCTATAACAAACTAGTTTTTGTAACAGTGAATGAGCTATACTTTTAAAAATAATCTAAATATGCAGTAAAAAGAATATATAGGATTACATAGATGTTGATACAGTTATAGTGTGGACTATTATGCAGACTTTAAAAACATTTTTAAAGGGTTTTTAAAGATTTGGGTGAAAGCACAGTGTGTACTGTGAAAAGAAAATGTGACTTTCAAACTTTCTTCACAATATAATATGTTTTAAATATAATTATAATTCTGTAAAATATACAGAAAAATGTTCAGTAGGTAGCTTTGGATGGCAGAATACTGGGTGACTTTCGCATATTTTTTTTCTACTTCGTTTAACTTTTCCTTAGTGAACATGGTTTATACACACACATACACACACATATCCATTGAAAAATTCATATCAGAAGGAGCTTTAAACCCTGGGAGTTAGAGGTTTGCTTACTTAAACTCTGAGGAGAGCAATTGAGGCTTAAATGAATATAAATTTTTATGTTCATGTAATTTTTCCCCTAAATTCAACATTAAATTCTTATGCAATTATTGAACCAATATCTAGAATAACCCCACCAATTATTTGGAAATCATGTTAAATGGAAATGCAAAGGCACACAACTCAAATGAGCCAGAGGGTCTGAGGTCAGATGTTATTCCATCTTCAGAAGATGATACTCCAGCAGGTGCATTAATCAGCCTCTGTCTTTCTCTAAATAAATGCTTATTCTGCTCAGAGACCAAGTTCTAATTTGATCCATTCATATTTGAGGGGGTTGGCATTTATAATTCATTATGGGCTTTGGCTTATTGCTGCATTCCTCACATTGCCACCAGACTGTACAACTGTGAGAGGCACGGTTCTCTGTGTTCAGCACACCCTGGAGTACTCCATGCAAGCCATCTTGAGAACTGTCCTCTAGGAAGCAGTTTCCACATAGCATTCTGGTGGACAATGCCCCCTGGAGTAGCAGGGTCCCTGAATTTTACACAAATCCCTGCTGTACATGACTTCTCACCTCTCTTCTCCCATCTAACTTCATAATTCAGTTGGGAATTGTTTATGTTAACCAGAAACTGAAATAGCAGTCAATATAGACATCAGAGGAGGAGGTGGAGGTAGTTAAAAATGTGGGGAAATATGACAGTTCTTACCCAAATCAGATTCTGTAATCCTTAAAATAGCAAGTGTTTTAAGCTTCACTTCCTAAATAGAGGTCTACTGACTCTACTGTTATGGGAAATTGTGATCAAATCAATACTGTATATTACTAATATTATATTGTAATGTGCCAAGTTTGAATGGGAACAGTAGGTTTAAAGCAGGGTCATTAGTTTGATTGGCTAAATTTTTTAAGTGGCTGCACATTATGATTATAGTATATATGAAGATTCGATCAAAGCTGAGCTCCCGCCTCCCCCCAGCCCCCCAAAAAGAAACAAAGGGTAAAAGTTTTTTTAAAAAAGGGTGTCTTCATCAGGGTGGCTAGTCTCGTCCATGCTGCAGTAGAATAACGCCCCCCCCCCGAACGTCTTAGGCTTACAACAGCAAAGGTTTGTCTCTCACATCAGTCTGATGTGGATCGGAGACTTCCTGAGTGGTTTCTCTACAGGCAGTGGCTCAGGGACCAAGGCCGCTTCCATCCTGCTGTTGCAACATCTTGGAGTCTTTTGCTTCTGACTGTTCAGATAGATGACAGAGAGAGGGACCAAAGAGAAAGCACTCCCATTCTTAATTCATATGACACCCCCCCCCCCCAAAAAAAATAAGATGCTTAGTTACTGGCTATTCAGTGAGGAGTTACAGCCTCTGCCACAGGCAGGAAGTGAATTGTTGCATTCTAGCTGGAACAGTTTGTTCCCATCAGGGAGCTCATGTACCTCATGCGGCAGCTTGGTACCTTGTGGGCTCCTGTGTGAGTCCCCCAAGGAGAATGAATCTGTCTACAAGGCTAGTGAGTTCCTGACATGAAACTCAGCTATCCTTTCAACCATCGCCCACTTTGGTGACATCTTCTTTAAACTAACACGTCCATTCATTCCCCAGGACATGTGCGTATTCCGACTTTCCAGTTTCCTTGAGAATTGAGACATCCACCTCTGGGCTTTTATTCACCCTGCTCCTTTCTGCCATGATGACCCCTCTACTCTAACTCCAAACCCTACTTGTTGAAATCCTTCCTTTTTTAGGAAACATTCTGAATGATGCCACTTCTTTTACGAAGTCTCTGATCCTATCAATTAAATGTTCGTTTATTTAACAGATATTATTGAACATTTCTTAAGTGAGAAGCACTGTCTTAGTCCCTGAAGAACTAGTGTCAAACAAAATAGATAAATTCTCTCATCTTGTGGAATTTTATCTTCCAGTTGAAAGAGACAGTAGTAAAGAAAGTAAAGGTTTTTAAAATCACCAATTGTAGTAACGGCTGTGAAGAAAAGAGAGTATTGTGACAAAGGGAGGTGGACTGCTTTAGTTTGGAAAGAAGCCTTTTTGAGAAGGTAACACGTGGGCTGACACTTGAATGTGTGCACTTTCCTTCGTCCAGGGCTCACAGCAGAGTGTTTGTACCACTTATAAAATACTTCTCATAATCTACGTGATATTTGTTTTCCCTCTACCTCCTGGCCCAATGTGGTAGATTATGAGCTTCCTGAGGGAAAGAACTATGTCTTATTTATCCCTTTCACTGAAGTAGCTTTAAATTCTAGTTTCTAATTATGACATCTAATCAAATGGCTAATACCTAACATAGTGCCTGGCACTTAATAGTTGCCTAATAAATGGAAACCTAGCTTACTGAACACACACACACATACACACACACAGAATAAGTGTTCAGACATGGGTGTTGGATTGAAGAGAATTGAATTGACTAGACATCATCAGAAGTAACCCACAATGTTAAAAACAGTTTCCTCAGGTCTAGCTTGACAGTGAGTCAGCCTCTCTGTGGCATCTCTCAAGTCATTTTGAGAGTCATCCCCACTTTCTCCATATGCCACTCTGAGCACACAGCTAGCCGAAAGGAATCTCTTGGCATCCAAGCACATTTCCTCATGCAATTTAGTGGCTAGGGCTCATGCTTAAAAGAATAGGATAAAATATATTCTCCTACAGAGCATGGCATCTTGTCAAAGAGTGAATATGGAGTGCACCAGACTGCTCTAGCTATCAATCAGTACAGTCCTGGCCAGTTTCTAGAGTACTTAGTGGAGAAGGCCATACTGGACTTAATACCCTTGCTGTTACAAGGCAAACGGTATAATACTACTTTTATTATTGTTATCGCTGTTGTTATTATCTTGTTCCCGAGCAAAGCCCTTGACCTGTCTTATTTCTTTTAATCCTCCCAACAGCCTTTTGAAATCAATTCTATTGCCTCCATTTTCCATAATGAAGAGCTGAAGTGTCACCAAGTTAAGAAACGTGTCTAGCTGGCAGAGCTGGTAAGTGGTAGAGCCGTGTTCGGAAGTCTCATTCCAGAGCCCATGTGTGTCATCGAAACTCTAAGACAGACATTGCCCTATTAATTAACTTGGCACTGCCTCTCCTGTGTAAGGCAGGGAACATTTCCCGGGACCTCCTTCTCCATGTGGTCCTGAGTTAGGGCCACCAGAGGAACTTGTATGAGATCTGGGAAGTGCAAGTGAAGCAGAGGCTGTCCTCTCAGAGGGAGAGCAGCCAGGCACGATGACGAATGATGCCCAGGTGCCTGGGAAGCCTCAGCCAGCCCCTGCTCTCTTCCTGTTGCTCGTGCAGTTCATCTGTTTTCTGCCACCCAGCAGCAGCCTCAGGGGCACTCCCACGTGCTTGGCCCCCGGCTGCAGGTGAATTCCTAAGGGGCAGCTATTCCACAGAGCAGGAGTTGCCCAGCCCTCTCCAAGAACTTCCCCTTTGTAGCCCTTTGTTGACAGCCAGGTGCACGCAGCTTCTCATGTTTTCCTACAAGCTCTGACCTGTCCGCCTTCACCAGTGTATCAGGTGCGTGTGGCTTGTGACTCTGATTCTCTGACGTCTACTTCAAGGTTTTCATTTTCCTGTATCACCATTTGTATGAACGATGATTCTTCCACTAAATCCTTTATTCTCATAATAGTTGTAGAGGCTCTGTTTTCATGACTGACACACATGTGAAATAGAAATTATAATGATAAGACCACCACTCCCTGCAATGTAGCAAATGCCTCATGCTAAGGACTCTGTATGCTTTACCTGGTGATTATGCAGATTCTTTCTTACATGAGGCCATTTCTGAGTTATGCTGGCCGTTCTTCTGGCAAAGAAAAGGACTGGGTTTATAAAAAGGAATTTATGACTAAAACCCCCAGCAAGGTGACTTTCTCAAACACATAGGATTTTGGTGCTGATGTGCCTGCCTGTTTAATTGCCCTCGTTAGTGCTCTAGTCTCTCGAAAGGATTATTTTCATGAGCCATGAGTGACTTAGCTCATATGGTGACGTGTATCCTTCATCTGCTGCAACTGAGAGGCGTTAATCAGCACGCTCACAAGGTGACTCACCAGGGATGTTCCTGCCAAGCAAGGATTGGGTGTTCAGACAGCCCCCATGTCAGAGTGAATGTAAGCCTCAAATTTCACTTCACCTCCTTAAAAATCTTTCCCTTTCAAGAATCGCTCTCCAGTTCCAGCTCCACAAGCTGTGTGATAAATATTTTTATGCCAAAAGTTAGCCTTGCAAAGGGTAAACTTTATCATTCTTTCCAAAGGATGACCACAAACGTTTCACTCAAGGATGATGAAGTTCTTGATGCCATCATTATCAATTCGCCTTCTCATACCAGCACCCTGATCCCATCTCTTAAGTGTGCGTATCACCACACATCCAGAGGCAGGAAGCTATATGCAGCTCTTCTTTATTTGACCACTGCAGTGAGTCACATTGTGTGAACCGATAGGCCTTCAAGGCCTTGCCTGCAAAAAAACCTCTCAATTCCCAATAAGTGGGTACCATAGCCACCTGTACATTCCACTTTTAGAGAAGTTAAAAAGCCTACCTTACAAGAATAGCTAACCCTCATCTGACCTCATAGAATGGAGGGATGCAGGATTCAGGCCCGGGACATTCATAAGGAGCTGCCTGTGTTTATAGGCATAAGAGGGACCAATGATTCTGAAAGTGGGTACCCCACAACCCCAAGGTATAGTGTAATGAAGTGTCTCCTGTCTCCTGCTCCCCCAAATGACTCCTTGACACTATTCCTTGATCACTGTAAGTCCATAGGTCCAACAATTAGCTCGCTACCTTACACAAAGAGAAAACTCAATAAAATGGTAGATGAATGAATGGCAAATGAAAAAAGTCCATAGGAATCCATGTGTGAGAAGACTAAGGCTTTTCTTCAAGGGGAAGTAACTTGGATCACAACATAGCAATAAGCAGAGTTTCAAGGGACTTGGGTGCCAGTTTATAAATTGTGTCTTTTAGAGTAAGCTCCATCTGTACCCAGTGAAAATATGGCCCTCAAGACTTCCTGCATCCAGAGATATGGACAGATGGTGGCTAGAGGGACCAACTCAGCCACTTAGCTGGCTTCCTAGTACCAATCAGTGTACCACCTGAGAGATAGGTGTATTTCAGGTAGAGACCCATGAGTTTGATGAGCAGACCATGACTTTACCCAGACCTTCATGTGACTGGATGTACCTGTTTACAGAACACCTCTCTGAGGTTAGATGTACTATATGTGATCAAAAGATCCATCAGTCTACCTACAGAATATGGGTCTTGCCTCATTCTCCTAACCCTGTAACCACCCGACTTCCCATAGCACAACATTCCCATCTTCCTTGATTCAGTGTTGTCTGTAAGTACATACACTTGAAATGAAAAATGGCAATAATGATGGTGAGGATGATGATGATGATGGTGAGCCTTTAAGAAGTGCTTGAAAGGCTAGGTACCTCTTTTAAAATTTGATCTCCATGCAGCAGCAGCTATTATTCTCATTTTACGGATGAAAAAACTAGGTCTTCGAGTAAACATCTTGCGACGGTTAATTAGAGCTTAATTTGCTTACTTGGTTGATCCTTTGCACTCTGAGGAAAGCACCCTTATTTTCTTCTGTTTTCTGACTAATTGAAAATCAATTCTTTCTACAAAAGTCTTGTAGAATACTTATTTTATATTTCCTTCACAATCCATAAGAAAAATGAGTTGAAGTTTGCTAAATTCCATTCCAGTTTTTCTTGGTATAATTCAAATTGCTTCCTTGGAACATGTTGATCAGTAGCATAGTAGAGTAAAGATGTTTTAAAGCCATAAAGATGAGCACAGCATAATTTTAACAGCAGCCACAGAAACATACATATAAAGCTATCTTAGAGTATTTAAAGCACTTGTATTTCTAAAATCGAAATTACCCAAATAGCATCGTTGAAGAGGAAAACATATAAAACGTATAAAATTAAAGTGATTTTTGGAATAGCACATATGGATTTTGTGACAAGCTGTGGGCTATGTCAGGAAAAGGTCACTTGCTGGTTCTTTTATAAATGATGCTGTTTGGGAATTCTTCCCAGGGTTGTTAGAGACGGACGCAGAGCAACAGTTCTTAGTCTGCATCTCTTTGCCAAGTCTGTGATCAGCGGGCTACATTTGCTCCCTGGTAGACAATGGATTTGAGCGGGAGCTGGGAAATTCTATCCCTTCATCTTACATGCTTTTCCTCTTGGCTGAATGTAGGATGAGGACAACAGTGCCAGCCCCTAGCGGTGTGAGGTGCTGGTGTAAAAGACGAAGCGATGAAAGACCAAAGCGATTTTCAAGGCTGGGGGTCCTCACAGAGTTTGGCCAGGATTCTGGCTCCCAACCCACCTCCCACCTGGGAAAACCCTTGATTATAGGGTCACAGCTCACAACTCTGAATCAAGGGCCAGGAGTTGCAGAATGGATGCTTAAAATGAGAAATTGTCCATAGAATTTGAGAAATCTGGTTGCAATTTAATTTGCTTCTCCTTCTAAGATCCAAGGACAAGTGAAACACTTGAGTACCTCACCCAAGTGAAACAGGCCCAGTGCTCTTATACACACACACACACACACACACACACACACACACTCGTGCACACTCTTGAACACAGCCCTCTTATCCCTAACATAAAGGCTCCATCTCTCACAGCCAGCTCTCACGCACACTTCCCTGGGAGGTATATAGGTCACAGATACCTTCTCTGACCCTGCTCTTCAGCTTCATATCATGACCTTAAATCCCTTCTCCTTCAGTTTAAAGAGCAACATGGTAAAGAGGTGGACAATTTCTGCTTCAGAGCCTGACAGATAAGGATACAATCTGGCCTCTACTACTTACTAGCCCTGTGACCTGAAAAAAGTTACCAAAAGAACAGTTACCAGCTTCCTGTTCAGTGAAAAGAGCATAAAAATAGCATCACCGTCCCAAGCTAGTCATGTGTATTAAATGCGATAAAATGTGCAAAGAATTTAGCCAGATGGCACAAAGTAAGTGTGCAGTAGTTGTTAGCTCTCATTGTGGTTGTGACTGAGACTCTCCCAAATAGAGAGATTGTGCAGTTAATGAAATATTGGCTCTGAACTTCACACAGAAAGGAGGGTGAAAGAAGGGCAGAGGTTTGTAGTATTTAATGATAAAGCAAAATTGCTAGACACCTCTAGATTCTTTCCCTCAGCTCCTTTCTGTTGCTTCCAGCTGGTTCTCAGAATAAGCTATGTGTACCTAGTTAAATTTCCACTTAAAAATAAGGCAAAGCCAGTTTCCTATTTCATTTTAAGAACTGAACAAGGGAGAGAGAATCAGCTGAGGAAACAATGGTGCACCCCAGGCGGAAGGAGCCTGAGTCATCCTCACTATTAGGCACAGGGCACTCTGCTGGAATTCTGGCCCCCTACAAGCTCCTCCTGGCGCCAGGAACAAGGCAGCTCCGTGCCAAACCCATCTCTTCTGCACTGAGGCAAACGTCCCAGGCTAATGTAGTGATCAGATCCTTCATCTCATCTGTAAAAGGAAAGAAAGAATGTAACAATATTAAACATTTTTCCTTTTTAAAGTTATCTCCATTTTAATTATAAAAATAACATTTGTTATAGCAAATGTTGGAAATTCCCCCCAAGTACGGTAAAAAAGTTAAGTTTATTATAATCACATTATTGTTAAGATATTGGTATATGTCCTTCCAGACTTTTACATATATATTAAAAAGGTGGGATAATATTTTAGCATCATTTCCCCACTGAATAGAACATGAGTATATGTCCATATAAATAGTTAGATATAAAACATCATTTTGATGGTTCCAGAGTACTCCACCTTGTATTGATATCCTTAGTTCTTTAACCTACGTCTTATTTTTGTACATGTGACTTGTTTCTGATTTTTTTTATTCTTAGAAACACCTAAGTGATGAACAGCCTTCTAGCTACATCTATGAGCCCGTCTAAGAGCATTTCTTATGGAAGAAGTAGAATTGTGGGTTAATTGGCATATGTAGTTCTAATGCTTTTGATGTTTTGCCTGGGAAGTTTGCATCAGTTTATACTCTACTAGCAGCCTATAAGATTTAATTCAGACTCAGGGGATAAATCTTAGCTAGTTTAAGCCAGTGGTGGTGAATTCCATATCCCTTTCTAGTGACTAAGTTAGTCATGGGCACATTACACAGTCCTGGTCAGTAAAACTGAAGGGACATCTCCTTGAGGGCATCTAGGAAATGTATTCCTCTTTGATTAAAAGAGACACAGAAGGGAAAACTGGCCATTTTTCTAGTTCTTGAAGTGGAAGAGGATGTCTGGAAAGAGCTTCTGCACCCAGAGAGTGACCATGAGGGTGCATACATAGAGGACAAGAGACAGTGTGCAGAGGATGACAGAGGGGAAGATGAGAAAAGTGAGTCCTTGACAGTGTGGAGACACCAAATTAACCACCAGGGACCGTGTCCAGACCAGACTCTTGTATGAGGTAATAAACGTTCTGATTTTCTGAGCTACATTTATCCAGGTTTTCTGTAATTGGCAATGAAAAACATCCTACCTGCAAAAATGATATACAATTGGTTTAATGTTCATTTTCTTGATTACTTGAGCTTTTTTTGAACTTGAACTTGAGCTTTTTTTTTTTTATAACTTGGCCACTTATGTTGCTTCTTTTGTGAACCATCTGTTATGTCTGTTGCCATTTTCCTACAAATGTATTGCCTTCATATTGATTTACTAAATTTTCTTTAAATTTTAAATATTAACCCTCTGTTGTATGTGTTACAAATATTGTTACTACTTCCAAACTTTTCAACATATTGAAGTTTTAAAATTTTGACCTATGAATCTTTTTTTCCTGCTTTCTTCATTTGATTTTGTGCTTAGTATTTTCTTGCACAGAGAACAGATAGTCATCTATATTTTGCCCTAGTTATTTCTCGGTTTTATTTTTTATATTAATTCTTTAATGTACATTTTGGTGAATAATATGAAATAAAGATCAAGTTTTCCAAGAACGCAGGGAACTCCTAACACTATTGAAAATGACAACACTTCCCCTATGATTCATAGTATCCTTATCTGTATTTGTACTACACCCGGGCCTGTTGGATAGTTTCCTGGTCTTTTTTGTGAATATCTATCTGTTCTCCTCTTATACTAGTTCATACTACTTTAGTAATTGTAACTCTTTTTTTTTTTTATAAATTTATTTATTTATTTATTTATTTTTGGCTGCGTTGGGTCTTCGTTGCTGGGCGCGGGCTTTCTCTAGTTGCGGCGAGTGAGGGCTACCCTTTCGTTGTGGTGCGTGGGCTTCTCATCGCGGTGGTTTCTCTTGTTGCAGAGCACGGGCTCTTGGCACGCGGGCTTCAGTAGTTATGGCTCGCAGGTTCCAGTAGCTGTGGCTCGCGGGCTCTAGAGCACAGGCTCAATAGTTGTGGCACACGGGCTTAGTTGCTCCACGGCCTGTGGGATCTTCCCGGACCAGGGCTCAAACCCGTGTCCCCTGCATTGGCAGGCGGATTCTTTTTTTTTTAAGAAAGAAGGGAAGGGACAGGAGTCAGCATAGGTGAATTTTTTTTTTCTAATTTTATTTATGGCTGTGTTGGGTCTTCGTTTCTGTGTGAGGGCTTTCTCTAGTTGTGGCAAACGGGGGCCACTCTTCATCACGGTGCGCGGGCCTCTCACTATCGCGGCCTCTCGTTGTGGAGCACAGGCTCAGTAATTGTGGCTCACGGGCCCAGCTGCTTCGCGGCATGTGGGATCTTCCCAGACCAGGGCTCGAACCTGTGTCCCCTGCATTGGCAGGCAGATTCTCAACCACTGCGCCACCAGGGAAGCCCCCTGGCAGGTGGATTCTTAACCACTGCGCCACCAGGGAAGTCCTTTAACTCTTTAATATATTTTGTTATCTGGCAACACAAGCCCAACTTCACTATTACTTTGCAAACTTTTTTGGTTACTCTCACTGATTTCTTTTTTATGTATGGGTTTTAAAATCATGTTTAATCATGTTTAAATGTCCCCCAAATCCTATTAGGTGGTTTTTTTTGGGGGGGGAGGTGGGGCTGATTACAGTAAGATTATAAAATAATGTAAAGAGCTGATATCTTTATAACATAGTGACTTCCTGTTCAGGACCGCATTTTATTTGACACATCTTTTAAGTCTTATTTGATTTTCCCCAGTATTTTGTTTTAATTTCTGCATGTAGTTTCTATCCCTTAATTTTAATATTTTCTCTAAATGATTAGATTTTTAGAAAAGTGATGCATTTGCCTCTATGGATTATCAGAGAGGCTTTTTAAAAACTGTACAATACAGATGTCAGTAGCAACTCTTCGGTACTAAATATAGTCAGTTAATTATGCAGTTCTCAATCTTTCAAAAATATTAATGCATATTAGAGCAGGATCCAAGTAGACACTTAGCTTTCATCAGTGTCCTCAAAGTTATGAACTTTCTGCTGATGCCAAGGTGGCAAACAATCTAATTTTAGAAAAAAAGAAAGATAACCATCATCCAATAAACCTAAAATCTCTCAAAGGTTGGACAGGTTAAGATGATCATACCAATTACTAGATAAATACAGCATCTGCCTATTATATGTTTAAAGTCAAATAAAATGTAAATAAAACTATTTTTACTAAATTACTTAAAAGTATTTGTAAGTCAGTCTCCCTCTTGGCATTTTTTACATAAAAATAAGACTGTTTCATAGCACAAGATAAAAGGGTAGTATTTGGAGGAGCTTTGAAAATACTACACATTCAGAATCCGGTCTTCTTGGGAGAAACTCAACCATGTTAAGAGGAGCCCCAGCCTCTCCCCCCTGTCTAGAGCAGACTCCCTAAAATTTTAAATTGATGTTACTCCTCACCCGTTTTTAAGTTTTAAGGTCTTATCACTATCACATTATAAATTAAAAAATAACATTTTAATTTGTTTTATGTTCTTTGAAATGTATATTTTTTAGTTACGTTTTTAGAGGTTACTCTAGGGTTTATCATATATATCTAAACTCATAAAATTCAGTATCAAATTTATATTAGCTTAAATCCAGTGATGTATATAAATGTTACTCCTATAAAGCTCTATTCCCTTCCCCTCCTTTTGTGGTATTATTGTTATACATATTACATCTATCAGTGTTACAAACCTAGTAATACATTGTTAAAATTATTGTTTTACCATCTGCAGTAGTTTCCTTATCCCAACACAGTTTTGCTCCTACCCACCACCTTTGTGCTATTATTGGCAACTGTAATACACGTATGTTACATTTCTATATGTTATAGGCCCAACATTATGATATTTTCATATTATTATATAGTTGCTTTTTAAAACAGCTGTCAGAAAAAATGAGAAAATATGCATTTATACTGTTTTTTATACCTTTACCAGTACTCTTTGTTTTATCATGTGGATTTGAATTACTATCTGGGGTCACTTCCCTACGGCCTGGAGAACTTCCTTTAGTTATTTCTTATCAGGTGGTCCTACTAGCAACAATTCTGTCAGTTTTTGTTATCTTGGAAAGTCTTTATTTCACCCTCATTTTTGAAAGATAGCTTTACTGGATATAGGATTCTTGGTTGATGATTGTTTACTGAGAATTTTGAATGCTGTCCACTGTCTCTGGTCTCCATTGTTTCTGCTGACAAGTCAGCTATTCATATTATTGTGTTATTTTTGTAAGCGCTAAGTCATTTTTCTAGCTGTTTTCAGGATATTCTCCTTGTCTTTGATTTTCAGAATTTCAGACACTGTGATATGTCTTTTTGTGGATCTCTGTTTTTTATCATACTTGTAGTTCATTGAGCTTCCTGGATATGTAGATTATTGTTTTTCAAAAACATTGGGAAGTTTTCGCCATTATATTTTGAATATTTTTTCTGTTCCTCTCTCTCCCCTCTCCTTCTTTTACTCCTTTTATATGCATGCTGATTCACTTGATGGTGTCTCACATTTCTCTGAGGCTCTGTCTACTGTTTTTCATTCTTTTTTCACTGTTCTTTGGCCAACACAACCTCTGTTGCTCCATCTTCAAGTTTGCTAATTTTTTTTCTGCCAGTTAAAATCTACTGTTGCATCCCTCTAGTGATTTTTTTAAAATTTCAGTTATTGTACTTTTCCACTCCAGAATTTCCACTTGGTTCTTTTCTCATAGTTTGTATTTCTTTATTGATATTCTCTATTTGATGTGACAGTGTCATTATATCTCCCTTCACTTCTTTAATCATGATTTCCTTTAGTTCTGTGAACAGATTTGAAATGGCTATTTTAAAGTCTTCTTCTGGTAAATCTGACATGTGTTCTCTCACAGGTTGTTTGTGTTGTTGCTTTTTTCTCCACCAGCGTAGCAACTCTGGGCACTGGTCTCCCTCCTCTGGGGCTTGTTACCGTTATTTGCTGGTATATATTTTAGTGGCTGGATCACTGTAGTGGAGTCTGCCCCCCGCTCCCTTCCCCATCCACAGTGTGTAGCCTCTGGTGTTGCTCCTGAGGGAAGCGCAGCTTTGGCTGAGCCCAGTCACCCCGGGATGACAGTGGTTTGGGCAGGGCTCTCTTTCTTCCTTTCCCTGATCACATCCACGTGTACATGCCATTGACTGCCATGTTGTTTTCAACAATGCCCTGGGCATACATTGCTCTACAAACGAATCCAGTCAAATTGTGGCTCCGTGGATGACATAGTTTCTGAGGTTGGTGTTTGATGTTTGCTCTGTCCCCGGGTGGGGGTCGGTAGAGGATGGGGGGCTGCTCTCAGCTCTTTTATTCCATGATTTTCTGCTACCAACTAGCCAGCCTAAAGTCCAGGCTGTATCTTCAGTAAATCCACAGATCTCCTCCCAAGTTGCCTCTCATCTCAACCTCCTCTCCTCTTGAGAGCACCTTTGAACTTCTTCACTCTCTATTGCAAATGAAGTTAGTTCCTTTGCAAAGATATTAGGAGCTGTCTGTTTTACGGTCTGCTTCTCCCTCCCAGGCATAATCGCCCAGCCAGGGCTCTGGAGCTAGAGGTGGGGACAGTGACGAGCTGCTCTCTGAGTGACACTTCTGCTCTAGGACCTGAATGCTCATTGTGTGTGGGTGTGGAGAGGAGAAGCTAGTAGCCTGAGGTCCTCCCAGCCGTGGAACCACGATGTCATGAGCCAGCAAGAGTGTTGAGGGCATCAGTATTCTCAGCATGCTGTGCCCAAGGTAGAACCTGCATTCCACAAATGGGGCCTGGGTGGAAGAAGGGAGTCCCCATCTCTCGACTGGATTCAACTGGGACCTAGCATCAGCAACGAGTAGCTTGGGGCATGATGAGAAATGCTGAAGCCTTGCTCCCTCCGGGAAGAAAACCCTCTAACTGGGAGCTGGCAGGAGAGGGCGCCCTGTGTTCTTGAGGGCAGCAGTCAGGAGTGGAGCCTCGGCCTTGCCGAGCTAGGAGGTGAGGAGGAAGGAAGGTTTTTGCTCAGATACCGCAAACTCTCGTCTTTCTTAACAAAGTTTTCTAGGTTTTCTTGAACATATGTTTCTTCCTCTGCTGTTTATACGTAGGACTATTTCCAGAGGCTTTAAATTGTTGTTTTTAATCATTTCCACCAGTGTCACTGGGGAGCAGGTCAGTGGAGCTCTTTATGCTGTCCTGCTGGAGGTAGCCCTCTTCTAAGAGGAAAGACAGAGAACAGTCGGCCTCATTCCCACGACACAGCCCTGTGCCCTTCCTATAGGTGTAGGTACCTAGTAGGTCATTAAAGCTTATTTATTGACTTGACTTTTCTCAGTTTAGTAAAGCTGTATTTCCAGCAGCGTTTATAGTTATAGTTTCTCCTACATACACGTAGTTGTGCTAAAAATCTCTTCTTTCTATAAACATCAAATATAAGTTAGCACTCTTTCCCTTGAAATAACTCAGAGAAGATTTTTCAGAGTTTATGTTATTCAGTAGCTTTAAAACACTTGGCATCCAACCTTGCAGTTTACTGAGACTTAATAAAAAATGATTTTTCTGAAGTTTTTACCCAAGTAATCAATTAGATCAGTAGGACCAAGTCACATACCCACTGCTACGATTTTATAATCTCCTTCTGGTAGGTATCAAGTAACAGATTTGGATTTATTGGTGATACTGTTTGAAGCTGAAGATAATTAATTGTATTACTTTGAACTGTTCATGCTTAATTCCACTCAAGTCCAATCCGGAGGAGGGGTGTGATGAAGGATTACTGACAAAAGCAGGACAAGACTCCATATGCACTTAATTTACATTTAGCTTCTTTCTGGCCCATATTTGGGATGGGTTGCATCCATTCACATTCTGTCCGGGGGAGAGGGTCTCCTGCTGGGCTCTCTGCCCCTGCCGTTGCTATTATAGTCGTGGGGATTCTCAAAGTGTGGTAAAGTTTGTTGAAAGTACAGATTCCTGGGCCCCATCCCAGAGATTCAGGTTCAGTAGATTCAGGGTGTGGCACAGGAATCTGCCTTGTGAAGAGTCTACTGGGCTGGTCCTGATGCAGGTAGTATCCACCAGCACTCACGCTGAGGAACACTGAGCCAGGTGCCACTCAGCGAGCACATCATCCAACCCTTCTTGCTCTCATTTTCTCCTGGCCAAACATACGAGCGCTTGATTTCCCAGTTGCTCATTGACTAGGAAAGAACGTGGTGGTCATGTTGACATTCTGCTTATTAGCTTCTTTCTCATTACAGATTCATAAATTTATATTTGGATTTTATTAAATATCTGTTTACAGACCAAGTTTGAATCCACCCAAATCACCAAGGCTATTCATATTAAGAGGTAGCTATCTTTATACCTGCAGATTTCAGATCATCTGATCACTCCTGGGAAGAATGTAAGCCACCTTTCTGAGAGCAAGCTGTCATTAAGGGCACCAGTATCTGGTATCTTGACTCTCTCAGTGATCTGTAGAACACAGCAATTCCTTTTTCTCTTTAAGAAAGGAGATAGGATGGTAAAAAGATTGAGTATAGGCTTCGGAGTTGGGCAGACCTGGGTTTGAATCCTTTGTGTGCAGCTTCTGAGCAGTGTGGACTTAATTCAGTTGCTTATTCTCTTTGAGCCTCAATTTCTTCATGTGCAAAGTAAAAGTAACAAATTCAATGGGTAAGAAATCTCTGGTTGAGTCAGAAAACCCACATTAATCTGGCAAAATATATACATACATACATACAAACATACATATATACATACATAGGAATATCTTGACTCCAAAAGCTCTGTGGTAGGGCTAGCCTCAGGCAGAGTCGAATCTAGGAATTCAAATGAGTTCATCTGAACCCATTTGCTCCCCATCTCTTGGCTCTGTGTTCCTCCCTGTAGACTCCATTCTCAAGCTCCCTGTGGCTGCAGCCAGCAGCTCCATTTATACATATATCTTCCCAGGTTAATAATGTCCAGTGGGAGAGAACAAATGCTCGTGCCTCCCTGAGCAATCTCAGCAAGCATCTCGTTGTAAATCATTCTCTTTGGTCCAAATGCCCATCCCTCAATCAGTCACCATGACTAGGGAAACATGATGTTCTGATTGGCCAGGCCTGGGTCCCATGACCTTTTGGAGCTAAGGGTACATCAACTCCACATGCATCACATGGCTGGGAATAGTGTGGCCTCCAGAGGAGAAAGGAAATGCTGCTACCAAAAGGAAGAGCTAGAGAGAATACAGGACCAACAATCTGCAGCTCTCTAATACATGAAGACCGACATCACAGGTCTTAAATGAGGTAATCCTGGTAAATCGCCAGGCACACAGTAAGTATTCAATACGTGATCATGGTTTAGAAAATAAACCATTTCTTACAGTGAACTGCGTCCTGTCTTTATCATAAGCTATCACTTGTTAGGAGGATCATCTCCTAAAGGAGAAAAAGATGACCTGAAATCATTTTTTTTTTCCTCTAAAGTCTAAATGGAAACAAAGTTCTTAGACGTTCGAGTCTTTCCAAGGTTGAATCCCTGTAGAGAGAGGTCAAGGTAAAACAGAGGAAAAGTGGGAAAAAGAAAGGGGAAGGGAGGCATAGTGCACTGCTGGCACCCAATGAGAGCTGGGTTTGAACCCTCGTTCCGAGACTCTCTGAGCCTCAGTTTCTTCATCTGTATATTAGAAATGATGAGTATTGCCCACTACTTTTCTATAGTGATAACCAAACAATATGATGGCTGTGAAAAATGAAGAATAACAAATGGAAAAAAAATTAAATAGTCAAATTACTATGAAGAGAATAATAGTTATATTGATATGCTAGGTACTATTGAATATTGAATATCTGGGGGCCAGGCACTGTGTTGAGTTCTTTAACAAATGTCATCTCATTTAATTCTTGCAGTCATCCAAGGAGGCAGGTACTACTATTGCATCTTCACTTTACAGATGAGGGTCAGAGAGATTGCATAGCAGACTCAAGATCACACAATTTATACGCTGGGATTCAATTTAGGTCTCTGATTACTTCTTTTCATTCAGCCTTATAGCGTGCCCTTTCTTTTTAGTCCGATGCCCCTGTGAATGTGCTGGGACAGTTGTGGATGGCTACTTACATCTCTCTTACCCATTCATCTCCAGTCGCATGCACACACACAGTCATGTTAGCACATGCCCCTTCCTCCTCCCTCTTTTCAGTGGAGTCACTTTCTCCTCCACTTTATGTTCACTAGTCAGAAGTTTCTCCAGGTGAAAGAGACAGCCCTAGAAATCAGAATCTGCCCAGACTACCTTTCTGCAGCAGCCAGGATCTTGGTAGCCTCCCAGGAGCCGAGGTGTAGGGGAGCACCTTCCCCACTAGTCTCTGCCTGCCTGCTCTTGAAGAGCTGCTCTGTGTTTACCTTCAGTAAAGTGTACTGGCTGCCAGCGGTCCAACTTAATAGAAACTCAATGGCCCTTAGGAGGGATTTACGATGACATGAACCGTAGAATTTGGACTCATCATATTTATCGTATAAAGAACCATTCTAAGAGCTAGAGAGGGAACAGAGGGAAGCTTCTATGTGCCAAGCTTATATGTACAGATTGCACAGTCACAAATTGGATGCATTTCCCCATAAAACCCTATTTTATGGTTTCATGTAATTTCTTTGTCCCTGGGCCTCCGTGCATTTCAGGCGTTCAGCACAGGCAATCATTCTAGTCCGATCAGAACTTTATTCTGGTACAAGACCCCATGTCTCTGATTTCCCAGGTAGTTCCCATGAGAGTACTTGAACTTCTCATCCATGTGTCCTGATTTTTGTTCTCGTGCATTTGGGCCCATTAAGGCTCATTACACTCTTGAGTCAGGCCTCTTACCAGCTCCTGAACTTCCTCGATGCATGATGTGGGGCAGATATAGGAACACTTGGGGACTATACTTCTGCTTTGAAACAAGGCAGAAATACAGCACAGAGAATTTAAGCAAGTTGCCAAAGGTCACACAGCTGGTGAGTAGTAAAACCATGTTTTGATGCTAAAAAGTCTGGTCTCAGAGGCAGTGCTCTTAGTTACTACTCTGTCACTGCCTCTGATAGCAAGTATTCAACCAGTGTCACTTCCTCTTTTTCTCCTTTTGTATAATAAACTGTCTGTACTGGCAATAAGGCCTTGATTTCTGTTTGGAGCCATGAAATCCTTATTGCAAGCCACTCCTTTGAATCTCAAAAACCCTTACACAGAGAGCCTCAAACTTGGCTTTCTGTTGTAATCACCTGGGGAGCTTCAAAAAGTAGTAATATCTAGGTCGCATCCTGAAGGTTCTGAGGGAATGGATCTGGGCTGCGTCCTAAGCGTGAGGGTTTTTGAAGGCTCCTTAGGTAATTCTGATGCACAGCATGGCTGAGAAGCCTGGCTCTAACAGACCTGAGCAGTAGCACGTTCACCTGGCCAGGACCATCGCACTCCATCTGACCGGGTTTTATTCCCAGGTGTTGGTGACACAAGCAGGCACACTCACAATGTGTCAGTTTAGACACACAGCCAAAGGGAAAATTCGGGTCCATCACATTCCCATAACACAGCTTCACACACATGCCTGTAGCTGCCGGATCCCTGTTTTTGCATGTCCTTCACCACTGGGCCCTTGAAGGGTGTGTGTTTAGGTGTAATAGCACGGTGCTGTGTCTCAGACTATTTATACTAATCCCTATAGTTGGTGAAACTGTCACTTCGTAAACGCCATTGTCATATGAAGGGCTTTTCTAAAAATAGAGTGTTTTTGTCTTTCAAAGTCTGTGCCACCTGGAACCGTTGAATGCACACAGCTCCGGTGCAACTACAGTAAAGGTGAAAACGTGCTTACCTTCTTTCTGTTTTACTCCTGCCATTGCTTCTGGATAGCCTTACCCCCCTAGTGGAGCCAGGAAAATATTTAGGAATTTGAATTTTTATATTCTCAAGTAAAATCATGGCAGAGTAGCATACACTAGGGCTTGTGAGAAAGCTCGGCCGCTCCCAGGAAAGTGACTGGCTCCTCCTTCTGAAAAGCCAGCCCCGTTTCTTCAGAAAAGAGTCTGAAATGCAGACTGGTTCCAGTGAGCTTTGTTTGATAGGCTGCTGAGGGAGATAAGGTGGCCACGGAAAGCCAGAGCTCAGGATTCGCTCACACATCCATCCACCAGCATGTTCATGCCATGAGCACCTGCCCTGGCCTCTGGCAGGCCCCAGGGGCTAGCAGTACACAAGGCGAGCGTGGCCCTGCCTTATGGGAGCTCATGGGCTAATGAGGAGGATGGACGTTAAATGATAAAGTCACATAAGTCCACAACTACAAATTGTGATACGTGCTGAGAAAGAAAAAAAAAGATGCTGTGAGACAAAGTAGTAGAGGAGATCTCCTTGAGATTGGATGCTGGTGGAGGGACAGAGCAGCCACCCCAGGCCTGAGGGATGAGTCAGGCCTGGCTAAGGGAGAGGGAGAGGAGTATCCGGGAAGGGGGCTTTATGAGGGAACGCTTACCCATCCCTCAAGGAATTAGCAGGACTGGAGGCAGTGAACCAGGGCAGGAAGGATATTAGGAAGGTGGGAGAGGGAGGTAAGGACAGACCACTTAGGGCCTTGGAAGCCAAGGGGGCAACTTGGGATTTTATCCTGAGCCCCATAGGAAGCCTTGAGGGCGGTTTAAGTGGGGGTCTGCTGGGGGAGTAGATGGAGAGATTACATGACCACTGTTTGCCGTCCAGGTGGAAAAAGGATTGGAGAAGCACTAATGGATGTGAGGACACAGGAGGGAAGGAGAGAGGTGATGGCTCACAGCATCTTTGCCCTTCTGATCAACCTCACCTGTCTCTTGGCTGTATCCTTGAGGAGAGGAAGTGGCAGGTATGTCCGTTGCAAGTCAGCACTTGTGTTTTCTGTATCTGGAGGGATGAGGCGGCCAGAATGGAGTTTGGCCCTGCCGCTGTGTCCTTATTCTCATCTGCACTGTCCTCTAGGACCAGCAGAGCTGCAGGTCTGCTTCCCACCTGACCAGCAGGATTCTTGCCCTTGCGTGTCTCTGTCCTTTGGTGATAAACAAACACCTGGTATGAATATATTTACCCATCTATCCAGTTCTTGTCTGTCTCCTTTCTTGCAGCCTTTCTGCCAGTGTCTCAGTCTGGGCCCTGACCTCCTTTCGCCTGGCTTGCTGTAGTAGATTTCTAACTTCCCTCGCAACTGGGTTTAGAACCTCCAATGTCTTCTGCTAATCAGGCCTGTCTTGAAATCTGACTCATCCTTCCAAACCCCAATCTTCAGAACATCACTCCCCTGATTTTTCCTCGGCTCATCATTGCAGAACTGAAGTTCTTTCATTTGCATTCAGGTCTCCTGCTCCCTGGGTTCTTGACCAGATGGGACCGTTCTTTATTCCGGGCCCGTGGCCTTTGGTCTCCTCTCTTCTGTCTTTGGCATATGCTCTGCCTGACAGACTTGAGTGATCCCTTCTGTGAGGGACAGGAGCGTGTCCTCATGTGATTTACTCCCCAGCCTCCATCCTCGCTCTGCCCTGTACTTGTTCCGGGAGGGCAGATACCATAGCTTGTTCCTCACTGTCGCTGCCCATCTTAGTCATGGGGCCTGGAGACACTGAGCACACGTGGACACGTGCACCTGGAATTTTCTTCCCTTTTCACCCATCCTCGGGGGATGCTATCAGTTTAGCAATGGATCAGAGCTGAGAGACACCTCTGTTCTTTACATCTAGAAGCTCACTTGCTTTCTCATCCTGCTTTGTCTCTTTCAGCACCAATCTTGCCAGTCAGTGTTTTCTTTTAACAGAATAGAGGGCTCGAGAGACTTCTCTCTCAGCCAGTGTAACAGTATTTGCAGCAAGCCTTCCACCGTGCCAGCTCCCCAGCTCCAGAAGTCCCTTTCCTTAGTGCTGGGAAGGTAGAAGAGAACCAGTTCCATTTTCACCTGCTCTGCTTGCAAATGGCCACAAATTGATAGTGTGAGCCAGCTGTTGGTTGACTCAGCCCCACTGAAGGGAATGAAAGCCTTGAATGTGTGTTACCTTCTCTGGGTCCCTGGTGGGTTCACAGGCTCCCACGTCTGCAGAGCCGTGTTAAGTGGGCATGTCATAGGGCATCAGCAGATCGTTAGCTGATGCAGAGAGTACCCTTAATGAAGTGTCAGGAAGCATAACCATGGCCCCTGAATGGCATGGCTTCCAACACTGCAGCTTCTGATTGCTGAGTTCTCAAGGACCTTCCTAGGCTTCAGGGACGTCACAGCTCTTAAATGTCAAAGACAATAGGGACAGTGCCACCCAGGACTTAACGGGGAAATGTCTGATGACAACTTGACAGGCATGGGGCAAGATTCTCCAAAAGGTCTGTACTGTCCCCAGTGTCCTGACTTCCTCTGCACACACCTTCTTAACTTTCAAACTCCATTCAACAAGAAATTATGAGGATACTGACAATACCAAACATTGGTGAGGATTTGGAGCAACAGGAATTCTCATCTGTTGTTGGCTGAAGTGTAAAATTGTACAACCACCACTCTGAAAAAGGTTTTCATCTTCTAAGACTAAGTATACGTTTGTCCTATGATCCACTCTTAGGCCTTGCCCCAAGAGAAAGGAAAACACATTCATAGAAAGACTTCTACGCAGATGTACATAGGAGCCTAAGTGTTCACTAATAGAAGAATGTATAAAGAAACTATGACGTAGTCATACAGTGAAATACGACACAGCAATAGCAAGGAACACACTACTGATATATACCTCAACATGGATGAACCTGGAAAACATGATGCTGAATGAAAGGAGCCTTACGCAAAAGAGGACATATTGTGTGATTCCATTTATGTGGAATTCTAGAACAGGCAAAACCAACTTATAATAGAAGTAATCAGAACAGTGGTTGCCTCTGAGGGAGCTGAGGGCAGGGATCAACTGGGAGGGGCCATGACAGAACTTTCTAGGATGATGGTACTGTTCTCTATCTTGATAGCAGTTTGGTTTACTCAGGTGTCTGCATTTGTGGAAACTGAGAATGTACACTTAAAACTTGTGCATTTCATTGTATGTAAATTTTCATCAAAAGAGAAAACTGTACACAAATATTAACCTTAATGATTTTCATGCTGAAGTATTTAGGAGGAAGTATGCTATTGTCTGCAATTTACTTTGAAACAAAAAACATAAGATGGATCAGTGGATGGAGAGAGGGATGGGTAGATGGATGAAGATGTGATAGAGCGAGTATAGTTGAGTGTCAATGCTAGGACGTAAATGATGGATGTATAGGTATTCATTGTAAAATTCTTTCAACTTTGCTGTATGGTGAAAGGCCTGAAAGTAAGGTTCAGTATTATGTGCTGCCTTGACACCTGGTAAAATCAGGAGGGCCTCGAATGGCCTTACCTCAGGTTCCCCTCTCCACTCTGCTTGCATGGATAAGGTCCCCAGCCAAACAATCCTCTTTACCAAGGAGACCAGATGCACTGCCTGTAGATGCAGTCCCTGAGTTGGGGGCTTCAGTTCCCTGCTAGTCTGAGGAATTATTCAACCAAGTCAGTCCCATCCTCCCATGGGGCCAGGGACACCCCATCTCCTTGATACTACAAAGCTTGCTCCCAGCCCTGGTTGTCTACTCTGTTCCTCTGTGGGATCCTGTCCAGTGTGTGGTGTCCTCCTCCCCAGGCTGTGAGTATATGTGACTGATTTGGGACTGACATGTACACACTGCTGTATTTAAAATGGATAACCAACAAGTACCCGCTCTGTAGCACAGGGAACTCTGCTCAATGTTATGTGGAAGCCTGGATGGGGATGGGAGGGGAGTTTGGGGGAGAATGGATACATGTATATGTATGGCTGAGTCGCTTTGCTTTGGACATGAAACTATCACAGCATTGTTAATCAGCTATATTCCAGTATAAAATAAAAAGTTTAAAAAAAAAAGAAATATGAAAAAAAAAAAATCTCATCTGTCCCGTGTCGGGTGTTGTGTGTCTAGCCATCCCCATTACTCCAGGGTGGGATCCCCCCCTGGCAGACGGAGTGAATAGGAGACAATTAAAACTTGCTATATGTTTGAAATTTTACTTTAAAATGTTGGGAAAAAATGTACGTGCCCAGTAGTGAATGATGTTACAAAGGAGAAAGCATTGCTTCTAACTTTATTGAGCTTAGAGTTTACTTAGGGAAATTCTAAGTAGTATTAAACCACACACTGGGCACTTAAATGTGGCACACACTTTACCTGCTCTCTGTCATTAAATCCTGACTTGCCCAGCATCTGTCAGTGAGTAGAACAGTATGAGAACTAATGTATGAGAACCTAGTGGCCTGAGGGTAGAAAGTCCTGCCCCACTTTCTAGCTCCGTGACTTCTAGGCAAATGACTTCCCTCTCTGGGCTTCTATGCTTTGTGTATAAAAAAGAAAGGTTGCCACAATTCACCCTTCCAGCTCTAACAGTCTAAAGATCTGTAATTTTTAAATCAGCGTACTTATAATTACCTTATGACAGGAGAAAGGAAAGAGGCATCTTATTTCTGGGTCCCTGATCCCTGCATTGTCACTCATTTGGGAAATAGTTTATTCCAGTGCAAACTTACCCCCTAGTTTCCACCTGAACATAAACCCCCAAAGAGCAGGAAATTATTTGCCTGACTCATTTAATCATCTGGTTTTGAGAATTTGCACATCAGCCAGGGAAAATAGCTTTTTTGTTGCTGCTGTTAACACTAATACTTCCCATTGTGAATCACATAGTCAGATAATTCAACCCAGCTTCCTTCTGGACAATCATTTAGAGGCGAACCATGGTTTTCCTCTAACTCTCAGGAAGGTTAGTGTGAGGATTTCATACAGGGACAGGCCACATCTGTGCAATGAAGCTGAGTGTGTGACTAAGCAGTCTGGATGTGTGGATAAAATTGTCACACGTGGTCAGGACAGATTCACTGCATGTCTGCAGAGATAGCAATTTTTTCCTTTTATTCTTCTCAGGCTTCAGCTCTCTGAAGATCAGTGAAAGATGATGGCTGATCTGGGGCATATTCACTGAGGACAAAAAGAGACAGATTGTGCTTTGGACACATCATTCTGAGGCACATTAAAATCTGGCTGAAAGCTTGTGGGAGAAAGGACAGATAGTCCCAGTTATCTGCAGATACTCACATACCTCTGCCTGTGAAAATAGTCAGTTACCCATCACCAATGGGAATGTTTTCACTGTAGGAGGAATGGACTTGCTCTAAACCAGGATTTCTCAGCCTCAGCACTATTGATATTTTGGAGATCGTTTTTCATTTTGGGAGCCTATCCTGGGCATTGTGGGATGTTTAGTACCATCCTTGGCCTCTTATCAGTAGATGCCAGTAGTATCTCCCTAGTTGTGACAACTAAAATGTCTCCAGACATTGTCAATTTCCCCAAGCTGGGAATCACTGCTCTAAACCATCCACACTGCCTTTACTTGACTTCTGGAGACCAAGCTAGACATTTATGAAAAGGTTGGGTAGGGTAAGGGAAGGAACAGATGCTTCACCACCCTGACCTCAGGTGGCTGTGAAGAAAGCTTAGTTTGTAAAGAATGCCCTCAACTTGGCACACATTTTTTTAATTGTGGTAAAATACACGTAACATATAATTTACCATCTTAATCATTTTTAAGTGTGATGTTGCTAAGTCTATGTATATTGTTGTACAACAAATCTCCAGACCTTTTTCATCTTCCCGAACTGAAACACTATGCCCATTGGACAACTTCCCATTTCTGTCTCTACCCAGCCTCTGGAAATTACCATTCTACTTTCTCTCTCTTTGAGTTTGACCACTCTAGGTATATCACATAATTGGAATCATACAGTATTTGTGTTTTTGTGACTGGTTGTCACTTAACATCATGTCCTTAAGGTTCATCCATGTTGTCGGAATTTTCTTCCATTTTAAGGCTGAATAATACTCTGTCATACTGTTTATTCATTCATCTATTGGTGGACCCCCTTGGGTTGCTTTGGGCTATTGTGAATAGTGGACGTGGATGTTCAGATAGCTGTTCAACATCTTGCTTCAGTTCTTTGGGGTATATACCCAGAATTGGAATTGCTGGATCAGATGGTAATTCTAGTTTTATTTCTCTGAGGAACTGCCATACTGTTTTTCATAGTAGCTGTACCATTTTACTTTCACAACAAGAGCACACAAGTATTCCAATTTCTCTATATCCTAGTGAACACTTGTTATTTCGGTTTTTTTTTTGTATAGTAGCCATTCTAATGCATGTAAGGTGGTATCACATTTGGTTTTGATTTGCATTTCCCTAAAGATTAGTGATGCTGAGCATCTTTGCATATGCTGGTTGGCCTATATATTTTTGAAAAAAATGTCTGTGCACATCCTTTGAACATCTTTTAATAGAGTTATTTGTTTTTTTGTTGTTGTTAAGTTGTATGAGTTCTTAATATATTCTGGATGTTAACCCTTTATTAATTATATGATTTGCAAATATTTTCTCCCATTTCTGGGTTCCCTTTTCATTCTGTTAATTGTGTTCTTTGATGCACAGAACTTTTTTTTTTTTTTTTTTACTTCATGATTCCATTTATATATCATTTTTTAAAACATCTTTATTGGAGTATAATTGCTTTACAATGGTGTGTTAGTTTCTGCTTTAAAACAAAGTGAATCAGCTATACATATACATATATCTCCTCCCTCTTGCGTCTCCCTCCCACCCTCCCTATCCCACCCCTCTAGGTGGTCACAGAGCACCCAGCTGATCTCCCTGTGCTATGCGGCTGCTTCCCACTAGCTATCTATTTTACATTTGGTGGTGTATATATGTCCATGCCACTCTCTCACTTCGTCCCAGCTTACCCTTCCCCCTCACCATGTCCTCAAGTCCAGTCTCTACGTCTGCGTCTTTATTCCTGTCCTGCCCCTAGGTTCTTCAGAACCTTTTTTTTTTTTTCAGATTCCATATATATTTGTTAGCATACGGTATTTGTTTTTCTCTTTCTGACTTACTTCACTCTGTATGACAGACTCTAGGTCCATCCACCTCACTACAAATAACTCAGTTTTGTTTCTTTTTATGGCTGAGTAATATTCCATTGTATATATGTGCCACATCTTCTTTATCCATTCATCTGTCGATGGACACTTAGGTTGCTTCCATGTCCTGGCTATTGTAAATAGAGCTGCAATGAACATTGTGGTACATGACTCTTTTTGAATTATGGTTTTCTCAGGGTGTATGCCCAGTAGTGGGATTGCTGGGTCGTATGGTAGTTCTATTTTTAGTTTTTTAAGGAACCTCCATACTGTTCTCCATAGTGGGTGTATCAATTTACATTCCCACCAACAGTGCAAGAGGGTTCCCTTTTCTCCACACCCTCTCCAGCATTTATTGTTTGTAGATTTTTTGATGATGGCCACTCTGACTGCTGTGAGGTGATACCTCTTTGTAGTTTTGATTAGCATTTCTCTAATGATTAGTGATGTCGAGCATCCTTTCATGTGTTTGTTGGCAATCTGTATATCTTCTTTGGAGAAATGTCTATTTAGGTCTTCTGCCCATTTTTGGATTGGGTTGTTTGTTTTTTGTATATTGAGCTGCATGAGCTGCTTGTATATTTTGGAGATTAATCCTAATTTTGATGTAGTCCAATTTACTTTTGTTGTTCATGCCTTTGGTATCATATCCAAGAAATCCTTGCCATATACCACATCATGAAGCTTTTCCCCTATGTTTTCTTCTAACGGTTTTATAGTTTCAAGTCTTAGGTTTAGGTCTTTGATCCATTTTGTGGGGTGATACACACTTTTATATTTAATATTATCATGTGACATAGTTCTCTGAGGCCTGAGGCAGCCAGGCCTCACCTGGTCACTTACGCATGGAGTCATGGTTACCCTGATAAGCTACATTTCCCAGCATCGTTCTTCTCTAGCTACAACCTCCTGTAACGTCCCTGACACCATTCTTTTTCTTTTTAATGATATTTGTTTTTATATTTATATTTTTATTTTTATTTTTTTGGCCACGTGGCTTGTGAGATCTTAGTTCCCCCACCAGGGCTCGAACCCGGGGCCCCAGCAGTGGAAGTTCGGAGTCCCAACCCCTGGACCACCAGGGAATTCCCTCCCTGACACCATTCTTGGGAGTACCAGCAGGGCCCACTCATGAGCTCACAGGCAAACTTGGTCAGCCACTGTAGTTAAGTGCCCTTTCAACTGGGCATCACCAAGTCCAGTGAATATCACTGCCTTGTCCAGACCTAAATCATCTCTCAACCATTGACACTCCTGCCAGGCATGTCTCTACTTTTCATTAAGCACTGCCATTTCCCATAATCCACTGCTGCCACTTCCACCAACTCGCGTGGGGACTGCCAGCACCATCCTGGAGCTGGGTGCCAGAGCTGTGTGGGAGATTGGGTTGACGTGCGGGCACATGTCTACCTCTCTATGCTGGTACATTGTCCTAAAGGGGCTACCCAGCTTGGATTTTGTTTTTTTGTTTTACTTTAGCAATAGAGCACTTTCAGCATTTGCTGCCAGTGTCCTCTCTCCCTAAAACCAGACGTGAATGCATGGGGGTAAAGCTAAGCTTGAGGCATCCAGTGGCAGGGCGGCCACCATGCCGTGCTCAGACCCAGCTCCAGTAACAAAGCTTTGTAACAGGGTGAAGCTGGTGGAACCTAGCTGCTCTTTCCCTTGGGATGAGTACTTTCCCATCATGGTCCCCAGTCCCTCATGCACATGGACTTCTGTCTCTCTGCCTTTCAGTACTCCAGCTTAGCATTGCCCTGAAACCCCCCACCTGAATTCTATTAGAACAATCGTGAGCTCAGGAGAGCGGCTTCCCTGCCATGCTGAGGCTTCGCTGTGCGTTAGTCATGGCGCTGAATAAAAGCTCCAGTGTAGGGTGTTCCCAAGCAGGTGCATAAATCTCATCTATGAAGAATCTCTATGCTTTACTTAAAAGGGATATTTATCATATACCGTCCAATATTTGAGTTAATTTGAATCCCACGATGGAACAAAGTACAGTATCTCCCAGAAAACACCAGTAATCCTTCCATTGTGCATCACTGTTGACACACTGTAAATTTCAGTCTAATTGCACAATCTAATCACTGAAACATTAGCGTCTGTGTGGCGGTAATTCAAAACGTTCCAACTGGAGGGGGATGGGAAAACAACGCAAAATAAGCTGGCAGTGAAACCATGAAAAAAATGGAATTAGGAATTGCAGCATCTGGTTGTCAGCACCTGTTAGGTAGGCAGCAGGGTTAAGTGGCACCAAAAGCCATAGAACTTTCCCCTGGTTGAAGAGAAAAATGATTTTGCTTTGTGCCTAAACCTCTCCTTGAAGTCATGAATGGGTTCTCTAAAGTTATATGGATAATTAACAGGTGCATTAATAAAGAGGTGTTCAGTGAGGCTTTAATGAGACGATGCAAGGAGAGCAGGCAGCACAGCCTGGTATTTAGCTCAGTAAATACTAGTTTAAAAAACTTTCTGTTCCTTTTTAAATGTACACTGAGTGCACCGTGTGGTATGGAAGAAAGGAAATGTGCTTTGGAATCCTACAATTGTGATCCAGTGACAGTACTTAACAAAATAACCCCTCTTCATTTACCCTGGGAACCTCATCTTCCTCATCTATAAAATGGAGACGCCATTACCTTCAAAGAATTGGTGTGAAGATTAAATGAGATAATACAGTGCCTAGCAGAGTGCCTAGTTCATCACCATCATCATCATCATCATCATCATCATCACCATCATCATCATCATCATCATCATCATCATCACCATCATCATCATCATCATCACCATCATCATCATCATCATCATCACCATCACCATCACCATCATCATCATCATCATCATCATCATCATCATCATCATCATCATCATGTAGCAGCAATAACATTTAATGTTTGTTGATCGCCAACTGTATGCCCAACACTTAGCTTAACATTCTAAGTAGGTGCTTTTATTATATCTATTTGATAGATGAGGAAACTGAAATTCTTACAGGGTAAGTGACTTGCCCAAGGTTGCATAACTAATAAATACTCATTTTTTTAATTGAAGCCATATTAGTTTGATGCTCAAGCTCATGAATTTAATCACTCTGCCAAATTGACGTGTCCCTTTGTTGCAGGACTTTCAGTGATGCTCAGTGGCTTGGGGTCTGAGAATCCAGAAGGAAGGCTGACTGAAGGTAGGGATGGATGAGGCAGGAGGATGGGAGAGGGAAAAGTTAATGGTCCCAGGGAGTACTCTGTTGAAATGGCTGTCTGTGAAATGACTCAGACAAGAGAGTGTGTGCATGTGTGGGTGGGAGAGAGGGACATAGAATAGATGCTAGGAAACTGACATGAAGCCAAAGGAGTAATGAACTGAGGAAATTGAGCAAGTCAGATGATTAGAAGGCAAGATAAAGTCCCCAACTATTCACCCAAGAGGTCTCTTCTTCAAGCAGCTATGGATCCAATGGCTTGTAAAGGCTCCTTAGTGAAAAGTGGAAACACACTGTGCTAAGCTGACTGGATTCTAACAGTGTGATACTTGTAGAAATGAAACCACATCCAGAGGAGGAAAGCCATGGTAATCTTAGCATCACTCACAATGTAGATACCTTCCTCTAAAAAATTTTAGGAGGGAAGAAAAATGCATGGTTGAGAATCTTAACAGCATAGGAAAAATAGAGTTGAGAGGACCAACGTCACAGAAACCCTATGAACACCCTTATAAAACTTTCACATTCATCACTACAAAATAAATCCAACTCAGTCCAATTAAAAGAATATCAGCTGTGTTTAATACATTTAAAAATAACATTAACTGGTACTATATGATTAATTTATGTGTCATGGAAAATTTTAATATTACCCTTCCTTGAGGCTTCAGAAGAATACCTGGAAATTCATTTTGCTTTGTCATAGACATATTTTTTGCTATTTGATTTTCAATCTAAATGTATAATTCCTTTTGATGAGATGACTCAGACTTTTTGACTCCCATCCCTCTGGTCTTATTGTGGTCCCAGGGACTGAGCCCTAAGTACAAGCACATCCATCAGTATCCTCCTAGAGATTTGTACAACTCAGCTCTCTCTTCCAAACACATGTCAGAATGTAGCTCTGAGCCCTGATTGACCTCCTTTAGCTTTTTTTTTACTCTCTCCCAAGTCTTCACCATAAAAAACCTCCATTCTACTTTGTTCTTTTCTATTCTCAAGCCCTGATTTCTGCTTTTTATGTTAACAGCTAATAGAAGTGACTCATATGCTGTCACTGAAGTCCTTATGGATGTATAAAAGCTGATGCAAGGGAAGCTCTGTACTCTAGTATTTTCAGCACAGGATAGGCAAGTGGTTTGGGAAGGATTACAACCTAGTGCTTCAGAATCAGAATCAAAAGTATTTTCATATTGTTCGCTGGCAAAAAGTTTCTTTCCAAATTCAGCTTGAGGCGTATCCAGTGAACTCTCCCTCAGATAAAGCCATGAAGGTCCTTTCTATCCAGTTGTCTTTCTGTGGAGCCTCACAAAGACCCAAAACAACCTCTTCATTAGAACTGTGTGTGACATTGATTGACATGGTACTGTTAACACACCCGAAAGATGGAAAGAGCATTTCAAAAATGTCATTTAGTGCCAATTGAGGCAATGAGAATAGATGTTAGCCTGCAGATTAACTAAAACTGTTTTACTGACGACCAGCGTTGGCAAGAGTGTATTAAAACAGGCACTGATACACAACCAGTGAGATCATAAGTTGGTATGTGCCACCCTCCTGAAAAGAGACTTGGCGATATGTTCTAAGAGCTTTTAGTGTTAGATTTCATATCCACAGCAACTTCTAACTTAAGTTTGGATTCTTATGTTTATCTCTTTTGGGGAGAGACAGCACTGGCATTGGCACGGCCTATAGAGAGTGATTTTTTTTTTTTTTTTTAAACCATAAAATTGGCCCTGTGAGTCTACTTAAGGCTATGAGAGCTGGAATGATGTGAGTCTGTCCTAAGAGGCAGCTCTCCTTCGGAGACTCCAGCAAAATCAGGCATCTGGACCTATGAGACTGAAGGCCAGCCCCTGGACTGTGGTTAATTGAACAGACTGAGTTCCTTGGGGAGACCTCTTGACGGCGATGCCATTGACAATTCTCTGCAACACCTTGGCCAGCTACTTCCTGGTCATGCAAACTGTGACAGAGAACATAGATATAATTTACTCTGAGAAGAAACTCAGAGGATGATGTACCTCAGTGCTAGAATGGGAAGAAATGGTCCGAGAGAGCAAAACAGAAGTATGAGCAAAGGTGAAGGGCAGCAGTAGACATCAAATGCATTTTAATGTCATTGATAGTTTTGAGCCTTGAATGAATAACTTAGGTACAGGTGACAACAGAAGTGACTCAAGAATCCTAAGGCAGTCAACCTGTTGAAATAAGGACGATTTTAGAAAAACGAATTATGGCAGGTTTTGGAATCATTTCTTGTCCATTACTGAGGTTGGGGTTGTGAGGAACAAAAGAAGACAACAGTAGATATTAGTGAAAAAGGAAGAAACTTCAAGGACACATGAGGTAGAGTCTCCTGGTTGTCAGGGGCTATAACCCTAGAACTGGATGCTGTTGAGGCAAGGATTCCTATCACTGGCAGTTTTCAGGGAGGAAACTGATACACCACCTTTCCTGTCTAGTTTAGCCAGACAGGGGCCTGGATTTCGTAACCCCTGAGGAATCTGAACCAAGTCTTAAAGGTTCAACTGTGATTATAGGGAAAGCCATTTGCTTTCCTGCCTCCTTCAGGTCATCTCTAGTCTTCAGCTCCCTAATTCTGTCCCAGATTATCTGGGAGCACAAAATTCAGCTCCCTATTTCTGTCCCAGATTATCTGGGAGCTGTTTGCATTTTACAGAAACAAGGTAAGGGAAATTGATTGTTAGATTCACAGTGAATTGCTTAAATCTCTCACAATATGCAATCTTACAGTGAGTGTACTTACAGAAACAACAATGAAGCCTACTTTCTCTAGATTACTTTTTAAGTTGAAAATAGAGATGCTAGTATTTTTTCAGAAAGCAAATAAATGTTTTTTTTTCATTTCAATGAGTATTAAAGTGTGTAGTACTTTGATTTACTAATAAAAATGACGGTATATTACTTATTCAAAATCCAAAAGGATGGTGTGTGAAATAAACTATGAACACTATACCAAGCATTATCAAGATGTATAGAAATGCATATGCTTTCAAATCTACAAGTTATAAAGCAATCTTATCATCACAAATGTTATAGCAATGAAATAATGGCCCTAATTTAGCTAAACCTATTGAGTGAATATTGTAAAATTCCTAAATGGTATAGTTTGAAGAAAACAAGCTGACAAGAACCTTGATATATTGAATTTAAACCACATAATTTATCAGTTAAGATGATTTTAAATGCAGGAAATAGTAACTCAACTGGCTTTAAAAATAAGAGAAATGCTGCTCTTGCATAAAAGCAAGTCAAGAGGCAAGGCAGGATTTGGGGCTGATGGAGTTGGGGGTTCAGCCATATCATGGTGGAGCCATGGGTTTTTCATCTGTCTGGACTGCCATGCACAGCGTCAACTTCATCCTAAAGCCCCAGGAAAATGTTTTCAACTCTACAGCTTGTTTTCTTGTTTGTAATACCACAGTTGTAACACTCTCTGCATTTTCTTACTTAGGCAGGTCTTTCTGCTTCGAGATGAACTCCAAGAGAACTCCAGGCCTTTGCTCTCCCAGGACGCAGGTCCAGATTGCAGCTCCCACAGCAGCCAATTCAACCTGGTCCTTGGCACCTCCAGTGCCTGCGTCCCCACCGCTCTTGACCTGGGGTAAGGGGCATGGCCAGGTGGTGGTGAATTCTCGGTTGTCTTGGCCTCCAAGCAAGGAGCAGAGCAGGCTCTCAGCCTCTCAATCACGTAGTTCTCTTTTGGGTTAAAGGTAGGCTCTTGTATTGTAAATAGAACCAATAGGATGTGTGTATATATATGGAGGGAGAGAGATTAATTTTAACCAGTCTTCTCACGCAGCTGTGGAGGCGCCAAGTGGAAAATCTGCAGGGTAGGCTGGCAGGCTGGAGACTCAGGGAGGAGCTGATACTGGATTTTGGAGCCTGAAGCAGTCTGGAGGCAGGATTTTCTCTTCCTCGGGGGACCTCCTTCTCTTTTCTCCTAAAGCCTTCAACTAATTGTATCAGACCCACCCACATTATTTTAGGTAAGCTGCTTTACTCAGTCTGCTGGTTTCAATGTTAACCTCATCTAAAAATACCTTCACAGCAACATTTAGACTAATGTTTGATCAATATCTAGGTATCATGGCCTAGGCAAGTTGACACATACAATTAACCATCACAGCCCCCATGCTGAAAAGTGGTCCAGCAGAGGCGAGGTGTTCCTGGGGGCCAGGCAGATAAAGGGGTAGAGCTGGTAGTCCACTGACCCCGCCTGAAGCATCAGGATCACACCTGGCTACAGAGAGTAAAACCCCAGGCTGGACAGCAGTCCATGCCTCCAGCTGCTGTGTCTTTTCTCTCCCATGACACGAAGAACACACTGAGCCTTGGAAGGAGCCCATGCAAGTGAGGATCCTTGGTGCCGAAATTTCACTATCTTCACGGTAAGTGTATTTCTGCCTTTGGCTAAGAGACAATTATGTTTTTAAATTCCCAAGCCAAACCATTACTCAATAGTAAAGAAGGAATGGGTTAATAATCCTAACACTTTCTATTTAGAAAGGAGAAAAAGGAAACATTGTGCAGCGGTCCCTAGTAGTGGTGTATCCTGCTGCTCGACAAAGCTGGTAGGAAACTTCTGCCCTGGGAATGGAATGAATCTTTGGCCAGCCAACTTGACATTCCTTGATTCTACTGTCTGGGACAGTACTTCTCTTGTTGCAGTTTCCTCCATGGCTACTCCTGACATGTGTACTGGGGGATGATTTGTGCTCCTTTGGGGGATGCATAGTTTCTGCAGTCCACTGCCTAATAGGACAAATTCCAAGGTCAAGGGATTGCTTAGAAATTAGGTTTGTAGGCTATGGTCAGCCAGACTGGGGCTTTCTTTAGCCATAGAGGTCCCTTCTAAACTCAGTAGCTTCCAGTCTATTTGCTTCTAGGAACATAGAAGACTAGGCCAAGCTGGAGGTGACTGTGGTCTAATATAAGACTCTGTGCTGTGTACGTATATCGATGAGGATGTTTTGGCTGCAAGTAACAACAACAAACAGTAAAGGTGGCTTAAATCTGTAAGGATATTTCTTGTTTACAAAATAATACAAGAAATCTGGAGATAAGTGATTCCAGGGTTGATTCAGAGGACTAGCAATGCCAGGGCTCTGGGTCTACACCCTGCAATGCTCTTGGCCTTTCACTAAGAGTAACAGGATGATTACTGAAGCTTTAAGCAACATATTCTTAAGTAATATTCCAGGCAGGCTGTAGGGCAGGGGTAGCAAAGGGGACCTTCCTCTTGCAATATTCTCTCTTTTATTATGAAGGAGAAGGCCCCCCAGCAGATGTCCCCTTAGTCTCACTGGCCACACTGGGTCACATACCCCCATCCAGTGCAATCCCTGATGGAGGTGACTGGCGTTACCTGGCCAGCTTAAACCGCTCACCCCAGGGAGGTGAAAATGCCAGTCTTCCCTGAGGCCACTGCTGCCTACCTGCTGCCTACAGGATAAGGAAGATCAGGGGTGGCTGAGGGAAGGGCGTCTGCCACAGATCTGTAGAAAGAGAAACACCTGAAGACTGGAGAAGGTGGTGCCCAGAAAATGTGGAGTATTTGTGGAATCCTTTTGGAGACATACTAAGGAAGGGTGTAAGACCTGCATGAAGTTTCTGCTCCACTGGTTCAGGGGCCGTAGCATGAGATACAGACAACAGAGAACAAAAACAACCCAGCACAACAGGGGAAGGGTAGAGCAAAGGAATGGAGAATCGAGGAGGGAAAATGGCAAAGGAAAGGGGAAATTGGAGAGCACAGGGAGGCAGAAAGGAGCCTATTTTTTTTTTTTTTTTAAAGATTTTCATAGTGAAAAGGTTATGAAGGTTTTCAGCATTTTCTTCTGGGAAAGAGAGCGTACATGGAAAAAGACTCATCCTGTGGACAGGGGTCAGTCCAGGTCTTAGGGGGTGTGAACCTTATACAATTTGAAGGGTCTTCTTTAAGAAAAAGAAAAGATTCTAAGTATAAAATTAGATATAAAAGTGAATATTTATTTAGAAGGAGGAAAGAGATCTAAATAAACTACAAATTTAAAAATATGACAAAAACCAGAAAATGACATTATTTTTATTAACTGGCTGACACACCTCTTGAATAATTTTTCCTTCAGTTTTTGCCTGTGTACTCAATACCTCTTCATACTGATGATGATTTTGTAATATATTTCATAGCTAGCTTAGGAAGATAGTTCAGTCTTCTAGCATAGTTGGTTAAAAAAAGATATTTTTTATTATACTTAGAATACGTAAAACATATGACGTCACACACAGATGTCCTCACTGCTTGTTGCACTGCTTCAGGCTTGTGCCCTACAAACGCAGGCATTCGGTTAAATTCTGTTTCACACAATTCCATTCAGAAAAGGGAAAAATGTGTACGGTGTAAGTGTCATTGCATTCCTGACCGTTCTGACAAGGTGTCGATGAGAACCAAATTCTCCACTTAGAATTTTACACATCTAATGAAGTTTCCCTGACTTGGCTTCTGGCTCTGTATTTTAAACCTTGTCCCTCTTCCCTATTCACATACTTGCAGTGCCAGGCCCTTGAAGCATGTGTCTGTGCTGGCAACCTCACCTTCGCTGTCATGGGCCCAGGTGAGTGAGCAGAGCAGCAGTGTACCTGGATAGTATTCTTCCACCAGATGGCTAGCAATGACTACGCACCCCCCATAAACATATCCCACTAGACCCAAACTAAATGTGTTCAGAAGCCAACTTCTCCTGAGCCAGATCCAAAAGAAATTGTCACAGCTACTCCAGCACTATCCGACAAGAGGAAAGTGACAGAAGGGAAGTTGGCATGGGAAGAGATAGTAGTCTCAACCATCTGTGGTTCAAATAGCTGATTTTTCAAATTTCACAGAAACATATGACAATGTGTAGAGATTACTAGATCCCTCCCAGGACCTAAATCATAAGCTTCCTTTGCTTTGGGTAAAACTACCTCTATCTGGAGGGAACAGAGGGTATTGATGGGAAGATGGGGGTCACTAATAAATAATTTCATCTTCTTAGTGTTTATTCCATGGCCCACCATGCAAGTTTTGCCACCAGATTCCTGACTCAAGTGCCCCTCTGTGACCAAGGCAAGATACCAAGCTGCTGACCTTTGTTGTCACCTCAGGCTAAAATGTGTTCGTTCTTCACACATGTGGTGAACTCACCCTTCAAGGCTGCAATTCCAACTCCATGAAGTGTTTCCTGATCTCCAGAGCAAAGCTGATTTCTCTTCCCTTCCTTTAAGTCATCACTGTACCCCTTCCAGCCTCTCCTAAAACACTTTTGGAAATCGTTCACGTAGACTTTGGGCTCCTTCACTTTCACAAGGCATTTGACGGCATCACTACATCCCAGTGCTTAGTCCGGTACCCAGCATAGTAGAGGCAGCCCTGGAGATATGTTTTGAAAAGAAGTTTGGAGAGAGTGCACTGATGTTAATATAAATAATAATATCTTCATCATTAATAACATCAATAATAATAACAGATAGGAGTTTTGAGCATTTACAACGTGGTAAGCCACTTCATATAGTTATTTTCCCATTTACACAATAGCCCTATAGAGTAGGTACACTTATCATTCCTACTTTATAGAGCTCAGAAAATTGAGGTAGCCACACAGCTGGTAAGAAGCCAGAATTCCAACCTAGGTTTGTATAACTCACCAAGCCCATAAATAACAAATTCACCTTTTGTGTGGAGATCACAAGGCTGACCCCATGAAGATTATATGGTCCAGGATAGTCAAATCTATTCTCTTTTAGTCATAACTGATGGAGATGATCAGGACACTTTTGTCATCGACTTTGGAAGTAATGTCTGCATCCACTTCCAGGAGCTACTCTCATATCACTGGAGGAGGGATGAGAGCTGAAACCTACTTTTCTCCCTGCATCTACTCCATCCCCTCAGTCGAGAAGAGGGGTAGGCAGTGCAGAGAGGGGAGGGCACTTGCTCAGGTTTACAAAAGGAACTTGTTTGTCTGGGTCAACGACCTCCACTTTCCATTCAGTGGTCTTTGATCTACAACATGACCACTAACCTCATATCTGGTAATTGACTCTTTGTCTTGGGATATGACTCCTTAAAAGAAATTCCCAGTGAGTTAGTGTGATTTAGACAAGCTATCATAGCTGATTGAGAAGTTAGGTCTTTCTGTAGAGAGCTACATGCGGCATTTCTTCCAAGGACCTTTTTACCCTACAATTCATCTAAATATGTTATACATATCCCTAGTAGATATAACTGTACAAACATACCAACTCTGAATTATAATTTGGCCTCTTGCTCTTTCCTTTTTCAATTTTATCAATTTTATGGTGATTCATACTCAGCCAGTCACGTTAGATCTACCAATGGCAGAAACTAATATATTATGAGTGTTGAAAACTGAACTTGGAAGACAGAATTTGCTTCCCAGAGTACTCCAACCTAATTTACATCAGAAAAATATCAAATCAATTTTGGCCAGAATGGAATGAAAAACACCTAACCTGAACTATTGTGTAATAAATGCCTCTCTGGAGCCTCAAGTTGTCTGTCACTAGAAATGAAAATGTGCGTGAGCAAACTCAAAAGTCAAGCCCTGGTGGCAGCCTGCACTGCACCTGTGCCTTTAAGGCTGGCCTTCCTCCCAGTTCCCTGAGTGACTCCCTAAGACCTCTTTGGGCACTGCTTGCTCACCACCCCACTGAACACTGCTGCTTCCCCCAAGATTCTAGTCTTTCCTTTCTCAGACTCAAGCAAGTCATCTTTTCTCTATCACTGAGTTCATATTTCACAGTTCTCTTACTCTTCTCATCTCAAGGCATTTTCCATTCCTCCATCACATCCTGAGAGGCCCATTGAGAGCGTACTTACCACCCAAGAAGTGAGGTTAGAAGCAGTCACACAAGCTAGATGAAAGACCACTGGGTGGAGAGTAGACACTTGAGTCCTTGACCTAGACCTACAATGAATTCCTTTGGTAACGCTAAGCAAGTCTCCTTGCTAGTCCCTTAAAATTATCAAGATAAATGTTCTTTCAGAATCTCCTGCGTGCAAATAACATGTTAGCAAACAGAGAGTCGATCAGGTTTCAGAAATTCACACTCTATTTGAAGCCCACATGTTGCCTCTAGATCTGAGGAGCCCTCCAGCCTCAAATTTGCACATCCCACCTTTGAGCTCTAGACCTTTCTATTGCCAAATCCTAATGCTTCCATCCCTTCTTCTCTGAACGCTGATTCCTCCTGGTTCTTGTCAGCAGGTACTAATGTCTTACTTCTGCCTAATAACAAAGTTGCATTCAGTAGGGGCCTTTAGTTCACTTCAGTGCAGCCTGCATTTGAGGTCCTTAAAGGCCACAGTGTGACCCTGGCCAATGAGAAAGATATTCTGAGACTAGTTTGGTAACACAGCAGGTATCAACAAGTGTTGGGTGAGCTGAACTGAATTGCGTGGTGTGTCTTTTAGTACCTTCCAAGTCAGTCTTTGGCTATTCCACCATCCTGCTGCAGATGGAAAGATAAGATATAGAACAAAAAGCAGACGACGCCTAGACATCACCTCAGGAAGGCAACAAGCCCCTCCCTCTGATTTATGGAATCCGCAGCAAGGGAAAGCATTATAACATGTATTCTGCACCTACCACTTTCCAGAAAGTGCTAAGTGCTTTCCAGTGCTGATCGTGCTCAGCTTTCTAATAGGACAGACCATCCTGTGGATTCCAGTGATACCACTGACTCGCAGGTGAAGGTGTGGCTTTGACCTCTTATGTAGCAGTGGAGATCTCACAAACTCATCCACTTCTCTCCCTTCTCCCTGTGCTGCTTTAGTTTGTTTATCCATCCGTCTATTGAAGGGCATCTTGTTCCTGCTTTGTGCTTATGAATGAAGCTACCGTAGACATTCATTTGCAGGTTTTTGTGTGGACATGTAATTTTTTTTAACATCTTTATTGGAGTATAATTGCGTTACATCGTTGTGTTAGTTTCCGCTGTATAACAAAGTGAATCAACTATACGTACACATATATCTCCATATCCCCTCCCTCTTGCGTCTCCCTCCCACTCTCCCTATCCCATCCCTCTGGGTGGTCACAAAGCACAGAGCTGATCTCCCTGAGCTATGCAGCTGCTTCCCACTAGCTATCTGTTTTACATTTGGTAGTGTATATAAGTCCATGCCACTCTCTCACTTCATCCCAGCTTACCCTTCCCCCTCCCTGTGTCCTCAAGTCCATTCTCTACATCTGCGTTTTTATTCCTGGCCTGTCCCTAGATTCTTCAGAACCATTATTTTTTTTTTTAATCCATATATATGTGTTAGCATACCGTACTCGTTTTTCTCTTTCTGACTTACTTTACTCTGTATGACAGACTCTAGGTCCATCCACCTCACTACAAATAACTCAATTTCATTTTTTTAATGGCTGAGTAATATTCCATTGTATATATGTGCCACATCTTCTTTATCCATTCATCTGTCGATGGACACTTAGGTTGCTTCCATGTCCTGGCTATTGTAAATAGTGCTGCAATGAACATTGTGGTACATGACTCTTTTTGAACTACATTTTTCTCAGGATACATGCCCAGTAGTGGGATTGCTGGGTCATATGGTAGTTCTATTTTTAGTTTTTTAAGAAACCTCCATACTGTTCTCCATAGGGGCTGTATCAATTTACATTCCCACCAACAGTGCAAGAGGTTCCCTTTTCTCCACACCCTCTCCAGCATTTATTGTTTGTAGATTTTTTGATGATGGCCCTTCTGATCGGTGTGAGGTGATACCTCATTGTAGTTTTGATTTGCATTTCTCTAATGATTAGTGATGTTGAGCATCCTTTCATGTGTTTGTTGGCAATCTGTATATCTTCTTTGGAGAAATATCTGTTTAGATCTTCTGCCCATTTTTGGATTGGGTTGTTTGTTTTTTTGATATTGAGCTGCATTAGCTGCTTGTATATTTTGGAGATTAATCCTTTCTCAGTTGCATCATTTGCAAATATTTTCTCCCCTTCTGAGGATTGTCTTTATGTCTTGTTTATGGTTTCCTTTGCTGTGCAAAAGCTTTTAAGTTTCATTAGGTCCCATTTGCTTATTTTTGTATTTTTTTCCATTTCTCTAGGAGGTGGATCAAAAAGGATCTTGCTGTGATTTATGTCATAGAGTGTTCTGCCTATGTTTTCCTCTAAGAGTTTGATAGTGTCTGGCCTTACATTTAGGTCTCTAATCCATTTTGAGTTTATTTTTGTGTATGGTGTTAAGGAGTGTTCTAATTTCATTCTTTTACATGCAGCTGTCCAGTTTTCCCAGCACCACTTATTGAAGAGGCTGTCTTTTCTCCATTGTGTATTCTTGCCTCCTTTATCAAATATAAGGTAACCATATGTGTGTGGGTTTATCTCTGGGCTTTCTATCCTGTTCCATTGATCTATATTTCTGTTTTAGTGCCAGTACCATACTGTCTTGATTACTGTAGCTTTGTAGTATAGTCTGAAGTCAGGGAGCCTGATTCCTCCAGCTCCATTTTTCTTTCTCAAGATTGCTTTGGCTATTCGGGGTCTTTTGTGTTTCCATACAAATTGTGAAATTTTTTGTTCTAGTTCTGTGAAAAATACCAGTGGTAGTTTGATAGGGATTGCATTGAATCTGTAGATTGCTTTGGGTAGTAGAGTCATTTTCACAATGTTGATTCTTCCAATCCAAGAACATGGTATATCTCTCCATCTGTTTGTATCATCTTTAACTTCTTTCATCAGTGTCTTATAGTTTTCTGCATACAGGTCTTTTGTCTCCTTAGGTAGGTTTATTCCTAGGTATTTTATTCTTTTTGTTGCAGTGGTAAATGGGAGTGTTTCCTTAATTTCTCTTTCAGATTTTTCATCATTAGTGTACAGGAATGCAAGAGATTTCTCTGCATTAATTTTATATCCTACTACTTTACCAAATTCATTGATTAGCTCTGGTAGTTTTCTGGTAGCATCTTTAGGATTCTCTATATATAGTGTCATGCCATCTGCAAACAGTGACAGTTTTACTTCTTCTTTTCTGATTTAGATTCCTTTTATTTCTTTTTCGTCTCTGATTACTGTGACTAAAACTTCCAGAATTATGTTGAGTAATAGTGGTGAGAGTGGGCAACCTTGTCTTATTCCTGATCTTAGTGGAAATGGATTCAGTTCTTCACCATTGAGAACGATGTGGGCTGTGGGTTTGTGATATATGGCCTTTATTATGTTGAGGTAAGTTCCCACTATGCCTACTTTCTGGAGGTTTTTTATCATAAATGGGTGTTGAATTTTGTCAAAAGCTTGTTCTGCATCTATTGAGATGATCATATGGTTTTTATCCTTCAGCTTGTTAATATGGTGTGTCACATTCATTGATTTGTGTATATTGAAGAATCCTTGCATTCCTGGGATAAACCCCCCTTGATCATGGTGTATGATCCTTTTAATGTGCTATTGGATTCTGTTTGCTTGTATTTTGTTAAGGATTCTTGCATCTATTTTCATCAGAGATATTGGTGTAGTTTTCTTTCTTTGTGACATCTTTGTCTGGTTTTGGTATCAGGGTGATGGTGGCCTTGTAGAATGAGTTTGGGAGTATTCCTCCCTCTGCTATATTTTGGAAGAGTTTGAGAAGGATGGGTGTTAACTCTTCTCTAAATGTTTGATAGAATTTGCCTGTGAAGCCATCTGGTCCTGGGCTTTTGTTTGTTGGAAGATTTTTAATCACAGTTTCAATTTCAGTGCTTGTGATTGGTCTGTTTATATTTTCTGTTTCTTCCTGGTTCAGTCTTGGAAGGTCATGCTTTTCTAAGAATGTGTCCATTTCTTCCAGGTTGTCCATTTTATTGGCATATAGTTGCTGTAGTAATCTCTCATGATCCTTTGTATTTCTGCAGTGTCAGTTGTTACTTCTCCTTTTTCGTTTCTAATTCTGTTGATTTGAGTCTTCTCCCTTTTTTTCTTGATGAGTCTGGCTAGTGGTTTCTCAATTTTCTTTATCTTCTGAAAGAACCAGCTTTTAGTTTCATTGATCTTTGCTATCGTTTCCTTCATCTCTTTTTCATTTATTTCTGATCTGATCTTTATGGTTTCTTTCCTTCTTCTAACTTAGGGGGTTTTTTGTTCTTTCTCTAATTGCTTTAGGTGTAAGGTTAGGTTGTTTATTTGAGCTGTTTCTTTTTTCTTGAGGTAGGATTGTATTGCTATAAACTTCCCTCTTAGAACTGCTTTTGCTGCATCCCATAGGTTTTGGGTCATCGAGTTTTCATTGTCATTTGTTTCTAGGTATTTGTTGATTTCCTCTTTGATTTCTTCAGTGATCTCTTGGTTATTAAGTAGTGTATTGTTTAGCCTCCATGTGTTTGTATTTTTTACAGTTCTTTTCCTGTAATTGATATCTAGTCTCATAGCATTGTGGTCGGAAAAGATACTTGATACGATTTCAATTTTCTTAAATTTACCAAGGCTTAATTTGTGACCCAAGGTATGATCTATCCTGGAGAATGTTCCATGAGCACTTGAGAAGAAAGTGTATTCTGTTGCTTTTGGATGGAATGTGCTATAAATATCAATTAAGTCCATTTTGTTTAATGTGTCATTTAAAGCTTGTGTTTCCTTACTTATTTTCATTTTTGTTGATCTGTCCATTGGTGAAAGTGGGGTATTAAAGTCCCCTACTATTATTGTGTTACTGTTGATTTCACCTTTTATGGCTGTTAGCATTTGTCTTATGTATTGAGGTGCTCCTATGTTGGGTGCATAAATATTTACAATTGTTATATCTTCTTCTTGGATTGATGTAGTGTCCTTCTTTGTCTCTTGTAATAGTCTTTATTTTGAAGTCTATTTTGTCTGATATGAGAATTGCTACTCTAGCTTTCTTTGATTTCCATTTGCATGGAATATCTTTTTCCATCCCCTCACTTTCAGTCTGTATGTGTCCCTAGGTCTAAAGTGGGTCTGTTGTAGACAGCATACATACAGGTCTTCTTTTTGTATCCATTTAGCCAGTCTATGTCTTTTTGTTGGAACATTTAATCCATTTGCTTTTAAGGTAATTTTCTATATGTATGTTCCTATTACCATTTTCTTAATTCTTTTGGGTTTGTTATTATAGGTCTTTTCCTTCTCTTGTGTTTCCTGCCTAGAGTAGTTCCTTTAGCATTTGTTGTAAAACTGGTTTGGTGGTGCTGAATTCTCTTAGCTTTTGCTTGTCTGTAAAGGTTTTAATTTCTGCATTGAATCTGAATGAGATCCTTGCTGGGTAGAGTAATCTTGGTTGTAGGTTTTTCCCTTTCATCACTTTAAATATGTCCTGCCACTCCCTTCTGGCTTGCAGAGTTTCTGCTGAAAGATCAGCTGTTAACCTTATGGGGATTCCCTTGTATATTATTTGTTGCTTTTCCCTTGCTGCTTTTAATATTTATTCTTTGTATTTAATTTTTGATAGTTTGATTAGTATGTGTCTTGGCATGTTTCTCCTTGGATTTATCCTGTATGGGACTCTCTGTGCTTCCAGGACTTAATTGACTATTTCCTTTCCCATATTAGGGAAGTTTTCAACTGTAATCTCTTCAAGTATTTTCTCAGTCCCTTTCTTTTTCTCTTCTTCTTCTGGGACCCTTATGATTTGAATGTTAGTGCCTTTAATGTTGTCCCAGAGGTCTCTGAGACCGTCCTCAATTCTTTTCATTCTTTTTTCTTTATTCTGCTCTGCGGTAGTTATTTCCATTATTTTATCTTCCAGGTCACTTATCTGTTCTTCTGCCTCAGTTATTCTGCTATTGATTCCTTCTCGAGAATTTTTAATTTCATTCGTTGTGTTGTTCATCATTGTTTGCTCTTTAGTTCTCCTAGTTCCTTGTTAAACGTTTCTTGTATTTTCTCCATTCTATTTCCAAGATTTTGGATCATCTTTACTATCATCACTCTGAATTCTTTTTCAGGTAGACTGCCCATTTCCTCTTCATTTTTTTCGTCTGGTGGGTTTTTACCTTGCTCCTTCATCTGCTGTGTATTTCTCTGTCTTCTCATTTTGCTTAACTTACTGTGTTTGGGGTCTCTCTTTTGCAGGCTGCAGGTTTGTAGCGCCTTTTGTTTTTGATGTCTGCCCACAGTGGGTATGGTTGTTTCAGCGGGTTCTGTAGGCTTCCTGGTGGAGGGGACTGGTGCCTGTGTTCTGGTGGATGAGGCTGGACCTTGTCTTTCTGGTGGGCAGGACCGAATTTAGTGGTGTGTTTTGGGGTGTCTGTGAACTTATTATGATTTTAGGCAGCCTCTCTGCTAATGGATGGGGTTGTGTTCCTGTCTTACTGGTTGTTTGGCATGGGGTGTCCAGCACTGGAGCTTGCTGGTCGTTGAGTGGAGCTCGGTCTTAGTGTTGAGACAGAGATCTCTGGGGGAGCTCTCGCCGCTTGATATTACGTGGGGCTGGGAGGTCTCTGGTGGTCGATGTCCTGAACTCAGCCGTCCCAGCTCTGAGGCTCAGGCCTAACACTGGCCGGAGCACCAAGACCCTGTCAGACACACGGCTCAGAAGAAAAGTGAGAAAAAAGAAAGAAAGAAAATAATAAAATAAAGTTATTAAAATTAAAAATTAAAAAATATATTATTAAAATAAAAAATTTATAAAATACTAAAAAAAATGGAGAGAGCAACCAAACCAATAAACAAATCCACCAATGGTAACAAGTGCTAAAAACTAAACTAAGATAAACATGTAAATCAGAAACTAGTTAGTCGCATATAGCAAATCCCAAGTCTACAGTTGCTCCTAAGTCCACCGCCTCAATTTTGGGATGATTCGTTGTCTCTTCAGGTATTCCACAGATGCAGGGCACATCAAGTTGATTGTGGAGATTTAATCCGCTACTTCTGAGGCTACAGGGAGAAAATTCCCTTTCTCTTCTTTGTTCGCACAGCTCCCGGGGTTCAGCTTTGGTTTTGGCCCCGCCTCTGCATGTAGGTTGCCATGTGGCGTCTGTTCTTCACCCAGACAGGAAGGGGCTAAAGGAGCAGCTGATTGGGGGCTCTCGCTCACTCAGGCCGGGGAGAGGGATGAGTATGGAATGCGGGGCGAGCCTGCGGTGGCAGAGGCCAGCATGACGTTGCAACAGCCTGAGGCGAGCCATGCGTTCTCCCAGGGAAGTTGTCCCTGGATCACGGGACCCTGGCAGTGGCGGGCTGCACAGGCTCCCGGGAGGGGAGGTGTGGATAGTGACCTGTGCTTGCACACAGGCTTCTTGGTAACCACAGCAGCAGCATTAGCATTTCATGCCTGTCTCTGGTGGTCCACGCTGATAGCCACAGCTCGCTCCCCTCTCTGAAGCTCGTTTAGGCAGTGCTCTGAATCTCCTCTCCTCGCACAGCCCGAAACAATGGTCTCTTGCCTCTTAGGCAGCTCCAGACTTTTTCCCGGACTCCCTCCCAGCTAGCTGTGGCACACTGGCCCCCTTCAGGCTGTGTTCATGCAGCCAACCCCAGTCCTCTCCCTGCGATCCAACCTCCGAAGCCCGAGCCTCAGCTCCCAGCCCCCACCTGCGCCGGTGGGTGAACAGACAAGCCTCTCAGGCTGGTGAGTGCTGGTCGGCACCGATCCTCTGTGCGGGAATCTCTCTGCTTTGCCCTCTGCACCTCTGTTGCTGGGCTCTCCTCCGTGGCTCCAAAGCTTCCCTCCAACACCCCCCATCTCAGCCAGTGAAGGGGCTTCCTAGTGTGTTGAAACATTTCCTCCTTCACAGCTCCCTCCCAGAGGTGCAGGTCCCATCCCTATTCTTTTGTCTCTGTTTTTTCTTTTTTCTTTGCCCTACCCAGGTACATGGCGAGTTTCTTGCGTTTTGGGAAGTCTGAGGTCTTCTGCCAGCATTCAGTAGGTGTTATGTAGGAGTTGTTCCACATGTAGATGTATTTTTGATGTATTTGTGGAGAGGAAGGTGATCTCCACGTCTTACCCCTCCGCCATCTTGAAGGTCCTCCTCCTGTGGACATGCGTATTGAACTCAGTTGGGTAAGTACCTAGGAACATGGTGATTGCTGATTCTTATGTTTAGTTTTGTAAGCAGCTGCCAAACTGCCTTCCCAAGTGGCTGTACCATTTGTATTCCCACCAACACTGAATGCATTCCTGTTGCTCCTGACTAGCATTTGGTGCTGTCAGTGTTTTGGATTTTAGCCATTCTATTAGGTGTGTAGTGATACTTCATTATTGTTTTCATTTGCAATTCCCTTGTGACATATGGTGTTGAGCATCTTTTCTTATGCCTATTTTTTAAATTGAAGTATAGTTGAGTTACAGTGTTGTGTTAGTTTCTGGTGTACAGTAAAGTAATTCAGTTTTATATATATATATACTTTCAGACTTTTTTCCATTATAGGTTATTGCAAAATATTGAATATAGTTCCCTGGCTATACAGTAGGTCCTTGTTATCTACTTTATATACAGTAGTGTATATCTGTTAATCCATACTCCTAATTTACCCCTCCCCCTGCTTCCCTTTGGTAACCATAAGTTTGTTTTCTATGTCTGTGAGTCTGTTTCTGTTTTGTAAATAAGTTCATTTGTATCATATTTTTTAGATTCCACATATAAGTGATATCATATGATATTTTTAATCTGTCTCACTTACTTCACTTAGCATGATAATCTCTAGGTCCATCCACATTGCTGCAAATGGCATTATATCATTTTTTATGGCTGAGTAATATTCCATATATGTGTGTGTGTGTGTGTGTGTGTGTGTGTATATATATATATATGTGTGTGTGTGTGTGTGTGTATACACACACACATACACACACACACACACACACACACACACACACACACACACACACACCACATCTTCTTTATCCACTTATCTGTTGATGGACACTTAAGTTATTTCCATGTCTTGGCTATTATAAATAGTGCTGCTATGAACATTGCGGTGCATGTATCTTTTTCAATTAGAGTTTTTGCCTTTTCTGGATACAAGCACAGGAGTGGGATTGCTGGACCATATGGTAGCTCTATTTTTATATTTTAAGGAACCTCCATACTGGTCTCCATAGTGGCTGCACTGATTTACATTCCCACCAACAGTGTAGGAGGGTTTCCTTTTCTCCACACCCTCTCCAGCATTTGTTATTTATAGAATTTTTGATGATGGCCATTCTGACTGGTGTGAGGTGATACCTCGTTGAAGTGTTGATTTGCATTTCTCTGATAATTAGCGATATTGAGCATCATTTCATGTGCCTGTTGGCCACCTGTAAGTCTTCTTTGGAGAGGTGCCTATTTAGGTCTTCTGCCCATTTTTTTAATGGGGCTTTTTGGTTTTTTGATATTGAGCTGTATGAGCTGTTTGTATATTTTGGAAATTAAGCCCTGGTCTGTTGCATCATTGCAAGCATTTTCTCCCATCCGTAGGTTGTCTTTTTCTTTTGTTTATGGTTTCCTTTGCTGTGCAAAAGCTTTTAAGTTTGATTAGGTCCCATTTGTTTATTTTTGCTTTTATTTCTATTGCCTTGGGAGACTCACCTAAGAAAACATTTGTACGATTTATGTCAGAGAATATTTTGCTTATGTTCTTTTCTAGGAGTTTTATGGTGTGATGTCTTATATTTAAGTCTTTAAGCCAGTTTGAGTTTATTTTTGTGTATAGTGTGAGGGTGTGTTCTAACTTCATTGATTTACAAGAGGCTGTCCAGCTTTCCCAGCACCACTTGCTGAAGAGACTGTCTTTTTCCCATTTTATATTCTTGCCTCCTTTGTTGAAGGTGAATTGACTTTAGGTGCGTGGGTTTATTTCTGGGCTCTCTATTCTGTTCCATTTATGTGTTCTGTTCTGATTTATGTGTCTGTTTTTCTGCCAATACCATGCTGTTTTGATTACAGTAGCTTTGTAGTATTGTCTGAAGTCTGAAGGGTTATGCCTCCAGCTTTGTTCTGTTTCCTCAGGATTGCTCTGGCAATTCTGGGTCTTTTGTGATTCCATATAAATTTTAGGATTATTTGTTCTAGTTCTGTGAAAAATATCATGGGTTTCCTATGCCTATTTGCATCTTCTTTGGTAAGGTATCTGTTCAGATATTGTGTTTGTTTTTCCATTGGATTATTTGTGTTCATAATGTTGAGTTTTAAGAGTTTTTTGTATATTTTGGACTCAAGTCCTTTATCAGAAGTGTTTTGCAAATATTTTCTCTCAGTCATTGGGTCCTCTATATGATTATTGTATGATTCTAACTAAATAACATTATGGAAAAGTTAAAACTACAGAGATGGAAAACAGATCAGTGGTTACCAGGAGTTGGAGGAAGGCAGATGGATGAATAGTTTATGCACAGGGCCTTTTTAGTGTGGTAAAACTATTCTGTGGGATACTTGTGATGGTTAATTTTATGTATCAACTTGACTAGGCTATGGGGTGCCCAGATATGTGGCCAAATATTATTCTGTGTGTGTCTCTGAGGATGCTTTGGATGGGATGAACAGTTGAGTTGGGTAGACTGAGTAAAGCAGATGCCTTCCCTTATATGGGTGGGCCTCTTCCAATCAGTTGAAGGCCTGAGTATAACAAAAAGGCCAATCCTCCCTTGAGTAAGAGGGAATTTGCTCCTGTCTGACTGCCTTGAACTAGGACATCAGTTTTTTCCTGTCTTTAGACTGAAACTGAAACATCAGCTCTCGAGTCTTGAACCTGGAGGCCTTTGGACTCAGACTGGAACAATACAATCAACTTTCCCAAGTCTCAGCCTTGCTGGCTGAAGATCTTGGGATTTGTCGGCCTCCATAATTGCATGAGCCAACTTCTTATTTTAAGTATGTATGTATATGTAAAATAACATTTTAATTAAGTAATATTTAATATTAATAATATAAATTAAAATATATTTTATTGGTTCTGTTGAACCTATACCTATATATCTCTTACTGGTTCTGTTGAACCCTGAGTCATACAATACTATAATGGTGGGTACATGCTATCATGCATATAGAACTGTACAACACAAAGACTGAATCATGATATAAACTAGTTCATAGTATAAATATAAAGTATTTCATAATGTGTCAGTATGTGTTAATTACTTATAGCAAATGCATCACATTCATCCAAGATGTTAATAGGGAAACTGTGTGTAAGGGAGAGGGAGGATATGGGAACTCTATACTATCTGCTCAGTTTTTTTATGACTCTAAAACTGTTCTAAAACGTAAAGCCCATTAATTAAAAGAAAGGAGAGTATGCAAATCTTGGTGGTATTTGAGGGAAGTAAGACTGATGTGCAGTGGATTTATGGTTGCTGCTGTGAGATGCCAGAAGCAAACTGATAGTTAATTCAGAGAGTAAGAGTGTTTAAGTAGAGGTGGCCAGGTGCAGTGCAGTGCTTCCCAGGAATTTCCAGATGAATTGGTTGGTGATGGTGGAGGTGGTAGTGGAAGTTGTGAGTTTACTATTACATGTGGGTTTGGCATCTGAACCAATTTAAAGTAAAAGTTAAAGGATTAAGTGACTTAAATGGTATTGTGTAACCCCTCAGTCTATCTGCAAGTTTGGAAATGACAGGTAGGTACCCCATCACCAAAAAGAGAAGTAGATTAAGCACACTGAATTCAGATGGTGGTGCAAAATATTTCTTGACTTTCCCCCTGATTCACTTGCAGTATAAATGAAGTCTGCCTTGGAGGGCTGTCCAGAGGACTCCTTTCTCCCTGTGTTCTCCAGTCACCCTGCCCTTGAGTCTTTCTGTCTTTATATCCTGTCGAGCCAAGCCTCAGTTCTCTCCTCAGGACCGTCATCTTCATCCAGGAGGAGGGCTGCAAATGCTCCGTGGTCACTCTGAGCCTCCTCCTGGCCATCTACGGTGGGTCTTTAGATGCTGCAGTGTGGATGCCTCTTGGGACTTGGGATACTTTCAGCAAAGCCTCAGTCTCTCTACACTGTCTTATCACAGATACCCTCTTCACTAGGGAGGAGGAGGGGAGGGAAGGAAGACATGAGGATGAAAGGAAACCCTATCTTGCCCGCGTTAGGTATTGTTATTGTTATCATTATCATTGGTATTGCTGGCACCTAGAACTGCCTGCTGCTTGACTGCTTTTCTGTCTCTGCTCCAGACCCTGGATATCCCAACACTAAACCCTTTTTTCCTTTGAAGTAGCATGAGTGAGCCTCTGGCCAGGACATCAGCTGTTCTCCAAACCCCCTGATCTTCACACTGTGAGGCAGGGGCTGCTTATGCTGCAGGAGATGAGAAGGAAGCACCATCCAGGTGCTTCCACAGGAAGCATCCAGTTGTGTCCACAGGAGGCAAAAAAAATGGAGAGGTTGATACCCAACATCTCCGACGTCATCTTTTAATGAGAAATACATAAGAAAGAAGGCAGCTCTGACAGGCCGCTGCAGGGAAGGACCTGGTTGACGGCATGTGGGGTAATGATTAGGAGCATGCGCAGAACTGACTCGGCAGCTCTGACTGCTGCTGCCTCTCTGATCTCCCCCTGCTCCTGCCGTTTCTGCTCCATTCCCAGGCTGAAGGTTAGCCCCCTTCATGAGCAGAGGTGTGGCCAAAAGGCTGGGGCCAGCCCGCCCTTCCAGCATCCCATTTAGACACACCAACCTTGTACATCAAAGGAGGATGAGCAATTTCACTTTCTGCCCTGAAGGCCAAAATAAACAGACATTGTAATGCTAGCCCTTAGGGAGAGAGGGCAGAATCGGAGCCTTTTAATCCAATTCCTCCATATCAATTTCAGATCCAGAGGGTCGGACGCCTTTGTTCATAAAAGGTCACAAGAAGAGCATGTTGACTCCGGTAAGCATTCTTAAGCAGTCTCCTGGGTCAGACCATTCCGGAAGGCTCTGTCTTTGGAGCCATACCACACAATGACAAGAAACACAGAAAGGGCATAGAGTTCTCACAGCTCAAAATTCTTTGTCTAATTATCCAGAGCCCACTGTGCTCCGCCAGAATGGGTTCTGAGCTCTGGTCCTGTTTCTATCTCATACCTGGTAGGGGAGTCCGCTCTCTGGGGCCTCAGTTTCCTCATTCTGCAAAGTGTGAGGATGGACTGCACCAGAACAACCACCTACAACTCTGGGTCCACTTTGGAAGAACCTGGCAAGCTTCTTTTTTTTTTTTTTTTAATTGGAGTATAGTTGATTTACAATGTTGTGCTGGTTTCAGGTGTACAGCAAAGTGAATCTATTATACATATACATATATCCACTCTTTTTTATATTCTTTTCCCATTTAGGCCACCTCAGAATATTGAGTAGAGTTCCCTATGCTATACAGTAAGTCCTTGTTAGTTAACCTATTTTATATATAGTTGTGTATATATGTCAATCCCAGTCTTCCAATTTCTTCTTTCCCCGCCCTCACCCCCTGGTAACCATAAGTTTATTTTCTACATCAGTAACTCTATTTCTGTTTTGTAGACAAGTTCATTTGTACCCTGTTTTTTAGATTCCACGTATAAGCGATATCATATATTTGTCTTTCTCTCTCTGACTTACTTCACTCAGTATGACAATCTCTAGGTCCATCCATGTTGCTGCATATGGCATTATTTCGTTCTTTTTTTATGGCTGAGTAATATTCCATTGTATATATGTACTGCATCTTCTTTATCCATTCCTCTCTTGATGGACATTTAGGTTGCTTCCATGTCCTGGCTATTGTAAATAGTGCTGCAGTGAACATTGGGGGGCATGTATCTTTTCTAATTATGGTTTTCCCCAGATATATGAGAGGGCTTTTTATTTTTGGCTTAATGAATGCAGATTCCTGGGTCCAATGCCAGGCTTGCTATGTAAAGATGTCTAAGGCTGTGGCCTAGACCCTTGCATATTTAATAAGCTTCCCTGGAGACGCTGAGGCAGCCAGCTGGGTACTCAGAAAAAAACATGCTTGGCAGCCACTGAACTAAATGATCCTTAAGGGCTCTTTCTCAGATGATTATTTTTAAAATATTTAACTATATTTTAATAATATAAAATATAGGCACTTTTCAGAAAAGTGGAGAAAATAGAATTTTTCAATGATAATCATTCTACCAGGCAGAGATCTCTATGTCATTATTTGTCCTTATACAGAGTTTTCTGGGTTTTTCGCTTTTGTTGGTTTGCATAATTATAACCACACTACAGATACAAATCTGCATCTTGCTTTTTCTTTTAACATTACCTTATAAACATTTTCCCTTGTTTCATCTGTGTTTTTGTAACTAACATTTTAAGAAGTAAATGACATAATCTGAGAGCATGGTCCCTGGCTTACTTTCTCACTGCCTTCTACTGGGGATTTTCAGCTCCATGAATTTGAATCACTTGCTCTGTTGCAGAGCTCCTCCTCTGAGGGATATGAGAGCACTGGGGGGGCTGTCTACCCTCCTTCCCTGGCTTGGCAGAAACCTGACAACCCATGTTCTGCCCACAAAGTGCCCTACTTTGGCATTTGTGCCAGATGAGGACCAGTTCACTGAGTCAGATGCTGCTAAGTGAAACCAGCACGGGTGCCTCTCCATTGCTCTGTGACTCCTCTCCTGAGAATCCTGTATCACTGCTGCTGGTGGAACACATTAACGGAGAAACTGATGGATCTGACCCAGAAAACATCTCCTGATCGCTCCCAGTCAGTTTTCATTTGCTATGGTTTGTTTGACCACTTAAGGGCTGCAGTGAACTTCAGTCTTAACTGGTGAAATCTCAGCTTTGGGAAGCTCATTCATCGACCCAAACATGAGCCCCCTCAGACTAAGTAACAAGCAGAAAACTCAGGGCTAGGCTTTGGGCAGAGAGGATGCTTGATATCTGGTGGCTCAGGGCATCACGACTCTCAGCAAGCTTCTCTTCATAGACGCCAGAAGCCAGAGAATCCAGCTACGCCACACGTTATTCAAGCAGGAAGCTGAGACTTTTCCTGGGGAAGGGACCTATTTAGGGTCTCACAGTGAGTATGTGGCAGAGCCTGTAACCAGGACTGGCTGCCTGCCCTTGACACCCGGCTGAAGTGCTGATACAAGGTGTCTGTGACTGCTCCTCCTTCAGGATGTCCCAAGAGCTCAGGTTGGCTTTGTCACTCCACCATATTTCCCAACCAGCTACTTTGCCTCGAGCCCATCATGTCAATATAACATCCTTATGGTCCTTGCCTTCCCTTCTCTTCCCATCCTTTCTTTGCTTCTTTCCTCCCTCCCTCCCTTCCTCTTTTCCTTCCACAAAGTTTCTTGCATGTTAAGCAAATGTCAAGTACGGTACTGGAGACTGTGTAGGTTCACCAACTATTGGGAGTGACAGACTGGCCCACCTGTATGGCAGTTTCAGCCCCAGTGTGATGAATACTGTGACGGGGCTGTGGAAGCAGAGGGAAGGGCGCCGATCCCAGACTTCGGAGGGGAGGGGCTTCCTGGAGCGGGTGACCTCTAAGTCGAATCCTGAAGACTGAGTGGGGATGAGCAGAGAGAAGTGTGGGAAGGAGCAGAGAGAAGTGTGAGGAGGATCGTTCACTCTTGGGGCTATGTGTAAGAAAGCACATGACCCACGTGAGGAACCGCAAGTCATTCTGCATTTAGGGCCCACAGGGTTTGGAGTGATGGAACATGACCCTCCGTGCGAGCGGTGTGCCATATGCCACTGGCAGAGTCTTGTAGGCAGTAGGTTTCCACTCCACCAGAGGAAGAGCTATGGCTCTGTGTGCTGGGGAAGCGGAGGGGTCTACCTGAGTCCTGAGAGGGAAGGAAGTCTCCTTTGGTTGAATAACACTGAACGCCTCTGTAAAGTGCAGAGGTGACCAGGAAGAGGCTGTCATATTCAGCAGTTCTCACTGGCTGACCTTGCCGCTCTTCCTGTGCTTAATTAGGCGGGCACCCAGCCAGGCACGGAAGTGACAGAACCTAGGAGTGATGGGCTTTGTGGGGAAGAATCAGATATTTCTGGAGGAGAACGTGCCCAGATGGGACTCCACTGTGAAGGTCGCCGTGCAGCTGGGCAGGGAGTCGGCACGAGCAGAAGACGCCCGCAGCAAGGACTGACAGAAAGAGAGCTGAGAGCACCAGCTTTGCCTTGTCCTGTATCAGCTCTATCCTGAAAGCTGAGAGCACCCTTAACTCTGGGCTCAGAGCATCTAGTTTGTTTAAAAGCCAGTGCCCTGGGTTTTCTTTCTCATAGCATCTAATTTATTAAAACTCAAGCACCATGGACAAGACTTTTTTTGTTTGTTTGTTTTATCGAGACAAATGGTGGTCTAAGCCTTTTATAGGAGTAATCTTCTACGTGAGGAGTTTGGATTTCAGTCTTTATAAAATCATCTTCACTTGAGACATGGGCTAATTCTGGATGATCTCAGCTCTCACTGCCCTCCAAAAATCAGATAGCCGGACATTATGTATTAGTTTTTGCTTTTAAATCTACATTTGTTACTAAGCATCTCATAGAGTCATTTCATAGGCATGCAGTCCCGCTGGTGTCTGTTCTCAGGATAACTCGGGAACAGTTAAGAGACAGGCAGCCCAGAATAAACAGGAAGAAGAGAAGAGACCTGCAGTTACTAAGTGGCTCTTTCACGAATTTTATTTAATCTTCCCCACAAGTCTGGGAGATAGGTTTATTTATCCAATTTTCCGGTAGGGAAACTGACATTCAAAAGGAGCTAATGTAGCCTGAGGAGCTGGGGTGAACAGAAAGCTAAAATGAAACCACTGAACCTTGCCCTTGTATAATTCCTTTCCCTTGAATGTAAACAGAACCTGTGGATGTGATGGGTCAGAACTGTCCTAATTAGGTTATGTTATATGGCAAAAGGACTGTGCATATGTAATTAAGATTACTTATCGGCTGACTTTGAGTTAATCAGAAGGGAAAACATGCAGGTGGGCCTGACAAATCACATGACCCTTTAAATCTGTGCGGAGAGGCCAGAGACAGAGAAAGTCAGAGATTGGAAGAATGAGAGAGGCTAGACATGAAGGACACTCTCCATTGCTGGCTGTGAAGTTGGAGAAGGCCATGTGAGAAGGAACACAGGTAGCCTTAGGGGTTGACACATTCCCAGCTGACAGCCAACAATAGAATGGGGCCTCCATCCTACAACCTCAAGGAACTGAATTCTGCCAACAACCACTTGCGCTTGAAAGCCCTGAGCCCCAGAAAGGAACTCAACTCAGCTGACGCCTTGACTGCAACCTTGTGAAGCTTTGAGCAGAGAACGCAGCTCAGCTGTGTCTGGACTCCTGGCCTACAGAAGCCAGGAGATAATAAACAGCTGTTGTTTAAAACCACCTAGCTTGTGTTAATTGGTTGCACAGCCATAGAAAACGAATAGAGAAGGTGATGGACCAGAATTTAAAGCCAAGGCTGTTAGGACTACGGCCGGGCTTGTCCCACTGCAGCAGCTACCTCCTCTGCCCTCTACTCCATCGGGGGGAGAAAGTGAGAAGGGCTTATTGGACAATTAAACTCTACAAGTGTTCACTGAGAGGCTTTAGGTGCATAGCCCCGGATTAGGCAGCGGGTTTATGAGATGATTAAGACTCAACAGCATCCCTCAAGGGGCTCACTGTGTAGCGTGAAAGACAAACAAGAGGCAGATGGTGGAAGTGATGTGGGAGAGCCTATGGCAGACAAGCAGCAATGCACTGTGAGAGTTGGACTCAGAGAAGGCTCCAAAGGAAAGGAGGCTTTGAGCTTGGACTCGAAGACTGTGCTGGAGGTCACAGCAGACAAAGTGGGAAGTGCATATGTGAAACATGTCAAAACCAACTGCACACCGAGTGAAACAAAGCAGAAAGGTGAGGTTATCACGAGGGTTTCAATCCACAAGCCAGGAAACTCAAGGCTGCAAGAGGCGATGAGTTCTGAGTTGTTCACAGACTAAGGGATTTTCAAGGGGTAAATGCCAAAGTTTTTGCTTTTTCAGCTGATTGGTCACCTGGTGGTCTTCTTCCTTATTTGCATCAGGTAGCTGAGTCAGGGGAACAAGGAAGTCCAGAGATGGTGTGAACAGACTTGGCGTTTGGGGATCGGCTGGCATCCTCTGCTGATCTCTGAGAAGAGCTGTAAATTCCTACAACTTAGGTAAGGTTAAGTTGCATTTTCTTAATGTGCCTGCGTTGGTCTACTGCGTTTTGTCCCTGACATAGTGACTCCATTTTAGTTTGGTTCTACAGAGGGTGACAAGATGGGCAAAAGCAGAGACAGGACACACAATAAGCACTCCGTGGTATCTGGACCGTCAGTTGCGTGCAGGGCAGGTGGGAGCTGTAGCTGGGAGTGTGGATTAGACCAGAGAGGGGCCTTTCATCCTGTGATACTGCGTTCCGGCCATTTCCTCTAGGCGGCGAGAATAATTTCTCTATTCTGCCAGCCCTGCCTGCCCAGAGATCTCATAAAAATCAAAAGGCAATTTACTAGATGACATTCTAGGCTGCCTTAATATGCATTAAATATCAAAATCTACGACCTCAAATGGCTGCCATTTCTTTGGTCAACTCCTTTTCACTTAATTTAATCTGGGGTTCATTCCACGAACATTTCCTGTGCAGCAACTCTTGCTGGACACTGTGTGGGCCCCGGGGGCACAGCAGGGAACCACAGGACGCCCTCCCTTCAGGGAGCTGCACTGACCAAGCTTGTGGCGGGGGTGAGGGAGGAGTGACAAGGGTTAAGAAAGTGTGTCCAGAAGGAGAAGGGAATTTGATTCCTGGGAAGTGAGGGAAGGAAGAGGCCAGAAAGCATCAAAGGCTTCCTTTTCCAAAACACTCCGGAATTCTCTATGCTCCGAGAATCTGTTGCTTCTGAGGAATCGCTGTCAAGCTTCAGCTGGAAAGTTTATACAGGTTACGAGAACCAGTTCAGAGCTGGCAACTGCGTGCAGCCTCACTGGATGCTCAGGGCTGAATTACCGTGAATTCTTTGCCTTAATTGCATAATGGCTTCTTTTCTTTGTTAAAATTTGACATAATGATATCATAGGCAACAAAATATTTCAAGGGGCATTTTGGAAAGGATTATGTTTTTTTTTTTTTTTTCCTACAGCAGATTTCTCTTTCCTAGTCTCAAGTTTAAAGTTTTTCAGTCTGTTGTAAAAGGAATAAAAAATTGGGGTAGGTGGATAGAATTGTTTTGTTTCCTGACTGTAGTGGTGGTGGCTTCATAAGTGTCTTAGCTCAGGCTGCCATAACAAAATACCGTAGATTGGGCAGCTTAAACAACAGAAATTTACTTTCTCACAGTTCTGGAGGCTGGAAGTCTGAGATCAGGGTGCCAGTACGGTCAGGTTCTGGTGTGTGCTCTCTTCCTGGCTTGTGGACGGTCACCTTCCCACCGTGTGCTTGCATGTCAGAGGGAGAGAGAGGAAGAGAGACAGAGAGGCAGAGACACAGAGAGTGACAGACGGAGGCAGAGAGACAGACCAAGACAGACAGACAGAGACAGAGACACACAGAGAGAGACAGAGACACACAGAAAGAGACAGAGAGAAAGAGAGGGACTGAGAGAGAGATGCAGAGAGACAGAGAGAGAGAGACAAGTAGAGCAAATAGAGACAAATAGAGACAGAGAGATACAAAGAGAGAAAGAGAGAGAGACATGAAGAGAGAAAGACAGAAGGAAAAAGAGAGAGTGCTCTGCTGTCTCTTTCTGTTCTTATAAGGAGAATAATCTTATTGTGTCAGGTACTTCATTTAACCTTAATTATCTCCTTGTAGGCCTCATCTCCAAATACAGTCACATTGAGGGGTTAGGGCTTCAACATATGAATTTTGGGTGGACACAATTCAGTCCATAGCAATCTCTGTATAAATCTGTCAGAACTCATCAATTTCTATGCTTTAATTAAGTACAGTTTATTGTAGATAAACTAAACCTCCATAAAGTTGTTTTAAAATGTATATATAGAAGAAGAAGCTGGAAACAACCAGACGTGGCCTTTTAGATTTAATGCAGACCGTAAATGTCAAGTTAGTCCTTGCTCTAGGATTGAATGACTAAGTCGCTTGCTATTCAGGAGAAGAATTGAAGCAGGAGCCACCGCCTTCCCCAAACCCCCGTCCCCTTGGGCTTACACCTGCCCCTCTGTGACAGAGGACACGACTGGATGCTGCCTTTGGGCCCACTGACCACAAGCTGGTTCCTCCTCTTCCTCAGGCAGCGTTGGGCACTGGTAACCCCCTGCACCTCACTTGGCTTGGGGGCTCTCAGAACCCAGATAAAAGACTGACCTGCCCCTGCTTTTGAGCAGCAGGTCCATTTTCCACCTATCTTTGAGCATAAGGTATTTCCAAAGGGCCCTGGAAGAGCTGTGCAGTGGATGAAGGGTCTCAACCAGTGCTGTCCCCACTACACCAGGACACCCACCAAGGCTGATCCCTTCTAGAAGGCATCATGCTCCAGCATTTTCTGCCCATTCTGGACCCCCTCATGACACGTGCTCTCTGTCTCAGGATCTGCAGACTCAGTGTTCAGATAATGTACTGGTGGACGGTAGTGGCTTGCATGACCCAGGGTTGCCTCTGAAGGTAACAGAAGCATTCTGGAGACAGCATCTGAACCCCAAAGAGTCTTGATGCTTTTTTTCTACCCCCAGCTGAACTCTAGCCCATCTCCCCTACCATGTCAGGGGGATTCTTCTAAAATGCTAAATGGATCACATCACTTGGCTGATTATAGTCCTTCATTATTCATTCCTTTATCCTTCCAGAAATTATATATCAAGTTTCTGCTGTTCTCAGCATTGGGCATACAGGAGTGAATAAGACATAGTGCCCACCCTCTAGAAAATCACTGTCTAGCAAAGGCAGATAGACTTGTGAATACATAAATGTCACAAAGGGCTTTAGGTGCTTTGAAAGAACTGAATATGGGATTTAGCAGAGCCCAAAGAAGGGAGATGTCATTTCTTCCTGGGAAGCAAGAGGGTGTCAAGTAAGGAAAGCTTCAAAGAAAAAGTGACCCCGAGCAAGGTTTTGAAATGAGAGAGTCAAGACATTTCTAAAGAGGAAACTACATGGAGCAAAGGCATGAAGCAGTGTAGACATACTTATCCCCATTGTACTTATAAATGTTGAGGCTCAGACAGGTTAAAAGTTTGCTTATAACTGTACTGTTCAAATTGCTAGAAAGAGCTTCTACCACATATTGTTATAGGGGCTAGGAATACAGAGGAAAACATTCAAATGCAAGTACAGGGCTCTCTCCACCACTTAACACTGCAACTCATCTTTTCAAGTTAACAATTCTATCAAGCATCCCTACTATGCACAAGGCACATTGGGGAACATGGAAATGAGCTCTACAATGCTGCCCTCAGAATATAAATGTTATATAGGAAAGGAGATGATATACAGGCATAAATAATTGTGTGGTCCTTTCAACTTTGTAATTTCATCTTGAAAAAAAAAATCATTGTTTTGTTTTGCTTGTTGTATTTTCCTGATGCCAAAGTGCAAACATTACAACAAAACAAAAGTATTATTGACCTGGTACTTAGCACTTGACCAAGGTTTCGATTAATATGTTCTTATGAACAAAATAAAATGAGCTCCGACCCAAAGGCAGTTGGGAACTGTTCTATTTGTACTCACGCTTAGGCCATGTAACATGAGTTGTCATTCTAAGAAAGGTCAGTCTTTGTAGTTAAGCTATTGGGTCTGCCATGTAGACTACTTGTCCTATCTCCTGGAGGGACCTCCGAATCCATAAATGAGAATCAATACTCAATCTACTTTAATGCCGAGAAGCTTTTCACATGGATGCTTGAACATCTATTTCTGGCTGTCAGAGGGAAAAGCAATGATTAGATCCAGATAGATAATGTCACCATCCCCCACATGACACTTGGGTGTTAAGTGAAGGTGAATCATGTCATCTCAACTCAAGTCTTTACATTCCCCTAGGCCCTCCTGGCCTGGGCCAGTGGCATCCAGGATTAATGATGTCCTGGACCATAGCACAAGAAACTTGAACATCACTTCTCTGTGTGGGAGAGAGGGCAGGAGCCTGGGAATGATTCTTGCTCACTGAAGCCCACCCAAAAGTGCCACCCCCATCCGAATCCCCAAGTAACCAACAAGACTTCTGGAAGCCCTACCTGACCCTACAAGGGATTTAGGTCCCAAATTCCAAAAATATCTGCATATAAAACATGGGGCATCAAGGGTAGATTCTGTTAGATCTTTTTCAGGGCCAAGAGGTCCAGGAACACTGCCTGCCCATAATGTATTACTTTCCATATGAATCCCCAAGAGAAGTAATGTACAGGACAAAGATAAAAGACAGGCTCAGTTTAGTGTTAGCTGGGCCTTTGACCCTAAACCCCAGTATAAGAATGACAGTAAATTAGACTGGGCCACATTAGTTTTGCCCACTCTCTAACCCTGGGCCCGTGGCAGACATCACTAATCAATAATGGTACACTACTATAGCTCCCACACTTAGCCTCAGACTTCTTTTCAATACAAAGTTTCAAGAAGCCATTCCTAATTCATAAAATTAGTACAAAGATTAAGCCCTTTTGCATTTTTTTTTTTTTTTAAATTTGGACCAGAAGATGAGTGAAACTGCTTTGTACTGTCCCTGTCTTGCTGCTTCCTACTAGGATCTCCTACTGTTCTAAGCTTGGCTGCGTACCCACAGATTTCATGCTATTAAGAAAGATGTCACATTCTTGGATTCGGGTCACTGAAGCTCTGCCGTGTATCACCTCTCCTTCCTTAACTCCTACCAGCCAATGATATGAGAGCGTTGTTTTCCATTGATCTTCCTCCATTTGTGTTTTCCCCTCATTCTGAGTTGAGTCACAGCCCTCTGCTTGGGTTGTAATTTTTTCGTCCTCTCCCCGCCAGCTCATATCCTCTAATGGTTTTCATAAAAATCATATCTTGGAAAGTTTAAACAGAGTCATTTAAACTTTCTCTTTCATTGTTAATAACATAGAGAGTCTTATGTGCCAAATGAGCTGGTACCTCTGACTCCAGTGTCTCTTAATTTATAACGGAAAATGCTGTCACCCACTGTCTTGGGGGTATTTTATGTCCCACCATCTCATGTTGTCTCTGAGGCTCTTCTTAAATAATATTACTCTCAGTGAAGTCTGAAACCTTCCTGCCTCTTTTAGAAAACTTTTTCTGCTTGATCTTATCTTCCCTTGGCTTCCCAGGCTGGGCCTAAATCTCCCTTTAGTGCCCTTGCACGAAGTCAGGGGAAGATGCTAGTGTATAGGCATAAGTGGCCTCAGTTACTAATAAGCCCAAAGGCTCTTAAGAATTGATAATTTCTTAGTTTCTTAATAATTTCTGCTTCCTCTAGAGGATGGAATTCAAATCCATGTTTCCCTCCAACTCCATTGATTTCACTCTCAGGGAGGTATTAATCTGATTGGTCAGATTCCAATAAGAGACAAGTCTTAAGGGCATAAACAAGCCCTAGTGGACAGACACATTCTTTTTGATTTCATCCCCCTTTTAGCTGGTGAATGTCTATTTTGCCTGATAATAATAAGATTCTCAAGACTTGGGTGCGGAAGCAGTGGTAGGTGGGGAATAGGCAGAATGTCCTCATGGCTTCTTTTATCTAAAATTACTTAAGTTCAACTCAGTCCTCACAAATGTCCAGAGACAAAAAGTGTCCTCACCGTCCTTTATCAGGACTGTTAAAATGACTCTTCAGAAGTCTCTCATTCTCCAGCCTTGTCTTCTTCTGATGCATCCTGCATCCTGAAGCCATCGTGATTTTATGAAATGTGAATCTGATCATATCTCTGCTCTTGGAAAGAGGAAACACATTGCAGAGCTCAGGACAAGGATCAGAAAGTGATCTTGCTTAAGGAAGAGTGGCCCCCGCATGCCCACGAGTCATGGCTTATTAGAGAATTCAGGTTCTGAGAAAGGGCCACCTATACCTCAGCCTCTCCAGGGAAGGCTATTATGGTGAGAAGAAAAATGAAAAGGAACTAGAAAACAATTTTTAAAAATTTAAAAATCTAAGGGTTTTGCAAAATAGGCAAACCCTTGTAGGATGCTACATTCTGATTTTCTTTTAGTAAGTGCGTATGGGGTCTCCTTCCAAGCAGAGAATTCTGGGTCTACTTTTATATAGGATTATGGGGCTGTAGGCCCCAGCAGTGCAGGCTGGCCTGTTCCCATTTCTGGGTGAAGCCAAAAGCATAGCTTGGCTGCCCTTTTTCCCCTTCCAGGACTCTGGGCCTGATTAGGAAGCAACTCAGATGTACCCAGCTGGGAAGGAGCCTCTCTTCCTTAGCAGTTCAATTGGAAGCTGTCGCAGCCAGCTGTCAGGACTGAGGCAGGAGAAGCCAAAGCGGGGAGCTGAGGTCAGGTGTAGGGGAGTGGGGCCAGTGTCAGACTTGGGAGTGTGAAATGAGGCCAAGCTGGGGCAGGGAGGATGGAGGGGTCTGGAGTCTGAGGCTGGGTCAGCTCTACAGGAGACATCTAATCTGAGCAGTGTGTGAAAATTGGAATTTGGAGTCAGATTCAAGGGCAAACAGAGCTTGTTAGAATGGCAGGGCCAGCCTTCAGATCAAATCCTTGGCCATCTGAAAAAAAAAATCCCTTCTGGGGATAAAAGACCAGAGAGGCCAAGCCTGTCTACAATCTCCCCACTGTTCTGAGAGTTTCTACCACCTCTGGTCTTAAAGGCACAGTCATCCAAAACTAGTGTCTGCTATAGGTTGAGGTGCCAGCCCCCATTATGCAATCAAGACATCAGTGTTGTTTGGGGAACCCAGGGTTGTCCACATCTTAGCAGAGGAAGAAAACCTGTGATCATTACCTTGTTGTGTGGGGCTGACTATTCATTAGTTTGTGATACAGGCATAAGCTGGACAGCCCAGCCCTTCTTTGGGTCATAGGCATATATATTGGCAAGTGCCTTTTATTTCAAAACATTTAACATTTCTGTGATGAATTTTGAAATAGTTGTTCATCCTCAGGCATCGTAAAGCTAAAACTGAAAGCCACAAACATGGTAGCTTTGCTATGGACCCGTGCCACATGCCATCTCTTACCTTCCTCCTGTCCTCTGTGAGTACTTACTGAGCACCCCCTGAGCCAGGATGCCCTTCCCCCAGTGGAACACACACTCTAAGTCAGGCTTCTCAAAACACACTGGCAATCTCTGCTCAGTCTCCCACCTCCCCAAAGACCTAGAGTGCTGACTGATTTTTTCATACTCATTTTCTAAGTTAAGAACAAAAGCCATAAAATGGCCTTATTCTTTTTTAAGTCAAAACAGTGGTCAAAGAGAAGATAAACCATCTGCATAACTCAGGAATGCTGGATAAGAGTAATGTTTATGTTAGGATTTTTTTTTTTTCTCTCCATGATGTCTCTTTGCCTGGAGGAGAACTTTCAAACAACTCTCACATTAAATTATATGTAATTCAATAGGAAAAAGTAGTGGGCAGTCTAGCCTCCCACTGAGTGCTCTGACTCATAATTTTAACGGCCTTGATTTGCAATGCCCTGTACCTGACCTTGAACGTCGATAGAAGGGATGCTCTGATCAGTCAGTGTTTGCAGCCTAACCTTGGAACCGTAAGATGATCATATAGGAAATCCCCATTTCTGATGCTGGGACTGTCGAGGGTGTTGATTAAAGGAATAACTGTCTTCCTTTTGTGCAAATATCCTCCCTGAAATATCCGTTCCTAGCCCTGTGCCATCATCGCCTGCAAGGAGCATCTTGAGGCTGAGGCCAGGTGCTACTCAACCCTGCTTGCCTCCCTGATCGTCTCACTGAGTCCTCGCATGCATGCTGAGTGCAGCCTCATTCAGGCCAGCAATCATCCCCTCTGAGAACCACCTGCAGCCCCCACACGAGTGGTTTTTTGCTGGGAGGCAGCTGGTACACTGGGAAGAGTAGTTTTTGGCAACAGAATCACTCAGAATGGAATCCTACTGCTGATATACTTGCTAGATGTGTGGCTTTAGACACAAGACCCTCATCACTGAACCTGCTGCTTTGTCAGAAAGAAGAAATGAGATGACAAAAAGAACGCCCCTATCGTAAAACTGAATTTGAAAACCATGAATGTGCATAACGGTAGCTTTGAGGATAAAAAGAACAGGGCCCTGTCCTGCGCAGCCTCTTTGCTTCCTTCTTTTGTCCACTAGCACTTCCTGAGAGGCTCTCTGTGCCAAAAGCAGAGCTAAATGCTAAGGGTGTAGCCATCACCAAGAAAAACCTGACCTTTACCCCAGAGCTGATACCTGGAGGCAAGCGTCTCACAAATCATTCTGCCCCTCCCTTGTTTTGGTCTTCTGCAGCCAAAGAGAGAGCAAGAATCGTTGTTCTTTTCTCTGTAATTAGTACAGTGTTCCCAGGAAGAGTTCAATAAAATGTTCGTCACTTAACTAGCAAAACTCAACTTCCAGGCGGGATTTTTCAGAACAGCCTACAGTGGCAAGAGTGGCATATTGAAAATGACATCTCAAACTTTGAGCTCTAGGTCGAGACTGAAAAGGGAAAAAGAAGAAAAGTATTTGCCCTTCTATAGTTGGCTGGGTGGGGCAGGGGGTCCCACAGAGTAATCCAGGCAAACTCGTATAAACAGGTCACCCACCGCCAGTGGGGAGGGACACAGACGCAAAGACAAATGTAGCTTTGCTGGGTCTCACTAACACCTTATGTTTACTTTGCCCATTTTACTACTATGAGGAGCAACCAGATAAGGGTGTTTGAGGAAAAAAAGTAAATAAGCGCATAAAATGTATTTGTTACTCAGCATGGCGTAATGTAGGTGATTTTAACAGCAGGCAAAAATAAGCTCCTTCAGTAAATCAATTCGATTGTGGTGACAAAGCACCCTGAAGTCAGAGAGGCTGCCCCTGGCAAAGCCTCGGTTCCTTGGCAGCAGTGCTGAAACCCTACGTTATGTAATTAAAACAGGGGAAGCTCCTTTCTGGGAGAACGAGCCAGGAAAACCAAATAAAATAGCAGCTTCTCAAAATGAATTTTCTTCTCCTTACTCTTCAAGAAAACACTGATCAAATGAGCAGAATAAGTTAGTTTTGTTTCTGAAATAAGAAGGCTGATGTCTCTGACAGTGGAAGTTACGCCTCAGGCCCTTTTCTGTAGAGAGGCAGCTCTTATATCTCCTCCTGTCACAGACGCCCAACGAAGCCCCTCCTCACCATAAAACCAGTGCAGCAAAAACCACACCAGATTCATTGTGGTTCTGACTCTCAGAAATGTGAAGCTGAGGAAAATCAGGAAAACCAAATAGGAAGAACTTCAGATAGTTTCTACCTACATTTGTTTTTCTTATTTATAAGTCTCATCCATGTGGACATACACATCACACAGTTTATTTCAGTTTTGTTGAAAATGTTAGACAATTGTTTGGTAAGTGAAAGCTAAATAAACTGTGTGACTGGGGTACCCGCTGTGGCCCAGGGCTGGGGGAGATTCCAGCAGAGCCCGGTTTACGTTCATTGGTAGCCTCTCGTCACCGGAAGCAGGCCTCCACTATCTGGCCCTGGCCAACCTCCCTGGCCTCATCCTCATTGTGCTCATTTTGAACTGATCTCGCTCAGCTGACTCCTAGCCCCATGCTTTGTACCAACCCTCCTCTCTGCCAGAATGTCTCCTCCCTTCTCCATCTCCTCCTCCCTGGTGCAACTGAGAAATCCCCACACATCCCTCAGACCTGGCTGCAAAGTTTCTCTTCTAGGAATCCTCCCATGACTGTCCTCCCCTTCCTGACAGCCAGCCTGGCCCAACTCTCTCCCCAGGGCCTTGCCCACACCTGGCATGGCTCTCTTGACAGGCATGACCTTAACTTACAGGTTTGCTTGTAGTTGGTTTACCTGTCTATCACTACTCCTGAACTCAGCTCCTCAAGGGCAGGGGCTATGTTAACACTGGTTTCAATCTCCCGCACTGCCGAAGTGCCTGGAACACCGTAATTGAGCCACTGGTGGTGGAAGGAAGGAAGGGAAAGAGAAAGGGATGGTGGGAGTGTCAGGACAGAATAAAACAGTTACCTGAGAAGGTCTGGGGCAGAGCGTGAAGGAGGCACCAGTGCTGCCAGGGAGAGGCCAACACAGCCAAGGAATCAGAGGAAATTATGAAGCTTCACAGAGGAAATGGAGGGTCTACCTTGCTTACAGCGATGATGACTTGAATGAAAGAGGGAATCCTGGGCAAATAAAGGTAGATGGTCCCAGAGTCCCTTTCTTAGGTGTACAGAAGCCTTACATAGAAAGGCCCGGCTTTGTTTGTGTTTTAGTCAGGGACCTCCAGAGAAACAGAACCAGTAGGATGCATGTATACATAGAAAGAGATTTATAATCAGGAATTGGCTCGTGTGACCATGGAGGCTGACAAGTCCCAAGATCTGCAGGGAATGTCGGCAAGCTGGAGAGCCAGGAGAACCACTGGTGTCGTCCTGATCCAAAGATCGGCAGGTTTGAGACCAAGGAAGAAGTGAGTGTTCAAAATAATTTCATAATAAGGTGCTTTTGAAAGAGAATGAACAGAAGAAAAGGCTTCTGCTAGTTTGAAGACTCCCACACATACCCAGGTCACAGGTTTGTCTCAGCAAGGTGATTTCTCATTAGCATACATACCTGATATCAGATTTGGGTGAATATTCTCACCCTATTGCCCCACTCCTTGGAACTTTATTATTTTTTTCATTTTTTTGCAAATTATAGTCCATTATAGGTTATTACAAGATATTGGGTATAATTCCCTGTGCTATACAGTAAATCCTTTTTGCCTATCTATGTTGTATATAATAGTTTATCTGTTAATCTCATACTCCTGATTTGTACCTCTTCCCCCTCCCTCCCCTTTGGTAACCAAAAGTTTGTTTTCTATGTCTGTGAGTCTGTTTCTGTTTTGTATAGTTTGATTTGTATTATTTTCTAGATTCCACATTGAAGTGATATCATATAGCATTTGTCTTTCTCTGTCTGACTTTTTCACTAAGCATTATATTCTCTAGGTCCATCCATGTTGCTGCAAAAGGCAATATTTCATTCTTTTTTATGTCTGAGTAATATTCCATTGTGTATATATATATATATATATATATATATACACCACATCTTAAGCCAGTCCTCTTTTGATGGGCAATTGGGTTGCTTCCATGTGTTGGCTATTATAGATAGGGCTGCAGTGAACATTGGGGTGGATGTATCTTTTCAAATAAGAGTTTTCTTTTTTCTGAATATATACCAAGGAGTGAAATTGCTGGATCATATGGTAGTTCTATTTTTAGTTTTTTTAAGGAACATACACACTGTTTTTCATAGTTGCTATACCAATTTACATTCCCACCAAGAGTGTATAAGAGTTCCCTTTTCTCCATATCCTCTCCATCATTTATTACTTGTAGACTTTTAAAAATTATTTATTTATTTATTTATTTTGGCTGCACCAGGTCTTAGTTGCGGCATGCGGGATCTTCGTTGCGGCATGCAGAATCTTTAGTTGTGGCATGTGGGCTTCTTAGTTGCGGCATGCGGACTTCTTAGTTGCGGCATGCATGCGGGATCTAGTTCCCTGATCGGGGATTGAACCCAGGTTCCCTGCATTGGGAGCACTGAGTCTTACCCACTGGATCACCAGGGAAGTCCCACTTGTAGACTTTTTGATGATGGCCAGTCTGACTGGTGTGAGGTGATACCTCATTGTGGTTTGATTTGCATTTCTCTAATAATTAATGATGTTGAGCATCATTTCCTGTGCCTGTTAGCCATCTGTATGTCTTCTCTGGAAAAATGTCTATTTAGGTCTTCTGCCTATTTTTTAATTGGGTTGTTCCTTTTTTGATATTGAGTTGTATGAGCTGTTTGTATATTTTGGATATTAACGCCTTGTCAGTCCCATCATTTGCAAATATTTTCTCCCATTCTGTAGGTTGTCTTTTCGTTTTGTTGATGGTTTCCTTTGCTGTGCAGAAGCTTTTAAGTTGGATTAGATCCCATTTGTTTATTTTTGCTTTTATTTCTTTTGCCTTGGGAGACTGATCTAATAAAATCTTGATATGATTTATGTCAGAGAATGTTTTGCCTATGTTCTCTTCTAGGAGTTTTATGGTGTCATGTCTTACATTTAGGTCTTTAAACCATTTTGAGTTTATTTTTGTATATGGTATTTGGGAATGTTCTGATTTCATTGTTTTACATGTAGCTTTCCAGCTAACATCACGTGATGAAGAGGCTGTCTTTTCTCCATTATATATTCTTGCCTCCTTTGCCAAAGATTAATTGACCATATGAGCATGGGTTTATTTCTGGGCTTTCTATTCTGTTTCATTGATTTATGTGTCTAGTTTTGTGCCAGTACCTTGTTGTTGTGATTACTGTAGCTTTGTAGTTTAGTTTAAAGTCTGGAAGGGATATGCCTCCAGCTTTGTTCTTTTTTTTTCACGATTGCTTTGGCAATTCTGGGTCTTTTGTGGTTCCATATAAATTTTAGGACTATTTCTCTGAGTTCTTTGAAAAATGTCCTGGGTGTTTTGATAGGGATTGCATTAAATCTACAGATTGCTTTGGGTACTATAACCATTTTAACAATATTAATTCTTCCAATCCAAAAGCACAGAATATCTTTCCACTTCTTGGTATCATCTTCAATTTCCTCCATCAGTGTTTTATAGTTTTCAGGGTATAGGTCTTTCACCTCTTTTGTTAAGTTTATTACTAGGTACTTTATTCTTTTTGATGTGATTTTAAACAGAATTGGTTTTTTACTTTCTCATTCTGATATTTCGTTATTAGTGTGTAGAAATGCAACAGATTTCCTTATATTAATCTTGTACCCTGCTTCCTTGCTGAAATCATTTATTAGTTCTAAGAGTTTTTGTGTGGAGACTTTAGGGTTCTCTATATAGAGTAGCATGCCATCTGCAAATAGTGAGTTTTACCCCTCCCCTTTCAACTTGGTTACCTTTTATTTCTTTTTCTTTTCTGATTGCTGTGGCTAGGACTTCCAATATTGTGCTAAATAGAATCCATGTGAGTAGACATCCTTGTCTTGTTCCTGAATTTTAGAGGAATGCTTTTCAGCTTTTCACTGTTGAGTGTTATGATGGCTGTGGGTTTGTTGTAAATGACCTTTGTTATGTTGAGATATGTTCCCTTTATACCCACTTTGATGAGAGTTTTATCATGAATGGATATTGAATTTTTTCATATGCTTCCTCTGTGCCTATTGAGATAATCATGTCTTCCCCTTTGTTAATGTGGTGTATCACATTGATTGATTTGCATATGTGGAACCATTCTTGTGACTCTGGAAAGAATCCAGCTTGATCATGGTGTATGATCTTTTTTATGTATTGTTGGATTTGGTTTGCTAATAGTTTGTTGAGGTTTTTGCATCTATATTCATCAAAGATATTGGCCTGTAATTTTATTTTTTTGTAGTGCCTTTGTCTGGTTTTGGTATCAGTGTAATGGGGGACGCATAAAATGAATTTGGGAGTGTGCCCTCTTCTTCAATTTTTTGGAATAGTTGAGGAGGATAGGTATAACTTATTCTTTATTTGTTTGGTAGAATTCCCCAGTGAAGCCATTCAGTCATGAACTTTTGTTTCAGGGAGTTTTTGAAATTAAAGATTCTATTTCACTTTTAGTGATCAGTCTGTTCAAATTGGCTGTTTATTCTGGACTTAGTCTTGGAGACTGTATGTTTCTAGAAATTTGTCCATTTCTTCTAGGTTGCCCAATTTGTTGGCATATAACTGTTCATAGTATTCTCTTATGATTTTTTTGTATGTCTATGGTATCAGCTGTTGTTTCTCCTATTTCTTTTCTTATTTTGTTTATTTGGGTCCTTTCTCTTTTCTTCTTGATGAGCCTGGCTAGAGGTTTGTCAATTTTGTTTATCTTTAAAACAAACAAACAAACAGAAAACACAGCTCTTGGGTTTATTGCTCTTTTCTCTTGTTTTTTGATCTCTTTTTTATTTATTTCCTCTCTGATCTTTATTATTTCCTTCATTTTGCTGACTTTGGGCTTTATTTGTTCTTCTTTTTCTAATTCTTTTAGATGGTAGGTTAGCTTGTTTATTTGAGATTTTTCTTGTTTTTTGAGGATGGCCTGTATTGCTATGACCATCCCACTTAGAACTGCTTTTGCTGCATCTCATAGATTTTGTAAAGCTGTGTTTTCATTTTCATTTGTTTTGAGGTATTTTCTGATTTCTTCTTTGATTTCATTGTTGACCTGTTGGTTTTTTGGTAGCATGTTGTTTAGTCTCCATGTGTTTGTTCTTTTCCTGTTTTTCCCTCTATGGTTGATTTCTAGTTTCATATTGTTGTAGTCAGACAAGATGCTTGATATAATTTCTATCCCCTTAAATTTGTTGAGGCTGGTTTTGTGACCTAGTATGTGATCTGTCCTGGAGAATGTTGCATGTGCACTTGAAAAGAAAGTGTCCCCTCCTTTTTTTGGATATAGAGTTCTTTAGATATCAGTTAAGTCTAACTGGTTTACTGTGTTGCCTTATTGATCTTCTGTATGGATAATCTGTCCGTTGATGTCAGTGGGTTGTTAAAGTCTCCTACTATTATTATATTATTGTCAATTTCTCCCTTTATGTTTGTTAGTATTTGCTTTATGTGTTTAGGTGCTCCTATATTGGGTGCATATATATTAATGAGTGTAATATTCTCTTCTTGTATTGATTCCTTTATCACTATATAATGCTCTTCTTTGTTTTTCTTTATGACCTTTGTTTTAAAGTATATTTTGACTGATGTGAGTGTTGCTACCTCCACTTTCTTGTTGTTTCCATTTGCATGAAATATCTTTTTACATCCCCTTACTTTCAGTCTCTGTGTGTCTTTCATCCTGAAGTAAGTCTCTTGTAGGCAGAGTATTGCAGGTTTTTGTGTTTTTTTTAAATCCAGTCAGCCACTCTGTGTCTTTTGATTGGAGCATTTAGTCCATTGATATTTAAAGTAACTGTTGATAGGTATGTTCTTATTGCCATTTATTGTTTTCTGGTGGTTTTTGTAGTTCTTCTTTGTTCATTTCTTCTTCTTTTTGTTTTCCCTTTTGTGGTTTGATGATTTTCTTTTGAGTTGCTTTCTTTTTGGTTCTTGTGAATCTATTCTATGTTTTTCGTTTGTGGTTACCATGAGGTTCATGTGTGTTGACCCATAACTATATATACTTGCTTTAAATGGATAGTTATTCAAGTTCAAACACATTCTAAAAGGTCTACATCTTTTTCTCCCCTTCCTCTCATTTTATGATTTTTAACGTTCTACTTTACATCTTCATGCTTATTCTTTTACTGTTTATTGAAGCTATAATTCCTTTTACAAGTTTTGTTTGTTCTTTAATCTATGTACTGGCTTATTTAAGTGATCCTCAGTCCTTACTATATATTTACCTTTCCCAGTGGGTTTTTCCCTTTCCTATAAGTTCTTGCTTTTTTTTTTCCATTTAGAGAAGACCCTTCAATATTTCCTTTAGGGTAGGTTTAATATTGCTGTATTCTCTTAGTTTTTGCTTGTTTGAGAAATTCTTTATCTCTCCTTCTATTCTAAATGATAATCTTGCTTGGTAGAGTATCCTAGGTTGCAGGTTTTCCCTTTCAGGACTTTGAAACTTTGACTATATCATGCCACTCCCTTCCAGCCTGCAAAATTTCTGCAGAGAAATCAGCTGATAGCTTTAGGGGGGTTCCTTTGTATATGACTCTTTATTTTTCTCTTGCTGCCTTTAGAATTCTCTCTTTAACTTTTGCCATTTTAATTACTGTATGTCTTGGTGTGGATCTGTTTGGTACATCTTTTGGGGGACCCTCTGTGCGTCTTGTGCCTAGATACCTGTTTCCTTCTTTAGGTTTTGGGAATTTTGGGGCCATAATTTCTTCAAATACCTTTTTAATCTTCTCTCTCTCTTCTTCTTCTGGGACCCCTATAATGCAGATTTCAGCACATTTTATATTATCTCATATATCTCATATGTTGCTTTCATTTTTTTTTCATATGTCTTTCTGTCTGCTGTTCTGATTGGGTGATTTCCATTATTCTATCTTCCAGATTACTTATGCATTCTTCTGTGTTATTTAGTCAGCTATTCATTGATTCTAGATTGCTTTTTATCTTGGAAATTGAATTATCTATTTTTGATTGATTCATCTTTATAGTTTTAGTTCCTTATTACAGTGGTCTGCATTTATATTGATAATCTTTATTAATTCAGTTAGCATTTTTATTACCAGTTTTTTGAACTCAGAATCTGGTAGACTGGTGAGCTCTATTTCATTATTTATTTTTTTAGGGGATTTCTCTTGCTCTTTTCATTGGAAGTAGTTCCTCTGCTTTTTCATTTTACTTAACTTTCTCTGTGTCTATAAATACAGGAGAAACAGTTATGTAGTGTGGTCTTGAAGGAGTGTTTTTGTGTGGGAGCATCCCTGTGTAGACCATGTGTCTGATGTCTTTGGTGAGAAGGCTGGTTTTGCTATGAATGCCAGCCACATCTTTCCTCAGGATGTGTTGGCTGCTGTCACCTTGATACAGGTGTGCTTGGTGTTGGAGGATCTAAAGCCTGTGCAGGGTGTGAGGCGGGACTTCCTTTCTGCTCTGTGGCTGTTGCTGCCCTATCAGGAGCAGGATCCGCTCCCCAATTGTTGGAGTAGGAGCCCTGGGGGTTGGGCTTGATTAGGTTCCATCCCTCTTGAGTGCATGCCCTGCCCTAAAGGAGGGGAGTGCTGAAGCAAGCCAGGCCTGTGCAGTCACAGAAGACCAGTAAACCACCTGTGTAGGCATCTATGGCTCCACTTAGACATCATCCAAGATCATGTCTTTACCCCCATTGTGGTCATCCCTGATCTAGTACAGGGCTGTGGTGTGGAGTGGGCAGGGCTGGAGCATTTGCTAGGCTGGGACTGGGGGTCAGGGTGTTGTGCCTGTAGGAACTGAGGTGGCCATGCTGCCGCCAGAGATCTGGGCTGCCTCTGTGCCTCTCTCCTCCCAGGACCTGTCTGCCCCAGATCCAGCACCAAGTTGTGGCATGCAGTGGGCAGAGCCAGAACACTGGCTTGGCTGGGAGATGGACCAGGCATGCGAGATGAGGTGTCTCTTGTAGCACTGCCCAACTAAGTTCTGACAACGGCTGCTGCAGCCCCACCGGGACCACACCCCAAGTCCCCGGGCTGTCCGTGCAAAACTAGACCAAAGTCTTTTCCCAGGGCTCAGCTGGCCCAGATCTTGTGCCAGGCTGGGGTGTGGAGTGAGCAGGGCTGTGGTGTGTGCCCTTTTCATATTGGGAGGTGCAGTGACGTGGCAGCCACCAGTGCAAGGCTCTCTCCACCCTGATTGTTGGCAGGCCAGCATGCATGCACTCCCCACAAGCAGAGACTAGGCTTCTCTAGCCCTTCTATCTGTCCTGGTGTAGTGGGGGACAGCACTAGTTGAGCAGGTGGGTACCTGGGACCTTTCATCCACTGCACAGCTCTTCCAGGGCCCTTTGGAGATACCCTATGCTCAAGGGTAGGTGGTAAAATGGATCTGTTTCTCAAAAGCAGGGGAAGGTCAGTCTTTTATTTGGGTCCTGAGAGCCCCCAAAGCCAAGTGAGGTGCAAGGGGTTACCAGTGCCCAGTACTGCCTGGGGAAGAGGAGGAACCAGCCTGTGCTCAGCCGGCACAAAGGCAGCATCCAGTCCTGTCCTCTGGGGCTCAGTCACAGAGGGCGGATGTAAGCCCAAGAGGATGAGGGGTTTGGGGAAGGGAGTGGTTCTCCCAGCAGCCACGGGGGCTTGTCTCTTCCCTGTAGGACCCCAGGCTGGGACACAGTCTGTGTCTCCACCTGCTCGCTACCCAGGGTGAGAGTCTGCCTCTGCAGACCTTCTCTTCCTTTCAGATCCCTCCAGGGGGCACAGATCCCAGTCTTATGCCTTGATTCCATCCTTCCTGGTTATGTGGAAATCTGTCTTTCAGCTTTGGTTGTATAGGAGTTCTTCTGCCAGTTTCTAGTTTTCTGTGAGATTTGTTCCTCATGTAGGTGCACTTTTGATGTGTTTGTGGGGGTAGGTGAGCACCATGTCCTCCTACTCTGCCATCTTGATCCAACCTCTCGGGCACTTTAAAAATTACCCATATTTTTCTTTAGGCAGCAGGATGATTTGTGGGACCCAGGGGGTGTTCCATCTCAGTGGGGCCTAACTGTCAGGTTGGGAGAGAGTCACTATTTAGGAGATCCTCTGTATAGCTGGAATAGAGGCCTAACAGGAACTAGGGAATAAATAGGACCCTCTGGGGTCTTGAATGGAGGGAGGAGTCTCCCCCCAAAATAGAGCCAGATTGGCTGGGTTCCAGGCTGATTTCTCCATGTATCAGTTTTCTGATTTGGGGCAAATTCTGTAACTCAGTGCCACTGTTTCCTGGAGAGATGACATCTCTCTTAGAACTTTGTGAAAATAAAAGAAGAGGTATATAGCCCAGCAGAGCTGTGTGGTCCACAGAAGGCACCAAACATTTCTTCTTTCTCTCTTCTTTGGCATCCTTCCCATCTTGGAAGGGTAAATCCCATCAGAATATCCCAGTACTCAACTCTATGGCCATGGGATTTTTGCTTTACAAATGATTTTGGTCTAAGTACCAGGGAAAGAGAGATGGCATATTCCAAGGCTTTAGTCAAAAACAGATGATTTTGTGCAGTCCTTATTCCAAATGGAAAGATAGACACTGAACTGGAGTCAGGAGAATTGGGCTATCACAGATTCTCTCACTTTCTCCATGGTTAGAAGGAAACATGCCTACAGTCTCTTATAGTAGTAAGATAATATAATTTTAAGAATAGAGGAATGTAAAATAGTTAGAAATAAGGATAACTGTAAGAAAAGGTTTTTATCATTATTATTCCATATACACAGTCACCATATGGGTTTATGGCCTAATTCTTATTTACACTGTCATCATGAAATATGAATATGGGAACCATAATTAGCATGGTTCTTATTTGATGAATGTTATTCAAAAACAAGGCACAAAGTGAACTGTTATTTTTTCTAAGTACTCAGAGACCTATATAGCCCTTTTCCCTAACTGTGGGTGATGAAGTAGCAGAGGCCCAGGTGTATTAATTTCCCAGGTTCCCTTAGCTAATAGCAAGAACATTCTGTCTAGTACATTTAGTAAACAGTTTGTACTCTGATTTGAATTCTGAAATTTAAAGGTTGTTGAAGCGAGAAACTACCTGAAAACAGCTTTTTACAGTTTATTCAGGTCACCATGATTGAGCTTTAGGTTATTGAAAATTGTCATTTCCTTCCCTGTTTCGGAATAATAATTGTCCATATGAACAACCATTGTTTGCTTATTAAAGCAGGACAGCCAGCTGATATGTCTTAGGAAGATGTTCAACCCCGCAGGTTGAAATTAAAAGCTTCTATGGCTAAAATAGAGTTAACCAGAAAATTCAGTTCAGAAAATACTATATTCACTGATATTCCTGGTGACTCAACATTTTGTTACGTTTTGCATTAAAAAGGAAGATCAGTCATGCCCTGCTTGATGAAATGCTGCCTGGCATAATAGAGTGGGCGGAAACAAAGCAACTCAGCTTTGTTTTTGCTCTGCTGTGAATTAGTCTGGTGGTTTAGGGAAACTGTGTAACCTCTCTGAGTCTCAGAGTGCCGACCTGGAAAATTAAGGATCAAATTAGAGACAATTTGAAACCCTGTAGTTCTTGGTGCCTACCTTGTACCAAATCATCTACCAAGTACTGCAGGTGAAGCCAGAGGCATCAACCAAGAGTTATCTTCAAGAAGCTCAAGTGTAATATTATTAATCCCCTCCCCCAAACTTTCAACCTATTTCCCAATCCCTGTTGGAACAAAGTTCTGAGAATAACATTGAAATATTTTTATCTCTGAGGATAAAGGAAAGAAAGGAAAGGGACTATCTTTGCCCCCCGGATCTGTAGGTGAGAAATAAAGTCACTTTCACCATTGTACTTTCTAACATAGCAATTTCTGCTAAGCCAGCAGTTCAACAGAGTGATGAGAGGTTTTAAACAGGCATGACCTCTCCCTTCTAGGGACCGCCCCCAGGGTCAGTGTCAGTGAGGACTGAATGGATTCTGGGATTCTGGGTCCTTGAAGCTGTGGCAGAGACTCACTAGCTGGTTACCAAGGCCGTTTTCCTCTCCTGGGAACGCAGCTGGATTAAGTATCCCCGCCTCCCTTGCAGGTAGGTGTGACTTTGCTCCTGAGCTCTGTCCTATGGAATGTGGATAGAAGATACCTTTTCTAGTGTGACTCATGAAAACTTCTCACCTGACCCTCAAGTCTCTCTCTCTACCCATCTGTCAGCTGAGTACCCATGCCCAGGGCAACTTTGAAAGAAGTCACACATTGAAAGATGGAAACCTGTAACCTGGGTTCCTGAATGAATGTCTCCACTACAGGTTGGACTTTGCAAGAGTAAGAAGTAAACTTTTGTGTTCACCTGCAGAAAATTTGGAGTTTATTTGTTACAGCAGCTAGCTGCATATAAAAATGCCTGCCTACATACAAAAATGGTATTTGCATTATTGATTATTTCATGGCATACAGTCAGTTAAATGGCAGCTTTTAGGGTTTCACCTAATTAAGTCAATAAAGCATCCACTATGGTCCTGAGGTCTTAATGAATGAATATTGAATAAGTCATCGGATACATAAACAATGGATACATAAACATTGGATAAATAAATAAACAGTGCTGTCAGGAGTGGGTAAGATGGCAAAAATGTCTTCTTCCCTGTGTCTTCTTAGCTATGTGTGGGTCAGCTTAGAGCCACCGCTGATTACTCTTGTAGAAGTGAGACATAAATTGTGATGCAGCCACAGGACTCTCTGAGGCAGTTAACAAGAGACCCAGAAAGAGACTGACTGACCCACAGGTGCTGCCCAGCTCCGGTAGGGATAAGGGAAAGAGACAGATAGGCGGAAGTGCCATTAAATCAGAAGCCAGGGCAAACACACTCCTGGAACTGGGAAAGAAAGAGAGGCTGTCTCCCCATTCTCCATCCTGCAAGGGAAGCTGTGTACAATTATAATTTTCAAACATTTAAAAGCAATAACTCTTGTAATATAGAATGAATATGTGTCAAAGATTCTAAACTAAAGTAATGAGGGAGCTGGTATGATGATGGTAAAGCTGGTTCAAAGAGCATTTTGAAGAACAAGGGTTATATGGTCTATGAGAAAAGGCATTCTGAAATAAATTTGCTGTGTTAGACACAAAGCCGAAATATCCTACAGTCAAAACACAACCTCTAGGGTTATCTTTTTCACCTGAGAGAAATCTACATGGTAAATTCATTGGGTCTAATTCTGTAATAGCAGAGCCAAATACAGGCATATTCCTCTCGATAGGTAATTAACCCCTAGATAAGGCTGTGAAACAATTCTCCAAAATAACATTAAAGAGACATGTTGCCCCCTCTTTGCCTTACTTAAAAGTATCAAAAGATTATTCCTAACAGCCCCCCTATTTTGATAATAAATAATATGCAAAAATTATTCCTGATCACAAAAAAAGGCTGGTCTCATTATATTTTAGCTTGATTATTTACAAAGGTGAAGCAAGAGGTATTAATTAACTATATAATCCTCCTTGAGCATATAGTATTGAGCAAATACTTAGGCCAGAGAATTAACTTCTATCTGGAAATTTCATTAAGAAATCTCCTTAAGGGTGGGCTATTCAAAAGGTTTGATTATTTGCTCTTCTATTTTGAGGCTAGAAACAAGGCCCAGGAAACACCACCAGACTTCATATGCCATATCAATCAATACTGGTGAGTTCTTCTCTCTTCTAGATTCTCCGAATTTTATTAAGGTCACTGGCATGCAGAAAGTGCCCTTCCACACCTCCCGTGAGTCTGGGATCCTGTAAGCCACAGACACGTCTCAGGACAGATGTCCTAAGTGGGCTTTGTAAACATGGGCACCACATGTTAAGTGTACCTTTTTAAAGGTGAGCTTGTCATGCTTGATTAAATGAGGTCAACTTTCAACATGGAACTCCAGATATGGCCTTGGTTGCACAGCTGATTTATCAAAGTACATCTTGGTAGAAAAGGAGACCAAATTCTCACTGAGCATATGCAAACAACAATATTGATGTGTAAAATGAAGAAACTCAGTATTAGTTTTTGAGTTCTGAGGTATCAGTGAGAAACAGATACCATTAAAAGTGTCATATTTCAGTTTGCCAAAGCCTCGTCTACTAAACTAGAAATAGATTAAAAGGAAAGAAAGAATATTAAAAAATGATAACAATATTCAAAGCAAATAAGTATAATTATATTTCTCTCATCAGTTAATTCAGTCCTATGTAATTAAGTTTATTTCACTGGGTCTTGAGTCAGCAGCTGCTTTCCTGAAATTGTCTGCTTCTTAACCAAAGAATTCTGGATATTCTGACCAGACCCCTGATACAGCCTGACAGTTGTCTAAGTAATGTCAGCTTTACACTGTGGAGCTTGTACCCATGAGTCTAGTCCTTGAAACATCAGTAGTTATTGGTACCTGGTACAGTCCTTTCCTCAAGACTCTGAGTCTCTTCTTCTTTGTTGAAGATACAGATTCTAGCCTGTGGGCCTTCAGGAAAATATCAGAGGAAAGTGGAAGCCACCTGTAGATGAGACCATATGTTTGTGGTTAACTTTTTAGTGAATAATATCAAAATAGAGGACAATTAAATTCTTCGTTGGGATATAATATATAACTTTTTCCTGAGAAGTCAATGTCCGTCTTGGACAAGATCATGTTATAGACAATGAGAGTGCTGGAAAACCTCTAGCACCTGCCATTCCCCTCTGTAAAGTATACACCTCTGGAACATTATTATTAATAACATTTTACCTATATGTACAAAACTATTTGATTTGACAGATCAATTTTCATCATTCAGCTCTTACAACTGTGCTGAGCAGACTAAGAAATATGCAAAACAAACCTAATTATTTGAAGCATCCCTCTTTTTATAAAACTAAAGAATAAATCTTCATGAGTTCCCAGCAGAACTTTGGAACATCACAAAGATGTTTATGTGTATAAGAAATGCTAATTTTTTATAAGTTATAGTCCGATTTGGGGGTGGCAAAATCAAGAATGATTAGAGGAAATTTGGGCACCTGATAATAGCTTGGTTACCCATTAATCAAAGTGGCAATACAATATTTTAAATAAACAGAGAGGAAGGTGACACAGTTTCATGGAACCTGAGCGCCTTGAGAATCAAGGGCATAAAAATGTTAGCACAAAGCACGGAAAATTATTCCAATGAGAATTGTAATCCTTGCTATCCAGGCAGATAACAGAATGTAAAGAATAAGCTTTTATTCCCCTTTTAAGAGCAGACTAAATGCTCTAAGATCAATTTACCTTTTAACAGAGAAAAATCAGATTCCAGCTGTATGTTAATATCAGATTTGACAGTAAGAACTCTCTAGCTCCTCCCACTCCATTTATTAAACTTAGCTTACGAATAAGCCCATCAACACTGAACACAGTTTTCCAAAATTTTAGCGCACTTCTTTACTTCTTGCAGAATCATTATTTGCAGATGCTATAAACCAAGGTAAATAAAATTTCATTTCTACAAACCCTCTACAACTTTCTGTATCCAAGTTTTGTCTTTAATTATTCTTTTCCACATTCAAGAACAGCCAGATACTAGACTTTAGGTCAAATCTAACCTTTTTTTCCCTTGAGAGACACATTCCATTATCTTACAAGTAGTTGAATTTCCTTGCCATTACTCCTAGTATAGTCTTAACCATTCATATTGATTAAAACTTTTAACTAAAGTAACCAAATTCTATTTTAAAGAAAGAACTGTGAGGTAGGTAAGTAGCTGAGAATTTCCCATCATACACAAGGACTTCAGCAGACCAAAAAGCTCACAGAACACATACTATGACCCCCAACAGCTACCCACATTCCTTTATACCCTCTTCACATGACAAAAAGGAACACATTCATTAAGAAGATACAAAGATATAGCTGCTCTATGACATATGAAAATAAGAAGCAAAAGTACATATATTTATTTATATAATAAGACTATACTCTGTAACCAAGATTTCTGTATTCTCTTTCACCTACAAATTATCCAAGTATCTAAAAATTATTTATCAATTAACTCAATTTAATATTAGCCTATGGTTTTAAAGTTAACTAAGAGTGTTGGAAATTATGTTCAAACTGGCAAACGACAGTCGTAATTGCTGTTGATATAAAAGGTTTGTCAGAATTATAGTTCATTTTAGTTGTAATTTTTGCATTTTTCACAATCCTAAATATTATGTAGGAGTAACTTTAGATTATCTGATCAGTAAATTAGTCTAAAAAGTTTAAGAAGTTCAGATTAACTAGTCTTTTCATGAAAACATACCAAAACCTTACTTTTTAAAAGATCTTGCATGATACCTCATAGTGATAAAACCAGAGAAAACATAGATAACTATGGTTAAGCTAAAATTTTTAAATCAATCTGATTTGACCAAGGATTCACCTTGATTACCTGATTTTTTATTCTTTTTTTTTCATTTTTATTTCATATTGGAGTATAGTCTAACAGTATTGTGTTAGTTTTAGGTGTACAGCAAAGTGATTCAGTTATACATATACATGTATCTATTCTTTTTCAAATTCTTTCCCCAGTTAGGTTATTACAGAATACTGAGTAGAGTTCCCTGTGCTATACAGTAGGTCTTATGGGTTATCTATTTTAAATATAGTAGTGTGTACATGTCAATCCCAAACTCCCAATTTATCACACACACACCCCCCACCTTTCCCCTTTGGTAAGTTTGTTTTCTGTGTCTGTGAGTCTGTTTCTGTTTTGTAAATAAGCTCATTTATATCATTATTTTTTAGATTCCTCATATAAGCAATATCATATGATATTTTTCTTTCTCTGTCTGACTTACTTCACTTAGTGTGATAATCTCCAGGTCCATTCATGTTGTTGCAAATGGCATTGTTTCATTCTTTTTAATGGCCGAGTAATATTCCATTGTATATATGAACCACATCTTCTTTATCCATTCATCTGTTGACGGACATTTAGATTGCTTCCATGTCTTGGTTTTTGTAAACAGTGCTGCAATGAACATTGGAGTGCACATATCCTTTCAAACCATGGTTTTCTCCAGATATATGCCCTGGAGTGGGATTGCTGGATCATATGGTAGCTCTATTTTTAGTTTTATAAGTAAACTCCATACTGTTCTCCAAAGTGGCTGTACCAATTTACATTCCCACCAACAGTGCAAGAGGGTTCCCTTTTCTCCACACCCTCTCCAGCACTTATTGTTTATAGACTTTTTGATGATGGATATTCTGACTGGTGTGAGGTGATACCTCATTGTATAATAGTTTTGATTTGCATTTCTCTAATATAGCAGTGTTGAGCTTCTTTTCATGTGCCACTTGGCCATCTGTATGTCTTCTTTGGAGAAATGTCTGTTTAGGTCTTCTGCCCATTTTTTGATTGGGTTTTTGTTTGTTTGTTTGTTTTTGATATTGAGCTGCATGAGCTGTCTGTAGATATTGGAGATTAATCCCTTGTCAGTAGCATCATTTGCAAATATTTTCTCCCCTTCTGTGGGTTGTCTTTTTGTTTTGTTTATGGTTTCCTTTGCTGTGCCAAAGCTTTTGAGTTTAATTAGGTTCCATTTGTTTATTTTTGTTTTTATTTTCATTACTCCAGGAGACAGATTGAAAAAGGTATTGCTGCGATTTATGTCAAAGAGTGTTCTTCCTATGTTTTTCTCTAAGAGTTTCAGAGTATCCAGTCTTATATTTATGTCTTTAATCCATTTTGAGTTTATTTTTGTGTATGATGTTCAAGAATATTCTAAATTCATTCTTTTACATGTAACTGTCCAATTTTCCCAGCACCATTTTATTAAAGAGACTGTCTTTTCTCCATTGTATAGTCTTGCCTCCTTTGTCGTAGACTGGTTGACCATAGGTGTGTTTAGGTTTATCTCTGGGCTTTCTATCCTGTTCCATTGATCTATATTTCTGTTTTTGTGCCAGTACCATACTGTTTTGATGACTGTAGCTTTGTACTATAGTCTGAAGTCAGGGAGCCTGATTCCTCCAGCTCCGTTTTTCTTTCTTAAGATTGCCTTGGGGACTTCCCTGGTGGCGCAGTGGTTAAGAATCTGCCTGTCAATGCAGGGGACACGGGTTCAATCCATGGTCTAGGAAGATACCACATGCCATGGAACAACTAAGCCTGTGTGCCACAACTACTGAGCCCACGTGCTGTAACTATGGAAGCCTGCGTGCCTAGAGCCTGTGCTCCTCAGCAAGAGAAGCCACCGCAATGAGAAGCCCACACACTGCAACGAAGAGTAGCCCCTGCTTGCCACAACTAGAGAAAGCCTGCGCAGCAGCAAAGACCCAACGCAGCCAAATAAATAAATAAATAAATCTTAAAAAAAAAAAAAGATTGCTTTGGCTATTCAGGGTCTTTTGTGTTTCCATACCAATTAAAAAATTTTTTGTTCTAGTTCTGTGAAAAATGCCATTGGTAGTTTGATAGGGATTTCATTGAATCTGTAGATTGCCTTGGGTAGTATACTCACGTTGACAATATTGATTCTTCCAATCCAAGAACATGGTATATCTTTCCATCTATTTGTGTCATCTTTGATGTCTTTCATCACTGTCTTTTTTTTTTTTTTTTTTTTTTTTATGCACATGACCTGTCAGAATACAGGTCTTTTGCCTCCTTAGGCAGGTTTATTCCTAGGTATTTTATTATTTTATTATTATTTTATTATTATTTTTGGGGTGTTAAAGTTCCACACTGTTATTGTGTTACTGTCAATTTCTCCCTTTATGGCTCTTAGTACTTGCCTTATATATTGAGGTGCTCCTATGTTGGGTGCATATATATTTACAACTGTTATATCTTCTTCTTGGATTGACCCCTTGATCATTATATACTGTCCTTCTTTGTCTCTTGTAACAGTCTTTATTTTAAAGTCTATTTTGTTTAATATGAGTATTGCTACTCCATCTTTCTTTTGATTTCCATTTTCATGGAATACCTTTTTTCATCCCCTTACTTTCAGTCTGTATGTGTCCCTAGATCTGAAGTGGGTCTCTTGTAGACAGCATATATATGGGTTTTATTTTTGTATCTATTCAGCCAGTCTATGTTTTTTGGTTGGATCATTTAATCCATTACATTTAAGGTAATTATCAATATGTATGTTGTCATTGCCATTTTGTGAATTGCTTTGGATTTGTTTCTGTAGGTCTTTTTTCTTCCCTTCCTCTTTTGTTCTCTTCTCTTGTGATGTGATGACTAACTTTAGTGTTGTGTTTGGATTCCTTTTTCCTTTTTGTGTGTGTATCTATTGTGGATTTTAGGTTTGCAGTTACCATGAGGTTTTGATCTAGCAGTGTATATATAAACAAGATTGTTTTAAATTGCTGGTCTTTTAATTTCAAATGCATTTCCAATATCCTGCATTTGTACTCTCCTCTCCTCATGATTGCTGTTTTTTTTTTTAATTAATAGATTATTTATTTATTTATTTATTTATTTTTAGCTGTGTTGGGTCTTCATTTCGTGCAAGGGCTTTCTCTAGTTGTGGCAAGCAGGGACCACTCTTCATCACAGTGCGCGGGCCTCTCACTATTGCGGCCCCTCCCGTTGCGGGGCACAGGCTCCAGATGCACAGGCTCAGCAGTTGTGGCTCACGGGCCCAGTTGCTCCGCGGCATGTGGGATCTTCCCAGACCACGGCTCGAACCCGTGTCCCCTGCATTAGCAGGCAGATTCTCAACCACTGCGCCACCAGGGAAGCCCATGATTGCTGGTTTTGATATCATATTTGTGTGTGGCTGATTTCCTACCTCTTCCATATGTTTGCCTATACTGGTGAGCTTTTCCATTCATAATTTTCTTGTTTCTAGTTGTGGCCTTTTCTTTCCTGCCTAGAGAAGTTCCTTTAGTGTTTGTTGCAAAGCTGATCTGGTGGTGCTGAATTCTCTTAGCTTTTGCTTGTCTGTAAATCTTTTGATTTCTCCATTGAGTCTGAAAGAGAGCCTTGCTGGGTAGAGTATTCTTGGTTGTAGGTTCTCCCCTTTCTTCACTTTAAACATATCATGCCACTCCCTTCTGGCCTGCAGAATTTCTGCTGAGAAATCAGCTGATAACCTTATGGGAATTCCTTTGTATGTTATTTGTTGCTCTTCTCTTATTGCTTTTAAATCTTTTCTTTGTCTTAATTTTTCTCAATTTGATTACTGTGTGTCTCGGCATGTTTCCCTTTGGGTTTATCCTGCCTGGGACTCTCTGCACTTCCTGGACTTGGGTGACCATTTTCTTTTCCATGTTAGGGATGTTTTCAGCTATTATCTCTTCAAATATTTTCTCAGGTTCTTTGTCTCCCTCTTCTCCTTCTGGGTCCCTTATAATGCAAATGTTGGTTCATTTAATGTTGTCCCAAAGATGTCTTAGACTGTCTTCATTTCTTTTCATTCTTTTTTCTTTATTCTGTTCCACAACAGTGATTTCCACCATTCTGTCTTATAGCTCACTTATCTGTTCTTCTTCCTCACTTATTTTGCTATTGATTCTTTCTAGTGAATTTTTTATTTCAGTTATTATATAGTTCATCTCTGTTTGTTTGTTCTTTAGTACTTCTAGGTCTTTGTTAAACATTTCTTGTATCTTCTGGATCTGTGCCTCCGTTCTTTTTCTGAGATCTTGAATCATCTTAACTCTCATTACTCTGAATTCTTTTATAGGTAGATTGCCTATCTCCACTTCACTTAGTTGTTCTTGTGGGGTTTTCTCTTGTTCCTTCATCTGGGACATATTCCTCTGCCATCTCATTTTGTTTAACGTTCTGTGATTGCGGTTTCTGTTCCGCAGCCTGCAGGGTTGTCATTCTTCTTGCTTCTGCTGTCTGCCCCCTGGTGAATGAAGCTATTTAAGAGGCTTGTGCAGGTTTCTGGTGGGAGGGGCTGGTTCCCGCCCACTGGTGGGTGGAGCTGAATCTTGTCCCTGTAGTGGGCAGGGCCATGTCACGGGGTGTGTTTAGCAGGCAGCTGGTGGTCAGGAAGACTTTAAGCAGCCTGTCTGCTGACGGGTGGGGCTGTGTTCCTGCCCTGTTGGTTGTTTGGCCTGAGGTGTTCCAGCACTGGAGCCAACAGGCTGTTGGGTGGCGCCAAGTCTTGGTAAGAAAATGTCGGCCTCCAGAAGGGCTCATGCCAACGAGTACTTGACAGAGCTGTTGCTGCCAGTGTCTTTGTCCCCACAGTGAGCCATAGCCATCCCCGCCCTCTGCAGGAGACCCTCCAATACCAGCAGATAGGTCTGGCCCAGACTCTTATGAGGTCACTGCTTTGTCCCCTGGGTTCTGGTGTGCGTGTGACCTTGTGTGGGCCCTCCAAGAGTGGAGTTTCTGCTTCCTGCAACCCTGTGGAATTCCTGAGATCAAACCCCGCTGGCCTTCAAAGCCAGATTCTCTGGGGGCTCCTCCTCACGTTGCCACACCCCCATGCTGGGGAGCCTGACATGGAGCTCAGAACTTTCACTCCTGTGGGAGAACCTCTGTGGTATAATTATTTTTCAGTTTGTGGGTCGCACACCCAGTGGGTATGGGATTTGATTTTATCACAGTTACACCCCTCCTACTGTCTCGTTGTGACTTCTTCTTTGTCTTTGGATGTAAGACATTTTTTGGTAGGTTCCAGTGTTGTTGTTGTTGTTGTTGTTTTTTGTTGATTGTTGTTCAACAGTTAGCTGTGATTTTGGTGTTTTTGTAAGAAGAGGTGTGGTCACGTCCTTCTGCTCCACCATCTTCAGATTTTTGATTCTTTATAAAGATGCCTCTTAGCTAGGATTTTCTGTAAGAAAGGATTTTTGTAAGCCAGCCCATTTAAAATATTAGAAGTTCAGCTTTTTTATTTTTGGGGAATTCTGGCAATATTATTTGTGTGTTTAAAATTTCTATGAACCAATTAATTAACTGAATTTAACAGACATTGTATTCTAATTTATTAATGCCCTTTGGGAGAAGGAAAATATTTCATGCCCTCATAATAAGAAACAAAGGCCTTTCTTAATTTCAGACACACAAACCTACAGTGAACTTGCAGCTTCAGTTCTACAAACTCAGTCATAGATCAAGAACACACATAGAAACACAAAAATTCATTGGTCCAGATCTCAAAGGGCTATTCAAGGATGAACAAAATTTATTTTTCGTTGTTTTGAGCTCACAATTAGCCAAATAGACAAACAGAAAAGACTGCAAAACTGCATTATCTGTTTCTCACCCAACAGAGAATAGATCCCATTATCCCAGTAGAAGTGGTCAGACCATAAGACTGGAGTCCCAATCACAGCAGTCACCAATGGCAAATAACAAACTGGTGATGCATAAATCAGAATGAGGACTAAAGCTGGTCAAGGACCAGAAGTAAAAAGAAAAACACAGAGCTAAGTTAGAGAGAGAGAGTGTGTCAGGGAAGATGAAGTTTTATTACCATTTGGGATCCATCCCAGGGGCCAAAAAAGCATGCTAGGCTGAACATGAGGTGCACTTCCCTGCACCACAGCTGAATTGGCCCTGATAGGTTAGTCCACTTGGCAATCTCATTGAAGTCTCCCAAACTGATGATTATAATTATTACAATTTTCAAAAAGTTAAAAACATATAGCTATAGAAGGAACATGTGTCAAAGATTTACTGACTTATCAGTAAGAGAACCAGTAAGATAGTAAAGCTAGTTAAAATTGCATTTTGAGGGACAGAGGTTATATAGTTTACCACCCCCTCCCCCAAAAGCATTCTTAAATAATGATGGTTCTTACAACGTGGTAAGCTGAAAAATGATTCCTCAAAGATGTCAACTCTCTACTCCCCTGAACCTGTGAATGTTATCTTAATGGCAAAAAAGATTTTGGAGATGCTATTTAGGCTAAGCATCTTGAGATGAAGAGATCATCCAGTATTATCTGAATGGGCTCAGTTTAATCACATGGTCTTTAAAAGTAGAAGAGGAAAACAGAAGTGTGGGTCAGAATGATGCTATGTGAGAAGGACCTGCTACCGCTGGCTTTGAAGGTGGAGGAAGGGGACCATGAGCCAAGAAACATGGCAGCTTCTACAAGCGGGGCATGGCCCTCAACTTCCAGTTAGCAAGAACACAGGGACCTCTGTCCTACACCTGAGAGGGACTGAATTCTTCTAAAAACTGGAATGAGCAGGAAAAGTATTTTCCTCCAGAGCCTCCAGGAAGGAACACAATCTGCCTACCACTTGATTTTAGTCACGAGACCTGTGCTGAACTCCTGACCTCCAAATATGTAAAATAATAAGTTTATGTTATCTTAAGCCCCTAAGTTTGTAATAATTTGCTATGGCAACAGTAGAAAACTAACACAGTGAGACAGAGATAAAATTTGTTAATATCCTATAGGCCAATAAAATGATAACCTTTGAGGTTATCTTTTCTACCGGATAGATCCCTACATGGTACATTTAACTTCACAAGAATCTAATTTCATAGCTAATAGTAAACAGCCAAGTCAAACACAGGTACATTACTCTAGATAATTAAATAATCTTTGAGTAAGTATGTTAAACAATACCCCAGTTGACATTGAAAGAACATGCCACTCACCTTTTTGCCTTATTTCCAAGTTTAATTAATTTTTTCTCAACAGGCGAGACAGGAAATATCATTTCATTTTACAAACAATAAGTTCCATGAGGGCATCACCTTATTTATATCAATTAATGTTGTCTTTTCACAATACTTGACACCTAGCAGGTTTGTTGAATGGATAAAGAAACCCCTGCAACCTCATCTCCAAATATTTCCTCCTATGAAATCTGTGATTCAACCACACCAATTTCCTTCTCTTCTTTAAATATAAACAAGGCATGTTCTCTCTCACCATGAGACTTGCATTTGCTTTTCCTTCCGCCTAGAATCCACACCCCCATTCAGCTTGGCTTACAAGCAGTCGTACGTTAGGTCTCAGCTTAGACATGACATTCTCTGGGAAGTAGTGTCTAGTCGCCTCATCTTCTCACATGTGACTCTTTCTGCTCTTATAGCTTCTGTAATTAATGCCAAAGCACTTAATACATTAAACTTGCCTTATACAGACCCCCGTTGATGGTCTAATGCAGAAAACTGTAGTAGTTTAAGCATCAACTCTGGAGTCAGACTGCCTGGATTCACATCCTGGCTCTGCAGCTAACTAGCTGTGTTATTTTAGGTAAGTTAACTGATCTTTTTGTGAATCAGTTTTCTCATCTAAAAATGGGGATAATATTAATATAACCACTACATAGAGTTGTGGTGGGGATTAAATGTTAAGGGCTTCGGAAAGGGCCTGGTATATGGCTAGAACGTGGGAAGATGTTATTGTTTGGTAAGTTCCTTGAAATCAGAACCACCATCTTGTTCACCACTGTCCTTAGTTTCTGATGCAGGATGCCTGACATTAAGTGCTCAGTATCTTTTTGGTGACTTGAGTTGACTTGTGACCCACTGAGAACCATCCTTTTCTCAGACCAGAATTGGAGATAAAAGAGCAACGTCTTGATAGTGAGATAAGCTACCCAGAGGGACTTAACCCTAAAGCCAGGAGAGAACTTCCCCCTGAAATGTCTGGAAGTGAAAGTACTGGACCTAGTGCTCCCTGAAGGAGGCTGTTGACTTGAGCCTTCTGCAACATGGGCCTCATTACATCACAGGTGCAATTAGCCTAGTCCCAAAAGGACCATGGGTTCTCAGTAATGGCAGACCCTTCCATCCCTACCTCTCTCTCTCTCTCTCTCTCTCTCTCTCTCTCTCTCTCACACACACACACACACACACACACACACACACACACACACACACACACACACACCCCTTTCTCCATCCCATCCTCATTTTTCCTGGACCAGGAAATTCTTCAGCAGCCTAGAGGCCCATTACACTGACCCCAGGGATCAGCCTTTCAGTTTCCTAACAAGGTGAGTTTCCAAGCTTTTGCTCAGGATATCCCTTGGAGGAATATAAAAGAGCTTGCTCTGGCTGAGAGAATGTAATGCGACTCTTCTCCTTGTTTGTTATTGGTGTTACTAGCTGAGCCATCACACTCTTTTTGATACACAAACTGAGAACTGTCCTCCTTCAGCCCTTCTTCCCAGGGGGATCTGGAAGCACCAGCCCAGCCAGGAACAGCACAGAGCCACCCACGCGGGCTACAGCCTGCAATGACTTAATCAAACTCAGACTCCTGCAGGCATCGGCGTTCAGCCCCCACGGAGTGAAGAGAGAACATAAATTATGGGAAAGGCACAGTCATTTTGCAGAAATTACCACGAGCCAGCATGGAATTTGTACATGGACAGAAGCTATGAGATTTAGTATGAATTTTTAAAGGCCTGGTCTTATTACATGCTGAAATGGCTGTTTGGGCTGCATCTAAATGAACTATGAGGAAGCCTCACCAATGATTGTCTACACCCTCCTGGTTTTCATCTGTTACTGAAGAAGGTTTTATAATCATTACCTTTGCGATTCTCATTTTCATGCTTTTACTTCCCCTAACACTAAGGAACTTGAAAACACTACACAAATACAAGCATTAAACAATGAAATAAAACTGAATGGCATCCCCCTGAATAATAATAATTATTATTTTGCCTTTGAGAAAGGTGAGTCAGAAGAAAGTTACACAAAATTTCTCGTATAGTATGATAGCTACAGAGACCAGACTACTGGATTCCAGATTTCTAGAAACATTACCCCATCGAATTCTCATTCTACGAGTTGGGTGCTGTTATCCCACCATTATACAGCTAAGGAAGCACTCTCTTGAATGAGATGAGACTGGATTCTGAGAGTAGATATTTAATGAAAAAATATAGTTAGAATTTTGCATACTTGGGTGACTGAGAAAATTTTAACTGTAAATAAAGGCATTCAAAAAGCTTAGCAGTGGTGGCAAGGGGAATTCCGAATGCCATCCCCAGGCTGACTTTCTTCCCCTCATCTCTCTAGGATAGCGGTTTGTTGACGTTTGAAGGTTTATGTTCCCAGAAGGCAGCTTGCCTGGGCCCATGGCACTGCCAGAAATCCTAAGACCATGCTGAAAAGACACAAAGAAGTTCCCCCTTTGGCTCTAGGCACCTCCTGGCTTGAATAAAAGATAGCATTTTGGCAACACTGGACTGCCATTTCAGAGAATATGGCATTTTGGCATCAACCCTTTGAAAAATACCATCTTGAGTCCATCTTAGGAAAGAGTGGGAAGTAGGATTGTTTTCAAACCTAATCCCCTTCTAGCACTTCCATCCTCTGCAGCTCTCCCAGGTAGGTGGGTTGAAGGGGAAACACTAATGCTGCAAAAGGGTCAAGGCCACCCCTTGATAAACAAGGAGAAGAATTTGACTTACCAGAGGCCTCCTTTCCCAAGCTTTAGCCTATAGTTATGCATTGTTCCCTCTCTGCCCCCAGGAAGGCCTTGCTGGGCAGAGCCCTGTCTGCTCCTCCTTTGCCATTTTTGCCGTCTCCCTCCCAACCTTCACTCCTGGAAAAGACCCACCCTGGCTTCTGTCTCCAAAGAATCTTGAAGCAGCTTCCTGGTGAGTACTTGAGCTACTTTCTCCCTAACTGGTATTGGTTAATGTGTTCTACCTACCAGGTGATATATTCCTGTTTTAGCAAGGGCTTCTTGAGACAGCTGAGACAACATCTTTTTTAAGAAAAATTGTTTGCCTTTTGAAACTAACTACATGTCTTACTTTGATTAAGAGAGGAGTTATGTAAAAGAAGAAAATCATTGAGGTTTTACACATTAGTTTTCCCCTCTGTAAATCAAATAATTACAGTTCTAAAACAATTCCTTTTGAATAAGTCATTTTCCAATTTTTATTCTTTGATGTGATTGATTCTTCCCTGTGAATTCCCCCAAAAGTCTCAATGTAACCAAAATACTTCCCAAAGGACCCCAAAATATATGTGATCTGATATATACTTCTCTTTTTAAATTTTTATCTTTATCACATTTTTCTTGGCATTTATCACTAATGTCTAATTTATTTATTTATTTTTTAAAATCATGTAATTGCTACTATTTTATTTTTTAATTTTTATTTTTATTCATTTTTATTGAGGTATAACATTGACATACGTTTTATTAGTTTCAGTTGTACCACATTCGATATATGTATATACTGTGAAATGGTCACCGCAATATAGTTAACATCCATCGCCACACGTAGTTACAGAATTTTTTTTCTTGTGATGAGAACTTTTAAGATTTACTCTTCTGGCAACTTTCGAATATGTAACATTGTAGTATTAACTGTAGTTGCCATGATACACCTTACATCCCCATGATTTGTTTATTTTATAACTGAAAGTCTGTATCTTTTTCTTCCTTCACCCATTTGGCCCACTTCCACCCCCACCCCTGACAACCTCCAATCTGTTCTCTGTATCTATGAGGGTTTTTGGTTTGTTTTTTGTTTTTAGATTCCACATATAAATGAGATCTTACAGTATTTGTCTTTCTCTGACTTATTTCACTCAGCATGATGCCTTCAAAGTCCACTCTTGTTATCACAAATGGCAAATTTTCATTGTTATAATGCCTAAATAATATTCCATTGAATATATATACAGTTCGCCCTCTGTATCTGCAGGCTCCGCATCCTTGGATTCAATTAACCATGGATTGAAAATATTTAAGAAAAAATTCTGGAGAGTTCCTAAAAGCAAAACTCAAATTTTCTGCATGTCAATGACTATTTATATAGTATTTACATAGTGTTAAGTATTATAAGTAATCTAGAGTTGATTTAAAGTATACAGAGGATGTGCATAGGTTGTATGCAAATACTATTCCATTTTATATAAGGGACTTGAGCATCTAAGGATTTTGATATATGGCATGGGGTCCTGGAACCAATCCCTCATGGATACTGAGAGATGACTGTTCAACATTTTCTTTATCCATTCTTCCCTAAACAGACACTTAGGTTGTTTCCACATCTTGGCCATTGTAAATAATGCTTCAGTGAACCTGGGGTGCATACCTCTTTTTGAATTAGTGTTTTCATTTTCATCGATAAGTACCAAGAAGTGGAATTGCTGGATCGTATGGTAGTTCTATTTTTAATTTTTTGAGGAATCTCCATATTGTTTTCCATAGTGGTTGCACCAATTTACATGCCCACCAACAGAGCACAAGGTTCTTTTTTCTCCACATCCTCATCTTACCTTTTGATAATAGCCATTCTTACAGGTGTGAGGTGATATCTCACTGTGGGTTTGATTTGCATTTCACTGATAATTAATGATGCTGAGCATCTTTTCATGTACCTGTTGGCCATCTGTATGTCTTCTTTGGAAAAAAGTCTAGTCAACTCCTCTGCCCATTTCATAATTGGATTGTTTGTTTTTTTGATGTTGAGTTGTATGAGTTCCTTATTTATTTTGGATATTAACACCCTCATCAGATATATGCTTTACAAATATGTTTGCACATTTGATAGGTTGCTTTTTCATTTTATTGATGGTTTTCTTTTTCTTGCAGAAGCTTTTTAGTTTGATATAGTCCCACTTGTTTTTTGTTACCTTTGCTTTTGGTGTCAAATTTTTAAAAATCATCACCAAAACCAGTGTCAAGGAGCTTACTGATTATGTTTTCTTCTAGGAATTTTATGATCAGGTTTTTCATTCAAGTTTTTAATCCATTTTGAGTTAATTTTTGTGTATGGTGTAATATGGTGGTCTAGTTTCATTCTTTTGCACGTGACTGTCCAGTTTTCCCAAAACCATTTGTTGAAGAGACTGTCCTTTTCCCATTGTATATTCTTGGCTCCTTTTTTTGTAAATTAATTGACCATATATGCATAGGTTTATTTCTGGACTCTCTATTTTGTTTGATAGTGTTTTTATTACTGTAGCTTTGTTATATAGTTTGAAATCAGGGAGTGTGATGTTTCCAATTTTGTTCTTCATTCTCAAGATTGCTTTGGCTATTGGGGTCTTTTGTGGTTCCATACAAATTTTAGGATTATTTGTTCTAGTTCTATGGAAAAATGCCATTGGTATTTTGATAGGGATTGTGTGGAATCTATAGATCGCTATAGGGTAGTATGGGCATTTTAATAATATTAATTCTTCCAATCTGTGAGTACAGAATATCTTTTTATTTATTTGTGTCTTCTTAAATTTCTTTCATTATTGTCTTATAATTTTCAGCATAAAGGTCTTTCACCTCCTTAGTTAAATTTATTCCTAGATATTTTATTCTTTTTGATGCAATTATAAATGGGATTGTCTTCTTATTTTTTCTTTCTGATAGTTCATTATTAGTGTATAGAAATGCAACAGATTTTCTGTATATTGATTTTGTGTCCTGAAAATTTACTGAATTCATTTATTAGTTCTAACAGTTTTTTGGTGGAGTCTTTTCTATTTATACTATCATGTCATCTGCAAATAGTGACGGTTTTACTTCTTATTTTCCACTGTGGATGACTTTTGTTTCTTCTTGTCTAATTGCTCTGGATAGGACTTCCAGTCCTATGTTGAATAAAAGTGGTGAGAATGGGCATCCTTGTCTTACTCCTGATTTTCAAGAAAAAGCTTTCAGCTTTTCACTGCTGAGTGTGATGTTAGCTGTGGTCTTGTCCTATATGGCCTTTATTATGTTGAGGTGCATTCCCTCTATACTCCCTTTATTGAGAATTTTTATTGTAAATGGATGTTCAACTTTGTCACATACTTTTTCTGCATCTGTTGAAATGACCATATGATTTTTATCCTTCATTTTGTTAATATGTTGTATCACATGAATTGATTTGTGGATGTTGAACGTTTGCATCCCTGGGATAAATCCCACTTGATCATGGTGTCTGATACTGTTAGTGTATTATTGAATTTGGTTTGCTAATATTTTGTTGAGGATTTTTGCAACCATCTACATCAGGGATATTGGCCTGTAATTTTTCTTTCTCGTGGTGTTGTTTTCTGGTTTTGGTATCAGGGTAATCCTGGCCTCATAGACTGAGTTTGGAAGTGTTCCCTTCTCTTCTCATGTTTGTAAGAGTTTGAGAAGGATTAGTATTAATTCTTTTTTGAATGTTTGGTAGACTTCACCAGTGAAATCATCTGGTCCTGGACATTTGCTTTTTAGGAGGTTTTTGATTACTGATTAAATCTCCCTACTGGTAATTAGTCTGTTTAGATTTTCTACTTCTTCATGATTCTGTCTTAGAAGGCTGTATATTTCTAGGAATTTATCTGTTTCTTTTAGGTTGTCCATTGACACGGTATTCCAATCTAAGTGTTGTGGTAACCAGAAGGAAGATTACCTGGGGGTTCTTGAACTAACTTCAAATAGGCAATGGCTAACAATAACCTTCTCTAGCATTTTTTTGTTATTGTTGTTGTTGTTTTATTGAAGTATAGTTGATTTACAATGTTGTGTTAATTACAGCAAAGTCACTCAGTTATACATATATATACATTCTTTTTCATATTCTTTTCCATTATGGTTTATCACAAGATATTGAATATAGTTCCCAGTGCTTTACAGTAGGACCTTGTTGTTTATCCCTTCTATATATACCACTTTGCATCTGCTAGTCCCAAACTCCCAATCCATACCTCTTCCACCCTCCTTCCCCTTGGCAACCACCAGTCTCTTCTCTATGTCCGTGATTCTGTTTGTGTTTCATAGATAGGTTCACTTGTTCTCTGGCATTTGTTAATTGCGACGGCCCCTCCCCTTACCCCAGTGCTTGACTGGCTCCTCTAGATAGGGCCAGGAGAAGGCAACAGGTCTCAAATGGCAGTGTATATCAAAGCCTGGCTCACCAGCAATGCCTGCTTCTGCCCAAGCAGGTAGGAAAGATTCCAAGGAACCTTTCAGAAGCTCCATATCTCCTAGCCTATTATCCCAGGTGATCACTGGCAGGTATAGACAAAGCGTATCCATATCCACACATGAGTCTTGACTGCAGAGGAAGGGGAATGATTAAGAATGTTAGTAACTCTGAGAAAGGAAGAAGAAAAGTCAAACTATGAGCCATGAACTCTCAGGATTTTTATGACACAGAACAGCAGAAAATGAAGACTTGAAAACACAGTGGCTGTTTAGGGTGAAAAGAATCTGGGAACTTAACAATGAAAAATCACACGACCAAGTGAGTGTTGTTCTTCAAAGTAGTTTTCTTGGCAGACTTGATACTTATTCTAAAAATGCTTCTTTGCTCAAAATGTTTGGCCAACTCCAGCTTCAAAATTACTTCCCAAGCTTGTGATACATTCTTTTGATATCTCCTTAGTGATGCCAAGTCTTTGTCTTTTGAGGATGAATTTAAATTTTGTAAAACAGACAAAGGTCATTAAGAGTCTCATCTGTTGGGTAAGTTGAATTATACCATCCCATCACTTCCCCTGATCCTCTGCAAAGTGATTGTGAGGTAATGAAGCTAAATTTCTTGTACAGTTTGTAAAATGACCCTAAGAACTATCTTAAAAGAAGAATAGAAGAGTTACTGAAAGGTCTGTTTGGAGCAACCAAAGCATCTTTGGAATAAGTATACGACCTTTCAGAGTTGTTACATAGAAATGGGTAACTCACTAGGGTGTACAGGTCTGAGGAAGATTCCTTAAAAAAATACAGTGTGCGTCTATCAGAGCCACAGTCAAATCTAGCCACAATCAAAAACACATAATATTTTGCCTTATCTCCATTTCTGAAAACTTAAATAAGGGAAACAAACTCCTTAAACTTCCAGAACCTTCCAGAACCCCCTCCTCTCTTTACCTCCTGCCACGTACACCAGCCAGCAAGAGACTGAGAATGAGCATGAGATCATGTGAATATGAGAAAGCAAAACATAGTGAATTTTGCCAGTGGCTTCTGCCGGTTTCCTTTTCCTCCAGCTGGAACTGTTTCTTCACTTGATAATTCACTAATTCACTGTAGAAAGGCTGAGTATTGGGTCTCTTGTCTCTAAGCTCTTTAGCCCAAATGTGTAAATTCTATCAGTGCATGCATTTAAATCGAAGGTGATTATAAACACAAAATATAATTTGTAAAACACATACACACAGATCGAGTGTATAAAAATAATTCACGTTTAGCATTCACAAAGGCCATGTTACTGATTTTAGAAACCAGATGCCAAGAGAATAGAAGTGTTGAATACTATAACCCCACTGTTCTGAACTGAGCAGAAGTAAACTTATTTGAATAGTTTGATTAGATCTTTTAGATCCTATTCTGCCTGTCACTAGAGCACAGCCAGTTCTGTGAGACCTCACTCACTGCTAGATTGCCCACTGACCAGAGGTTGAGTGTGGTATGTTGGAATTTGGGTCAATCGGAAACCTCCCCATCCGAGTGCCACCTTGCCAAAAGGAAGCAGCAGAAGTGGGTCGATGGTGAGCTGGTGCTCACCATGCTGAAGCTGAGGCAATGTGGTCTGATGGAAGGCTGGAATCTTGGGTTCCCCTTCAGTCTTCCCTCATGTGACTGCCTGCAGTGTCTCACATCCACCACGGGGCCAAGACTCAGAACAGGGAGCTTTGGAAAGAACCTAGATGGCTGGGCATGTGTCCAGCTCCCTGGACAAAGTGTGCTGCCTGAAACCAGTAATGGTGTCCCTCGGTTCCCCTCCCTGCAACCGCAAGTCTGCAGCAGAGCCAGACTCCCTCCCCACTTCTCTTAAGGCTGCTCTGAGCTCATGGGCAGAGGACCCAGCTGTCATTGAGGAGGGGAAGACCTGAGAAAGAAGGTGGAGCCAAGATCAAGCCCTGGACCCTCAGGGAATTGCACTACCTGCACAGCTCCCCCAGATCCCAAGGATGACCCAGGTGGGCCCTGGAAGTTCCCCCACTCCCATCCCTGCCCAGGACACTCATCTCTCCCAGCCCTTCTGACCTTCGACAGAACTAAGAGTCTTAACCCTGAGCGCAGCTGAGGCAGGATGATGCAAATAGCGCAGCAAAGACCAGGAAGGCGCAGGCACTCTCCTCTCCCTGCAAAAGGAACAGTGATCATGATGATGGTGATGATGATACAGAACGTGGGAGAGCAAATACCATGTGCCAGCCATTTTACAGACTTTATTGTGTTAATATCCAAAGAAACTTTATAAAGAGGCAATGGGGAAACACAGCTTGGACTAGATGAGTCACCTACCCCAGAGTCTTTATTCTTTCTGCTTGCTTTTCTTTTGGGGCGTGACCCAGATGCCTCCTCCTGTGGAAGAGCTTCCCTGCCCTCCCTCCCTCCCCCATAACGGGGTGAGCATCTTCCCCTGTGCCCCCATAGATTCCTGGGTTTCTCTTTGTCGGAACACTCCTCCCCCCTCCGCCCCCCCCCCACCCCCGGCACTGGCGTTGTCTGTTAAACGTACCTGTCTCCCTCTGTTAGGCTGTGAGTCGCAAGACACTGGCTTGCGTGGGGAAAAATATGGAGGTTCCTTAAAAAACTGAAAATAGAGTTACCGTATGATCCAGCAATCCCAGTCCTGGGCGTATATCCAGAGAAAACTCTAATCCATGCACTCCAATGTTCATAACAGCACTATTTACGGTAGCCAAGACATGGAAGCAACCTAACTGTCCATTGACAGAGGAAAGGATAAAGAAGATGTGGTGTACAGTTGCAATGGAAATTTCTCAGCCAAAAAAAAAAAAAAAAAAAAAGATGAAATAATGCCATTTGCAGCAACATGGATGCAACTAGAGATTATCATACTAAGTGAAGTAAGCCAGACAAAGACAAATATCATATGATATCACTTATATGTGGAATCTAAAAATGTGATACAAATGAACTTATTTACAAAACAGAAACAGACTCACAGACATAAAAAACAAACTTATGGTTACCAAAGGGGAAAGGGGGTGGGGAGAGGGATAAATGAGGAGTTTGGAATTAACAGATACATACTACTGTATATAAAGTAGATAATCAGCAATGTCCTACTGTATAGCACAGGGAATTATATTCAGTATCTTGTAATAACCTATAATGGAAAAGAATCTGAAAAAAAAAGAGACTGGCTTTATTTATCTCTGCTAAGTTGAACCCAGCCCAGCAGAGGATGTACTCAGCAAATGGTTGTCACATACATGGATGGATGGATAAAAATCTACACACAATGCTTATAAAATAGATATTGAATACCTTTTATGTGCCAGGCATTTTGTTAGTGCTAAGAGTTCAACAGTCACCAGACAGTCAGGGTTCTTGTCTTTAAGGAGCTTCTAGCTGGGTTTATAAGTTTATGAGCCCCAACTCCCTTCCTTCTCCCCACCTGGGGAAATCCGCCTCAGAGTCTCTTTCTCGGTGTTTGGGATGTGCAGCCAGCCTCCCCTGTGTGTAGAGGACAGAGTAGGGGTCTGGGCCACATTCCCAGTCCTCCCTGGAGAAAGGATCATGTAAAATGGATGGCAGTGGTGGGAAAGAAGCATATGTTTCTGTCTTCTGCTTTGCTATCCAGAGGCTCCTACTGCCTGTGACAGTTGCTCTCAAGGCCACACTGCAGCTATTCACATTTCCAGGTGCCTGTTCTCCTGCTGACCTCCTCGGTCATGATCTAGTGCAGCAGATGCCAGAACTTTCCATCTCTCCACACTGAGTGCACATCACATAGTATCATGTAAGACCGACCCCAGCACCGCTCACCTTTGTTCCCTGCCCTTGGGGAAAGGAAATGATAACAGCCTGCTTTTGAGCCCGTGCTGTATCTCAGGCAATTACTTTTCTAAGCCCTCAACCCAACTGCAAGATAAGCATCGCAGATAAGCGAACAACGGAAGTTCTCAGAAGTTGTGCAAACTTACTCAAGACCACACAGGCCTTGAACTCGGGTCTTGGTAGACCCATAGCAGGTGTTCATCCCACTACATCAGACTTTATGGAAGAAAATGAAGGGCTCCAATTTGGAAAACCAGTTGGGGCCATTTGCTGAAATGAACAAACCGAGATTCTTTGCAGTCTTACCGACGGCTGTGGTATTTCTCTGTGGAACTGCAGTCTTTCCTCTTACAACCTAAAGAAGAAACTAATATTTGCCCATGGAACAGAACTGCCAGGAAGGAGGCCAGGAGGGCTTACCAGGGTACTGTTAAATCGCCGGTGAGCCAGAGAGCTACGGCAAATGCTTCACTCATGAACAACTTTATAATCCAGCGGGGGGGGCGGCACGCTGCCTGCCATGCAGATGAAATGCCAGGAAGATGGGCTGAGGTCAGGGAAAATTGGGACTTATTCCCAGAGGATATTGTGAGCTGACTTCTGGGGTGCTCTTGAGACCCCAGTGTGTGATGGCGGGTTTCAATCATGGTAGCTAACGTGTGGCAGGCACTACCTCTGTGCCAGGCTGTGGGCTGGGCTAAGTTTTCAGCTATGATACTGGCAGTGCCCAGGGGATGGTGAAGTGGCAGTCAAGCGAATAGAGGTCGCGCAGTGTGAGAAGTGCTAAAGTAGGGGTAGCTCCTTTTCGCACCTCTGCAAGTGTAAATAACAGGTCCTCACTGCCCTCCGGAGCTTACGGCTGCTGTGACCTGCATAGGACAAGGGCACAAATACCTGACAGCACATAGCACTCCTCCATTTACGGAGCACCTATAGACCAGTGAGAAGACAAGGCTAGTTAGACACAGCCCTTAATCGCAAGTGGCCTGTCTTTTCGTCATCATTCCACACATTTTATAAAAGAGAAAAAATACTTCCAGGAGGCTTGTTAATTTGCCTGGGGTCGTGGAGCTGGCGTGTGGCAGATGTAGGACTAGAACACTAGACTATCTGACCACAACGCCTAGATCTATCTTTGCATGACACAACAGATGCTGAAGTGACTCTGAAATGGCCCTCTAAGTGAATGTCACATGACCTGCCTCCATCTGTAAGCATTCTCAGGAGTGTGAAGAGATGCGCTGATACAAAGCCAGTGGCTTGTTCGTGAGCCCAATCGGGCCAGTTAGCTCAGAGACCTAGAAAGAGCCGAGCTGTTGCAGAAACCCTTCCTGGGAGCCAGTTCATATCACAGAGGCGGGGACTGTAGGCCTCGCCTGAGCAGCCCACAGCAATTAGATACTCTCCATGGAAGACACAGAGAGGCACCACCCCGATCCCTTCAGGGAAGGACCTGCTGTCCAGCTGGGGGAGTGCAGGCAACAGCTACCCCACACTGTCAGCCCCAGCTGCAGGGGGCCATCACACCTGGGGCCACACCCTTCTGGGGCAGCCGTGTTCAGTGGTGCAAGGCCAGGCTATTTCAGCTCAGCATGGGATGGGTGATTCTGGCTCTCAGGTTCCCCACCAGGTTGGCCAAGGCTTTGTGGAGCCTCCATCATAATTCGACTTTTTCCTCTGCCCAGCGCTGCTTTCTCCCATTCCTTTCATGGGTTCATCCCTCATAAACATCTTGGACTCCACCGTCTATCTCAGCATCTGCTCTGGGAGACTCGAGTCTGCAACAGTATTGAAGCCTGTAGGGGTACGTGTGTGTGAGGGGTGGGTGGGGGAGAGTGATACAGAGATACAGCACAGCCCTTGCTCGGAAGATGCTCATCATTGGGCACGAGGGGAGAAATATGGGTAGCTCAGCTGAGACTCCCATCTGCAGATGAGCTCAGAGTAGAGTCCTCCTGCCTCTGCCCAAGAGCCAGCACAGTGAGGCCATCCTTGGTGCCCAGCCTGCAGAGGGATGGTCACAGAGGGCTGGGGCCACATGAGGTGTCCTTCTGGCCCCAGACACCAGCTTCGTCCCGGCTGATCCACCAATTATTTCTCACAGCCTTCCCTTTGTATCCATGGGCACCATTAGGGTCCAATCCACCAGCCTCTTTTCTGGGCTATCCTGCCAGCTCCATCTCTAGCCCCCTGCTTCCGGTCATTCTCCGCAAACACAGTAAACTCAAAATACAAGGCAGAGCACTTCCTTCACTGCTTAAAGCTTTCCAATGGCTTCTTACTGCTTTTAGAATAAAATCTATACCGCTTAAATGGTCTGTGATATTCTCCATGGTCTGGCCCTGCCTATGTTTCTGACCTCAACTAATATTTTTCTGAGGGTCTGCCACATGCCAAGCACTGTGCTAGGTGCTGGAGACGACAGCAGCGAACAAAGCGAAGTTCCCTCATAGTGGGGAGTGACAGGCAACAAACAAACAAACAAATAACAAATGTGTCAGATAGTGCCAAGTGTCATGGAGGGAAAAAAAGAAAGTGCCTGGGGTGAGTGAGGGGGGCAGCAGCAGGGCAAGGAGACAGAGTGTCCATAATAAATTGACATTTTAGCAGAGACATAAAGGGCTTTAAGAGAGGAAGCCATGTGGATATCCGGTATGTGTGGGTGGGGCGGGGCGGGGCGGGGCATGCACCAGCAGAGGAAGGAGCCAGTGCAAAGGCCCTGAGGTGGGTGCGTGCTCGGTGTGTTTCAGGGAAGCAAGGTGGCTACTGGAGCAGAGTGAGTGAGGAGAAATGGTAGCAGAAGAGTTCAGGGGCATGTAGGGTATCATGGGTGACCACATGAGCTTTAAATTACACTCTGAATGAGATGGGAGCTGTGAGAGGTTTGAGCAGAGCAGTGCCTTATCTGACTTATGAATTAAAAGGGTGCCTCTGGCTGCTGGGGGGTGGGGGGTGAGAGGGGAAGCAGGAGACCAGGTAGGCATACTCCAGGTCAGGGTAGACTAGGATGGCAGCAGCAGAGGTGGGAAGAGGCAGTCGGAGGCTACACGTACAGTGGAGTTGACTGGACTTGGCAGTAGTTGGCTATAGGGTGTGAGAGAAGATCAAGGATAACTTGGGACCTGTACAGTGTAAGGATAGCTTTTCTTTTTACTGAGATGGGGAAAACAATGGGGGAGGGGCAGGGTTTGTATGGGGAACTGGAGTTCCACTTGGGCATGTCAAGTTCAGCATTTCATCTCCTACCACTCTCCCTGAACTCACTGCACTCTCACACTGGCCGTTGGTCAGATTCTAGAAGATCAAGTTCCTTTAACCTCAGGGCCTTTGCACTTGCTGCTCCCTTGGCCAGCTGCTCCCTGACTCCGCTTAGGCAGCGGGGAGCAGCTGTCGGCTAGACAGGGCTCTGACCTTCAGGCACCTTGTTCCTGCAGATCTCAATACGGCTGTCACTTCCTGTTCATGTGTTGAAAGTAGCTCCCATCCCCTCCCAGTCACATAAGTTGGTGTTTTGCTTTTGTTTTTGCTTTTTTTTTTTTTGGTAGCATTTATCACTTACACATAACCTTTCTATTCCTCTGTTTATCTGCGAGTCTGTTAGTTCCATGAGAGTCGGGACCATGGCTCTCTTGCTCCTAGCCCTTAGCTCAGTGCCTGGCACATTGTGGTTGCTCAATAAACATTTGTTAAATTAATTTAACAAAGAACAGGAACTGTCACTATACTCCAGGGGCTCACAGCCCAGGAAAGGAGGAGATGTCACTAATTATTAGTCACATGTAAGAAAGAATCAGTGCAGACAGGGCCAAAGGAACACCTAGTGACAAAGGGGCAGATATGGAGTCTGGCCGAAGCACCTGGGCAAGGCTGGCTCAAGAAGAGAGCTGGAGCAGGTGGGGAGCTGTGAGGTGCAGGCAGGAGGGGGCAGTGTGGACTTTCAGACCCAGGGCAGGTGGGCCAGGCCCGGTGGGAGGGGAGCAGAGGCAGGCAGGGTAGGCCAGGCTGGCCTTTTCTTCTCCTCCGCAGCTAGCAGAGGGAGAGTGAGCAGTGCTCGGCCAGGGCCAGGGCAGGGAGCACCAAGCATGAAACGATCAGCATCGCCTGCCACAAAGCCCTTCCAGAAGCTCCTTCTCCAGGGGGCGGAGGGACGTGCAGGGACCATAAATCAGAATTAATTGCAGCTGTCACGCAGAGGGTAGTTCCCCTTACAGACACCAGAGGAAAGAAACCCCACTGGGTTCAGCCATCAGGACCTGTCCATTGTGTGTTCTAGCCCCACGCGCCCCTGCTGGACCCCTGCAACTGCAATCAAACTTCTTTGCTGACAAGTCCTGTCCTCAAAAACCCTTGCCTTGAGCACAGTTGGAAAGTAGCCCTCCTGCCAAGGACAAGGCCTAAAGGAAACACAGCTGCTAAAAATACTGAAACACTCTGTGCTTCATACCCCACCCACCCCCTTGGACCCTCCCCTCCCCAGCCCAGAAGGTTTCTAGGAGGCTGTCTGTGGGTGAGGCCCTGGGGAGCAACTTTTCCACATCACTAGCAGAGGGAGGCGGGTTGTGTCAGCTCAGAGCAGAGAGCAGGGGCCTGTGGTGGGACAGGACAGCTGTGCTGGGGACTCCAGCAGGGATAGAGCCAGTCTGGCAGGTTTCCTGGCAACTCTTGGTGCTGGCTGTGTTTAGCAGCAGCTTTCAGAGCAAAGCTTGCTTGAGCCCATGGATTCCTCTGTTCTGGGGTATTTTTCTTGGCTTCCTGAGGCCTTAGTGTGGTCTCTCCTCCCCATGACTCTGGCTGGGGTCTGTACCAGGGTTAAGCTGTCTTCCCTGAAGGACAGGCCCCCACTGCATCAACACTGTGTCTGGCACAAAGGGGGAATACTCAAATGGAAGAAATGCCCCCCCACCAGATTTCTGGGCACCCCAGTGTCAGCCGCAGGCACTTCTGGGGTTATAGGGGGCATACCTACAAGTGTGGGAAGATTGGAAGGACCTGGCTCTGGGTCGTTTCCTCTCCTGGGTTTTTCACCCTCCTCTGAATTTTGTTGGAGAACTCTCTCTGGGTCATCCTCCCTGATTGTGCTGTGACGATGACACTGTTACCTGAATACCCACCTGGGTTCCTGTCCAGAAGCCCCAGACACGGTCACAGTCTTGTCCTCCACTGCCCCCCAGTGTCTGACTAGGCTCACTACACCCTGACTGCTGAGCCTTCCCTTAATTCCCTTAAACTTTAGACACTGCATTCCTGCCATACAACTAACCCTCTCCCTAGGGCTGTAAGAGATGCAGTGCTTGCCCTAAAAAGAATAAAAACTCCCCAGGAGGTGAAGGCATACCCACAAGGGGACACTGAAGCCAAATAAGGCAGTATGTACTCTCAGAAAAGTGTGAGATTATTATTTACAGTAAGAAATATATATTTGACCTTTGTCCACTGTTGCTGACACAGAGCTCTAAAACCCTTGGAATTTATTGATTGATGAGAGTGGTAAAGGTGTCTTTTGTTAGGTTAATGAGGTGACTTTTCAAATGCACCCGAGGTTGGGGCTGGTTTCCAGGAGAGCCAATCATGTGATTAAGAGAGTTGAAACTTTTCAGTCCCATCAGTCCTCCAGAGTGGCCCCATACCTCTGACCTCCAGGGCGAGATGAGAGGCTGGATGTTGAATTAATCACCAGTGATTTAATCAATCATGGCTAAGTAATGAAACCTCCATAAAACCCAAAAGGACTGGTTTGGATACCTTCCAGGTTGGTGAACACGTGGAGGTTCAGGGAGAGAGGTGCACTCGGAGAGGGTATGGAAGCTCCTCACCCTTTCCCCATACATTTCCCTGGGCATCTCTTCCATATAGCTGTGTATAGGAGTGTATCCTTTTATAATAAACTGCTGATCTAATAAGTAACATGTTTCTAGGAGTTCTGTAAACTGCTCTAGCAAATTATCTGAACTCAAGGAAGGGGCCCCTGGAACTTCCCATCTATAACTTGTCAGTCAGAAGTGCAGGTCACAACCTGGGCTTGTGACTGACATCTGAAGTTGAGGGGCAGCAGTCTTGTGGGACTGAGCCCTTAACCTATGTGATTTGATGCCCTCTCTGGGTGGCTAGTGTCAGGATTGAGTTGAATTGCAGGACACTCAGTTGGAGTCTGAGAATTGCTTGATGGTATAGAGGAAACCACCCCTCTCCCCCAACACACATATGGGCATTGGGTTCCAGAACCCTTTCAGTTGGTGTCAGGAGTGGGATTTGCTAGATCGTCCCTGGATCATAGAAACATGGTTTGGGAAGAAAGGATGAAACAGTGAGGAATGAAGAACCTTTGATTCTTGGGCCACATGGTCACCTGTGGCATGGAGCACAGGGGTGCTGCAGTCAGTTACTGAAGGTAAAAGTTACCAGTGGAATTTAGAGATGGGTCCAGATCCTGGGGCATGGAATCACTGGATATATAAGGAAATGCAAAATAATAAGCATGCTCAAGATATAGTTGCTTGATTATTGTTATCTGTAATAGCTAAAACAAAAGTGGAAGAAAGTGCTGGGTTGGACCTTGATGCTAAACCAGGCTCAGATTTGGATCCATCTGAGCTTTGGCCACTAGCCTCCAAGCTGCCTAGACAGGGAAAAATTATGCAGGGGCAACAGAAAGTACCTCCAAGACCTCTGGTTACCAAGAAAGTAGTCAGTGTAGGGGGAGGACAAAAACCAAGAAACTCCTAAAACCAAGGAGTGTAATGTAAGGAACTATCTCATTTTGTATCAGTATCACCAGCTTCCTGGGGAACCCTTACTGAAATGGATTGTGAGAGTAGCTAATTTAGGAGCCTTGTCTTTGGTTTTGGGTGCTGCAGAGTGAAGAGCATGTTTGGGTTGACACAGAACCCACAGCTCACTATGGAACAATCACAGATGTCTGTACGTGAGCTGGACATACAGGAGGTTACTCCCAAAGGGAACTCTGTAAGGTCTATTTACCCTGAGAAGGGGGACTGCCCATCTCCCCCTGTGAATGCCAAGTGGAAACCCCAGAGGAAGCAGCTGATATGCTTCCCATGCAAGCCACGTGGGACTGATTTTAAGATGACTGGTATATTCACCTGCTGAATATGCCCCTTACCCAGGTCACGGTAACTGTTGTGGTTGAGGGGGACCCTTTCACATGGGCACCCCATATAACCTTATTGTTGCAAAACCAAAGGATAGTTTGGGAAGCTTTATCTGCCACTGGAGAGGGGCACAGTGACCCTGGCTGAGTCTTCTAGCATAGGGAACATCTTGAAGGCCAGAGGAAAGGAGATTTTCCCCTTCAAATCTCAGGAATCTCAAAACAGATGCAAGATGTATCTGAAGCTGAGCATGGCGTTGGTAAACTCAACAGGATCCAGGAGTAATAAGCATAAAGGGAGCCCTTCAGAGGTCCAGCCTGCCCCCGCCTCCTTGAAGTAGCTCATCCATGGAGGAGAGGTACTGACACCCAAGATGGCCTGAATGTGTCTGATCCATGTGAGGTGTCTTATCACCTGCTGGCTTAGTTAAGCCTCACAGTGGTCTTGTGTGGGAGGCATGAAAAATTGTCCCCACTTCACAAACGGGCAAACTGAGGCTCAAAGAGGTCAAGTAGGAGGTCACACAGCTCGTAAGTGGCCAAGCAGGGCTTCAAACCCCTCTGAGATTCCACAACTGGCTGCCCCTTAATAACAACAACAGCTAACCCTGCGTGTGAATTCATAATCTGCGTGGTGCTCTCATACGTTGTAAATTTAATCCTCATTGTCAACCCCATGAAGCTGGAGGTGGTGTTTCCATTTGACGGGTAAGAAAATAAAATCCCGAAGAAGTAACATACCCATGACTCATTGTGTAATGGGTGGCTGAGCTATGATTTAAAATTTAAGCAGTGGTGTGTCTGGTAACCCAGGATCCTTTATGATATCACAAGGTTCTGGTATTTATCTCTTTTGCCATTAAAATATGGTGTCTGAGAGTTTTCCTGGAAAAGTTGTTCTGCTGTCTCCCAGCCGAAGCTGGCTATCACCTAAGCCCCCCTCCCCATCCCTAAACATCTGCCCTGTCACAGGCAGTCAAGAGCACATGCACTCCAAGGAAGTCAAGTGTCACATGCAGTCCCCACCCCCACCAGCAGGCCTGGCTGGTATTATTGTCAGTTTTGTCCCTGCTCCCCTGAGCATCTCCACTGCCAGGTCCTGTGACAGGCCACGGTTAGGAACAAATGTCCCTGAGATCTCTGCTAGGGCCCCTCAGCATGTCCTGTTGAAAATCACCCCTGCCATCTCCGTTGAGAACCCTTTTCCCCTGGAGCTGAACATTTACGGGCATTCCCTTCATTTTGAGGGCTTGCCTTTGGGGGAGAAATAACTCAGCAGCAGGTCAGACACACATCCAGAGATGGGACGGCAATGATCTCCACTCCCTGAGCGTGGGCCCAGGATGACTGAGTAACAGAAACACAAGAGGCAGTGCAAAGCCAGCATTCGAGCAACTCAGGGGCAAAACCAGGGCTCATGCTTACTAGGATTTGACCTGCTAAGTACTGGATGTGCTCCACTCCAATATAAACATCATCACAACCCAGTGAGGGCAGAATTGTCATATTCCTGATTTACAGATGAGAAAAGGGAGACTTCGTAAGCTTAGGTAATTTGCTCAAGGGCTCATAAACTGGTCAGTTTGATTCCTTCCTCTCTGTTCATAATCATTTTGATACAGTACCTAAAGCAGTGGCTCTCAGAATCACCTGGAAGGCCCTATCCACAGAATTTTTGATTGAATAGGTCTGGGGTAGCTTGAGAATTTGCATCTTTTAAATTTAAGTATAGCTGATTTACAGTGTTATGTTAGTTTCAGGGGTACAGCAAAGTGATTCAGTTGTACATATACATATATATGTGTGTATATATATCTATATCTGTATCTATATATCTGTTCTTTTCAGATCTTTTCCCTTGTAGGTTACTACAAAATATTGAGTACAGTTCCCTGTGCTATACAGTAGATCCTTGTTGGTTATCTATTTTATATATAGTAGTGTGTACGTGTTAATCCCAAACTCCTAATTTATCCCTCCCCCGTCCCTTTCCCCTTTGGTAACCATAAGTTTGTTTTCTATGTCTGTGGGTCTATTTCTATTTTGTATATAAGTTCATTTGTATCGTTTTTTTAGATTCCACATAAAAGTGATATCATATAGTATTTGTCTTTCTGACTTTTACTTCACTTAGTATGATAATCTCTTGGTCCATCCATGTTGCTGCAAATGGCATTCTTTCATTCTTTTTTATGGCTGAATAATATTCCACTGTATAAATATACCACATTTTCTTTATCCATTCATCAGTCGATGGTCATTTCCATTTTTAACAAGTTCCCTGGTGACCTGGGAACTTTGAGAACCACTGCTCTGGAGGCTGGATGGCTTAATGAAGAGTTTACTCAAAACCAACCCAAGTGCATGGCAAAAGGGATTTGTTTCCTTCAATATGTACCATCTGGTGATGCCAGAGGGCTTCTTGAGCTGTAGCAGTAGCCGGCCCTGAACCTGACCCTCACCCTCAGGGCTGGCTCCCATGGAGAGGACAGGGAGATGGGCTCTGCACTGTTGAGCATTTAAGGAACCCAAACAGGGACTCCAGTTGGCTAACCCATCAGACGAGGACAGCACCACGGTGGTGGTCTTAAGGGTCTCTGCCTGGCCAGTGGGTGCTGCGCCGAGGGAGACCTCACCAGCCCTGAGCATGACCAGGGCAGCCAAACTCTACTCCTCCTTTTGTCCAGACCACAAAGGTCTGAGTCCCTGGGGGTTTGGTTTCAGTGTCTCAGGATCAAGAAGCAAGCATACTTGCTCTGCCTGCAGCTCTGAGGGCAGGCAGCCTCCTCCCCAGCCCTGCCCACCAGGAGACAATGACGGTTGGCAGGAGGAAGAAAGGGAGGGGGAAGAGGCAGCTAGGTTGGGGGGAGGCGCTGAACGTGGGAGCTCAGAAGACCTGACCCCTTCTTATCTGAGGCACTGTCTGCTGAGGCCTGGCCAAGGTCAAGTTGCAGGTGGTGGCAAGAGATTGAAATTCACAGTAAAAGAACAGTTACCATCCTTTCCTGTGTGGCTGTTTCTCTGTGCTCTGCTGCAGGTCGGGCTGACCCTGGGCTCTTCATGTGGACAGACAGTCCAAATGCAGCTATACTGTGCGTGCAAGGAGTCATCCAGCTGGCAGACACACTTTCCCATGACTCCACACTTTGGATCTTCCTTATGGGAGCAGTGCAACATCAAGGAAGCAGGGAATTTGTAGGAGCTCTGTCTAAAAGCCTGTGTTGAAAATTCATTGCTCTGCAGCAGCTACATGGTACTCTTCTGGGGTGCCTGCGTGTCACATGTCCGCACAGGGATGGGGGGCATTGGTGGGTCACATGGCAATATCCAATGGGAAGATAGAAATGGTTTTCAAAAAAAACGTCTTAGTATATGGAACATGACCTTACAGGAAGCCGGCCACGTAGATTAGGAAGCAGAAGTCACAATTCCATTTGTTTTGTGTCTATTTAAGATTCACAAAATTTTAAAATCAAGGTAAATACAAAGCAAAACAAAACAAAAAAGAATGAAAAGCAAAAGAAAAGGAGAAAAACTATTGGGTTGGCCAAGAATTTCGTTCGGGTTTTTCCATAAGATGTTACAGAAAAACCTGAACAAACTTCTTGGCCAACCCGATGTACGTGTACGTGTGTGTGTGTGTGTGTGTGTGTGTTTCTGTCTGTCTGTGGAGTTGCACCTCCAGCTGCTCAGATCATGCACAGCCAAAAAAAACCAAAAAACAAAGCACCTTTTTGGGAGATCTGCTACCTCTTCAAGTAACATTTTTTTGGTACATGTGAGAATGTGGTAATTCTGAATTTTTTCTAAGAAAAATTACACCAGACAGACAGGTCTTAGATAATTTTTCCCACTTCACCACCATTCTCTTGTCTTATTTTTTAAAAAATTCTTTTAGAAGTGCCTCTTCCAATCAAAGGACGGCCATTTATTTCAAGATCTATAAATAGCTTTGGTTTTTTAAGATTCTTCTAGCATATTGTATTCCTCTTCTCTCTGCAGTGTTCAATTTCTTCCCAGTTTTTTTATACCTACACAGCCTGAAAAATATTTCCCTGTGGGGAAAGTTATGACAAATGCCCTAAAACAAAAGCGACCATGCCAAGTGCTCAGAGAGTGCTTAATAATTAATGAATGAATGGAAAAATAGCAGAGTGTCTTTCTAGCCCAGGTATAGATTTCAGCACTAGGAATCACCACACATTCCTAGGTAAATATATATGTCACAGTTCTGGAGAAATACCTAGAGAAAACTGTGCTGTTATAAACTTTGCCAGCGGCCACTACCATAAGCCATTAGATAGACTGACTGTCCAATCTCCGCTTTCATCTCTGCTCTGAATCTCTAATGCATCTTGGGGAAAACCTGCTTGGATTCAGAACGAAATGAAAAGAACTGAGATCATTTGGTGACTTAGGGACTTTGTTTATTGCCACTTGAGATAATCAAATTATTTTTATTTTTTATCTCAATCAATTCACCTAATTTCTGCATTCATGTTTTTGTCTTGTTCCTGTCTTTAAACCATGCATCCTTTAGTATGACACACTTAGGCATGCTTCCAGGTTGTCAACCACCTAATCTTTAGGAGTAGCTAATGACTGAGCAAAATGTTTTGTTTCAGGATTTAAATCAAATATGTCTAAAAGATATGTTTCGTATGTCTAAAAGAAAATCGACCACCAGGAATCACGCTCAGATCTTTAGTGGACCCAGCTTGTCTCCTCCCCAGTCCAGGGTTTGACGGTCCGTGGAAAAGACCCTAGATTTTGGGAAGACTTGTTTTTCAGTCTGTTCTCTGCTCTTTCCGAAGGTGTATTACTTTTTCAAAGAGGAGTAAAAGTGCATTGTTTGAAATTTAGTTCTTGTTTTGGCTAATAGGGTGGGGTTGGTTATTTATCTGATTGTATTAATTGTTGACCTGCCCCATGATGACCAGTCTTAAGGAGACTAATCAGTTTGGAGAGAACATAGGTAAAAACAGACACAAGATTCATCAGCCCCCTCTCAGCTAGACTGTCCCAGTATGCCGCTCTTTCACAAGCCCTGTATTTCCATACTAGAATTCCTTAATGGTGTTTCTCCACCAGTTTTCTGAATTCCCAATTCTGAGAAAAATGGATCAAGAAGTCTGGAAAAGGGGAAACAAGTATTAGAAATCTCCTTTGAGAATTAAAGCTTAACAAGTTGTAGAGAGTTTGCTGGTCGGAAGGAATCCACTGACTTCAACTTGAAAGCAAGAGCAGAGAAGCTGACAAGGGGAGTGAAAGTTTGAGGGGGACATTTCTGGGAACCTAGTCGTTGACAATCTAATCCAGTCCCCTTGTAGCTTTTGCCATGCTTGTAAGTGGGTGACCCTGCACCTGTCTGCTGCTAATGGTGAGTCATTCTTGCAAATAAAATAAATATTAATAAGATTATACACATAGTATACTTTCTACAAATCCTATGAGTGATGTTCCAAGAAGTAATAAGTTTTGCAAACAAATGAAGTCCTTAAATTAGCAATTTTAATATGTGATTCTGTGTCATGTCATTACTCTTCCTGGGAGATCTGAATGCTACATTATTGGAACGCTATCTTATAATGTTTGCTTGTGTTTATCCAGGATGTGAATATTGCTGTAAGCTACAGTTCTTCATAATGACATTAAACTTAAAATTTCTTATTCTTCTTATTTATTCTTATATATCAAACAAATTTTCAGATTATCATAATATTGATTGAGTATAAAGAGTCTTAGAAGTATTTTAAGAAAAACTTATGATTTCAGAAATTCCAGAGAATTCCCGAGAATTCTTCCTTGCCCTCAACTATATATCCTAAATTTCTCTTAGAGTCTGGTGTCCTATCTATAACCCTGACCTGAGCTGCCATCCCCTTTGGAGAGACCTCATAGAAACACAAGTGTGTCCATTTCATCCCCTCACATAAGACATTTTAATGGCTGCCCGCATTAGAAGGTACTCAATCTCATTAGCAACCTGAGAAATGAAAATTGCAACCACAATTAGAGATCAGTACATACCTATCGTCATGGCACAAAATGAAAAGTCACAGCTCCATGAGGCAGAGACAGTATTTGTTTTTGCTCACCATTTTATTTATAAGTTTAGCACAGTGCCAGACATGTAGCTCAGTGCCCCTCTGTAGATGGATGAATGGGTGGATAAATGAATGAGAATGGACACACCAGAGCTTCATGCTATATATCGCACACAGCATCACCCGGTCACCTGGCTAAATAGAAGGTCCTTTGGGTATTGCCCCAAGTGGCTTTTTTCTCTGAGGCTGACAGTCAAGGTCCCTTCATTTATCCACAATGCCTTCTCCTATCACAGTGGAGAAATTGATTCTTTTGAGCCCAAGTTTGAGAAATTGATTCTTTTGAGCCCATCTTGAACACAGGCCTGGTATTTCCTTCCTTCTGAAAATTTATCAGGCTGTATCAAATTATATAAAACTCCATTCAAACATAGCCTAACATCAGCGACACCATTTCCTCATGTTTTGCCGAATTGCGATGAGAAACAAATGAGATAATGCACATAAAATTTCTCCATAAAGCACAAGGCATCGTGCAGGATTAGTATCCAGCATGATTAAGTCAGCTTGCCTCCAATCACAACCCTGTTCACCTGAGCTTACACCACAGGGCCTGGGCTCAGCCTTGAGCCCACCTGGAGAGATCCTCTGTCTATCTGGAAACCCCTTCTTTTCTGGCTCTCTCTAACCTGCTTTGGGTGCCTAATATTCTAGAACTTAACTTCGTTAATCAAGGTCCTCATTCTCTCTGGACAAAAATGGATTGTAGAATGAAACCCATTTGGCTTTGGGGCTTAGAATTTCCTCGACCCTTGACCAGTTTCTTAACATTTCTGAACCTCAGTTTCTACATCTGTAAAACGGGAACGATAATCTCTCCTTAACAAGGATGTTTTTGAGAACTGAATAAAGCTGCGTGCTCAAAGTAGCATTCTTACTATCTGGTTCACAATGAGTGTAAGATATACATTAGTTCACCTCCATTTCCCTCTGAGTGATCTCAACTAATTGAAAAGCTCATCTTCACTAATAGAAGAGGGCAAAAATGCAGGGGTTGGTATGACAAAAGGTGGAAATATCAGTTTGGGCAAGGTAGCTTTCAGTTCCTTAATAAAGCAAAGGGTGAGAGGTTTCATCACACAGAAGCCCTCCAACCTCTCCTAATGATCACTGAACCTTCTGGGTGATGGGAGGATTGGAATACATAAGAGCTGACCTGCTGAGCAAAGACCTTTGTCTGAAAGTATGTTCTAGAAGCATGATGGTTTTATAGATCTCAAAATCATGGCTAGCTGGAAGTTGCCCATCCTAAGTTTGAGTGGGCCACTTCAACGCATTCTGGGAACCATGCCAGCAGTAACTGAATACCAGTCGGTCGCCCCCAAATCACTTACTCCCTAAACCTGGACTTTTAGTCTAAGGAATTATTATCTTGGACCAAGACTTGCAATAGGGTGCCCTTGTCATCGGCTTGTAGTGAGAGTTCATTTAAGACCACCCCTTGCTGCGCCCTCCTCTGTGCACCTACGCACTGAGTAGGCTGGGTCTGCACAAAGGACCCTCCCCAGTCTTGTACTCTGTCAATCAATAGTGTAAACCTTTGCACATGGAAACATACCTCAGGATCAGGGAATGTTTCCCTTGGTTTTGAATCAAAATAATTCCTGCTGTATTTGAAGTATGTTTTTGTTGTTGTTGTTTTAAACAGAGAAGGAAGAGCTTTTCACTGTTGCCAGCTCCCAGAACCATCCTTCCTCTGGTTTCTGATTTCTTGCTGCCCACTCACACTGAGGTTCCCGGCCTCAGCTCTGTGACAACCAGGGTGCCGGCTGTCGGCACCATGGATGTCGCGTCATCCCTGAAATGCTTTGGTTCTGTGTCCTTTCTCCGTTGCTTTCACACAAACAAGGATTTGGTACACAGTATACAAGTTTGCCTATTTCCACTCTGACTCAGTACATGCATTGAACCTGAAGGGATTGTAATCAGACACAAAAGGCTCTTAAATATCACCACCTCATGTCAGGGATCCCCTAGCAGAGTCCTGATTTCAAATATTACGTTCTATTTCCAAATCAGGAGTTTTAAATGTCTATTGTGAAAACAGTCACTTCGGTGAAGATTAAGAGCAGGAAAATGGTGGTGAAATTGACCTGTCAGACATGCAAGTGATGAGGAGGGTCCATGTGTAGTAGTCAGGGCAGAATCAACCTAGGCAAGAAGAAAGTATGCATTTTACAAGAGCCTTTTTTCACTGTGGAACCCACAACAACAGGATGTGCATTTTTAATTGAGTGTGGTTTTACTGCCCTCCAGTGTCTCAGAGTGTTAAGGACTTATTGAACCTAAAAATGCCTTCTCACCACTGGCTATGGATTTTATAGTCACTGGAAAAATATTAGAACTCAGTGAAAAAACCATTAGAGATAGTCTAGTGAACATCATCAGCCTTTGTATAGGTGGAAAACCGGGGGCCAGAGAGGAAAGGCAGGCTCAACCTGCGAAAATTAGAGGCAGCATAGCAAGGATTAATCATCTCATTCATTCATTTGTTCATTCATACATTCATTCACTTGTAGCATGTGTTCCTTTTCTTGTATAATATTGGAAAAAATAAATTGTATTCTTTGTTCCCTACGTTATATCACTTTCTCTGAAGTCCCTGAGGACTCCAGAGCCAGAGTTCTTAATTCAAACTTTGTCCCTCAACTCCTTTATATCCCTTAGGAGAGAGGAAAGCCTGGGTCCTTGTCACTCACAACTCTGTTCCAAGTACTTTACAGAGTTTGGCACATGTTAGGTATTAAATCAGTATTTATTGAAGCAGTCAACCAACTAATGAATGGAAGGATAATTTGTTGCAGTATTAATTGTGGCGTTTTTGTTGTTGTTCTCATTGCTATAGGTATGTAAGCATTTCATTGAAAGAGCAGAATTTAACAGGATACCAGCATAAAAGAAAACTCTCTCCCAGTTACTGTACTTTTATACCTGCTTGGTGGGCTAGTTTTTTTTTTTTTTTTTCCCCTTCACACATTGCTTAAACATAGGTTGGGTCTTACGACGTTTGTGGTGACTTTCAGATATGAAAATGACCTCTGGTCACTTTTAAACACAGTGATTTAATTTTCCAATCACTTGAAGGTGGACTTCTCCACTGTTCTAGTACTAACCTTAGACATGGGGAGAGGATCATGATGAGATACCATTTATGCTATCAAACTGACAAAGACAAAAGCATGTTGTAGTGAATTTCTGCTTCTCGAAATATCTGACTAACGTATTTCAGGCCAACCCTTTTCCCACAATTAAAAAGTCTGAAAAGAAATTTGAGAAAAATTTGCTGACAATATTAGAAGAGAGTTATAAAAACAAGTGAAACTTGAGAGATTCAAGATTTTTAAGACACAGGAAGCCCAGAGAGGTGACCTAACGTTTGCAAAGCCTCCTTGCATGAAACAATTAGAAATTGGAAAGCCGTGACAAAGACTAAAAAGATGAGCAGAATGCAGTAGGTGAGAAGCTGAGAATCTGAGCAGAGATTTTATCTGTCTCATAGGATTGGGGGGAAATTGGAATTCAGGGCTTGCCATAGAGAGGGGGCCTTGGTAAATATCCCAGAGTTTCAGTCTTGACCTCCTTACCCCTGAGGACTTCACAGTGGGTTAGGCTAACCTCCAAAAAGAATGAAGCTTAATCCATAACTGCATTAAGATGATTTGCCCCCAGGCTAGCTGCCTTCTGGAAGTAACAGTAAATCCTCTCTGGAGGAGAACACTATCCACAGCCTCAAATGATCTCTATAGTTGTTTAAATGCACAAGCCTCATACTCAGTCAAAATTAACTGGACATAACAGAATATAAGATATCACCCAAAATAAAATCAACTAGACAATAGAAACAGACTCATGGAAGATCCAGATACGGAGTTATCAGACAGGCACTTTTTTTTTTTTTAAATAAAGAAGGGAGTCATTATTTTTTGAAGTATTTGTTTATTTATTTATGGCTGTGTTGGGTCTTCGTTTCTGTGCGAGGGCTTTCTCTAGTTGTGGCAAGTGGGGGCCACTCTTCATCGTGGTGCACGGGCCTCTCACTATCGCGGCCTCTCTTGTTGCGGAGCACAGGCTCCAGACGCGCAGGCTCAGTAATTGTGGCTCACGGGCCCAGCTGCTCCGTGGCACGTGGGATCTTCCCAGACCAGGGCTCGAACCCGTGTCCCCTGCATTGGCAGGCAGATTCTCAACCACTGCACCACCAGGGAAGCCCCAGACAGGCACTTTAATAGGACCATGAGTCATGTGTTCAAATAGTTAAAAAAACAAATGGAGACTTACAGTAGAAAACCATAAAACATAAAAAGAAAAGGATAGAAATTTAAGAAATAAAAAAAAAAAAAATAACTGAAATAAAGATTTGATATAGTTAAGGATAGTTAATAAACCAGAACATAGATCAGAAGAACATATCAAGACTGAAGCACAGAGAGACAAAATAATGTCAAATACACAAAAGAGCATAGGAAACATACATATAATTCGAGTCCCAAAAATTGGGATGGTAAAGAATGGACCAGAAGCAATATTTGAAGAGTTAATGGCTGAGAATTTTCCAAAACTGATGAAAGAAATCAAGCCACATATTCCAGAAGCTCTGAAAACACAAAATAAGATAAATACAATGAAAACCACATCTAAGTACATCATAATAAGTCTCATTAAAAAAAAAACAATCAAAGGCAAAGTGTCTGGGAACAGTGTCAAAAAAAGCATGGACAGGGCTTCCCTGGTGGCGCAGTGGTTGAGAGTCTGCCTGCCAATGCAGGGGACACGGGTTCGAGCCCTGGTGTGGGAAGATCCCACATGCCACGGAGCAACTGGGCCTGTGAGCCACAACTACTGAGCCTGCGTGTCTGGAGCCTGTGCTCCGCAGCAAGAGAGGCCACGATAGTGAGAGGCCCACGCACCGCGATGAAGAGTGGCCCCCGCTTGCCACAACTAGAGAAAGCCCTTGCACAGAAACGAAGACCCAACACAGCTAAAAATAATAAAATAAATAAATAAATAATAATAATAAAAAAAAGAATTCCTTTTTTAAAAGAAAAAAAGCATGGACAAATAAATTGTGATATATTCACACTATGGAATGTTATACGTTAGTAGGGATGAACAATTTATAATTACTTGCAAGAACATTTTAAAATCTCTAAGCATAACACTGAGCAAAGAAACCAGACACAAAAGGGCATATATATACATATATATATATATATACACACACACACATATATATATTTTAAAATAAATTTATTTATTTATCTTTGGCTGTGTTGGGTCTTTGTTGCTGCATGTGGGCTTTCTCTAGTTGCGGTGAGTGGGGGCTAGTGGGCTTCAGTAGCTGTGGCACGAGGGCTCAGTAGTTGTTGCTCAACAGGCTCTAGAGCGCAGGCTCAGTCGTTGTGGCGCACGGGCTTCGTTGCTCCGCGGCATGTAGGATCTTCCCGGACCAGGGCTTGAACCCATGTCTCCTGCACTGGCAGGTGGATTCTTAACCACTGTGCCACCAGGGAAGTCCCCAAAGGGCATACATTTTTGAGTCCATAAAAATCTTAAAGTACAAAAAAGAAACAAAATCAGCATAGATTTATAGTGAATGAAATCAGAACAGAGGTTAACTTTGGAGGGATAATAGTAATGGGAGTATGAGAGGTAAAATGTGGTTAAATCTATAAAAAGGTTTCATTAAGCTATAATCATAATACTGCCTTGTGATATTTAAATATATGTGAATATACAGACCCTCTTATATATGTATGCATATTTATTAAAATATTTTAATATGTAAAACAGATTAGAAAATTATAATACATGCATATTAAAGTAAACAACAACAATATACAATAGGCAGGACAGAGTTAAACTGGAGATTAAATATTCTAAGGTCTTTGTATTGTCCAAGAAGTATAAAAAATAACCAATCTGTATAAAAAAATACCAAGCTATGTTTTAATATTTAGAATGATAAATAAAAGACTAGTAAAAAAATATATGGCTAATAAGCAAATGTAGGAGAAAAATAAAATAATAAAAAAGAATTATCCTAAAGAGAAACTAAGACAAAAGAGAAAAAAAAAGATTGTAGAACAGATGGAATAAATAGACAACACAGAAAGATAGCAGATTTAAATCCAAATATGTCAGCAATCACATTAAATATGAATAAACTAAATATGTCAATTAAATGACAAAGATTGTCAGACTGGGTGAAAATTTTTTTAAAAACTATTTGTCACTTACATAAGACACACTTTAATATATAAGGATAAAGAAAGATTCAAAGTAAAAAGATGAAAAAAGAAAGATTCTGTAAGCAGTATTGCTATGGTCTGAATGTTTGTGGCCCTCAAAATTGATAGGTTGGAATCCTAACTCCCAAAGGTGATGGTACAAGGAGGTGGGAGCCTTTGGGAGGTGATTAGGTCAGGAGGGTGGAGTCCTCATGAATGAGATTAGTGACCTTTTAAATGAGGCTCCAGAAAAATCCCTCACCCCTTCAACCATGTGAGGTCACAGTGAGAAGTCTGTGACCTGGAAGAGGGCCCTCATTCAACCCTGCTGGCTCCCCAATGTCAGACTTTAGCCTCCGAACTGTAAGCAGTAAATTTCTGCTGTTTTTAAGCCATCTGGTCTGTGGTATTTTGTTATAGAAGCCTGAATGGACTAAGGCAAGTGTGCAGAAGAAAAGCTTGTATACCAATACTAATATCAGACAAATTAGATTTTAAGGCAAAAAGCACTGCTAAAGATCAAGAGATACAGTGATAAAAGTTTCAATTAACTAGGAAGGTTGTGATGGTTAATTTTTATGTCACCTTGACTAGGTACAGTACCCAGATATTTATTCAAACATTATTCTAGATGTTTCTGTGAAGGTAATTTTTAGATGAGAGTAACCGTTAAATCAGTAGCTTTTGAGTAAAGCAGATTACCCCTCATAATGTGAGTGGGCCTTATCCAATCAGTTGAAGGCCTTAATAGAAGACTGACCTCCCCAGAAGAACAGGAGATTTCTGCCAGTAGAGAGCCTTTGGACTCTTCCCTGGGTCTCCAGCTGCCAGCCTACCCTGCAGATTTTGGACTTGCCAGTCTCTACAGTCATATATATGTATATATGTCAGAGATGATCAAATATATATGCATGTAAAACTACTTACTGAGTTTGTACCTTTATCAAGCCCCCAAGATATCCTTTTACTACCTTGTAAGGTTGGTAGTTAGGATATTCCCATTTATAGGCACAATAACAGTACTAAATGGTTGCATAACTTGCTGAAGGACACACACCTACTAATTATTAGGATCAGATCAGAACCCACATCTTTCTGACACCGAACTCATTTTCTTTTCCCATTGATTCGTCTCCTCTTTTCAATAGTCTTACTAATTTAGTCTGGCCTGTTCCCCCATTTTGAAGAGGGAGATGATGGACTTGATTTTCTAGCCTGATGGACCCATAGCACAGCACCCGTGGAGCTCGCTGGGGGGCCCCTGTCTTTCCACACAGGCTGCCCTGCCCTGCCGACTCCCTGCCTTTGCTCGCAGCTCTCTCTGCCGAGTGCACATCTAACGCTTTCAGGGCACTATCACTCTCCAAGTGACAGATCTTAATGCTCCTAATTGTCACCCATTATATCATCATTACTTTTTCTGTGGAATTAAAATCTTTTTCATGAAAGGGCAAAAAAAGTTCATCTGCCTTACAGCATATCCCAAACTTCTCTATTGGAATAGTTAGTTCTTTAAAATTTCCAGCTCCGGCTCCAGAGTGACTTTCATTATCTTTCCCCGTGGCAGTTTGTGGGAAGGCTGTTGCAGTCACACAGTAACCTCTCCTGTCAGTGTCTTCCTTTTAAAATGAAAGCTGCTAAACAGTGAGTCCTGGAGGGTAGAGGCTATATCTTAGTACCCTCTGTGTGCCTGGCGCCATGCCTGACACATCATAGGTGATCATTACATGCTTACCAAATAAGTTATTGGGCCTTCACCATTCCCTTTTTCAAGCACATTTGAATCCTCTGCCTTCAAATCTATGGGGTGGTCCTCAAGCTTGATAGAAGTAGAGCAAAACAAATTTAAAAAGATATAGGTGGGAATCTTATGTCCCATTTTACAGGTGGCGAAACTGAGGCATGAGGCACTGAGATGCTGAAGCCAAGAGCTACACAGCAGAACCACAGCAGAGGCAAAGCCAGTCGGAGATGATCAAATACCTTTCCTCTCTGCATCCTTCCGCCTGGACCCCTCCCAGTCTCTTGGGTTGGTTCACTCTTTCTTTTCTTTTTTCTGTTGTTACCATTGCAGAAGTTCCTCCTCTCTTAAACCAGTGTAGAAAGTACTGGCAGCATAGGGTCAGTGAGGTATAAACCCTTCTTCGTCAACATCAGAGCAGGGACCAAGGGCAAGCACTGTGAAATTCCTTCCCATCTAAGCTTCCAAGGCAGCACCTTTGACCCATGGGTCAAAAGAGAGTGGCTCACGTCACATTCTGTGGCCATTGTTTGCTGGCCTGTTAGTTTCCCCATGGGGTGGTTGGAGGGTCCTGGAGAGACCGTGAGGAGTCATCAGGGGGAGAGTTCAGACCCTGGAGTTACAGCCCAGCTCTGGGGCCTTGGCTATGCGCTCATTCAGTAAACACTGACTGACAGGCACCATGCTGCCACTGGGGGATGTTATGGTAACAAGATAAGCATGGTCCCTGCTTCATGGAGCCTTCAGGGTTACATCTCGAAGATAGGCATTTGATGAATGAATAAAAACATGGCTAATATTTATGAGTGCTTACTATGTGCCAGACGCTGTGCAGTTTCATGCATTATTTGAAGAGGAGCCAGTGGGCAGCAGAGCTAAAGATTCAAACCACGTCCATTTCTGTCTGACTCTAAGGCCCAAACTGATGAAAAGAGAGGATATAGAAAATACTGAGTAAAATGTCTAGCACATAGTGAGCGTCGTGGTAGAATGGAATGAATCTGGATTTGAGTCAGAAGGTTAGGGCTTGTATCCTGCGTCTGCCCCCTCTGTGATGATGGACCGCAGGGGTGAGGCCACATCAGGGGAGATGAAACTCCCCGAGGCAGGGCCAAGCAGGTTCACCACCTTGCCCTTAGCATCTGGCACAGAGAAGGTGCTAGAGTTCAATTACATTGGCCTGACTTCAAATATCTTGGGATGCTACAACATGGATGAACCTTGAAAACATTGTGCTAAATAAAATAAAGCAGACACAAAAGGACAAATATTGTGTGACTCCACTTAGATGAGGTACTTAGAATAGTCACATACATAAAGAAAACACAGTAGAATAGAGATTACTAGGGGGTGGGGAGGAGGTTTAGTCTTTAATGTTTACAGAGTTTCTGTTTGGGATGATTAAGAAACTCTGGATGTAGATAGTGGTGATGGTTGCACATCGTGAATGTACTTAATGCCAGTGAATTGTTCCCTTTAAAAATGGTTTAAAATGGTAAGTTTTATGGTATGTATATTTACCACAATAAAAAGTAATATTTTTTAAATTAAAAAAGTAAATATCCTGGGAAACCAAGCACTGTCACAAGAGCTTAGAAAATAGTCAGAGGGGACAGACCTGCAAGATACAAATGGAGAAATCATTTCTTGATGATATGCTGTGGCTGATTACTTACTGATACTGATTCTCAGCACTAATAATACCTTCCCGTGTACTCTGTGTACTCCACTGCCACCAGAATAGAAGCTATTATTTCTCTTTTGCACAGAAGAGGAGAGCTTAAGTGCTTTCCTGTCAGCTCCACACTGGTAGAGTCTGGCCTTGAACTTAGGTCCTTGAACTCGGATGTAAGCATCCCAGCAGGCTCCCCCTCGGGAAAGCAGCCTCAGTCCAAGCAGACCCTGATTGGGGTGGAGTAACAGCTGTCATTTGAAGATGAGTTTTAATGAGATTCCAAGGTTTCGTGGACCTGAAGACTGAGTTTACTTTGGAAGCAGTCACAATTAAGATAACAGGAAAGCTCTAACCAAATCCATATGCTCTCTGGGCCAATCAGATCTTCTGCTAACAAGAACTCTATACAAATAGTGGTGCACATGAAATGGGATTTCTTTTTTTTTTTTTTTTTAATTTGTTTATTTTATTTATTTATCTTTGGCTGCGTTGGGTCTTTGTTGCTACGCGTTGGCTTTCTCTAGTTGCGGTGAGCGGGGGCTACTCTTCGTTGCAGTGCGCGGGCTTCTCATTGCAGTGGCTTCTCTTGTTGTGGAGCACGGGTTCTAGGCACGTGGGCTTCAGTAGTTGTGGCACACGGGCTCAGCAGTTGTGGCTCATGGGCTCTAGAGTGCAGGCTCAGTAGTTGTGGCACATGGGCTTAGTTGCTCCGCGGCATGTGGGATCTTCCTGGACCAGGGCTCGAACCCGTGTCTCCTGCATTGGCAGGCAGATTCTTAACCACTGCGCCACCAGTGAAGCCCAAAATGGGATTTCTTTTGAGCTAAGGAGGAAGACTAGCTTTTCTCCAGTGGTCTAGTCCTCAGCTGTACCTTCTCCATCCCAGGGGAGTGGATGAGTGCGTGAGGCTAGGCAGCTACCATTCCTTCTAATGCAGCATCTGTCCATTGCCCTAATATAGCGCTTCTCCAGAAGTTGCCATATGTCCTCAAGGGGCAAATTTTCCCCTGGTTGAGAACCACTGCCCTAAGGGAAGACCTCTATGGGGAGGGATTGATTCATTCAGGTACTTAGCCCTCCTTGGTGTGCTAGTCTTTTCTCCTGCCCCTGCCTGCTCAGTGTGCTGCTGAGCCTATAATTCAGGAATGGTACACGCTGAATTAAAGAAGGGAGCAATTCCGATCCCAGACTCGCCCCACATCTCCCTTTTATTGTATGTGGAAGGCCCCATGGGAGCTATAAGACATTTGCAGTGTGTTATTCAGTGATGTAAATAAATGAAGAAATTAAATAGATGTTACGAGTGGTTGGTGAGGGCCCAGGCCCCAGATAGGCCACTAAAGGGAATCTTGTGGTCCTAGCTCTTGGATAACCTACCAGAAATGTCTCAGTGAAGGGACTTGGCAGGTGTGTCTCAGTGCAGCGGGCCACACACGTGCTGGAATGCCTCGTCCGTGGGAAACGGACTTTGCAAACTCCCATACTGGGGATGCTCCAGCCTGTCCTTGGGGGTTGGTGTGTATGAAAGTCACCTCAACGCATCAGAAAGCCACCTGCCCCCCCCCCCCCCCATGAGGACAAAACAGTGGAGCTGTTAACAGCAGGTCACAAAAAAGTCACAGGCAGAGAGCAAGACAGTGTTTAGCCCATTATGAACTTTCAGTAACTGCTGGTCAGGACTTTTCTTCTGGATATGACAAAGGAGGCAGCATGTTCTCTGCCAGATAAGAGAGGACCTACTCCCTGTTAGTCACAGTCTCATAAAACAAAGGTCAGCAATTTCTGAACAAATTCGATTTTAGAGTAACATTTTCTGTTTACTGGTTTTGTTCATTTTAGACTCTTTTAAAATGAATGATAAATGTAATATTTATTACAGAAAAAGTAACTATATACAAAGAAGTGCAATGGCACAGAAGATAATTCACAATAATCCTACTGCCAAAGAGAGTGCAGCAAACAATTTTGACATTTTTATCATAATTCTGTCAAGGCTTTTCTTCTTCCATGATTTTTATTTATTTATTATAAATTTATTTATTTTTGGCAGCGTTGGGTCTTCGTTGCTGCGCACAGGCTTTCTCTAGTTGTGGTGAGCGGGGGCTACTCTTCGTTGCGGTGCACGGGCTTCTCATGGCAGTGGCTTCTCTTGTTGCAGAGCACGGGCTGTAGGCACGCAGGCTTCAGTCGTTGGGGTGCACGGGCTTAGCTGCTCTGCGGCATGTGGGATCTTCCCAGACCAGGGTTCGAACCCGTGTCCCCTGCATTGGCAGGTGGATTCTTAACCACTGCGCCACCAGGGAAGTCCTATTTTTATTTTTAGAAGTAATGTGTCTTATTACAGTCCCAGCAAAAAATAAGTGATACTTGAAGAGAGTTTAGTGAAGTTACTGTTAATAAGGGAGTGGGCAGGGTGTAAGGAAACTGCAAGAGATGGTGCAGCACCCACCCCGGGGTCTAGTGACAGGGAGGCACCATCCCCACCCCCAGCCTAAAGAGGATGGGGGAGAAACAGTGATCACACCCAAGACAGAGAGTGAGCTGGAAGGCTGCGTCGGGGGAGGGCCCCTTGAGAAGAAGAGGGGTGATGGGGCATCACAGGAAGGGAGTAAATACCTTGTCCTCCAGCTTCTGCCTCCCTGCAGGGGCCCCAGAAACCAGTCAGCATGGTTGCAGAAGCACATGCCAGGGTGGGCAAGGGTAGAGGGCCAATCTGGAGGAGCAGACAGACATCCAGCCCAAACAGGAGCACGTTCCTGTGGTCTAATATTCAAACGTTATGGATAAAGCTACCCCTCTCCACAAAGAGGTGACCATTGGTTTAAGTGTGGTCCAGATCCTTCAGACATTTTTCCAGGTAGTTAACTGTATACTATATGCCATCATAAAATGTGCAGTTTTGTTCTGTGTATATGTGGGGCGGGGGTTATAAATGGTATGAGGCTGGTATTGTTAGACGACCTGCGTTTTCACTCAACGGTATATCCTGGACTCTTTCTGTGTCAGCTCGTGTAGAGCTAACATGTTATTTTAACCCGCTGCAAGGTGTTCCCCAGTGTGGTCCATGGGAAGCCTGTTTCCCAATATCGTGCTTCTTGCTCTCGACTTTTGGGGCCATGGCAAGATTGCAGTTCCCTTCTCTATTAAACTCAGTGCAGTTTCCTTCAGTCAAGGACATATAAACCAAAGTCCCATGTGTTACTTCCAGGGACAAGCTGTAAGAGCCAACAAAAGCTTCCCCATCTCTCTCTTTTCTCTGCCACCGGGACTAGGAATGTTTCAGACCAGTGATGTCCAGTAAAAATGTAATACAAGCTGCTCTGTAATTTTGAAATGTTCTAGAAGCCACATTTTAAACATTTTTTTAATAGATAAAATTAATTTTGATTATATGTTATTTATCCTATATATTCAAACCATTATCATTTCACCATGCAATCGAGATTAAACATTATTGAGATACTTAACTTTTTTTTTAGACAAAGCCTTTGAAATCCAGTGTGTATTTTACACTCACAGTGCGTATCAGTGCCAATCAGCCACATTCCCAGGGCTCAGTAGGCACTCGCAATAGCCTCAATAGATAGCAGCTTCCATATGGGACAGCACGGTCCTACCTGGATCTCAGGATGACACAGAGCTGAGCTCACAGCCAAAGCGTGATAGGCATACAGTGTGGCTGAGAAATAAGTCTTTTCTGTTGTTTTAAGGCATCAAGATTTGGATGTTGTTTGTTCCTACAGCATCACCTGGTCTATCCAGACAGGCACATATCCTAACTCATGTAATCATTTTCCTATGGATGGACATATAAGTTGTTTCAGGTTTTTCACTGTCATAAAAATGTGTTGATAAACATCCTTATGTGCATTTCTGGTGCTCATATGCAAGTTTTTCTCTGGAGTAATTACCCAAGAATAAAATTATATGAACACATTTTAACACATATGTCTAAAAAGTTGTCCAGATGGACTGTACAAATTTTCACTTCCATCAGCAGTATCTGAAGGTAACTGTTTTTTCCATATCCTTACCAATATTTGATATCGTCAAATTTTTCATTTAAAAGTTTTTTTTCTTTTTTCTGTATTTACCTTTGGATATTATACTTGACAAAATAGCTGTTCTTTTTAACATCATAAATATTTTAATCTAATTAAAAACTTTTATAAACCTTGATTTCAAGTGGCAGCATAAAAACATGGTACAGATATGCAAAGTTTATCTAGCCATTTCCTTAGTTTATTTGACATTTGGATTGTTTATAACTCAGGTTATACATAACATAATGAACATCTTTGTACATTCAACTTTTTCCACAGTTCAATTATTTTTCCTTAGGAAAAATTCTAAAAGTGTAAGTTTTGGGTCAAAGACCCATAAGCTTTGTTTTAGGTTTCTTGATATTTGCTAACAGGTTTTTTTTTTTTTTTCTCCAGAAGAATTGTATCAATTATACTCCTTTAGGGAAGTTTCAGATTTTATAACATTTTTTTTAATTAGTTAATTTATTTTTTATATTTATTTTTGGCTGTGTTGGGTCTTCATTTCTGTGCGAGGGCTTTCTCTAGTTGCGGCAAGTGGGGGCCACTCTTCATCGCGATGCGCGGGCCTCTCACTATCGCGGCCTCTCTTGTTGCGGAGCACAGGCTCCAGACGCGCAGGCTCAGTTGTTGTGGCTCACGGGCCTAGTTGCTCCGCGGCATGTGGGATCCTCCCAGACCAGGGCTCGAACCCGTGTCCCCTGCATTGGCAGGCAGATTCTCAACCACTGCGCCACCAGGGAAGCCCTCAGATTTTTATGTAAGATAATATTGGGCATTTAGCATGTGCAGATGCCCTCAGATGCATTATTGCACTTTAGTGCTCAAGAGGGTGAGCAAAGGAGAAATGACCTGTCCATGGTCACATGGTAGGTAAGGGGCAATCCTGACCCTTGAACCCAGCTTTGGACCACAAGTTTAGGCTTTTTGTTTGTTTGTTTTGTTTAATGCTTCAGCTGTCTCCTTTACACTGCTGTTGAAAAATAGCCTTCTCCTTGACCTTTATTCCAGCCACCACTCGTCCCATTAATTAGTTAATTAATTAATTTAGGTCTCCAAGTAGAGAGAAGTAGTATTAACAATGGCTTCTTTCTATGGGAAAAACCTCCTCCGTGTTTGAAAAAGGGCATGTCAAGCTATAACCTGAAGTTGCCAGGAGAGGGCACTGCTGGCCCATAATATGCTTTAGAAATAAACAGAAAAAAACTCAAGAGGAGGCCGACAGTTTTTGAGATGGTTTCCCTAGGAGAGAGAGAGACCTT